>NW_009260182.1:6382451-6398446 GCF_000687185.1 Egretta garzetta | reverse complement strand
TCTTAGCTTGTGGAATATCAATCACAATAAAATAAATGCATGGTGGTGAAAAACTTAGGTCAGAACAAATCAGGTTGCTTCTTTTTTGTGTGTTTGATTAGTTAAGTGGAGAAGACTACCCAGGGGATGTGTTGTGTATGCCTTAGGTGGACACTTTCTAGTGCACCCAGTTGGTGACCTTTTGATTTCCCCCAGTGTAGCTTCTTGTTGATTCCTAAGAATCGTTTGGGTTATGAAAAGTAATAAACATGAAATTTTGTTAGTCACAGGCAAAATCTGCTCTCTTATTCCTTAAATATCTATGTTGTTCAAGGTCAGGTCGTTTATATCATCTGCCTAAAACGCTTGCTCAAAATACACAAGCATACCTAAGTGATTGTGAAATGTTTGCTTTAAAAAATAAGAGCTTGGCAACTTTTTTATGCTGGTTCAACCAAAGGAGGTTGAGAAAAACTGACCTGCATGGGTATCTGTCACATTTCAGTAGTGCATGCATAATGTCTTAAGTAGGAGTTAGACTACTGTCAGCGTGTGCCTAAAATTCATATCATGGTGCTGTGCTTGGTGCTTAAGGCGTTCTATTGCTAAAAGGTCCTCTAAATTTTTTACAGAAATACTAATCTTCTTATGAGGGGAAATAGAGGAATCATATAATATGAAAGTGATACAAAAATACTGGGGGTTTTTTGGTGCTGAAAGTTCAGCACCAATAGAATGTGCTTCTTGCTGCATTATGTAACAGCCAAAGCTTTTCTTCTCTCCTTAAGGACTTGGAGCTTTATGTTACATAGGCTGGTGCTTAATAAAGGAGGGTTTTGAAAGGCTAGCAGTGGTGGTAGTTGTTTCCCGAATGGCATGCGAGTTGTTTGCTTTCAAATGTTCTGTGTCTGCTCCTTTTTGCAGAAAGGGTTTATTTCTCCTTTGGTCGTGTGTACCATCTGTGCACCCAGGAACATCTGGATTATTTAATTTAATTATTACTATCTTGCCAGATAATCTGATGGATGCTGCCCAACAGAAAAGTTTGGGGTTTATTGGCAGATGCATCTTAACCTGTATTGTGTAATTCCCTTGAAAAAGGCAAGGCACACCCCAAACTCTTCCAACCATCTCATTCCTGGTCTTCAAGATTTCTGAGTGGAGATAGATACTCTGATACCTTGGGACCCTGTATTTTGACTACATGAAGTAGAATCAGAGTAGGCTGTACAAGTGATGCTATTTTATCCTTATTTCCAGCTTGTGAATTACATTGTGGTACAATAATATAATGCTGAATTACTTTCAAGTGTAAAGGGAAGGTGGTCTGTAGGAATGCAGCTAGATAAGGAGATGTTTTTCAAAATCTCTGTAGGAAGTGTTTTCTATATCTATGAAAATGTCAGTGATTCTGAGCAGCTGGAATTTATTACCCAGTTCTCCTCTCAAAAGCTGTTTCCCTCCTATTCCAATTAAATATGAATCATAGAATCATAGAATGTTTTGGGTTGGAAGGGACCACTAGAGGTCATCGAGTCCAACCCCCCTGCAGTCAGCAGGGACACCGCCAACTAGATCAGGTTGCTCAGAGCCCCATCCAACCTGGCCTTGAATGTTTCCAGGGATGGGGCCTCCACTACCTCTCTGGGCAACCTGTTCCAGTGGTTTACCACCCTCATTGTAAAGAATTTTTTCCTTATATCTAGCCTAAACCTACCCCGATTTAGTTTAAAACCATTACCCCTTGTCCTAACGCAGCTGGCCCTACTAAAAAGGTTTTCCCCCTCTTTCCTATAGGCCCCCTTTAGGTACTGAAAGGCCGCAATCAGGTCTCCCCGCAGCCTTCTTTTCTCTAGACTGAACAAGCCCAACTCTCTCAGCCTGTCCTCATAGGAGAGGTGCTCCAGCCCTCGGATCATTTTAGTAGCCCTCTTCTGGACCCGCTCCAACACTTCCATGTCCTTCTTGTGCTGAGGGCTCCAGAGCTGGACGCAGTACTCTAGGTGAGGTCTCACCAGAGCTGAGTAGAGGGGCAGAATTACCTCCCTCGACCTGCTGGCCAATATTTTGGCAAAAATGCCTGAAGGAGAGTCACTGCAGGTGCCTGATACTTCAGCCTTAAGATGTGATGTTGCCCAGACCTGTGACTTTTCTGCTTGGTCGTGACTTAAAATTTGTAGTAATGGGGAAAAGGTACAGGAACAGCTTAATGCTGAGTTTTTCTTCAAGTGACTCAAATGCAAAACATCCCCCTGAAGCATTGTTTTTCTTCCATCTGTTTGAGATGGGTCCGCATTGTTTGCAAATATAGGTGTCCTGAATGTGCCTTGCTTTACAGTAAGTGTGATCTTCAACCTCAGCTGTTGTGGGGAGAGAGGCGGGGGGGATATCAGATGTTCTGTTGCAAGTCATTTAAATCCTAAATGTATGCATAACCTGTTGTAAGCATGCATGCTAAAGGCTAAATGGATCTACGGTTTCGCTCAGACTTAGTTTGGGAAAAAACACTTTCTACTATGCATTTTTCATTCAAAAAGAGTATGTTAAGGGTATATCTGCTTAGGATTTCGCAGTCAGGCATGAGCCGTCTCTGCATACACTCTGAACTGTCCAGAAGCTATGATTGCATTAGTTCAGTGCTGAAATTGCATTACTCTACTATTGAGTCTGAGTTAATATATATATGGTCTCTTTGCTAGCAGGATGGTAAATAAGCTAAAGTCTGCCCTAAATGTTATGTATAGATGTAATTTATAGTTTGCTCCTCTGTTCCCATTAGCTTGGATTTTAGAGAAGTGATTTAGGACAAGAAATAACTTTCAAAGCGCAGGAAAATGGTGACCTTGACTGCAGTCACTTCTATCTCTTGTAAAGTTAGCTGTGGTGTCATTCTCTGTGGGCTTCTACTCCTCAAGAAATGAGAAGGGAACTAATAACCTGTGATGCTTTTGTTTACTTCTTAGGGTGTGACTGTAGGAAGTAAGCCTTGGATATAGGAGGATATATCCTTGGACAGAGGAGAAAGCGTAACAGATGGTTTGCTATTGTATAATCTTTAGCACCCTCTATAGTCCTTTCTGAAAACATGAATCTGTGCATTTGATACTTCTGAAATTATAAGAGTGCCTCAGTCATGAAAATCCAGGCAGATCTTTGGCTGCTATATCAGGATAAGAAATACTATGTATATTGGAAGTTTGTTTCATGTTTTCAGATTCTTCCAACTGCTCAGCGCTTGCTGGATGAGCTGTTATCTTCTCAGTCTACTGCCATCAACACAGTGTGTGGAGCCCCAGGTAACCTTGATATATCTTATTTCAGTAGTCTGTGTCACAGACAGGAAGCGAATGTATTTCCATTGCATTGAGTTTCTGAACTGGTCTGTTACCCTGTAGCTGGGATTGCAGGTGGAGGTCAAGGAAAAGGGATAAGCACAGGCACTTGCACTGTATATATGGCACTTGCTGGTGTAATGGACACCTCAGAGTGTATGTCCTCAAAATGTTGATTGGAGGGGACCTCTCCAATCTCCTACTTGAAACAGGACTGTTTGCAACACTAGATTGGGTTAGCTGTGGCTTGGGCTAGCTTAGCCAAGTCTTGTTACCAGAGACATTGCAGAGTATTCCTATTTTAGTGCTACATTACCCTTTTGGTCAAGAATTTTTTCCTAATGTCCAATATAAATATCCTTTTTTATCATTTTCTACTACCAGGAAGAGTTTTTCTGCATTGTGTTTGTAATTCCAAGTAGTTGTAGGCTGTTAATGATCACTCCTCACCCTCTCCTTTTTAGATGAAATTAGCCCGTCTTCCTCAATCTCACCTCATAGGTCACATGCTTTGTGCCCCCAAATAACTTGATCCCCCTGCACTATATTCTCTCTGGTTTCTCAGTATTGTTCCTTGTCTGGGGGACCCAGAACTGGATACAATATTCCAGGTGTAATTTTATTAGTGCCAGGTAGAGGGGGATAAAATAAGTTCCTGAAATCTGCTAGCTGTGCTTTTCTTAATATAGCCCAGTTTGCATGTTGTTTTTTTGTTTTTGTTTTGTGTTTTCAGTGAAAGTTTGCCATTGGTTTGTGTTCAGCTTGGCATCCACCATAATCACCAAACCCTATCAGCTACTCAGCCATTTGGTTTTCAATCTGTACTGATGCATGGGGTTTTATGTCCCAGGTACAGAAGTTTATATTTTTCCTCACTGAACTTCATGAGGTTTCTGTTGGCACAGTCCTTGAACTTCTCCTAGTCCCACTGGCTGTAGTGCTACCATTCAGCTTGCCAGCCATGTCTCCCAGTTTAGTGTTGTCAGTGGTTGAGGTAAAGTTATGATAACATTTTGAGATAGTTCTGAATAGTGAGTTCTGCAATGGGTGAAATAAACTGAGTAACACTGCCTGTGTGCTCCCTATAATATCTGTGGTTGGGCACACGGAGGAAAATATCTTCAAAGCCTGCAGACTGTACATATGTTATTCTTTTGTCAAGATCCAACTGCTGGACCCTCTGCATCAGATCAAAGCACCTGGTACTTAGATGAATCTACTCTGAGTGACAACATAAAGAAAACTCTTCATAAATTCTGTGGACCGTCTCCTGTTGTTTTCAGGTAAACTGTTTCCCACTGAAGGGAAAATGTGATATTTATGTAATCTGTAAGATCATGCACTGTATAGCCTGTACCCTTATGTGATGCCATGGACTGAAGGATGCTTAGTTTTGTGGGCACTCTTCTGGACTGTATTTTTGCATAGCTTGTCCAATGTTATTTCAGTAGAGCACACTGTATTTGCACAATACCTTGCTTGGGAGGGGTTCGCAGTCTCGTTATGCATCCTGTCTTTTAGGTTATGCTTTTCTGTCCCATTATACTTCTGATAATATACAATATTATCAGGATTTTATATGGCTGTGCTTGATTTAATTTTTTTTCTCATCCCTGCTCTTCTTTTTTATCTACAGTGATGTGAATTCAATGTATCTCTCTTCCACGGAGCCACCAGCTGCTGCTGAGTGGGCCTGTCTCCTGCGTCCCCTGCGAGGAAGAGAACCTGAAGGAATATGGAACCTGCTTTCCATTGTGCGGGAGATGTTTAAGAGACGGGATAGCAATGCAGCTCCTTTGCTGGAGATTCTGACTGACCAGTGTCTCAACTATGAGCAGGTATGCAAATCTCTTTGCGGGGGGTGAGAGGGGAATTCTGGGGAACCAGGCTGAGCTGCTGACTGGCTGAACAATCCATGTGCCTGTACAATCCATGGCTGAATAAATTTTTGTAACAGTCTCTATGCATTATGGGCATGTGCTTCTCCACGCTAAAATGATGTTAGAGTTTGCTCTTGTGCTGATTTGGTGATGTCCTGGTAACACCGTATCCCAAAAATACCTCAGTCCTTTTAACATGAATATATGGAGTCTGAAATCTTGTTCAGCACATCCGATTTGATTTCTGCCCAGTCAAGGTGATTTATTTTAATGTTGGGGTTTTTTTCTCTAAACAAGGTACATCACATATGAGCTGTCATTTTGATAAAAACTAAAAAAGTGTGTTGGGTGGTAGAATCTCAGATTCTTTTGTTATTTTTGTAGAAGATATCTTTTGATGGGTTTAAGTAATAAATTTTTCAATATATTTTTAAATAATATTAGGAAAAAGGTTTCCTTTGGCAGTTCAGGACACCGGTGTCACTCTGTAATATAAATTGCAGTGTAAGTTTCCTTATCACATACCTCAACTTTGAGCAGTGGAAAGGAAATGCTTAGTTTATCACATTTGTTCGCTTTTCCCTCCAAGTGTGAAGGCCTCTAGTAAGAGAACCTCCTGTGAGTGTTTTGTTCTGTGGGTGTGTGTTTTCTCTAACCAGAGAAATTTTGAGAGGCCCCTGGTTCTCACAAACCAATATTGCTTTAATGCTCGTAGTTATTTTGGAGTCAAATGAAAAAGTGGTACTAGCTACAGATCTCGTTTCCTTGTGGTTATGAGGTTAAGTGAGAGCAGGGGATGAGATGTTGGCCACAACACAGCTCCACTGAACATTTTCTTCTGCAGATAACCGGGTGGTGGTACAGTGTGCGAACATCGGCATCACACAGCAGTGCTAGCGGGCACACAGGACGCAGCAATGGCCAGTCAGAAGTAGCTGCTCATGCCTGTGCAAGTATGTGTGATGAGATGGTGGTTCTTTGGAGGCTGGCTGTCCTTGACCCAACTATTAGTCCACAGAGGTGAGCACTAGAATCAGATCCAGTCTCTCATTTATTTCTGTGATATTCAAGCACACTCAAAAGTTTCTTCCTGTAGATATCTTGTGTTTGTATCATTACCTCGTTACCTGTTCAACCATTAGTCCTTCTGGACTATGTGCTATGTAAGGTTCAAAAGCGCTATAATTACTTTAAACTTTAATTGCTATTGCTGCTCGCTTTTAGCAACATCGTGTAGTGTGAATAATTTGTTTTCTGATAGTTCTCTTTTGCATATGAATGTAATTCTGCATTTCAGTGTCTCAGTGGAGAGCATGTAATTGAATGATAACACTGGCAACCAATAAATTTTAACGCTTTCTAAATTTAACTATTCGGCAGTTTAATGGATTTCTGTTTAGCCCAATCAGTCACTGTTGTCTATTTCAAGATGAACCATTTCTTGCTCTCTGTGCTCTTAGGGAGTTTATTCTCTGCTTTGTATGGTAAACAGTGTCACTGGTGTATGATTTTCAGTCAGCGTTTTCAATTGTCTGAGGAAAAACTGTGAGGCTTCTGCAGGTTTCTAAATGATATTGTGCCTTGGTAAATCCCTGCCATCTTTATTTAGCACTAGTTGAATAGCAGTGGAGTTACTGAGGGCTCATGTTGAGATACTGTGCTTGACATCATAATAATTTGGTTTGTACATCTAGTCTACAAAGTGTGTTTTGTAAAATGTGCTGAATTAGTGTAATGTGCTATAAGTGCTCGGAAGAAGTTTTTCAGAAGAAGTGAAAACAAGATGGTATTTTCAATACAGTTACACATTAACAGGATTTGCTTTCTGTGAATTGTTGTGTAACTAATAAAATGCCCTATCTATGTAAGGTACATCAGGGACACTAAAATGGATGCAGTTTCTGTCTTGTACAGTTTACAATATGAAATAGCTAAATATAGGAGATGAAGACAAATCAAAAACTGTAGGAAACTGGGAATGAGGCTTAAAATAAACACAAACAGCAATCAGATCACATAGAAAAACCTTAAAAGGTTGTGGATTTTAATGAAGTATGAGTTGTGCTACGTGTATTCACATTTATTTGGCACAGTTCAAATTTGCTCAGATCTCCTACTTGAGCTCATGCATAATTGAAATGCTCCTGCTTGATTACCTATTCTCTTGGCGTTTGAATAGTCACCAGGAAGAATCTTCTTCTACCCATCCTTGCTATTCTTTCCAGTGAATCGTAAAGAGACTCGCTGCCTCATTCCTAATTCACTGCAGGCTCTCATCCTTATGTTATCTTTCCTGAGTAGTTCTCCCTTCTTTTTCCTTCTGAAAATCCTCTCCTTGATTAAGTTCTACCAGTCTGCTCCCTTGTTAATTAATTTCTTTAATGGACAAATAGAAGCAGTCCATTTTGTTTAGACCCTTTTGTTCTAATATGCTTTGCACCTAAATTGGGTCACTCTGTTTTGGTTTGATTTTTCATTCTTTTGCTTTTGATAGGAAATCTATCAAATTTGAGAGGATTGAAGTGTTGGGCTTGTAACTCAGATCTCTGAATTCTGTGGCAGAAACAAGGTGGCAGTTGATTGAGACACTTGGTGTAATTCCTAGAAATGTCTTTTCCTCCTTTTGAATTAGATCACCCAAATGTGTAATCCATTTAGAGTATCTTGCTCATATGCTTAGGCCTTATGTGAGATTTGGAGCTGGGAAATGCAGAAATATTTTGTTCTTCCCATGGTAATTTAAGTCTATGTAACCCTACCAGCTTGCTTCTTCCTCAGAGTTATTTGAACATCAATTATTTTTGTCTTCCTTGTTCTGTGCCTATGGCTTGCAAGTTTATTCTCCTGAGGACAGCCTGCTAAATCTTAAATTAAATTGTTGGGCTGTAGATAAGCATATCAGGGTAAAGAGGTAAGTGCTTAGGAAGTAGATTAGGTGGTCCTGTCTGGTGTTGTGCTTCCCTGGGTAGGCTGTTTAGATTGTACTTGTGAAAGTCTTGACTGGAGTTGTTCACAGGGTGTCGTGGTTTAACCCCAGCTGGCAACGAAGCACCACGCAGCCTCTTGCTCACTCCCCCCACAATGGGATGGGGGAGAGAATCAAAAGAGTAAAAGTGAGAAAACTCGTGGGTTGAGATAAAGGCAGTTTAATAGCTAAAGCAAAAGCTGCGCATGCAAGCAAAGCAAAACAAGGAATTCAATCACCACTTCCCATGGGCAGGCAGGTGCTCGGCCATCCCCAGGAAAGCAGGGCTCCATCACGTGTAACGATGACTTGGGAAGACAAATGCCATCACTCCGAATGTCCCCCCCTTCCTTCTTCTTCCCCCAGTTTATATACTGAGCATGATGTCATATGGTATGGAACAGCCCTTTGGTCAGTTGGGCTCAGCTGTCCTGGCCGTGTCCCCTCCCAGCTTCTTGTGCACCTGGCAGAGCTGAGAGCTGAGAAGTCCTTGGCCGGTCTAAGCACTACCCAGCAACAACTAAAGCATCAGTGTGTTATCAACATTATTCTAGTACTAAATCCAAAACAAAACACTATGCCAGCCACTAGGAAGAAAATGAACTCTGTCCCAGCAGAAACCAGGACACAGGGCCATTTCACAGCTGCTGCAAACTATTGTATGAATGATTCCAAAAGCAGTTCCCCATGGCACTCTCTGGTCTCAGAGTGCTGAGGCTCACACTGCTAATGCCTTATCTGGAGATGTTTAAGAGACGGGATAGCAATGCAGCTCCTTTGCTGGAGATTCTGACTGACCAGTGTCTCAACTATGAGCAGGTATGCAAATCTCTTTGCGGGGGGTGAGAGGGGAATTCTGGGGAACCAGGCTGAGCTGCTGACTGGCTGAACAATCCATGTGCCTGTACAATCCATGGCTGAATAAATTTTTGTAACAGTCTCTATGCATTATGGGCATGTGCTTCTCCACGCTAAAATGATGTTAGAGTTTGCTCTTGTGCTGATTTGGTGATGTCCTGGTAACACCGTATCCCAAAAATACCTCAGTCCTTTTAACATGAATATATGGAGTCTGAAATCTTGTTCAGCACATCCGATTTGATTTCTGCCCAGTCAAGGTGATTTATTTTAATGTTGGGGTTTTTTTCTCTAAACAAGGTACATCACATATGAGCTGTCATTTTGATAAAAACTAAAAAAGTGTGTTGGGTGGTAGAATCTCAGATTCTTTTGTTATTTTTGTAGAAGATATCTTTTGATGGGTTTAAGTAATAAATTTTTCAATATATTTTTAAATAATATTAGGAAAAAGGTTTCCTTTGGCAGTTCAGGACACCGGTGTCACTCTGTAATATAAATTGCAGTGTAAGTTTCCTTATCACATACCTCAACTTTGAGCAGTGGAAAGGAAATGCTTAGTTTATCACATTTGTTCGCTTTTCCCTCCAAGTGTGAAGGCCTCTAGTAAGAGAACCTCCTGTGAGTGTTTTGTTCTGTGGGTGTGTGTTTTCTCTAACCAGAGAAATTTTGAGAGGCCCCTGGTTCTCACAAACCAATATTGCTTTAATGCTCGTAGTTATTTTGGAGTCAAATGAAAAAGTGGTACTAGCTACAGATCTCGTTTCCTTGTGGTTATGAGGTTAAGTGAGAGCAGGGGATGAGATGTTGGCCACAACACAGCTCCACTGAACATTTTCTTCTGCAGATAACCGGGTGGTGGTACAGTGTGCGAACATCGGCATCACACAGCAGTGCTAGCGGGCACACAGGACGCAGCAATGGCCAGTCAGAAGTAGCTGCTCATGCCTGTGCAAGTATGTGTGATGAGATGGTGGTTCTTTGGAGGCTGGCTGTCCTTGACCCAACTATTAGTCCACAGAGGTGAGCACTAGAATCAGATCCAGTCTCTCATTTATTTCTGTGATATTCAAGCACACTCAAAAGTTTCTTCCTGTAGATATCTTGTGTTTGTATCATTACCTCGTTACCTGTTCAACCATTAGTCCTTCTGGACTATGTGCTATGTAAGGTTCAAAAGCGCTATAATTACTTTAAACTTTAATTGCTATTGCTGCTCGCTTTTAGCAACATCGTGTAGTGTGAATAATTTGTTTTCTGATAGTTCTCTTTTGCATATGAATGTAATTCTGCATTTCAGTGTCTCAGTGGAGAGCATGTAATTGAATGATAACACTGGCAACCAATAAATTTTAACGCTTTCTAAATTTAACTATTCGGCAGTTTAATGGATTTCTGTTTAGCCCAATCAGTCACTGTTGTCTATTTCAAGATGAACCATTTCTTGCTCTCTGTGCTCTTAGGGAGTTTATTCTCTGCTTTGTATGGTAAACAGTGTCACTGGTGTATGATTTTCAGTCAGCGTTTTCAATTGTCTGAGGAAAAACTGTGAGGCTTCTGCAGGTTTCTAAATGATATTGTGCCTTGGTAAATCCCTGCCATCTTTATTTAGCACTAGTTGAATAGCAGTGGAGTTACTGAGGGCTCATGTTGAGATACTGTGCTTGACATCATAATAATTTGGTTTGTACATCTAGTCTACAAAGTGTGTTTTGTAAAATGTGCTGAATTAGTGTAATGTGCTATAAGTGCTCGGAAGAAGTTTTTCAGAAGAAGTGAAAACAAGATGGTATTTTCAATACAGTTACACATTAACAGGATTTGCTTTCTGTGAATTGTTGTGTAACTAATAAAATGCCCTATCTATGTAAGGTACATCAGGGACACTAAAATGGATGCAGTTTCTGTCTTGTACAGTTTACAATATGAAATAGCTAAATATAGGAGATGAAGACAAATCAAAAACTGTAGGAAACTGGGAATGAGGCTTAAAATAAACACAAACAGCAATCAGATCACATAGAAAAACCTTAAAAGGTTGTGGATTTTAATGAAGTATGAGTTGTGCTACGTGTATTCACATTTATTTGGCACAGTTCAAATTTGCTCAGATCTCCTACTTGAGCTCATGCATAATTGAAATGCTCCTGCTTGATTACCTATTCTCTTGGCGTTTGAATAGTCACCAGGAAGAATCTTCTTCTACCCATCCTTGCTATTCTTTCCAGTGAATCGTAAAGAGACTCGCTGCCTCATTCCTAATTCACTGCAGGCTCTCATCCTTATGTTATCTTTCCTGAGTAGTTCTCCCTTCTTTTTCCTTCTGAAAATCCTCTCCTTGATTAAGTTCTACCAGTCTGCTCCCTTGTTAATTAATTTCTTTAATGGACAAATAGAAGCAGTCCATTTTGTTTAGACCCTTTTGTTCTAATATGCTTTGCACCTAAATTGGGTCACTCTGTTTTGGTTTGATTTTTCATTCTTTTGCTTTTGATAGGAAATCTATCAAATTTGAGAGGATTGAAGTGTTGGGCTTGTAACTCAGATCTCTGAATTCTGTGGCAGAAACAAGGTGGCAGTTGATTGAGACACTTGGTGTAATTCCTAGAAATGTCTTTTCCTCCTTTTGAATTAGATCACCCAAATGTGTAATCCATTTAGAGTATCTTGCTCATATGCTTAGGCCTTATGTGAGATTTGGAGCTGGGAAATGCAGAAATATTTTGTTCTTCCCATGGTAATTTAAGTCTATGTAACCCTACCAGCTTGCTTCTTCCTCAGAGTTATTTGAACATCAATTATTTTTGTCTTCCTTGTTCTGTGCCTATGGCTTGCAAGTTTATTCTCCTGAGGACAGCCTGCTAAATCTTAAATTAAATTGTTGGGCTGTAGATAAGCATATCAGGGTAAAGAGGTAAGTGCTTAGGAAGTAGATTAGGTGGTCCTGTCTGGTGTTGTGCTTCCCTGGGTAGGCTGTTTAGATTGTACTTGTGAAAGTCTTGACTGGAGTTGTTCACAGGGTGTCGTGGTTTAACCCCAGCTGGCAACGAAGCACCACGCAGCCTCTTGCTCACTCCCCCCACAATGGGATGGGGGAGAGAATCAAAAGAGTAAAAGTGAGAAAACTCGTGGGTTGAGATAAAGGCAGTTTAATAGCTAAAGCAAAAGCTGCGCATGCAAGCAAAGCAAAACAAGGAATTCAATCACCACTTCCCATGGGCAGGCAGGTGCTCGGCCATCCCCAGGAAAGCAGGGCTCCATCACGTGTAACGATGACTTGGGAAGACAAATGCCATCACTCCGAATGTCCCCCCCTTCCTTCTTCTTCCCCCAGTTTATATACTGAGCATGATGTCATATGGTATGGAACAGCCCTTTGGTCAGTTGGGCTCAGCTGTCCTGGCCGTGTCCCCTCCCAGCTTCTTGTGCACCTGGCAGAGCTGAGAGCTGAGAAGTCCTTGGCCGGTCTAAGCACTACCCAGCAACAACTAAAGCATCAGTGTGTTATCAACATTATTCTAGTACTAAATCCAAAACAAAACACTATGCCAGCCACTAGGAAGAAAATGAACTCTGTCCCAGCAGAAACCAGGACACAGGGCCATTTCACAGCTGCTGCAAACTATTGTATGAATGATTCCAAAAGCAGTTCCCCATGGCACTCTCTGGTCTCAGAGTGCTGAGGCTCACACTGCTAATGCCTTATCTGGGGCATCTAAGCAAACAGGGCAGACAGTATTTCATTTTAAGCCTTCCAGTTTGTATCGTGCTTTCATGTTGGTACCGTTCACATTTTGTTTCTATATCATGGGCCTGTCTAGGACTTGATTGTTGATATACCTGTTTCCTTTTTTCAGACTGTCTTCTTGCTAACATTGCCTATACTTAATTAAGCAGAATATTTTTCTGACCAAAAGGAGGAGGTGTTTTGTGGGTTAAGAGATAGTTTGTCACAGATGTTTTGTGTCTGCTGTCTAACCTGTCCTCTTACTTCTTCTCTTAGGCGCAGGGACCTTTGCTCACAGCTCAGACAGTGGCAGCTGAAAGTCATAGATAATGTTAAGAGGGGTCAGCACAAGAAATCACTGGAGAAGCTCTTTCAGGGTTTCAAGCCAGCTGTGGAAGCCTGTTACTTCAACTGGGAGGAAGCTTATCCCATTCCTGGGATCACATATAGCAGCACTGACAAGAAGAACTCATTCTGTTGGGTAAAGGCCATCCAGCAAAGGAGCTGCCGGTTGCAGTGTGCAGAAACTTCCTGTGAGGCTGGTAGAACCCATGGACAGGAGCCTGGGGGACCATGTCTGCAGCCTGGGGACAGGCTGCGTCCTTCTGCCCAGGAGCCAGCAGTTCGTCCGAAGGAACTTACTGGAAAGCGGAAAGTTGTCTCTGAAACGCCGCAGAGGGTTCTGAGACGACTTTCAGCAGAAGGTGATAAAGCTGTGTATAAGACTGCAGTGAGCAAAGCAAAGTTGCCAGTGAGCAAAGGCTTGACCAGTAAACATAGTGGGAAACGCCGCATGAGCAGTGAAGACAGCTCTCTTGAGCCGGACTTGGCAGAGATGAGCCTGGATGACAGCAGCTTGGCTCTGGGGGCGGAAGCCAGCAACACGTTCAGTTTTACAGAAAGCCCACTGAGCAGGAGCTACAGGGACACCTTTGAGGAGGATGGTGGCGTGTACTTCTCTGAGGGACCTGAGCCCAGTGTCAGGAGCAGTTCCATGGCCAAGAAATCGCCCAAGGATCCTGTGGGGGAAATGTGTAGTGGTGATGATGACCTGCCTTCTGCAGATGAGAACAGCGGTGGTGTGAGCCTGAAGCCAGAAGAAGTGGGAGAGAATGGTGCAGCAGGGGGAGGGGATGATGGAGAAGATGATGATGATTACCAGGTGTACTATCTGAATCCACAAGAGGTAGCTAAGGAAGATGAAGACAAAGCTGAAGGGGGAAATGAAGAGGAGCAGGATATATTTGCTGGTATAAAGCCTCTGGAGCAGGAGAACCGGATGGAGGTGAGCTGAATCTAGTTCAAAACAGTTTTGCAGTTTTACATAGCGATGTGTATACATCATGGTCTCGCCACCCTCCTAGCTGTCATACTTAACCTAGTATGTGTTCAACCAAGTGCTTAAATATGTCGATATAACCCATTGTATCATAAGGTATCTACAGTCTTAATGCAGTGGCATCACACATGTCTGTTTCCCACAAACTTGACTCCATATTTCTGTGCTTGACCAAGTGTGTCCCGGTTTTAGCTGGCCCCATCTCACACTCCAGGATTTATAAATGTAGGCAAAACAGCGTGTGCTTTTTTCCTAGTCTTGCTCTTGGAAATGGCAAAATTGAGCTGAGATTAAAAATAAGTAGGACTGAGACATGCCCAGGAGGAAAAATTTAAATCCTACCATGTAAGCAGAAATTCTCTGGAAAGCCAGAGACAAGCTAAAAGGACTGCACCACATTTGTGTAATAACCTCAAAATATGTTTAGAGCTTGCACCTATATGAGCAAGCAGCTGAAATGGAGATGCATGGAAATTGTTATAGTCAGTCAGTTTGGGTTTTAGGTTTTTTTGAGTTATTCTCTGATCTTTTATAGCACTTGGAGGGAGGATGGGACTTAATCGTGGAACAAAAGGCTTTTTTAGCAGAGCGCTTGAAGGGATGGTGGTGAAGGTCCAGGCAAGGAGGACTCTGAGAATACCTGCTGCAGCAGTTACTTGTGAATTGTGTTTGCTGAGTTTTTGTGACAAGTGGTTTGAGCAGGCTGCCTGCAGCCTAGGGGAGTGTGGTTTGAATATGACCATCTGTTCTTTCTTGCAGATCCTCTTTGCCTGTGCAGAGGCCCTGTATGCACATGGATACAGTAATGAAGCATGCCGCTTAACCGTAGAGCTCGCCAGGGACCTACTGGCCAACCCTCCAGATCTCAAAGTGGAGCAGCCACCAACTAAGGTAAAGAGAGAGCTTGTCTAGCTTTGGGGGTAGAGGGTAAGTTAGAAGGAATATTTGGATAGATACAACAGCATGCCTAAGCATTTCTCATTTGCTGTGATTCAGGGCCCTTCACTGATGCTTTGTCTGGGTTGAACTCCTCTGGATGTCATTAATGTGCCTGATCACTCTGTGTGTGTGAGTGAATAAAAGGGAGAGAGAAAATAAACAGCAGGATTTGGAGTCTTCAGAAACTCAAGTTTAGTTAAAAGCTTCTTCACTTTTCCTTATGCTTCAGAATGAAGCTTGGATTGCTTGTTAAAAACTGCAGCTCCTTCAGGAATCTATTTTAAATCTCATTGAACAAAACACCCTATTTAACATCAGCTTCAAAGGATGTTTTGTTTAAGAGATACCTGCTGCTGTGTGCTATGAGATTATACATCAGCCATAAGAAGTCTTGATTTTTTTGTAGCTCTGTGCAGGTGACCTGCCTGTTTCTTGTGGTTCTCTCCAAAACCTTAGTCTACTGTTTTGTAATGTGCTCCACTGGAAATATTAGAGGTTTTGATGTTTCAGGGGAAGAAGGTTGGAGAGGAAAGAAATAAGCATAAACTTCTGAAGATTACTTGTAGTGGCACTAAGCAGGGTTTGTTGTATGGAAGGGTTCCCTTGGAAGGGACAGGCATGCAACATCTGCCTTCACAGCATCAGTCCAATAGTGGACATATGTCTTATCAACAGGCCAGCTCTTCCACTCCATTGTGCTGGGGTGAGACAGGGGAAGGAATGATGTTTGTAAATAACCACTGGGATTTGTGGTTCCTCAGCAGAGGGAATAAAATTTAAATGCATTTTATTCTTTCTCCTGTCTACTGATTATTGCAAAGGGTAGGAGGACAAGCATAGAATCATTTAGGACGTTTAGGAAAGTGTCCTGTGACAAATTCTTCCTCCAACAGGGCAAAAAGAACAAGGTATCGACCAGCAAGCAGACTTGGATGGCAACCAACACCTTGTCTAAAGCTGCTTTCCTGCTGGCTGG
>NW_009260182.1:6363197-6382440 GCF_000687185.1 Egretta garzetta | reverse complement strand
CAGACCCCCCCTGCCTCTACAAAGGCTCTGGAGGTATGAAATATCTCAAAAAGGCAGTCTCCACAAGTAGCATTGTGCTGCTTAAATGCTTTTGCTCCTGTCGTTCCCATTCCAACTCCTGAAGATTGGTTATGCTTTTATATGTTTCCTTAAAATTGACTGCAGTGGGACTAAATGGATTGTGTGCACATCCCATTAGCATGCATTGAGCTGCCAGAAAAATGATTAGACATATCGCTTCATCTGGCATTACCTTCACTGACAGGAAGCTCAGACCTCATGTGCCAACAGCCCTTTGATTTCACATGAAGCTACTGGCTTGAAAATACTTAAATGAGCACAAAATCTCTTATGAATATATTATTTTGATTAGAAAAGCTTACTACTTATCTTAAATATGTTTCCAGTTTGCTTGGCTAATCTGGGGAAAATAAAACCATTTGTAAATGGAATTATCCATATTTGCACTGATGAAGTGGTTTGAAACTTATTCCTTAGGGTGAATTGGTGCAACTGTTGCATGTTTGAAAATTGTTGCTTTTGCCGATACCTCACTTGTTGGCAAGTGAGCATGTGCACTGTGCAGGCATATTGTTTTGGACACTGCTTGATTACTATTAGGCTTCCCATTTAGAAAAAAGAAGTGTCCAGTTAAGGCCTCATCTGCGTGATTTGCAGCTGCCTTGCTTTTCACTGCAGGGTTGTGCAATCCCTGGAGGTGTGTATTGTTGCTACATATCCATCAACTACGCTTGTTACCCTGTTTATCTGTGTTTCCTACAGTCTGATTAGAAGGTAGTGAGATTGGCAGTCACTTGCTGTCTAAAAGAAAACAATCACTTTCACATGTTAAGAACAGAGAGAATGCAGGAGTGCCACAGAGTAGTGAAACGTAACAGTCTTCATCCTGGTGGCGTGTGTGCTGCCACCCTGTGCCCATTCTTCTGCTGGTCAGTCCCTGTTGTCTTGAATGGGTATGTTACTTAACCTAGCATCCTTTTTTCCTACAATTAAGACCTTTTCCACTGACTTATTCAAACACTTCTGATGTTCTTATGAAAGCTGATGCATTTTTTTCTGTATGCAGCTCAAGAGTGATAATTTGAGTTAAAAAAAAATTTTGTATAAGTATGAGGCAAGACTTGTGTTAGATTTGAAAATCTGTGTTCAGTGTGGGGAGAATGGTAAAGGTGGATAGAGTGTTAAGAGTTGCTATGATTTAATGATCCAATAAAAACTATTGCTGTACCTTAACGTATGTATAGGAAGAAATGGTCCACTGCCCACAGGGCCTGTGCTGATGACAGCTGCTTCTGTTTCCTTGGGGATACTACCAGGTGAAGCTGGCGTATCAGGAGTCTGAGATTGCAGCCCTCTTGAAGAAGATTCCCTTGGGCACTAATGAGATGAACACTATTCGAGGAAGAGCTGAAGAACTGCGAGAAGGGACATTATGTGATTACCGTCCTGTCCTGCCTCTGATGTTGGCTAGCTTTATATTTGATGTCCTGTGCACTCCAGGTACTGTCTGCATTGGCTTGAGTGTGCAAAGGCCATGTTCTGAGATGTCAGCTCTTGAGGGGTTTTCAAAGAGAAACTCTTCTGTGTAAGAACAATCTAATGTTGATTCTTCACACTGTTGCTTGCTCTTCACCTCCATGTTGCCTTAGAGGTACTATGTGCCCCCATGGAATTCTCCCTCCTGCTTACATTTGTAAACCACTGGAAGTTAACCACATTTCAGCACTCCGTGTGTGTTTGTAAAATATTTATAAATGGCTGACTTTTCTAATCTTACACTGGTTACATTCAGAGGAAGCTAAAATAAATCTAGTACTTAAAAAAGAACACAGTAACCTGGGATTAGAAGACTGACTTGGCAGTATACCTGCCTAGTTTGGAGCTTTCTGAATTTAGAGAGAGAATCAAGACAGTGCTGTGGCCTTGAAACTGGTACAAAGCTAGGAATAGGACCACGGGAAGCTCTGAAAATTCAGAAAGCTCTCAGAGATGGCTTTTGCCTTGAGGTCCTAGTTTTGAAAGCTGAGCACTAATTTTCTTGTCTTCTTTCAGTGGTTTCTCCTACAGGCTCTAGGCCCCCAAGCCGTAATTGGAATAATGAAATGCCTGGAGACGAAGAGCTTGGTTTTGAGGCAGCTGTTGCTGCTCTTGGTAAGAATCTTTTACAAGTCTTTCTTCATCCATGTTCTGTATCCTGCCTCATTGTGGATGGTGAGAGTTAGTAGTTCATTCCAGTTTGGTGCAGAAATGAAAGTGTTTGCATGGTTTATCAGAACCAGATGCAGAAGGATTCTGCATGTCAGGGTTGAGGTGCCTTTGCCAAGCTGTGAAAAATGGAAGGGGGGATATGGGACATGAACTGAATGTTAAAGTAGTAACATGAATTTTAGCTTTCTTCTTGCTCTTTTGTCGCAGAAGATGTATTGCCTGGGCTTTAATGGAGATGGACAGTTTCAGAGAACAAAAGGCAATCATTTCAGAAGAGATTAGACAATGATAGTGAAAGACTAGCAGAAGTACTCTCAAACATTATTCTATAATTCAGGATCTTAGCATAATACTGGGTTCTTGCATCATTTATCAGCTTCAGCAACAAAGTAGAGATTATATGTATTACGTTGACAATACTGTATGCCTGCTTTAAAGCAGCATGCAAAAATGAATAGAATGGATTAAACAAGGCCTGTCCTCTCTTGTCTCATCTCTGAAAGGAGGAAGCTGGGAATGCTGGCTTGTAGCATCTGCAGAAACTGGAAAAGTTTGTTTCAAGATAGAGTTGTGGGCTTGCCTGGACTCTTTTCCAGTGGCATATTAGGATCTGGTTGTTCTGACAGTTGTAGCAAGCTTAGTATTTTGGGGACAGACAGCAGCTCCTGTTTATTCATGACCTATTTCTGAAGTTAACAGAAAAATAGGGGGAAAAAAACCCCTTTTGCCTGTGACAGGGAGGTGAATAAAATAGTCCGAGGTATTGATAGTGCTCAAGATGTGGTGGGCTCACTTGTCTCTTCATTCCCTCTTTTCTGGCCCACAGGCATGAAAACAACTGTCAGTGAAGCAGAACATCCTCTGTTGTGTGAAGGCACCCGAAGGGAGAAAGGGGATTTGGCTCTAGCCTTGATGATTACGTACAAGGATGATCAGTCTAAGCTGAAGAAGGTGAGTTTCCCTTTAAATGGGGACAGGGGGATGCAGACCAAACCATGTTTGGGTTTTGATGGATTTGATAGTTTTGCCAGTGAGCATAAGTAGCTTTGTCACGTACTGATGATTTACAACCTATGTTGTAGTGTATATATTCTTCCACTGATGCAAAATGTGATTGTGCAGTGTGCGTTGCCCTGGAAGAGGCACTCTTCCCATGGATTTCTTAAGGTCCAGTCAGGAGATGCATTCTTGCTGCTTTTAATGCTTTTGCTTACCTGTTAAAACAAGTCCTTTGTCCCAGGGGTTTTCAGTGTGCACCCTGTGTGTGGTCCATGGATTGATTCTGTTTTGCTGCAGGGATGTTGGCTTGCAGAACAGTATATCTAGCAAAGCCTTTGTTTCTTAATCTCTCACCTCTTTGTTATACTAGTTTAGTCCACCTATGCCTTAATTTCCCATGCAAGGGATATAGTAAGACTCTGCCTCCTCTACCCCAAAAGAGGAAAAAATATCAAAAACTGCTGAAGCTTTAGGAGGGGTTTTATTAATCTTTTATGTTCAGAAACACTTCTATCCAGCAAGAATATGATTAGTGTCTTTCTGTCTCCTAAAGTAGAAGCACTTTTGCTATACTCTACTCTTCTACAGGGAATAACAGGGATGCTGTGATATCAGTCATCTGCAAATAAATGCCCTGTCACACTCGTGGTGTTCATTTTCTGTGGAGAATGAGCAGTAGAAATGGACAAACCCATAAAATGTGGTCATGCATTGTTCCACAATTATGTAATAAGTAAGGATAAGGAAGTGTTACTGTAGGCTGGTAGAAGGCAGTTTCTCTAGTGTCTGAAAGTCTCAAAAGGCTTTACCATTTTCCCAATAATGGTATGACAGGATTTTTGGGGCGGTGAGCAAAGAATTTTGGTGACTTGAACAAAAACATCTAAGGACTGGCAGAACTAAATACAGAGTCCTTCGTTCTGTCCTTGATATACCAGAATTATTTCTGTATTGTGAGTTTTGGGTGATTTCCAAGTAAAGCCAGTGACTTTTTGACATGAAAATTGGGATATTACTGAGTACAAATGAATCTTTGCTTCTTCAGTAATGCAGGATGCTTGGGTCTCAACTGTGTATCACTGATCTTCAGTGCAGGAAGACGATACCTACTTTCTAGAGAATAAACGTTTTCTTTTTTTACCAACCAAATGGAGTTTATTGTCCACCAGGAAGCTGGTTTGCTACTTTCCCCCTATGTCTTAGTGTAATGCTGCCTCTTTTTTTTTTTCTTTTCTTTTTTTCTTTTTTTCTGTTAAAAGATTTTAGACAAACTCCTAGACAGAGAGAGTCAAACTCACAAACCACAGACTCTGAGTTCCTTCTACTCATCCAGCAAGCCTACAGTAGCAAATCAAAAATCTCCTTCCAAGCACGCTGCCCAGTCCACTGCAGCGATCCAGCAGCTTCCAGGGACGTCTGTCAGTCAGCAAGCTGCTGTAAGCACTGCAGTCCAGAGCAGTCCTGAGAACTTCGTGGAGAAGAGTGCACAGGGTAAGAGGTGCTGTGTAAAGGCTGTGCTGAAACCTTTCTGCTATCAGTGCAAAACTGCCACTGTACATTTTTGTCTATTTTGGGAAGTAGGCAGAGTGATTTATATTACCATCTGGCTGCTTGGTGGTTACTAGAATGTCATTGCCCTGTTACCTGTTTGGCTGGATCCATTTTGGTAGATGTTGTTGCACAGAAATTCAAGCTAATTTTCAGATTTTCTTACCTTGAGCCAGTTGTATAACCAGTTAACATAAAACTACTGTGACTCCATCTTTTAGATTTGTATCACAGAGATGCAGTATTTCAAAAAGTTACACACTGAGTCAGGTGCCTTCATGCAGGATAAATAACTAAGACTGCTGAAGGACATTAGAGGTAAATGTGATTTTCTTCAAGCTTTGCCTCCACTTTGGTGGCAAACATCACATACAGCAGCATTTGGTGGAAAGCAGGTGCTCTCTTAACTCTTTCCAAAGAGATCAATACTAGCTGAGGATGACTGCAATAAGGTTGGGGTTGGTGGAGCATTTTTATTCTAAAATTTTTCCGTAGTTGCAGCAAATTTTCAAAATCTTGAGTTGTTAAGATTAAATGTTCTTGGCCTGGAATCAGATGATGTGCTTAATACTGAAAGAAAGTTGAGATAATCCTGCTCATAAATACCACACATTTAATGAAAATCCTGCGTCTTTTAATGTTTACATCTTTTAAATGGCCACATCTGGTTTCAGAGATACTGAAACAAATCATAATGTTTACTTTGTCACTGTCCTGTTTATCTAGAGAGCTCTCAGAAGTCCCCCTGTGAGCCAGCTGTGGAGTCCACTGTCTTGAAGCAAGAGGGAAAGGTCCCCAGTCGTCTGGCCCTTGGAAACCGAGGTGGATACAATGGGAGGTGTTGGGGTTCGCCCGTCAGGCAGAAGAAGAAACACACAGGTAGGAACTGACTAGTACAGCATCTAGTCAGCCTTTCCTGTTCTACAGAAGCAGTTGCTTATCTCTGAGGTGTTTGGCAGGAGAAATAGGTTTTGCTCCGCAGATTTCCTGTCCCCTTCTGTATGGCAAGTTACCATACCTTTCTCACACCAGAGATGTTCTGGGTGATGTCTGGAGCTGAATGGTTGCTGGACTCTGGGAGCAGAGCACTGTGCTCCTGGGTCCAGAAACAAATTAAGAGGAGCTGCTGCCTCTCTACACTTCTCTTGGGAAGGGTATAATTTAGAGGCTGAGGATGTGAAGAACCTTTGTGTAAATTGTGCAGCATACACCAGAAGGCTTTTCTTCATATCGTTACAATCTGTGGAACTTGACTTTGTGTGATATCTGCTTCTTGTAGTTATATTCTGCCACAGAGCTTGGCAGATGGAGTGAGGGGTTGAGCTGGTGTGAAGAGTGAAATAAAGATACGTTGTTCTTGGACTCTCCTGCTTTTTAATCCAAGAACTCCAAAAATGGCACTGGTATCTGTGACCAAACTGACTAATTTAATCCCTCAATTTGTGAAGTCGAATGCCTGGCAACTGTAAGGCTGACTGTCACTGACACGGCTGATCTTCGTTGGGACTGTAGGTGATGTGGGTAGGAGTTTACCTACCCGCATTACGCTTGCCAACCCTGGTGACATTACTGTGTTGGTTCTGGTGTTGTAGGCATGGCTAGTATTGACAGCAGTGCTCCTGAAACGACCTCTGACAGCTCTCCAACACTCAGTCGACGACCGCTACGTGGGGGATGGGCAACAACATCCTGGGGCAGAGGACAGGACAGTGACAGCATCAGCAGTTCTTCAAGTGATTCACTGGGATCTTCCTCTTCCAGCGGCAGTAGAAGAGCCAGTGGGGGAGCCCGTGCAAAGACTGTGGAAGTTGGCAGGTAATGAATAACACCAATGCACGGAGGCAACCTCTCTAGGCCTGATATCAGGGAACTAGCAAGTGTGCATGAGAAAGTACTTCCTTGGGAGTGTTGGCTTTTCTTTCCTCTGGACCCTAAAGACAGGAATTTTGCACCCCAGCTATTGAACCTGGGGTACTTGTTGCTGTCTGAAAGGTTCCTCTATCTTTTTCCTTTAGGTATAAAGGGAGGCGGCTGGAGAGCCATGCTCCTCATGTCCCAAACCAGCCCTCAGAAGCAGCTGCTCACTTCTACTTTGAATTGGCCAAGACAGTGCTTATCAAAGCAGGTGGAAACAGCAGTACCTCCATCTTCACCCACCCTTCCTCCAGTGGTGGGCACCAGGGACCACACCGCAACCTTCACCTCTGCGCCTTTGAGATTGGGCTGTATGCACTGGGGCTGCACAACTTTGTGTCTCCCAACTGGCTCTCTCGAACTTACTCCTCCCATGTCTCTTGGATCACAGGTTACAGCAAAACTTTATTGGGAAGCTTGGTTTTGGGCAGGAAGGAGGGGAGGGAGGCAAGCTTATGCCCAAAAATGCTGATGCTGATATGCTGTGGTATCCATGTAAGATGGCTGGCACAGCTGGCAGTACAAGCTGAGCACCAGTGATTTACGTGGTGTTTGTTTTGGCCTGGGAAGTTCTTGTGACCAGTTTCTTCTTGTTTATACTGCAACATCCTTCAGTCCTCAGAGCTATAGACCACTTCTCACACAGAGACTGGTCCTAACTTCTGCTTTGGGGGTCTCCTGAAGAGACAGACATTTGTCAAGTTTGAACATGCTCTTTGGCTGTGTTCAGGTTTTCACTTTCTTCCTTCTTCTGTTTGCACCCAGCCCTACTACCTACTTTCTGTCCACATGGCTTGTAGAGCCTGAAAAACACACCCTTGAAAAGCCACATTTTCCTGACATGATGGAAATAAAGCAACAGTACAGGCTGTGGTCTGTGGGTACTAAAATCACCTATAGCAAGTTCTTCTTACTGCCTCAAATGCATCTTTAGCTTAACTTCGATAACGGTGCCCTCACTCACTGCTTGCTTATTGAGGGCTCTCGCCTGTCCTCTGTTTTGGGAGGAAGAGCCTAAATTTGACTTAGAGCCTGAGGGGAGCAACTGGGCTTCGTTGCTGCTCTTGAAGAAAGTGAGGAGTGCACCTCCTGTTGAGGGAAAGCTGACTGGAACAGTGTTAGCCGTACAGTGGTGTGAGAGTCTTCTCTTTTACTCTTAGGGCAGGCCATGGAGATTGGTAGCGCAGCCTTGAACATCTTGGTGGAGTGTTGGGACGGACATCTGACTCCCCCAGAGGTGGCATCATTGGCAGACAGAGCTTCACGGGCCAGAGACTCCAACATGGTGCGGGCAGCTGCTGAACTGGCCCTCAGCTGCCTGCCCCATGCCCATGCCCTGAACCCAAATGAGATCCAGCGGGCTCTGGTACAGTGTAAGGAGCAGGTGAGCATCACATGGGGACTGACTAGTGCAAGCTGATTTCCAGCATTAAGGACATGCTGTTACTTGTGGGATTGGCTCCTCTGCCACTGGACAGCCTTAATCCCAGTTCTGTGGATTTCTTGTGTTTCATGAATAACTCTGGTTGTTCTGCTGCGTAGTTGTGATCTCTGCTCCCCATGGTGTCAGTCATTTTAGAGTGCCTTATACTCTTCTCCAGTTGTAGTTTTGCTGCCTTGTGTTTCTGGTTTTGCATTCTTCACTTCTACTTTTCTTTTGCTGCCCCCAGGACAATCTGATGCTGGAAAAGGCCTGTATGGCAGTAGAAGAGGCAGCCAAAGGAGGTGGTGTGTACCCAGAAGTCCTCTTTGAAGTAGCTCACCAGTGGTACTGGCTTTATGAACAGACTGTTGGTGGGACCCCATGAAGCAGCACGTGGCCTGACAGACAACCGGGTGACCTCTGAGCCGACCACTGTAACAGTGGCAGCTGCGGTAACTGCGGCAGCAACAGTCATGCCGGTGATCTCTGTGGGGTCAACCATGTACCAGCAGCATACGATGGCAGGGCCAGCAATGGCGCATACACACACGCAGGGCCTCCACCCTTACACCACCCTTCAGACTCACATCCCCTGTAATCCCCAGTATATTGGACACACTATCCAGCACATGCCGCGCCCAGCTGTCTTCCCGGTGCCTGGCTCAGCGTACCCGCAGGTGAGTTTTGCCTGTGCCTTGTTCATTTACAGTGACTTGTGTGGCTGCTTCCAGGGGGAGTATGTCTGACTGGGGGAGCGTGGGGCTCAGAGCTGCTGTGGCTTGAGATCTAGCTTCTGCTCTCACTTGCTGATTTGTGATACTTAATTTGGCTCCCCAGCTCAGCTTTTGCATTATAAAGAGCCTTCTGTGTATATAAAGTCTCAAGAGAATATAAAATATAATACATCAGTAGCTTTTAATTTTTATTGCTCTCTAGTTTCTCAGAAGGCCCTGGACAGAAAGCTTGTCTTCTTGAGAGCTGGCAAGCTAAATAGAGACTACAGAGGGAAAACCAAACAAAGGTTATTTTAACCTCTGCCTATTTTTGAAAACTTTTGGAGCGTTCTCTGCAAACAGATTAGGTTTAAAAGGAGGAGGAACAAGAAGATGTAATGGTCATGTGATGCAATGTAGTTTGTGTTGATTGTTCCTGTGCTTCCTCCTCCCTGTCAGATTGGACTTTGAATGCTCTGGGGTTTGTGTGGGGATGTCGTATTTTGGACTACTTCTAAATGGTCAGATGAAGTAGATATGACTGACTTATTTTCTATTTTAGGGTGTCCATCCAGCATTCATAGGAGCGCAGTACCCTTATTCGGTAACGACACCATCACTGGCAGCTACAGCAGTGTCATTCCCTGGTGTGCCAGTCCCATCCATGACGCAGATTGCGGTGCATCCCTATCACAGTGAGACGGGACTGTCACTGTCTTCCAACGTAGCGAGTAAGTGTTACAGCCCTGGGCTGAGTGTAGCACAGGTTTGTTTACTGTGCCTCCTAGCTGTGCCCCAGTCAAGTCCTGCCCCTCACTGACCACAGGAGGAACCAGGTTCTTGCACTGAAAAGTTCCAACCAAATCAACTACTCCAGCCTAAAGATGCGCATGCTCAGGGGTGCTGGGATTCATAATGAGGCCTGATTCAGCTAGTGGAGCTTCAACTTCTGTTTAGCTAAATTTCCAGTATGAGATTATTTTGGCCTAAAGTGTGTTTGGAGCCCTCCTAGCCTTGATGATTTCTAACTTATTACAGCTTTATTTCCCCTCTCCTTAGGGCAAGCTGAGCATAGATGATCTTGAGCAGGGTCTTGTGGTTCCTCTGGGTCAGATGAATAGAGAGTGCAGGAAGCAGGCAGACTTCTGCTACAGTAGCACTAACAGATGCCTTTCCTGCGCAAAGGGATTGGAGGCAGCCAGTACCCGAGATGTGGAACCTCTGTAGAGAGGACAGATGTTTTGGCAGGATCACGTCAATGGCAGTTTGAACAGTTGATCACATGTTGTGATGAGGCTAGAGTGGTGGTGAAGACCCATCAAGTAGTGTGCAGCACTGGAACAGCGGATATTGACTGACTGTGGATGTGCTTTCATTCCCATGGGGTTTTGCACCAGAGGGTCATGGTTGACCCAGGCTCTGTTATCCCCTCATTGGAGAGGCTGTAATGTTTGCCTATTTGTACATTTGCTTATCAGTGCTTCACAACTCACCAGGTGCTGGAAGACTGGTACATGGGAAAACATTTAAGAGCTGTGTTGGCCTCCTTCATATCTAGATTATCAGGAGAATTTTTTCAGTTATTTTTATCTTGTATTTTGATGCCAAAAAGCCACCACAGAAACAGAATAGTCCTGAAGGCCTCAGGATCTGAAGAGCATCCTTTGCCGACAGCCTTAGTCCTGGGCTGATGCTGTGACTCTTAATTTTGAGAAACCATTTCTGTACTCCTCCAAAGAGTTATGAATCTTCCAGAACTGCTAACTCATCCTAGAGCACTTAACATAATGAAAGGAAAAAAGTGTCTACCCTATCCAGTTGCCATTGTTTATAGCTTGCATAAAGGTCTGTTTTCAGTTCTTAAAATACTGTTTCACTGTTCCTGGAGTACACAGTCACATGATGATGCTTGAGCTCTGGCAACAACTCAGCTCATTCTTACGGGATATTCTCCTTGGCCAGACTTCAAATGCAGCATGGATTTTGCCCCACTTTGTGGGTTGTTTGTCACTATGCATCTGCTTGGTTAAGGAGGTCAGACAGATCTTTTCTGGGAGGCAAGTTGTTCTCTTCAACTATTCACTAGTAAATGTTTTAAAAAAAAAAAAATACTGGAGGTGGCAGGGGAAGAGAAGTTGGAACTTAGAGCGTTGCCCAAGCTGGTGCAGTAGCACCACCAAGCAGCTGTGAAATAATGGTAACAATGTGGGTATACCCAATAGCATCTCTGCTCTGGAATTCTCAGGAAAACCCTGCTTTTCCTCTCCATACCTTTCTTGAGAGGGGAAAGTTAGGTAAACTTGATTCCCTTGTCAGAAGGACTGAGCTTACTGGCTCAGTGTTAACTGCTGTCTGTACAAGTTTAGGTGGTGCAATGTAATGGATTTTCCTGTGATTTCCTTTGATTTTGCCCATACTAGTTAAGTGTCTGAAGGTGACAGAGCTTCTCAAGCTTCTCAATTCCTTGCTGTTTTTACTGTTGGTACGTGCTGCCAGTGTATGCAATGGCTGTTCTTTCTGAGGATGGATTGGAGGCTCCAGTTAACCCTCTTCCCACGCAGTAGCTGGATGGAGTCATAGCTGTCTTGCAGCAGAAGTGGAGGAACCTCACAATGTTGGACCTGATCTTTGAGTGACTTAATACTGTTCCTGCTCAATGATTTTTTTCCTCAGCAGTTTCTCATCAGGTGTAGACATGCACATGCTTGTTTCCTTGGACAAGAAATCAGAACCAGACATGTCATTTAAAAATAGCAGACCTTTGAATCAACACATGTATTTACATGTAAACCACGGATTATGTGCATGTTCATGTTATACTGCAAAAGAGACTGACAACTATGTAACTGGCCCTCTTCGGGCCCTGCTTGTAAACAAAATAGAGATATTCCTAGCCCACTGCATTTCAGCTGTAAGTCTGTGGGTTTTGGTTGCTGTATTGTTTTAGGGGAACAGAACACTACATTGGCAGGGGGCGGTCAGGTGAGGGAGATGATGGCCCAAGTAAACCTTCTTTTAGGCTGGTGGTGGGTCCTAATGCTGCTGTTTTGCTCTCTTCAGTAGGAAGTGTCCATGCAGGATCAACGTTCCCAGCGATTCAGGGGGCTTCCTTGACAACTCTGTCCTCACAGCCCAACTCCCTTGTTACAGGGGGTTTTCCTGCCGAGGATGAGCAGCACAGTCAGCCTGTGAGCCCCCAGGGTCTGCACTATCTCCACTCCGCATACCGAGTTGGTAAGGATGGCCAAGTGGATTTCTATGGCCCCCTCGAGAGGGATTCAGGGCAGGGCTGCAGGTTTTCACTATCATTTGGCAATTTGCTACTGCACCTGTTGGGGGTGATGGTACCTTAGCTACACGGGGAAAGCCAGTTCACGGTCCTAAGTGGAGGCTAAAAATGGAGACAAAGCAATAGAAGATTGAACAGTTGCTGTTGAGAGCTATCAGAGTAGAAGAGGAAGCTGAGTGGGTTATTGCTGGGAAGAGTCTTGCCTTTCAGCAGGTGTATGCAAAGGAACTGGGTAGGGCTCTGAGGATGTGGTTGTAGATGTTGTGACTATGTGAAAAAATGGAGTTCAGCTCCTGATGCTCATGGATGGTGCAGGCACACCTCTAGTTTAATAATACCAGTTGAGTCTTCAGAGGAGCAGAGGGATGTGCCCTGTGCCTCTTCAGCTAGGTTGTTGATATGGACGGAACTTATATTTTATGGGGAGTGAATAAGTAATTAGCATTCTTGTCCCAGTCATACTGGTTATGGGAAAATAGTCTCTGCCTGAACTGCCTTTGGTACAGGGATATCAGTCTTGGGGTTTGTGATTGAGCTTAGATTGCAGTAAGCTATTTGTATGTAGTCACGGTCCAACCCAGTGGATACCTGGGGAGGGAGAAGGGAGCCTCTAAGATAACAAAGCCAGCCCAGGGCAGCAAACAAAGAGAAACAGCAAGAAAATAGAAGGAAGGCTATCTAGAGGTTGCTTGAGGGTTTGTTTGGTTGTTTTTTTTTTTTTGTTGAAAGCTAGAGAGGAAAATACTTGTTAGCTAGAAAAGGATGCAGATGTCATTGGAAACATTGCAGAGGTAAGTTGTAAGCCATGAAAGGCGTTTTAATAGCCTGAATAACTAAAAGGGGTGGGGGAATAGGGTCTGGAAGATCGAGACAGTGCCTGTTGGTATTTTAAAACTTCTTAAATTGGAGGATTTGCATGAAGAACTGTAGTGGAGTAAGTGAAATGTTTGCAGGTTGGCAATACTGCAGCTCAGTGTTGGCCTGTTGTCGTGCAGCTGAGTAGGCTGATGTGGGTAGCTTCTCTGCTGCAAAATTTGGAGCAAATGCATTGCTTTCAGGACACCTTTTGTAGTGCAACCTATGGAGCTATCTGCTTGACCCTGCTGTAGGTGCTAGTAGAGTGTCTCTTTGCAGCTCTAGTGAGGTATGATGGCTGTGCAGATTTCCCAGCCTGGAGCAGCAGATCCAGATGTTCTTGCAGGTACTCCCTATGGTGACAGGCTCCAAGATGAGCCTTTCATTTCTCTTTGGACTCTTTGCAGCTAGGGAATTATCTGCTGAAGAAGGGCAGGACAATCAGGTTGTGTTGCAGTGAGTGAAGTGCTAGACTAAGTCTTACTGAGCAGAAGTGCTGCTTGACTCTGGCTGCCCCTTTCTCACAGGGATGCTGGCTCTGGAGATGCTTGGCCGAAGAGCTCACAACGACCATCCCAACAACTTCTCCCGCAGCCCACCCTACACAGAGGATGTAAAATGGCTCCTTGGGTTAGCTGCAAAGTTAGGTAAGGCTCAGAGCAGTACTTCAGCAGAAAATCCACCTGCTGGGATTTGGGCCATGGTGGGGAAAAAACTCTTCAAAGAGTGAAACTTCAAAGATTGGGTGAGCCTGATACCCGATCCCATTTCTGAGAATGTTTCAGAAGATCCCTGCAGCTCTTTCATCGAGGCAGTTGTCCCATTTCTGGGTTGTGTAGGCACACTGTTGAATTTTGAGGCACTGGATGAAGTGCATGGGGTTGGACAGGGCTCAGAACTTGTCTCTCTTCCATTCTATAACAACTTTTTCTTTTCCCTTTCCACTATCTTGTAGGTATTCCTCTCTCTTATTTATATTTACACCTTCTGTGAAGACCTTTTATAGCAATAGGTGCTTAAACCACCAATTGTTTGTTTTTTTTGTTTTGATTTTTACTTCTACTTTGCTCTCAGATCTTTTTTGTCAGATAATTTTTTAATTCTTTCATCAGCAGTAAGAACTTAAAGAAACCCCACAACCGACCAGCCTCTACAAACAGCCTGTCTAGTGGCATGGTGGCTGCTGCTGCTGCTGGGGGAGCTGTACTGTAGGCAGCAGTGGGGAAGCTTGATTGTTTCTCCAGGCTCACTGAGGCCTGAGTGCTGGAGCATCTAGGTGCTTCCTAGATGGGGAGGCAAGAAGCATTGAGAGAAGGTGTAGTGTATCCTTGCCTCTCTAGTTACCTTGCACATCAGTTTTCTTTCATGTTCCCTTTAAAGATAGGTGAACTGGCAATAATCAGTGACAGAAGTGGTACCTGGACTCTACTAAGACCTGACAGATATATCAGAATGATCTCTTGTCCCCATGAGTTTGCTAGAGTGTCTCCCCCAAGCCTGCTGGAGGATACATTACACTGAGAAGAAGGTGCTCCAAATCCAGGTTCCTGTGGGGAAGCACCTGATTTCTTGTGTTTCTCTTACCTTAACATTGTTGTTCTGACTACTTCTTCCTGTGCAGGTGTAAACTACGTGCATCAGTTTTGCGTTGGTGCAGCCAAGGGGGTGCTGAGCCCTTTTGTGCTCCAGGAGATCATCATGGAAGCTCTACAGAGGCTCAACCCTGCCCATGTGCACAACCACCTGCGCACCCCAGCCTTCCACCAGCTGGTGCAGAGGTGCCAGCAGGCCTACATGCAGGTAATGTGTGGCCTGTCTTCCCACCTGTCAAAGCTGCCAGGCCATTGCCCGCCTTGGAGGTACTGCCTGCATGCGTGTGTGTGTGTGTGTGTGCAGAGGGGACGGGACCTTGGGTACTGGTAGCTGAACTGGTCCACTGCCTGATGCATCCCTCTCCCTCAGCAGGGGCTAGAATAGGCATCACTTGCCCATATGGAGGCTGCATCATTGTAGTGCTTCTTCCAAGACCTCTTGCCTCCTGTGCTTGCCATGAACGATGGGGTGGTTCTGTGTTCCCTGTCCACTTTCTTCCTCTCTCCAAATGCTACCTGTACCTTTTAACTTCTGTACTTTTTCTTTGCTATGTTTTCAGGCCCCCTGTCCACCACCTAGCCTATTGGGTTTTTTCTTTCCTTGTTTGTAGCCTGTATTTCCCTCGTCATGAAGCCCTGGCGTGGCTGGCTGGTGTGCCAGTGCTGGCACTAATAGTGGAAGCAGCTTGGTCAGCTACCAGCATGGATGAGATAACTCAGGATTTATTGAAACCAGGACAAGTGTGTTTCAGTGAGACAGCTGGAATACCAGAGCTGCCTGTTCCTTAAAACAGTGTAAACAGGATACCCTATGTGTACCTACCTCTCTTGGATAAATGTTGGATTAGCTGTCCTATCACCTAGGTGATGATTTGGAGAAATTACAGCTTCTTCACTTCAGCTCTTTTTCTAAGCTACATTAGGGAAATAGATTCTGAAAAGCTGGACCTGCAGTTTTGGAGCCTGAGTTGAGAAGCTGATGGAAGTGACAGTGCTAAGCCTAGAGATATTTTGTAGCAACTTAGTGTAAGCCTTACTCCAGTGAAATGTGCTGGGTCCCCATGCTGAATGAATGGCACGAGAGTTGGAAGCTGGTGGGTGGTGGGGTGGAGTGTTAGCACTGTACTGTGGCACAATTTGGTGCCTCTGAAGGGGAGAACACCTGCTGTGCTGTGTGGTGCATTTTGGTGCTCTGAGGGGACACTCACCTTGGCTGTGTTAGGATGTATCACCGTGGGAGCTCTGGAGTCCTCCTTTTGAGTGTCACCAGCATGAGGGTGGCAAGCAAATACCTTAAGGCTCTTTCTCTGTTCCCATCCAGTACATCCATCATCGGCTGATCCATCTCACTCCAGCTGACTACGATGACTTTGTGAATGCCATCCGCAGCGCCAGAAGCGCCTTCTGCCTGACTCCCATGGGCATGATGCAGTTCAATGATATTCTCCAGAACCTAAAGCGCGGCAAGCAGGCAAAGGAGCTGTGGCAAAGGGTCTCTCTGGAAATGACCACCTTCTCGCCGTGACAGCAGGTGGAGCTCCACGGACACACAACCCTTTGCCTCGCATAGTTGTAGTTCCATTTACACCATCCTTCCTACTGGTGTCTTTTTTATTTTAGTTTTAACTTGTTGGAAACCACTGATCTGATGTATTTATACCATGACATTCCTCTCCAGCACTGTTGCGTGTTGGCGCTCTGCTTTGCTCGCTCTTCCTCCTCCTTCCCAGTGGGCTGCAGGCTTCAGAAGCATCAGGAAACGAGAAGGAAGTTGAGCTGGCTGCCCTGTGGTGTAGTCACCGCTTTTTTCCCTGAGCCCCTGGAGTCTGTCCTGCGAGCAGTTTGCAGTGTGATTACGCATGTGTTAGAGGGGTGGGGGATTCTGTCTTAAATATTTATTTTGGCATTTATAAATATGTAAACTTTTTTTTTTTGTATGGGCTTCTCTTACTCCACACACCATCTCCTGTTGGGAGAGGCTGGGACTGCTGCGCACAGCCAGTGCTCCCTCCATTCCTTTCAGCACCTCCTGCTGAGAGAAGCTGAGACTGGAATAGCAGGGCCAGGGCCACCTCTGCGGCTTTCTGCAGCAGCTGCTGAGGGCAGAGGCTGGAGCTTGGGCTGTCAGAGTCTCGACTGTGCTGAGCTGCCTGGAGACTGCCAAAAGTGCTTGGGCTCTTTCTCAGGAGTGTCCCTCACGGGGCACTGCTGGCTCATAGGATGTTCTGATCCCGGTCGTTCAGAGTTGTACAATCGTGTTTCTTTTGGCTGGGGTATTACTCTCCTGTAATCAGTTTCTTATCCCTTGTCTCTTCTCGTTTCCTGATTAAACACTCGTTTTCTTAGACTGACTCTGCTCTCTCTGCTATGATGTTGACAGTCTGATGGAGCTGGCCAGCTGTATGTCGTCAGGAGCTCCTGTGAGCCCTGGTGGATAGCTGTCCTGCCTTGGGGAACAGCAGTCCAGCACGAGGAAGGTGGCCAGAGCTTTTACACAAGCTGTGAGCCAGAAGCTCCTTGCCTGGTACTGCTCTGAGTGACATGCCTCTGCAGAGGCTGAGGTATGTGCGGCCTGGGTCGTTGATGGGTGTCAGGGGAGTTGGTGGTAAGCCTGGGCTGTTCTGCCTACACTTCTGCCAGCCACCAGGTTCTTTTTCTGGTCTTGACAGCAGCGACATTGTGTGGTAATGCGGAGCCTTGTATTTCCAAAGTATCATGCAGAACAGTAGCTGCTCACCCGTGATGTGATTGTGCACGAAGGCTAGTGGTCTGCTCCCATGTGTGTAGAGAGATGTTTGGTGGATTATATGAAATATCCAATAGGGACAGCATTGCAGAAAATTAATTTTCGAAAGCTTTTATTTTTATGCCAAGGAAATTTAAAAGGCTTCTGCCATTTGTAAGCATACAAGCACATAAACTTCAGGGCTTTTAAAACTGGAAGTCAGATGATCGATGGATGTTAAGAATCCAATTTCTCAGTAGTAATGTATTTTACTTCTTTCTTGGGTTTAGCCAATGACAATAGGGAGCTTTTGGTTTCTGCAACGCTAGAAATATGTGCCTGTTTGTATTTGATATTTTCAATGATAGTCTTAAAAAATAAACAAACTAACTCATTGGCATAGGGCAAAAGAGATGAACAGGCTCCCTTAGTTTGACTTTGTACTGCAGAGGTCAGAGTGTGACTGAGGTTCCTCTACTTCTGATTGTGCGGCAGTAACTATTTAAAGATCTCCTTACGGCCCCCTGTATTCCTCCGTAAGATGTCCAGTTACGTGCTAATTATAAATGCTGGCATTCATAAGAACGTGTTTAAGTTTTGTGGTTTTTAAACTGAACTCCATGTTGATTGTGAGCTGCCTGTTATTGAGCAGAACTCCTGGATTTGACTGGAGAGCACAGCCTGATGTCTGGAAGGTTTGGGTTCCTGCGGCACTTTCAGTGCTCTCTGGTTCTTGCATGTTCAGAACTGGGAAGGGAGTTTGGAGAAAAATGAGTTTCCTAATAAAGTCTGATAGTTTCCTTTCTACTGCTTGTAGGAGAAAATTGGGGGAAGAGAAGGGGAACGTCTTCTAGAAGGAAAGAAGCAGAAGGGAAATGGGCAAAAGAGCTGAACGTGTTAAATATCAGGAGCAGAAGGGACTGTTACTGCACTGAGGATTTGGACTGAACAGGGAAATGAAATGGCAGAGCCTGATCTGTGATATCTATTAGAAGACTACACTTAGACCCCGAGTAGGCAAGTTTTCAGACTACTGTAATTAAAAACCACCAGGAGCACAAGAGTGCTGTCACCAGAATTGTTGTTTTGGGAAAATGCAGTGGAGCTGCTTATCGTGAGGTTAGAATGGACTTTATCTGGAAGTGTACTTGCTTTCATGCTGTGTAGTCCCCATAAAAACCGTAAAAGAAGAGCAATCACAATACCCATTATCTTTCACTGTGCTCAGAACTTACTTTCTCTCATTTGGATATTTTACCCATTCTAGTTCTCCTACAGATTGCACTGCTTCCATATGACAGACCCTGTCAGAGTTGTCTTCCAGCAGCTGCAGAGCCTCAACAGAGGAAGAGACAGGGAATCTCACCTCAGGCTGATGTTGACTGAACAAGCAGCTCCGTGGTATGAGGCACAGGTCAGTAGTTTAAGGATTTTCCAGTCTCTGAAAAAATTCCTCAGAGCAAGCAGACAGAGATGGGAGCTGTGTGAAGGTGCTGCAGGCTCATTTATTCAGGTCTTCCGGAGCACACTTTTAGTCCTGGATTTCTACTTCTGTTAATCCTGAGCCATATCCCATGGAAATATATCTGAGCAAGGACAGGAGAAAGGATAAGGTGACGAAGGAGATGGTGGTGTTTTTTCTTGCCATGTGGCTGGGAGGTTCTTGAGATATTTTTCCTTTATAGGAGATGAGATGAGCCCTGGTGGCCCCAGAAGCATTTATCTACTATTAAAGCAGAAAAAATATTACCCAGTGCAATTGTGTTAGTTTGGTCACTATTCCAGGAGTAGGGGAAATACTTAGGCTCAGAAATTCTGACAAGACATTTCAGTGGAAGACCTGTAGAAGAGCAGTGGTTGCAGCCAACTCAAATTTCCTTTGACTTTCAGTTAACTCGTGTTTTTTCACTCAGGGTAAACGTTCTCTAGGTCCTTGACCTTACCAGCAACACACAA
>NW_009260182.1:6354774-6363077 GCF_000687185.1 Egretta garzetta | reverse complement strand
CCGCCTGCCACAGCAGCTGGATGCTTTAGAGCTCTTCTAGTATAGAAATGGTTGTTTTCTGTGTTGGCTACCACCTCTCCCCAGGCTGGGCAGCAACTGCTGAATTTAGTCAGTACTAATAGCTACAGGTATTTTGTCTGGATAGGGCCTGGCCCCCACTTGCATGAAGAGAGATGATATTCTGTGGTGGGAGACCTTGCAGTGGATTAGTGTCATGTTTGGTGAAGTCTAATTCACTCTCCATCTGTGAAAGTACAGTGAATGAGGTCTTTACATGGTACTTCTCCCCGTCTCTTCCATTCACAATGACTTGCTTCGCTTGCCAGATTTGTTTCCTCCTGTGACCACAGGAAATACACTTTCCCTTTTAGCTGCTAGTGTCTCTGGAAAGAACAGCTCACTTCAGCGTGGGGACTTAGAGAAGTCAAATTTGTACAGGTGCAGATGAAACCAACTGAGAAGCAGCTGATGGCTTTACTGCAAAGATACCTGTAGGCTGGTTCTCACTGTCCTGCTGGCACTGAAGATTGAACTGTTTCCATTTTAAGGGTCCATGCACTTGGGCAGGGTGGGGGAGATGCCTGTCCAAGCACGGCATTAATCTGCAAAAGTTGAAGTGCAGCTTGGGGCTGTTCTGTGCTAGGGTTTCTGTTTGAGCCTGTGACAAGTTAATGTTTTTTCTCAGTGGTAATGACCAAAGGCAAGCGCTGGGTGCTGTCAGAAGGTAACGTCACTGCTGTATAGCATCTCTTCTTGGCATAAAGACAGTGACTGTAAGCAAGTGATTTGGTTTTCTTGTTGGTGTTGCCTGCTTACAGTTACAGCATTCATAATGCTGCACAGGCTGCACTGCTCAATTCCTTTATTGCCACAGAGGGGCTGTGTGCCGCCGTAGAGGAAGGGGGAAATGCTGGAAATGCAGTAGAAGTCTACTGTAGATAGTATGTGGACAGGGCGTGCATGACGAATGGGGACGGGGCTCCCACAATTTCCTTCCATGTCATGCTTTACTTTGCCTCATTTAAGTCAGCCAGGAGAGCACCTCTGTCAGGAAGTTTGGGGCGGAAAGGGCAGCTGTTGTGCAGGGCCTCAGTGTCAACACATTATTTTCAGTCCTGAAATGCAGCTTTTCCAAGGACTTGACCGACTGGGGGATTGTGAGACGGGCCTGCATTATGCTCCTCTGTGATCATAAGTGAAATAAAGGTGAGCTTGGTTGCAGAGTGCTGGAGCGGTGTCACCGTTACGTATGTGCTTGGTCACAAGCACTGTGGAGAGACTGGCGAAGTCGCTAAGACTAGATAGATGAGACCAGGGAGAAACAGAGTCTTGGAAGGAAACCACTCTTTAAAGCCAAAAATAGATTGACTAATAAATTATTTCTACGTAGTTCTCAAGAGCAGTGCAAATGAGAGCGTCAGGACTAGTTTTTTGGTAGCAAAACCAGCTTGCTCGGGGGGTGAGTGTTAGTTTGGAATCTTAAAAATGCTCAGTGTTTACACCCCACCCCCCATGCCTTTAAGAAGGGGAAAGAAACAAAACTGTAGGTAAAGCCCTGGTAACTGGCGAGGCAGTCCCAGTGCTCAATCCATGTCCTGCTGTGTGATGGGAACTTTTATTCCTGGCTTGAGGTAGCTGGCTGGAAAACACTTTTTTGTGTGTGCACACGCATGCATATATGTGTGTGTGTGTGATGATGCTGTCTTGGTGTCCTGCTTGCAGCTGCACTGTCTCAGCCAGGAGCCACTCAGGCTTCAGCAAGGGGGAGACAAGCAGATTTGTGTCAGATTTGGCATGGTCAGGTCCATTTGCCATTGCTTTTCTTGATGTGCTACTGTTGCTACAGCAAAATGACCAGCAAGGAATCAAGGGAGTCTCTTACCGAGTGTGAAGTTCTCAGGGTGAGTTTGATGAAGTTGCTCGTTAGCGGCATAGCGCTAGATCCTGTGTGTCCTCCTGACTCCCAGCAGCTGCCAGGAACATGTGCCTTTGCGGTGCCGTCATCAAGTGAAAACTGCAGTGGTCAGCAATCAGATTTTTTTTTTTTTTATGTAGATTTGCTATATGCTGCCACCTACATTTTTTTTTTTTTTTTAATATAGATTTGCTATATGCTGCCACCTATGGAGATGTTCTCCCACTTCCCTTAGAAGGTCTCTACCCTACAGTTGAAACTTGTACCAGTATTTCCTGTACCTAGTAGAAAGGGAGTAGCCTACTTTTAAGTATTTTCCTGATCGAATGCTCTGTGTGTGTGTGCGAGTGGAAGTTCCAGCTTCATACACTGAACGTGTTTGTCTGAGGTTGGTACACACACTCTCTCTCTGATGGTATTAAGGAAAAAAAAAGTTTCCTATTGTTCATTTTGCCAGTTCTCACCTTCTGTGCACCCTTCCAGTTCCAAAAAATAAAAGACAGGACCTGGCTGCTGTTGCTATTACCATCCCGTGCCTTTCTGGTCCCTGGTCAAAGTATTCCTTTCTGAATAGGTCAGGTTCCTAGGCATCAGACTACAAAAATACTTTTAATACATTATAAAAAATTTTTCAGGTAATGTTTTGTGCTTACTTGTCTCCTGGTCTTGGACATGAACTGCTGCTCATTGTGACCTTCTGTTACTGAACAGTGAGGTAAGACGTTGAGGTTCATTTCAGTAGTGGAAATAAAGTGTGAGGGTCTGTGCCCTGTAAGTGCCAAATGGGTCAGTACCTAATAACCAGTGTAGCTCACTGGAAAAGGTGGTTTTGTTGGCTTTTTGACTGTAACACCTCTTGGGGGAGGGGGTGTTTGCTTCCACAGCTTTGAATGGATGGCTGGAAAGAGGGTAAGCAGCAATGTGCTGCTGTCAGAGGGAGTTACCAGATTTGAAAATTACTTCATCAGTTAAATCAGATACATTTGGATCTGACCACAGCAGGTGATTTGTTCACTGTTAACACAAGCAGTAAGAACAAGCATAGTGTAGAAATGAAGCAATGGGGGGGAGGAAAAGAGTAAATCGTGAGAATACACAGCTGCCCTTTGCTGCCTTGATGGAAGGACTATTGCCAGTAAAATAACCCTCACATTTAGTGAGCCCGTCCCAACATTTATTCCTGGTACCTTGATTAATTTTTTTTAAATGCTTGAAGCCAGCTCCTTGAAGATGTACCATAGTAAAGCGTGAAGTAATTGTGCAAGTAAGTGACAGCCTGTAATGGATTAAGAGTGGGAAACTGTGTTTAATGAAGCATCAGTAGCATTGGTCCTGGGATCCTCCTGTGGCAGCATGTAAAAGTAGCTGCGCTGCTGCTGCTGTGTTTATTTGTGAAGCGTGAGCTGTAAGGCTGTTTTACAAAGCTGTCATAACCTTGACTACTTCAACAGTGTTTTGCTTGCAGTTGAGTGTAAGGTTGCTTATTACTGGAGGTCTGCTCACCTGGACAGGAGGTGCACAGCAAAGCCTGCAGGTGCGCTTGCAGAGAAAGGAGCCTCAGGACACTGTTTCTGTGTGGTTACAAACAGGACTTTTAACACCTTTGTTGCCCTCCCAAATATCAACTGTAAGGCCTGGAGCAGTTGGTTTTTCAATTTTTCTTACCCTTCTACCAAGCTTAAGGTCCATGACATCACTCCAAATGATCACAAAGAAGAAAAATAAGTAGTACATTTATTGAATTTCCACTTACTACTACTTCTAGCCTTTATTCAGACACTTGTGCTCAGCTTCAAGAGCCAAGAATTTCTTCATTATCATTCAATGTGAATGATGCTATACATGAATCCAGTGCAGGAAGCCAGGCTCTTCTCTCTAACAGGAGTGAGAGAGGGGTTTCTAGTCTTTCTGTCCTTTTTTTTTTTTGGCTGCACAAAATAACCCTTTCCAAGGGCATGTGAAATAAAATACTATATTGCATACTATATACATTTACATACAACGGTAAATGCACCATTCATTCGGAAATACACAATACCTAAGGCTCAATGGAAAAGCTTGGTTGAAGCAACCTCTCTCTGGATAGGAGAAAAGGAGCTCATGACAGTTGTGGAAGTTTCCATAATCCGTGTTCATATGGATCCTGCCCCTCTGTTCTCTGAACTGCAGCACTCTCCAAGGATGGCTGGTGCCCGCGAGGGAGGGATGATGGCCTGCACAACTCCAGAAGCCCATGGCTCAGCAACAGAAAACATGTACAACCACGATGGAGGATTTCCTCTGAGAACAATTATCCGGCAACTGCAGGAGGAGGCCAAGCACCTTAGTGTACTCACTTGACTATGTGCAGAAGTAGTAAAGGAAACAGCCCCTTTTGGATACAGGAAGCCACTTCGAACTCCAAGCCTTCCCTTTATATCTGAATGCTACTTAAGTGGTAGGGGCCCTGGAGCTGTTAGAAAGAGAAAAATGTTGGGTGTTTTGTTTTTTTAAGCTGATCAGATATGGGGAACTGAATTGCCTGCTTTCAGCTGCATCATCAGCCTTATGTTATAATACCTGAGCTTTGCCTCCCCCAGCTGCTGTGCTGCACTAACATGTGCCTCCAAAGTGCTCTAAGGGGACTTACTGCTCCTTGGCTATGTTTTGAACTGTCTAAAGTCCCTGCAGAGAAATACTTGCCCTGTTACCACATATGGCAACCTTTTCCCCAGGATAACAAATCGATTCCGCTTTGCCTTATCTCCCACTGCCCAGTCACTGGATGGGGTATCACAGCACCGGTGCTGCAGGTAAGGAGAGGCAATCCTATGTCTGTTACAGCTGTCTCCAAGAAGGTGCAGTCCCCAACGGCCACACACAGTGGCACTGTAAGCGACAATCACGGCCACTGTACTCAGCGTGGGGAAGAACAAGGTGTTCTTGTACCTTGCTGCTGCCAAATAGGCTACTGGATAAAAGCTGGGGTTCACTGGACTAGGTTCCCCTTTTATTAAGCTGCTGCAGTTCTTCTCAGCAGTGGGCTCAATAGCTCCCCTCTTAAGTCTTTACTTCTGGACTCAGAGGAGTAACACGTTATCCCTCCAGCTAGTGCCTGTTCGATATACTGAGTAATTTGAACAAACTGCTAACTGTGCTCTCTCCCCTGCTCCAAGTAGGGCAGGCATTCCAAATCCTTCCTGTAAGTAAAAGTGAAAGTGTAGCACACCATTAATACTCAAGAACATGACTTGCACTCCATGCCTCAGGGCAGAGTCAGAGGCAGCAGCCCTTCCCACAGGTGGGGAAAGGCTCCACATCCACATTCTCTGCTCCTGCTCATTTGTCCACTTGTTTTGGCTTGACAAGAGATGGCATCATAGCACGTGTTGGAGCACCACACATCCCAATGACACTGGGGGCAAGGGAGTCCCCCTCAGCTCCAGCTGGAGTTCTGCAGTTCCTCCCGGAGCCAGGTTGGAAGGGGCTGTCCAAGTCTGTTCATCAGCTTGGATAATTCAATGTTGTGCTCCCGGTAGAAGTCTCTTAGGAACAGCCGTGACTGCATGGAAAATACAGATCACATTAGTGTGAAAGAAAGTGTTACCCTCAACACATGGTCCATAGGTCATCTAGGACAGAGGTGGTAGGAAAATCCAGGTTGGTTTGCTGGGATGTTTCTACATCTCTTGCTGCCAACATATTTGAGACAGTTACTCACCGAGGAATCCATATCAGGGTATTTTCTTCCTTTACTCTTTCCTAGGCATTTAGTCTTTCCTCCATCTAGCAGCTGGCACCAAAATCCTTTTGCTTCATCAAATCTGAAAAGGACACTTGTCTTTAAAAAATATGGCCGCATGCCCAATTAGCAGAAATTAAGTAGCTCCACAGGTAGTTCCCATTTCAATGCTGTAAAAATTTGGTTTAGGTTTTATTTATGGTATTGGTTCAATTTATTTTTTTTTAGTACTCTACTTTGAAAAGAAATCCATTTCAACCATGACTCTCTCAGCTTTATGCAAATTTAAGAGGTAATATGGTGTTACACTATTTGTCTGTTAAAGCTGGGGGGGTGTGGAATAATAATCATTGTGTTTAGTATATGTAAAGTCTTTTAAATCTCCACCTTATAGTTGGAAGGTGTTTGTTTGAGAATCCTCTGACCGTTTAAAAGTATCTGCGTTTCTTCTCTTGCTAAAGTGGGTATAGACCATATCTGGTTTTGTCTGTCCTGTCCTCTCAGTTGGCCAAAGGTGAGCCTGAGCTTTGAGCAAGTACCTCTGCTAAACTCTGAGGCAAGCTGCCCCATACCATTTCTTTTCTGGCCCCGGTTTAGGGCACCAGCCACTACCATTACTGTAAATGGTCCGTTTCCCATCATGACATGTGCTTCAGCAAGTAAGGCTTTCAAGTAATCTGACATTTCTCTAAATCTGCCCTCCCCTGGGGAGCCATGTGCCACCCCCTTGGAAAACAACTGTAGGAAGAGAAATGAATTGGTTCTCCTCTCTTTACCGTTAAAGGAGAGGGCAAGTGCCAATGTCTACATACACACAACCCTGCCCACTAACCCTCAGCCAGCACAGGCTGTGACAGCAGAGATGATGTGAAAACAGGGGTTTCGGCTGCAAAGAGCAATATTCAGGATTGCCAGTGGGTTTGCAGACTTTCCACTATAGCTGATAGGGCCACAGTGCCCTTTCAGCTAGCACTTAATCTGTTCAGATTAATTGCATTTGCACGGTGGGCAAGATCACAGTAACGGCCAAGTAACATCCTTCAACTCAGTAGCAGCGAGGTAGTGCCTCTGCTAACGCTTCCTAACACAGCTCTGGCACCTTTCAAGTCCACGTCTTCTTCTCTAATAATAGGCTCTTTACCTCAAAACTGTGCGATGTGTCCCTAATCTCCATCTAGTTCAAGACAGGAGCAGCTCATCACGCATTTTTTATCATACTGCCTCTACTTTCTGTCAGATGTAGGCATACACAAAGCATAAGGAGTGCTAATAATTCCAGCACCTTTTCTGAAACCACAAAGACCAGACGGAAAACATCATAATTACTGCTGTGAGCAACTCATGCTTCTCTCCATCACAGTGCCAAAAAACACCCCTTCCCCTATTATTTCTGGAAAGACTAAGTCATGATGCCTGCACCTCGTGCTATCTGAACCTAATTTTAGGGTTAGGCATACCTCTGAAACCTTGGCAGGTCTTGTAGTCAGAAATAAGCATTCTTCTAATCAAGTGCTTATTAGTATCACACTTGGCTAAGAAAGCATTCTCCCAAAAACAGTTTCCCTACCTGAGGGCCTGGGTGTAGTTGAAGAGCGGGGTGTACCTCCCAAGACCTTCTGGATATTGTCCATTACAGAGGCAGAGCTGTGTCTCAGCTCCTGACCATCCACAATGAGAAGCTGAAAAGACAGGAGCCACCTCAGCCTCTGACAGCGTGTACTGAATGACACCCCTGCACTCCCTGGCTCTCAAAATGGCTCCTGGCCTGTGCGTGTGTGTGTGTGTGTAAAGGCTGCCAAAGCCTGTTTATTCTAGAGCAACACAATGGGGGGACGTGGGCCACAAATATTGTAAGACAGTAGATCATGACAGGCTTTGCTTAATAAATTTGCCCTTGGCCACACCCCATGTAAATGAACATTAAGGCCCAGCAGCCCCATGATTTACAGAGTGTCTCTGGAAGCCTCATGTATTCTTTTAAGATGTCAGCAGCCATTGTGCTAAGTATTCTTCTGTAACCTATGCTTATTCTCCTTGTTACATAGACAGTAACAAACAACATCCGTGCTAATAAATTACCTACGCCAAAGAACATAATAGAAAAATAGGCACACGAACAGAAGTGTGGGGAAGGGAGAGCCTGACCCAGAGTAAGAACAAGGCCGGTGTGTCTGGCTCTATCGTTCCTCATGGCAGTAACCTCCAGGAATAGTAAGGCAATGAGACACGAACCCAGGATAGTTTTCCCATGTCTCTTTTAGTCTTGGCAGATCTACCATGTACAGTTTAGGCTGCTGCTTTGGCAAAGAATGAGAGACTAAATGGACATTATGACTCTGCTGGATTCTAGACTGCCTGAGGATAACGCCAGTAGCAGAAAGGAACTTGAAAAAAACACATCCTGACTCACAATGTATTAGATAGATAGGTTATAAAATTCTTGGGAATAGACACAGACATGGTTTATATTGTCTATTAATGGACTTTTTGCAAATTCAAAACACAGAATCTTGACATCTCTACAGTGAAATTTCCCTTCAGCAACACCTAAAGGCTTCACAACATGGGACATAACAAATGGCAGAGTCCAAAAGCCTCTCTTTAAAGCAATGAAACCACAGCATGTAGCTGAACACCTACTGGGCCTGAACAGGGTCCCTGGGCTGC
>NW_009260182.1:6342545-6354717 GCF_000687185.1 Egretta garzetta | reverse complement strand
TATTGTGGAGCTCTCTGGGAGATCACAGTATCCTCTTGCACTCATTTACTTTTACAAATACAACGAAGTGCAAAATTGCAATATTCAAGCTTGATGTCTTACCAGCTCTTAACAGGAGGAAGCAAGTGGTAGCTTCTTCCAAAAGACAAGACAGAAGGTGAAATGAAAACAATGGGGCAGGGAGAGCACGTGTTACAGTTTGTTCTCCTCTCCACTAAAGCTACAAGGGGCTCCATGAGAGCCTCTACTGCCAAACCTCCTACCTGCCCAGAGGGGTAGTATGTTAGCCAGCGCTCCAGGTGAGTTGAATACCAGCCAGGGAGCAGGCATCGGCTTTGCAGGTTGCGCAGTTCCTGAGGGGCCTGAGATTTTGCAGAGATCACTTGGTAGAAAGTGTAATTGAGCGCCACAGGGTCATTGTGAGCACGCTGGTGCTGAAAAAAAAAAGCTGAGTTTAGGAGCAGGAACACAAAATTCCACCTTACACATCTCCGTGCAGACCCCATGACTCGGCACAACCATCCACCGATGCCTTTGTATGTAACTCTGTCCCCACGCTGCAGGCAGCCTGCATCATCTGCCCTGGCACCTCTGTGGAAGTGGATCCATGGGGTCTCTGCCCCAGGCTTTCCACCTCACCCCGCTGGAATCTGTCTCTGGCCTTCACCCGCAGGGCAGTTACCTGGTACCACGAATAGGCTCGGTCAGCAGGGTTGATCAGAACAGTGATGATTTTGGCTCGAGGCAGCAGGGCTGCACCACGTTTTGGTACCACCTCTGTGTCAAAGTAATTGGCACTCTTCTCAAACATGAAGTCTGTGCTGGCATTGGAGGGGATGGGAAAGAATTCCATGTACCTGCCGAACAGATGGGACACTGGTGAGCAGCATGGCCCAAACAAGGAAATGGCACGTGACAAAATGGTGCCCTTGCTCTTCAACACAGTTCACAGAACAACTGCACATCCCCAGCAACGCAATGAATGGGCAAATGGGTGCAGAGCTGGCAGAGGCACGACTTCAAAAGGGGTGGTGGAGCACAACACAGAAAGTTGGAGGTGATAAAAGGGTAAGAAAGTGTTTTGCTTGTTTGCGTGTTCCCCAAGTCCTCAGGCAGCAGAAGGAAAAGGCTGAGGGTAGGGTACTAGCAGCAAGGTCTAGGAGAAAAGAGGGTTTTGTCCCAAGAGTGAGGCCCCAATCAGCTGCCTGCCCTGCCACTGACCACGTGGTTTAGACCTGTCTAAACCATTTCTCTCTTTGTACCTCAGTTCGTAGCTGAAACACAGGGTCAAGAGCTCTGGTGTGCCTCACAGGAGCTTGTGAAATTTGTAACGCAGAAACTGTAAGACATTCAAATAATGGTAGGGTAGAGGGTAATGGGGGAATGGGACACTGTAAAGCACCAGAAGACTGGTCTCCGCTGAAATTTAAGCTGTACAATGAACTCAAATTCCATCCTAAACACGAAGATTCTCTTCTTGCATGTGATGCTACACTCACGTTGCATGACTTTTCCAGGGGATGCACATAAAAGCCTAAGCTTTCTAAGCCTATCTATAAGCCAGTACAACTGCTCTGTAGTGCTTGACTCATGTGAGCTTCACTCACGTACCAACCGCCTTCCAGTATCAACAGTCCTCTAAATGATTAGAGAAGTGAGACAAAATCTCCCACAGCTCACGGGCAAAGAAATCCCACGGTAGAATGCCTTACTGCCACAGAGCCGTCCCTCAGAGCCATGCATGAGGGTGTGCAGTGCCACAGGGGACCCAAAGCGCATGCTTCGAGCAAGAAACAACTTTAAAATTTCTCTGTCTGGAAACATAGTGGCATAATAGTGCTATAGTGACACTTGTATTTCCCTGCCAGGTGGAAACATTTTATTAAAATTGCGTACTTGTACAGGTAAAGAACAGGCTATGGAGGTGGCCAAAGAGACACTGGAGCCAGTGGAAGGAATGCAGTCTTGTCTCTGTACAGTCTAAAGGGCCCCAACAACAGCATGGAGGTTGTCCCCTCTGTCCTACATGTCTTAACTCGGAAACCATGGAAGAACTATGAGCACGCTGTTGTCTATTTTGCATGTCAGAGGAGAAGTCTCATGACAGCTGTGCATTGAACAGAGACTGAATTTTTAAAGCTAAATCATGCCTAGAAATCTCCTGGCAAACAGTCACCAATATCAGAAACTACCTGTCCTGCTCCTGGGACTAAGCAGTTGGGTTAGCAGGAAAACAGAGAATGTATGCCGAGCAATCGCAATGAAAACAGCTGTTCAGGAATAGAGACACTACTAGGGTGGCTGAAGTGGACATACAGAGAGACTCAGGAGAAGACAACATGGGTGCACCTTATCACAGAAGAACACGCGTCAGGATTCTTACCAATCGATTCCTTTATGGTAGTTGGGTCCATTAAAAAACTGGATCTCCTCGAAGGTGGATGGACTGGGGAAGTTACTGGTGACAGCTGGATGCATGGTCAAGAAGAAGTGCACAGCTGTTGTGCCTGCAACAGGAACCAGTTAACGGGACGTGGGTCACACATAATGCTTGGCTGAATGAAAGGCTTTACACTGCAAAAACCAGTCCCCAAGTGGGCGCGCTCCTACCATGCCTGGCTAACCCACCCCTTAACTGATGCAGGTTACAAGAGCAGCAACACCAAGCACTTTGGGATTGAACTTGACTCAGCATTTCAGTCCCACATTTCAGCTCATGCAGCTGATTTAAGTCACCTCCTTAGCATGACAGCTGTCACCCATGTCAGCTATCTTGTGTTCTTCTATGGCTGGACTACCCCCATGCCTTCTTTTCCTGGTGGCACAGCCACGCTGTCATGAGGCAGGACCCATACCTGCCAAACGGGAGGTGGCCTGGGCACTGCAGGACAGCATCATGTGTTTGGGAAGGAACTGTGCTAGGGACACCACTACTGTCCTTGGGTAAGAATCCAGCTAGAGATGCCTTGGCCTGCCTCTGCTCTAGATGTTTTCCCTTTACCCAGCCAAACCCGATAATCCTGCTCAGCACGCAGCTGTAGGCCTCCAGCAGGCCGATAAATCAGCCAAGAGAAGGGTTTTCTTACTGTGCCACTGCAAGCAGCTTGGGCTGTGATACAGGAGGGCCCATGCTGCACACACATCAACAGAGCTTCACAGGGACGCAGGCAGGAGGCAGCAGCTTGGCTGGGAAAAGCTTCCTCCCAAGGCCAGGATCACCATTTGCTGTGCATGGTTGGCAGCTGCTGTTTCACTGCCCTACAGAGAAAGCCAATGTTTGAAGACCTGGCTTTGGCTGAAGAGATTTTGCTCTCTTCAGCCAAGAAAGGACTCCTCAGGACAGTACACACAGCCATGCCACTACCAACCACAATGCCACAGCAGTTAAGAGGTGGTGACAGAGGTCAGACAAAAGAGGATCTCTACCTCCCACTGCCAGTGACATGGAGCATGCAGTGGGTACACAGATCTGTTGCAATAAAAGCACTAGGAGGCATTCCTTGTAACCTTTGCTAAGCGTGTGCATTGAGCCCTGCGGACAGCTTGTGTTTGTGACACACTAAGAAAGGTCACATTCTCTAAGCATATGTGGAAAAGCGAAAACACGACTCTGCAGGTAGGGCTTTTCCCTGCAAATCAGGACTGAGCCAAGCAAAGTGCCAGGGTGCAAAGTACTGATGGACTTGCCAGATTTAGGTTCGAACAAATCTGAGATTCTCTGAAATGTCCTCTGCGGCCATTTGGCAGCTTGCACAAAGGGCAGCCATACAGATCTACAATGCAGACCTTTCCAGCTCTCCTCTCTGGAGGAATGAGAGGGAAGCCACAATCTATCTTCAGATAAAGTATTCACATTACCAGTTTTCTGAGGTCCCACGATGAGGAACTTGGGGAGTCGATCGCATGTTTTCTCTTTGGACCAGATATCCTTGTGCCTCTTATCATCACAGGGATTCTGCAGCACAAGTGATGGGATTAAGCATTACCACAGGAGCTAATGGAAAAGGGAGGAAAAGCTGGCAGGCCAGTCCTCTCGGGAAAATGCTATTAGCATGTGAAGAACAACACTTCACGGCCACACTGCTGCTCTGCCAAGCATCAAGAAGAGTTAAATAAAACCACAGGGGAACATTTTCGAAAGCTCCAAAGTGGTACAGGAGCCAAAGTCCCTCTGAGAGTGTTAACCACAGGCCTTGCCCTATGTAGCCACCACGACAGTACAGCTCAGCATCTGTGAACTTCTGGCAGAAAGACAACTCTATCACCTTCAGCTAATTTCATCTGCTCATTACTATGCAGAGAGCTGCTGCACTGGGATAAAATGGAATAAGCATGTTTTTATTTAATGAACACGAATTTTGCAGTGTGAAATTACTTTAAGATTAATCACATTAACATGCCTGCAAGCTCCTCCAGCATCAACCAGGGTTCTTCCTCGCACACTTAACATTACACAGCAGCTTGCTCTAATATAAGCCCTTTAACAACCCAAATGCCCGCAAGCCTGCCCCCCCCAGTCACTTATGACAGCCATCCCTGTCCCTAAGCTCACACCATGACTGTGTCCTACTGCTCCTACTCCCCATCCCTGCCACCTTGCAACTGGCCACTTGCAGCCTCAAGCCACAAAGGTTAAACTTAAAAGCTTTATGCATTACCCCTCTGTGCTCTGATCAGCAGTCTTGCCACACTTTAAATGTGGGACATACCTCTTGGAAAACCACTAGGAGCAGTTAAAGCTGCCTTCTCACCTGCCACAAGGGATTCTTCTCCTGGGGAAAGATTTCGAAGTACTTTTTTGCAAGTTGGACAGGGGGCAGAGTTTGCAGGCGAAGGTTGGTCCAGCACTGCACAAACTTGACCAGGCTCTCAAAAGTGTACAGTCCCAGACGGTCATTCCCGTAGTTGGACAGGTGGGTCATGAAGATGCTGATCTGAAAATAGGAAAGATATGGGATACTGGTAAATCAGGTAACAGTACTGTGTCCTCCTACCTTGATTCCACTGTCAGCAAGAGGCTGTTCACATCCCAGACTGCCCTGGCTGTCTGGGTTGATGAATGTTGTCCATCTGCCAGGATAAAGCACTGCCTTGATGAAAAATGAAAGAAATGTAGTGCTAGCAAGACAGGAGGAACTCAGTAGAGGAGGGACACAGACCTCTTGGTAACCCCCGGGGAATGGTGTGGGAGGGTGATAACTGAGCCCTGGATGTGAGTCCAGAACAGATTCAAAATCTCATTCAAGTGGCTCTGGGACATTTAGGGGAACAAGGGTTAGTCAGTGACTCCCTTCTACTCAAAACCTTGCAAAGCCTTTTTCATGGGAGACCAGGAGCTTCCCCTCCTCTCCAAGGCGCAACCAGGGCAACCTCTCTAGCTGCAGTGCCTGCTACAGCACGGGGCGGGGGGGGGGCAAGCCAGGGAGGGGCAGCACGCTGCAGGCCAAGGCACAGGGGGCCAGGAGTTATTTCTAGGCCCACACCCTGTCAGCTTTCATTCAATTTGGAGTTGACATCTCAAATGTAAAGGAACAAATGGCAATTCACACTTCAGAATACAAACAAGCGTACCTGGAGATCTGAACATGGGCTGCAAAGAGACATTGCACTAGGACATTGTCCTAGGAACAGACACCAGCTGATAAGGTTTTAGCTTGCAAGAGCCTTCAGCATAGGCAGCCCCTGAAAATTGTGCTGACAAGCCTGAGGACACCCATGGAAGCCCCCCCAGCACTGCTGTGCTCAGGAGCTGGTGTGCTATCTCTGCCTTGCCAAACCATCTCTTCTCTCAAGCATATACATTTCTCTCCTGTCTGTTTTTCGGTATTTTAACTTTTGGAAAAGAGTGCAGAAGACTGCTGTCAGCTTGACTCTGGTGTGTGGCTTTGCCAGGTCCCATGGAATTGGGCATCCCACCGCTTTGCCAGACACAAACCACACCATGGCCAGAAGTTAGCAAAATGAAAGCAGAACACTAAGGCCAATGGCAGAACGAATGACTACGTGGATGATTTAGCACTCCCCACCCAGTGTCTGCTAGTGCAGGGAGGGGAAGAGACCTCAATCAGCACCCACTGCTCAGGGCTGAATCCTGATGATGCCCGGTAAGGTCAGCAGGCAACAACAGGCTTCCCTGGCAGGGGGCAGGAATGGCTTTTCCACTCACGGTAGGGGAAGAACAAAAGGGGGAAGCAGGAGACAGATGGTCTTGGGATGAAGACATTTGCTGGCACTCAGGAGGTCCGAATTCAGTGTTTTGCCCAGTGTCACCATGGACTGGTATCAGTGCAATGAGAGGTACTGACAGTAGCTCTTTATGCCTGAGCCATCCTCGAGACACTGTGAATTTAATGCTGTCTGCAAGGCGCTTGGGTAGGCAACAGAAAACAGTGGTAGGACTCTGGGACACATGGAAAGTAAGCAGTTAAAGACTTATCACATTGGTCTGCCTGTGAGTTTTTCACTTCTGGTTTCCTACTGAGCTGACAGAGAGGCCCTGCCAGACAGGCTCTGGCACCTACACTTCAAAGAGCAGTGTGTGCTTGGTGCTGTTGTGTAAAAACAATGTGCTAAATCCACAGAGCAAAGGACAGAAATATCTTCTGTGTAACTGTAGGGCCATGCCATGGAGCACATAAGGCAGCAAAAGGATGCGTCTCACATATTTTGCCCATTTCTGAGAGACACCAGGAAGGTGGTGTGACAGCAAAGGGTGGCTCATCCCTTTGATTTGCTAGTGAAACATTTAGAGGAAAAATCTGCTGCATGAAGCGTCTGGCTCACTGGCATAAACCAAGTACTGCAGCAGGGAGGACGCAGGTCATCACCTGGGGCCTGTTCAAGATTTCCAGAATAAAAAAAGCCCACACCTGATCCAGGTTAGCAACTGTGTCTCAAGACTGATTACATTCAGTAAAATGTCTCACACAGGTAATGCTGTCACCTGCAAACAGTCCCAAGCAACTGCATTTAGAAGATGACCAGACAAGACCAACCAAAGAGCCACTTCCCTGTACTTCTGGGTGTGCAGTCACGTCCTGTAACACATATGTACTGTTTAATAAGGCCTGGCAGCATGCTCTGCCTCGTCACAGCTACTGCTGCCAAAACAGTTCTGAGCACTACTTCTGAGATAGCTACACTCAAGTCCCACCCCTCTCTCCCTCCCATCCACACCCAGTGACCCCGGGGGACTGGCTTGGTAATAACACCTCCCTTCTCTCCCCCTCCCCTCCACCGTCAGCACGCCATGGTTCCCTTTCCTTTACACTAAGGAAAGATGAGAAGAAAAGTCACAGAGAGCCTAGAATACAGAAAACAGGAGGGTATGAGCATCCTTGCAATACATAACAAGCAGCTGTGGGCACAGCAGTAACCTGCCTGCCTAGTGTGAGTAAAAGCGTTTGTGAAAAGTGATCATAAAGATGCTCTTTGCTTCTGGGAAACAGTGACTGGGCACATGCAGCCTGTCTGCTGAACATCAACAGCTATTCTCCTTCCTGACATCAGACCTTGTTCACTAGTCAGAAGATCAAACATCTTCTGTTTGCACTGTGGAGTTAATCACATGCATACAGGCTTGGAGACCCCTGCATGTGTATATCCACTCAAAGGGAGCCGGAAACACCAAAAAGGACTGAAAGAGCCTGGTCCAAGTCTGCCCTGGATCACTGCTGGGGCTGCGGGGCTGGCCAGCTTTCTATCAGGTCCAGGAGATGGCTCTATCAGTGAGGGGAGGAATGCAAGGGTCTGAGTCACTGTGCAAACACAAGCAATGAAGAGGAGCTTAGAGCACAGCACTCCACTGCTGACAGAGAGAGAAATGCTCCACTGCCAAAAGGAAGCAAAATGTAAACATCGGAAGCATCTGAAGGCGCCTGAAAGAGTTTTAAAAGTCACCATGAAAAGCCAACAGTAAATCTGGCAAATAAGCTCATCCTGTACCAGAGCACAATCTTCCCAAACTTTTTGGATTACAGATTACTGCCAGCTGCTTCGACCATCACATGCTTATCAGCAGATTTTAATGGGTAACTCTAGGAACTATGTTTCTATAAATTCCTTGGCACAGCCTCCTAGACCAGCAATGGTCTCTGTATTACAGTCTGGGAACTGGTTTTTGCAGGAGAAACCTAGAGCTCTTAAGTTTCACAGTGGTTATTTCTCCAGACATTCCTTAAGATCTGACAATTACCAAGTGGGACAAGGTAAGATTCACCCAACATATGGGAACAGAAGCCCAGAAAAGCAATGGTCACAGAGAAGAAAGAAGTTCCTATCTGACTGATCACTCCATACATAATGTAAAGAATAGCCTTCTCCTTACTACAGACTTTTATTAAGCAGGTAGATTTGGTTGTTGTGTGTAAAGATAACAATTCTGTCTCAGGTGATGGGGACAGAAGGCTGGCTTCCAGATCTTGGGGACATAAGGTTAGCTTCCAGGCCTGGAAGTATGAACCCCTACAGCTTTTTAGCTAGGGCTGTTACAGACCCATACCTTCTGCGGATCACAGACCAAGCCAGAGCTGGTCACAGGCTATCCTTCAGAAACAACAGTTTGCAACCTACAGCTTGTTTGTGTGATGCACCTAGAGCACATTGCGGGGTGTCTTTTCACTATCACAGTTCTACTTCTGGTAGAGAGGTACTGAACATTAGGAAAAGCAAGAGACAAGAAAAAATTAAACTCATTGAGGGAAAAAGCTTGATTTTCTGATTCACTGAGCCTCTACAGCCCCAACCAAAAGTGGCTAAAGCTGTGTATTCAACCCTGCAACCAAGATGCAAAAGAAGGAGGGAATGAAAGAAAACACCACAGTGAGCAGAGCCACACTGATGTTACATGACAAATCCCACAAAGAAGTACTCAATCCAGGGTTCCCCCCCATGGAAGCTAGTCAGATCTGCCTGCATGGCTTCTTGCCCATACTCAGGCACTGGTGGAAAAGATGTATAAAGGAGAAGTAAGAAGGCAGAAATTTGGAAGTCATGAAAAAAGGAGAGATTAAACATCATTATATTCAGGCGTGGCTATAGAGGTAGACATTCTAAAATCACTGTCTAAACCTGGGAGGGCAATGTCTGTTCAGAGAAAGGGAGGACAACATGTACCAAATCAGCTTTCGTAAGAAAGAAATTCAGGTGGGGAATTGAGAAAGTTACTGTACAATCAAAAAGAGCAGCACGTCTTCCTGCTGCAACCAACAAGCAGGAAAGTGATAGCGAGTGATCTGTGGTTGGAGAGGGCTACAAAGCTTCATCTCCTAATGCTATCCATTCAGGATTGTCTAAATATGATCCCTTCTTTCTGTGTCTTGCTACCTAGTACATCTTCCCAGCTTCAATGGGAAGTGAGAAACTCATGTGATTTGTCATCCATGGCTAAGAATGGGGAAGGGACTGCAGGGTGTTGAAGATACTACATTAGCTTGGTAGCTTGACAGAACTGTCAAGTACTGAAAGGGAAAAAGAAACACCTGTGTTAAAAGAAACACCCAGATCTCCCCAAAATGCCCTAGGGCAACAGCTACATCACAAAAAAAGCATTCGGAAATTGTTTCAAGTGTATATATACTGAAAGAAAGGTGAGAACACTCCATAACGAAAGCCCAGAGAAAGCAATTATTCTGAACAAAACTCATCAATGAGCCAGGGGAGAAGCCAACAGGCGGCAGATGTGTGTCAAACAGAAGGAGCCAAGGTACATCTCACTTCTGATTCATGAAGATGCAGCAGCCTAGCTAGCACTCACTCTACGCTGGGCCATGCTCAGCACTGTCACCCTGGCTAGATTCTATCTGCAGTGTTGTACTTGTCAACACTCAAAACTGTCATTAAGTGTTAAAGCCAAGCAGCATTAACTAGCCAGTACTTCCTTGGCCCTCTTTTTCACATCTCCCTAGCATCACACTGGAGATACCCACACCATGACAGGTGGTTATACTGAATCCCCTGTAGGATCTAGTCCTTTTCCCACATCAGGCACAGAAGCCGAGACACCTGTGCACCGATTCCCCTTTTCAGATGAGCTTACCGGGTTCAGGAGCACTGTCAGGAAGAGTTCACCACCACGAATGCTCTTGTCCAACTCCTTTGAGCCACCGGGATATTCATTATAGAAGATAGTGTGGGTAAAAAGACCACAGGTCTGTCGAGGCAGAACCTGGCAATATCGGAGAAAAGCAAAGTTAGATAAGAGGCAGATGTAGCAGAATCTACACGTGAATGTGTCAAAGCAGCACTCTCTGGGTCAATATAAAGAGTAATGGACATAAGCAACACAGGTTCAGAGGATTCTTCTGATATTCCTCCCAACCATTTACTCATCACAGTACGAACAAGTCAATGGCATCTCAGTTTAGTCTCCTTGTGCTTAGTTTTGCTCTCTGTTCAGTAATGAACTCTGAATTGTACTGAGAAACACAGAAACTGGCTTTAGCCAAGTTTTTTCTCTTTGCTTGACTTAATGATTTTGGAAACACTGGTGATACTAAGATTGAGGTCTCTAATGCAGGTCACTAGAAAACTGTCCCTTGGGCAGGAAAGTGGACTCTGCTCACCATGATTCCATTATGGATGAATCCACGCCGATACCGGGCAGGCCGTAGGTGTGGGTATTCCTCCGTACTCGTTACTTGGATGCTCCAAACGGATTTCCATGCCTCATAGAGTTGTGTGTGGACAGGATAAACCCCAGAATGATGGGGCGCTACAGCATAGCCCAAGTCTGTAGGAATCCCATGCTCCTGGAAGCAGAATATGCAGCTTGATCATTCAATATTTAACTAATATCCTTAATAAGGATCGTACTTAGCAATAGACTCCAAGTTGGAGCAAGGTGACAGAGTAACATGAAAACTCTCAGGATTGGGAAATCTGAAACACTGCTTGTACTTCTTGTTTTATGCATCTGTAGAAATACAAGGGTGACTGTGTACCAACAAGGACTTTCAGCACTGGTAACAGCTGCTGTAAGAATGGTCTTGTAGCTTGCAGGTGTGACAAATCAAATTAATTCACAAGCCTCAGGTCAGGCTCCTTGGTTACTACAAACTAATCAATGCTGTTAAGTGACGTATCTCACTCCCACAATGCCTAGATCTGAGTCACTAGAAGAGGAAAACAAAATTTCCTTAACTGAGTAGAAGGAAAGGAACGTGACAACTGGGATCTGTCTTGTCTCTAGCAATTCGAAGAAAAGCAGACATGAAGCAAGAGACTCTTGAGGGTGAAGATACGGGGCCTGCAGCTATACTAAAATGACAGGAAATATCTGAATTTCATGGTTTTTAATTCCACTATGTGGTTCTGGTAACAATATGACAGATGACAGCTCTGCCCTGGTAGTGTACAATAAAACCAGAGCCCCTAAATGAAGCAACAACCTTCTCCTTCCCACCACTAGCCTGTTTTACATTAAATACGTGTAATTGTGTTCTGTGCTTTGTCTCTCTTTGCAAAAGACTGCACTGTTATTTAACCAGGGAAACAAGGAGCCTAAATTGTTTCTATAATGCTGTAACTGTGCTCTGAATTCAAGATCATTCCCAATTTGTGTGTGTCATGGGAACACAAGACAGCAGCCTGCTATTCCCAAGGGGATTACCATCAAAAGAACCAAACTAGAGGTGAAGAGGACACTTCTTTTCAGAGAAACATGTATGGTATATCCAACTCTGGTCTGTAAGCATCAAACAGTCATTGTTCCAGCAACGCAGGATGTTCAAGGCTTCCCCCTCCTCTGCCAAAACCCAGGGAATTTCCCTGGACTTCCTAGATAAGTAACTTCCTTCAGCATTGTCTGGGGAGGCCAGAAGTAGGGCTGTTAGCACACAGAGCATTTTATACTACCGACCAGGTGACTTCCTCACAAAACCACAGTGAGTAAGGATGGAAAAGGAAATGCTTTCTCACTGCCAGAGTTTGTAAGTTAATTGGATTTGGATGGTAATGCTACAAATTCACACCTCAGCAAACAAGAGCCTTGGGATTTGCACCCTGGAATGTAGTGGAGCTGCCTGGGGCCATGCAGGTGCCAGGAAGCACTTCCCATTGCACAGGCAGGCATGCAAATGGTGTTTCTTGCCTGAATACAGCAGGAGCCACACACCAATTTAAACTTTCAGAACTGCCTTTCTTAACTGCAGCTGAGTTGCAGTACTGGGGTTCA
>NW_009260182.1:6322918-6342242 GCF_000687185.1 Egretta garzetta | reverse complement strand
AACAGTTATTCCAGAAGAGTATTTAAAGATTAGTACTGTAAAGTAAATAAACCGTGATGCCCCTTACCACAGCAAACTGTTTGTTCAGCTTCATCTGCTCAGCCAGCACAGTGACATTGTGGAAAAGATGAGGCTGCATGTGACTCCACATGTGAGGGAACCACCAGAACTCCTTCCTATGTTTAAGCAGCATGTCATCCCCCTCATCTTCCTCATCTGTACCTACAGAGAACAGAAACGGAAGTGCAAAAACAAAAGGCAGAAAAGGGGCTCAATGTTTCAAAACAGTGGCTAATCCCCTGCAATGCTGAGTCGTTCCAACAGGGAATAATGCTCTCTCTAATGCAATACACACACCTAGAGGAACATGGGGGCTGTACATAGGCGCTGGGATGAAGGGGTACCATGTGCTTACCTGTGTGGTAGAATTTCCCTGAGAAGCCCAGGTTGAAGGTGAAATTTGGGACTAAAGTTCTCAGCTTATTCTGGGTGCTCAGTAAAGCCTGTTTGAATGAAAGGAAAAATAAATGTTCATATTCAGTTGCTCTGTAACGTTTCTCTGCGCTCTACTGGTGCCCAGTTCAGCCTGAAGAGGTATCACAGAGGATGGGGCTAAGGTATTGTTGCATGTGGAGCGAAGCAGAGTAGCCAAGCGCTCTACATACAGAGTCTTCACTTGAAGTAGTCCTGCTGTACTAAACAATGCCACTTCAAAACCACAGTCATAGATGATGCTTTCCAAGGTGAAGGACCCAGAGTGTGCTAAGGCAAAGAGACAATAAATCTCACTTCCAACGGATCCCTTACTCTTTCCAGGTTCAACCTCAAGGCTCTCTTCCTCTCCTGTGTTGACTGGGGACTTTGCTATTGAACTTCTGTCCCTTCTCTGAGCCTACGTGTTAATGAAAAGGGGGATGGGCAGTACATGGCGCACAGCTGAAGGAAGAGAAGTCAATACTATCATGAACAGTAACTAAGTGATCCAAAGGGAGGGGGCTTTTATTTAGAGAGGAAAGGTGGATTTGCAGAACTACCCATGCAAGGAGTGCTGGCATGGCAGGGAGGTATCCCTTGCTTTGTGTCCCTTGAAAGTGCCAAAATCATTCTGTAGTAGGAAAATGTCCTGGATTCTGGGAAGAAAACTCGGGGGAGCTGACATCCACAGTCATGACATCTCTTACAGGTTCTCTCTTGCTCATTTGTGTCTGCTTTCAATGTCCAAAGTAATTGCTATAGCCAAAGGGAAGAAGCCTTGCACCACAAACCCCAAGGTCCAGCAGTGTACAGACTAAGACAGCAGACAGCCTTGACAGAAAAAAAAAACCCAGAGGCTCAGTATGTCACAGACAAGTAAGACACAAACTGATTTCAGTCAAAATTCTTCTCCTGGAAAACAATAAAGAGAGAAGCCCTGAGGTGCATGCTCTGCTGCTACCTGTGTGCTTCGGGGAAGGTGTCACTGGTGCAGCTCCCTATGGAAGAAGTTCTCAGTCAAATAGGGACCTGGCAGGAGGGCTGTTGGCAGGTGACAGAGATGGTCCTTGCCCAGGCAGCTATTTAAGATTTTAATAGTTTTTCTAAGAATGCAATGGATCAGTGGCTGCACCAAGGTGAAGGTGATGACCCCTCAAAAGCAGGCTTGGGCTAGATGCAAATTCACCAGCAACTTGGCTCATACTACTGGGGAACGCATACAGACTTTTCAAACTGTGCAGGGGAGATGGGCAGATCTTTCTGTATCAGCTGCCCTTCCCCAGCCTCAGGAAGCACAAAAGAGCACTACAACGCTGCCTTCACGTGGCTCACACTCAGGCGTTGTTTAGGCACACTGCTCCCTAGGTGGTCAAAGCACGTTCACAAATGTAAAGTCTTCTTCAGTGGAGGGACCAGCCCTGACACCTACCAGTTAAGGATATCCTGACAAATCACTGCTGTCACTAATATTTCAAAACAGTGTTGACCAAACACTGATCATCACATTAATTTAAAAAATGATGACTTCTGTAATTTACTTCAATCACCCATCCACTGCAAATGTATCCTGGAGCAAAGAAGTTGAGCAGTTTTATTCCCAAGGCAGGCAGCCCATGACCTCTCAGACACGGCAAGGTGGGAAGACCAGACAGATTATTCCTGCAGTGCTGCAGACACTCAGTGCTCTCTCTGAAGGAACCAAGCTTTCAGACTTTTCCCTAGAGATGCACTTAATTGCCTGTTCCCCTCTCCACATCCACACAACAGTGACATTAAACACAGCTTGGGACAAATTTCAAAGATTCCAGCTCCTCCGTGGCCGCATGCCTACCACATCCTTACCCCAGCCCCCACCCAAGAGTAATATTTTGAGAATGTATGGCACATGACAGCTCCAGAACCTACCACAAATGTAGGCAGTGCTTTTAAAAGGTGACATGCCGGCAGCACTGATGGCTGAAGCCTCCTTTGCTGCACAAGATCCAGAACATTTCAAGCTCCCTTCACGTAATCCCTTAAGACACAGGGACTCATCCCACACGTCAGGGAGCACAGACTTAGAGCTGTGCACCTCTCTACAGAGAAGCACCTGTCTGCTCAGCTGGATGACAATACTGCATCAAATTTGGGACCAGCACCTTCAACACATTGCCCAGTATCTTAAGACAGGAAAGTGCCACTTTCTTTTCTTGTCTCCAGAACTGTCCCAAGCCTCACCACTTCTTTCTGCTGCCCTGAAAGGCACATCCAGTCCCTCATGCTCGGGTAGGAAGGTGGAGGAAGGAAAGACAGGGGCTAAGAAGCTTAGCATTGCTCTGCACCGAGGGAGATTTAAAGCCTGGCTGGGGTTACCATGACGACACATCTGTCTGATGATAAATCCCAAAAAGCCCTACTCCAGCAGGCAGCAATCCTTTGTAGCCAGGGAGGGGACCAGAGAGGAACCGGGTGGGCCCCAGAAATTCTGAGACTATGGAACCCTATTGAATCCTGCTTTCCTGGCGGGTTTATTGCTAATGGTGTGCCACCCCTCTGCTGATGCTGGGTCCTTTTCACAGCCACATCTATAAGGTGGCATGGCATAGGTTTGAAGAAATGTCTTTCCTCTGCACAGAATAAAAGAGACTAAGGTGCCAAGTAAAATATTTGGAAATTTGTTTTAACAAATTATGCATCCACTGTTCCCTAGCACACCGGTTCAAAGAGGGCTGTGAGCTGTAGTAAGGTGAAACAATACGGATGTGGGAACGGACCTGGAAGATGGCACTTCTCTCTGTTCTGACACCTCTGCACTCTGTTTCTCTTTATAAAGTAGGATGAACATGATAGTAATAATAATATCTTACAGGTGACTCAAGTGGCATTTCATTTACATCCATAATGTGCTCTGAGATCCTTAAATGCAAGGCAATCAAGAAATGTGGAGTAGGCTATCCATTAAGATACAAATAACTAGCCAGATGCAAACAGACCTTCATGTCCATATTTAAGAAATTCAGTTGCTCACATGGTACCGGGTAGAAAACTCCCCCTTCCACCCCTCCAAGTGTTTCTGTTTTATATTTTCTAACTATCTTCCAAAAACCCTTCCAAGACGCGGCCAAGCCCCCTAGCTAGCCAGAAAGGCCCCCTCCCCAGCTCAGCAAGGCTCACCCCAGGAAGGAACAAATGGGGTTTCCAAGAGATTTTCAGCACTGGCCACCAGAACTCATAAGCCATATCAGGGCCAGACCTGCTTCATGTTTGTCACAGTCTATCAGAGAACATCATCTACAACCCACAACCTGAAATTCTGAAGGCCTTTAGTACTTAATCAGGGCAGCCACACCGCAGACCCAAGTGACAGACATCCAGATTCCAATGAACATTTCTGGGCACAATGCAACAAACGTCTAAACTTTAGTCTGATGTTTGATGCCCACGACTTTAAAAGGCTTTTTAATAATCTCAAATGATTATAAATATTTACTTCTATGCAAATGTTAGGGAGAAATTTAAAATTGTGCCTTTTGTTGCAACACATTAAAAAAATCTATATAATCTCACTGATGGATCCGCAAAGATCTACTCAACAGTCACTACAAGCTCTTGATGCCATCCAGTGAAAGACAAAACCTCTCTCAGTGGGGTTAAAATTCTAGAAGTGAGGAAGAAATCTGGGGAAGCCATAGCAGCCTGATTGCACCCTCTTTAGGTTGCTTCTTTAGGACCTAATTCTCTTCTAAGATGGCATGGTGTCCTTGGCATCGCAATAATACAGGGCTCAATCTTCAAGCAACTCTGCTTTTTTAGCTATGAAATTTTTAGCTTCCAAAAGTTTCTGCAGAGATTTTAGCTGTTTCATACAAACCCTAAATATTACCTCCGCTGTCTGAGGTCCCCTCTAAAAAGAGGCAAAAGAAAAGGGGGAAATAAGGCTGAGAGTCAGATGCTGGGAAGAGAGGATACCATGAGCCTAGGAAAACAATACGTGGGCAAATGAAGAGAAACAGATGATAAGAGATGGAGGAAGCAGAGTGCTTTGACAGCTTCTTCTCAAATACTCATGCAAAGCATACTAGGAACGTGCTGCAGAGACACCTTCTTCATAGGAACGGACCCTGCGGACATTGGACAGCACATTCTCAAGTGGATTTTCTGCAGTCTTCTCACTGCCCAGGAGTAGTGCTGGCATAGCTCAAAACAGTGCTGTTGAAAGAGAAAGCACTCATGGTACTGGTATTTCTACCTCCCCTACAATGTTAGGATCAGGGAGTCAGAAAATACTGAATATTTTCATTTCAGATAAGATCACCCTCTACAATGTAGAAAGGCAAGAGCTGGCTGACAGCCACCCTCACCATTCGTAACCCAAAATGAAACAACCGTCCTTGATTTTCACTTAGCTTGCTCTCAGACTTGCTAGCAATGATTACTCACTATTTATGCCCTTGTCGAGATTACCAGCAAAAGAGGCAAAGCCTCATCTACTTAATCTTCTTTCCTCATACCTAAAGACGACCAGGAAGGATCATAAAAGCCAGATCCTTTTGCATTAGAAATGGCACATCTTTGTTGGCTAGTTCCATGGAGGTTTGGTAAATTCCAAGGATTATGATTTTAGAAGAGACTGAATGTGGAATAATTGAGAAGAGAAGGGATTCTCTGAGATTTGGTTTTGTTAATTATGTGCAGCTCATATCTCTGATAAACTTTACAAGGGAAAAATGTTTTCCTTGTGCCAGTTCCAACTGTTTCATTTCAACTGAGGACCGCAAGCTCCTGCTGCAGCCCTTCAGCAGAAACAGGAACTCGAGGGTTATCATCTTTAAAGTAAAAGATAGCATGATTCCTTTTTTCTTTTTAAAGAAGAAAGCTATTCAGGCCTTTTTTAAAGCATCACAAATAAAAAAAAAATCTCCTCTCACATAGGACATCTAGCATGGGCATGCATTTGATCAAACTATATTCAGCATTTTCTTTTAATAGCCATTTTGTCTGGGAAGCTCTCTGAACGTGGACCTGCATATGGCAAACAGGCTCAATGGGACAGCAGAGTCAATTTTATACCTTCACACAACATCCAATCTTCAAACCGCTACCTTGACCACTGTAATCTAAGCTTTAAGATAAGGAGCTGTGTGTTGAGATAACAGCCATGAAACAGAGCTTTCATATAAAAGGCCAAAGAAAATGCCAGCTGTTCTGTCACTATTATATCCCCTTCTCTTCCCCACGGTGAGAGGCTATCAACAAATCCATGTAGTTATTTCTCACTTTTAAAAAATAAAAATTCATTAACCTCTCGTGGCTCTGCAATCAGAGAGCTTCTTTTAAATGGATAAATCTGGGTTTTATCTGCTTTGCCTGAGATTCTCCGCTTACTGATCACAGATTATTCCTCCATTTCACCCTGTTAAAACCCAAACAAAGCATCTTTTGGAATTATCTTGACTGGGTTTGTTTTTAACATCACTAGAGCAGGCTTTGTTTCCAAGAGCTTTGGCCACCTATCTCCTGTTTTCTCACACAGGTCTGTAACCTACACATAAACAACAGAGGTGAGAATCTCTGCCAGTTTGGACTACAGGGTGCAGGGCCTGCTTAGGACCAAGATAAGACTGTGATCCTTCAGAAAAAAAAAAAAAGCTTTCAGAGCATTTCAGCACCTCAAAACAGAGGAACATGGAAGAAAATTTTAGCATTTTCCTTAGATAAGTATTATATACAACTGTTCCATTTTTCTGTACCTGCCTGCTTGGAAACACTTTTTCTATACCTGTTTGCTTAGAATTATGGTGAAAGGTGGCTCTAAAGAATTATTAAAGAACAAAGCAACTAAAATAAATAATGGCAAGCAATTAGAGCTGCTTCAGGCATGCAGCTTCAAATGATCTGAAAAGATAAAGCTAGCTCCAAATAGAATGCAAGAGATTCCTTTTCCCAAGGTAAACTTAGGATCAGAAGCAGAATTAAAAATCTCAAAGACCTGAAAAAAATGGGGATGAACTGAGATATGTCTTGCATGGATGCACAAAACATGCAGAAAAGGTGGTAAGACTCCTAGTGAGGTGGAAGAGTGCTCTTGGGAACATGTAACAGATGAGGTTCAGTTCAGGTAAGGAGACACGCATGTACAACAGTATTTTGTTTTATACCTTTGCCTCAAATGGTCTGTGCCCTTGGATGGAAGGAGAAACGGTGCTTCACTTTGAAGTTGTTTTGGAAACATGCTAAGGCAACTGCTGTCACAGGCTTATCGTCATCATGTCTGGTACCCAGGAAACTCCATCCAGGACCTATCTAAGGGCAAGAGCTAAATGGGAATCCAGAGTGAAAGGCCTGGGGCCTTATACCTCTGGGAGCACCCTCAGCATGCCTGGATAAACAGACAACGCACCTGCCTCAATGGCTACAAACCAGAACTGACGGGGAAGATACAAAGGCAAGTCCTTGGCTCCATGAGGCAGCATACGTACAGATATCACAGATTTAGGAGAACACTTTATCACATACTTTCAAGGACACAGAGAATTAGAAGGGGCTCTTAGTTTCTTACGTTATTCCTCCTTGTTTCCTCCTTTGCCTGTCTCGCTTCCCCCTCCTCCACAAAATCTCCCTCTGTTTCTTTCCCATATCCTTTCCTAATAAGTCACTGGGAAAGCAAACCACAAAGATGGCATCTCTCTTTTCCAATCGTGAGGCCGCAGAGACAGTTCTCATGAGGGCTTGGTCTGAGCATGTTTCCCTCATGGATTTAGTGGATATTCCCTGCCTAGGGATGGGGGTGGCTGGTGGAGGATATGAGTGGCGTGTAACGAAGGGTGAGAGGAAACCTTTCTCTGCCCCATTTGATTATGTCCTGAAAAGCTAGATGGCTAAAACATAGACTACAGCAGTTTACACCCCACGGACTGGCCTAGAGTTTTGCAGTATAATATATACAGGTTTTATATATAATAATAGATAATAACATAATAAATACAGTTTTTCTATTCTATTCTAACACAAGTTGCCTTTTCCTTCTGAAAGTTTAAGTTTACTGCTACAAATAGACTGACAGAGGAAATCTGCATACGCTTGTTCCCTGTGATAAAGAGGAGACAGGATAGACCACCACAGGGATCCTCCTCTTAAATTCAGAGATGCCAGCTACAGGTCCCAGAGTGAAAAATGCTTCATTTAAACCTGGAAAAACTGTTGAGAGCATCACATACAGTGCCTCAGCATCTTTGCAGGTTACTTCTCTGTTTCAGATGAGAACAACTGCAGCAATCAATTCTCTCACTCAAATCAAATGCAACCTCAACTTTCCTGGCATACCACACACACTAGAAATTTGTCTGGGGCCTGTAGTTATTCTGGGGATTTTACCTCTACGTCAGACACTTTCATGCGAGTGCCCTCTTTTCCCACAAATATATCATCAATGTCGACGAGGATATAGCGATCAAGCGTGAGACAGAGGCGCTTGCCAGTCAAGTAGGCAATGGCATCCACGAAAATGAGTTTATGCAGCCAAAAATTGAGGTTATTGCCGAAGAGAACCCGCTGGATCCCATCATGCAGACCCAGGTCCTGCACCACCGTGGCATGCAACGCTTTGTGAGTGGCCAGGTGAGGAATGGACTCCGAGGACTTCGTGCTGGCCAACAGCACTGGCTCATAGGTGCTGTGGTTTGACTGGAACACAGTCCAGTCATCACCAGGCAGGGGTCCCTGCTCCACCTCATTAGCCCGGGTGACGTAGAGCAGGGGAGCACTAGGGTTGATGTGATAGTCCCGCAGCCCCAAGTTGGAATGTAGGAAAAGGGGGAAACCCTTGAGCTGTGCGCTGAGCAGGCTGTTCTCGTTGGCTTTGAAAAAGCCTATAATCCCCACTCCATACTCTACACAGTATTTGTCCAGCAGCTCTCGGTTCCAAGCATCTAGGTTCACATATTTAAGGATGTTCTCATAGATTATAAGAGCATAGCGTCCCCTGTCTTTGTCTGTCAGAGTGGGCATATCCCCTTTGCCAGGGGCGATCTCTGTCCTGTATTTAAACCGGCTAGATTCCAGGATGGCCACTATTTCCTGCCCCAGCTGGGAGTAAATACTTTCCACAAAGACTAGCACCACTGGATCTGTGCGTGAGGTGTCCACAGATTTTGTGAGCCTCCAGCTGGCTTGGGGTGGGATCAAGATGCGGTGCTGGTTGCTGCAGTCACTGAAGGGCAGGGGCGGTGGTTCCTTGATTTTGGGACTGTTAGTGACGTAGTAAGCCAGGAAGCACATGGAGATCAGGCTGAAGGCAATGAGCAGCAGGATCAATCTGTGGAGCTCCAGCTGTCGCACGTGCCGCACTACTTTCCACAACTGAATCATGGTGAGGCGGGCTGCCCACCCCCTCCTCACACTCTGCACCCACGTCGCTCTTGAAATCTCCAGTGCCGCCGTGGCAGTACCCAGCAGCAGCTCGCAAAAAAGAAACAGCAGCTGCGGAGAGAGACAAAGCTAAAGCAAACAGCTACAAGGCTAGACTCCCAGGGATCTGCCATTTATCTCAAGTAACCATGGCCCTCAATTCCCATTGCTCTTTTGTGTGCTTTCTCCTGTTCCTTTCCTCTCACTCAGGAAAGTCTTTTGAAGGAGCGGGGTTTCTCAAATCTCGTCTCCAACAGCAAATCAGTCTGTCATCCTGTGCACAAGCAGTTTCGGCTCAGCCTTCCCAGGTGTCCTGTTTCTGATTTAGCTGTTTCGCATTCACATGATGGCACCTTCTCTTCGCATCCTGCAATTTAAAAAGAAGTAGTCAATTCTTGGTATGGATTCATGGTATTTAATGGGTTTGAAATGAAACAGCAGGATCAGCAGGTGCTAGGTGGGCAGCACTACTTGCCTGTCAGCAGGCAGACCTGTTCCCTGGGAAGTGATGCACACCATTTGCAGAGGAGCTTGGCAGAACAACTGTAATGGCCTTTGGAAGAAAGGTCCTGGCAGTGCTCAAGGACTCAGCATTCGCCTTGGATGAGATTCACACACACTACAGCAAACAGAGCTGGTATACCTGGCCTTCCCCCACTCCTCTTTATGCCGTTGAACAGAAAATACGAACCTCTGTTATTCTAGCCTGTATTTCAAAATTAACAAGAGGAGGAGAGAGCCTTTACATTCTTTGTCTTGTCCTGTTCTGATACTAATGACAAAGTGTCTGAGTCCTTTCCTGTGACTTCCCAGGCCCTCCAGATACTGCTGTCCTGAACCCAGCAAGATGTCTCAAATTCCCACCAGCAATCTTGCCCCCCAGCTCCTGATTTCCATGGTCCCCACCCCTCTTTACAAGGCTGCCCCACTTGTCCTGGGAACTCATGTTCTTCTAGGGCTGTGGGGAGGCATTGTCCCTCAGGCATCACGGAGCCAGGAGGGCACAGGCCACCCACACACTGCACGCCTAATTGCTGCCAATTGATTCAGCAGCAGTTGGGAGATGAAACATCTCCTGAAACCTTCCGCACCTTCCCTCATATGCCACTGAAGAGCATGAAGCCAGTTTTAAATCACCAATGGCATGACGTAAATTTGGGCTGGTCTCAAATACGTGAAAGCTTCTTGTTACGAAGCTCTCTCACCTCCCGCTTTGTGTTTATGACAGCAGACTATTTCACCATATGTTGTTATTTTTCCAGGATAAAATGCTCAACAAAGCCAACAAACACCAAGCCATCTAAAACATGGGAAAGTAACTACATTGCTCTATGGTTTAAAAATAAAATAAAATTACTGTGTAGTTTTCTCTCCCTTACCAGAAGTGTGACTTACCTACAGCAACAACACCCAGGTGTGCATTACTTGGGATACAGGCACATTTTTGGGGAGCACCTGCTGCCTCTCCCAGCACAGTACAAAACACCCTGGATGCCAGATGTTGCTCACCAAATCAGCCATGCCCATAATGAGCTGTCTGTAAAAGTTAAAACCCCTTTTTTCTCTCCAAACCTTTCTTCCTCACCCACCCACACTCCTGCAGACATGCTCCACCACATACAATCCCCCTAACCACCTGCTCCACTGGCACAGCGTGCAACACCAGGAGGCACAAGAGCAACAATAACAAAAAGGACTATCAAAACATCCTTTCTCCAGTCCTTCCATTTTTGAGCCTTTATGTTACTATCATGCTGATAAAACAAAGAATATTACAAGAGTAGTTTGTCCGGAAGTTTCAGACAGACATAAGGTCATAGTAAAGTCAGGGTTTGAACAGCTAGCTTCACCAGAAAAGAAACTACTTGTGAGACAGATGCTTATTTTGCACCACCAGAAAGTACTTGTGAGACAGATGCTTATTTTGTAATGTGCATTACTAAACAGAAAAAAATCCTTCTGAGTCAGGGAAAATATCAGTTCACAGATGAGGCCAAAAGTCCCATTCTAAAGACTCCCACCAGGCTCCTGTCCAAACTGCTGATACAGCTTGAAGTAGAGACAAAAAACCCCAAGCAGATTTCATATGAAGAGATATAATATTGCTAACTTTGTGACAGCGGATGGAAAAGAGTCAGAGTGCCCTTTATGCAAGCCTTTTAATGATCATTAAGAATTATCTCAAATAATATAAGCTCAGCAGTACACAGACTGGCTTGTGTAGTGCACAATGAAACCTTAGCCCCAATGAGGTCTTCAGAATAGTTGTAGACTGTAAATATAAAGTATATTACAGAAATAATTTTCCACTGGAGAAACTGAGACACAACAAATCTTGTTGAAGGTCACACTGCAAGGCAGCAGATGAATCAAGATTTAAAAAAAAAAAATCTCTATTCCCCAGACTCCAAATGGATTGAGTCTCCGTTCCCAAATGGCCCTCTGTAATGACAGAGCTGGCTCTGGAAATCCAGCTCAGCCAGTGACAATAAGCTGTGTTTTCTTCAACACAGACAACCGATCACCTTTCAGTTTTGTCTTACATACGGTTAACTTTTTATTGGAAAAAGGACAAGGGAGAGAAGGGGAGAAATTACTATGGGAAGATGTAAAAAACAGAATTCAGATCATTTTTTTCCTTTTTTTGTTACTGAAGCAACAAATGATTTTGAATGCATGACTCCCTGGATTGAGTGCAGGATACAGACTGTAATTCCAGTTCAAGTCAAGTTCAGTCCCAGTGATACACTGGGACTGCCAGTGTATCAGCATAGTACCCAAAACCACATGCTACCTTTCAAAAGCAAGCAGGAAAATAATCTTTCCACCTCCGCAATGAGTCTTTCCCATCCCACTGACTGCAAGGAAGGCTCCGATGTTGCCACCCTTGTATGTGGCATTAGAGCTCCAAAGTCACATTGAACTGCAGAGAAGCAGGAGCCAGTGGAAGCAGAATTCATCAGGGCAGAGAGAGGTTAGATAGAAACGTATAATAAATGCTGTATTTTTTTTATGAGGTGAATTCTCTGTAAAACAACATATACACAGCTCCATGCATTACTAGCTGCTATGAGAAAGTCTTCATTCTACTCCTGTGCAACAAATGCATACAAAAGCACTCAGATTCCTACATACTCAATTTTGACTGAGAGGCTGAGAATTGCAAGTCAGTGTCTTCCCAAATAGCTCACAATCTTTTGCTTTTTAAATCCCACTGCATAAAATAGAATAATTAGGCTATTGTGGATTCAAAGATTCACTGTCTTAACATGTATTAGATAAGAAGTACTTTTTGCAGTAGAAAACAACGTAAAGAGGGACCTAAAAGCTCAAGGAGCCCATGCGTTGCCTGCTGAAATTTCCAAGCTAGTGTTTCTGGGGTAGAATTTGTAACCTAAACACCATGGTAACAGTAAGAAAACAGAGAGTATGCTGATCTATGCAAAAGTCTGGCAAAGTACTGTACTACTTTTACAACTCTTTACTTCCAAAACATCAACCTGGAAAACACTTCTCTTCCCTGGTTACACTCACTCACCTCTCCAACTTCAGTTTTAGTGTTGAACTGAATCTATTTTGCAAAGACCGGTAGCTTCAGTTTCCTGGTTATCAGTGTAAAGATGAAAATCACAAGAAAAGTGGATTATTCTGTAGAATAAGGATGAAACCAGAGTTTATCACAAGACAACTGGATTATTCTGTAGAATAAGGATGAAACCAGAGTTTAAGCTAGGCTGCCACACCTGCAGTGCCCAGCTGAGGGGCAAGAGGGAGAGGAACCCCCTTTGCTGGGTGATTCTGAATCACAGCAGTGTTTTGATAACAATGACTCCATTCAAGCCTCTAGCAAAGCTCCCAAACAAGCCCCCATTTGTTACATGGGTGAGCTCAAAAAAACAAATTTAAAAAAAAGGCCTGTATCAGATTGCTGCTCAAGAATCTGTCAGCTCCGATCTCTTTAACAAGGCTTCACAGCCAGAGGGCATGCCAGCTGGCACAGTAAGCATTTAGCTCTTTGGGGACCACATCAGCTGGTTTAGGTTCAAATGAAAAGAAAAAAAAAGCAACAAAACAAATATACCAACAAAAATTTATACAAAAAGGTGAGCGCGCCGTCAGAAACCACCCATACCCAAAACACAAAGCCCAGAAGGATCTATACTGCAGAAAGAAAAGAAAAAAAAAAAAATCATACTGAAAATTGCTCCCTCTTAAAGGAAAAGAAAATACCTGTGTCTTCTTTTGAAATCAAACTCCTTGGAATCTAATACCGTAAAAAACCCAAGATAAATTAAGGTCCATTCCGAACCCCTGCCAGGACTGCCCGAGTGTGAATTGCAGGAGGCAGCAGCCAGAACGCACGGCAAGGATGAAGCGCTACACTGCTGCAAGGACGCAGGCTCAGCAGGCTCCCGTCCTGTCAGAAAAGCATCACTAGATCAGAGAGCATCAGCCGTAAGGTCAGCTATCTCACAAATCACCAGCATTAAGAGAAATGCTTTATAAAACTTAGATGTTCTGTTTCCTACTGATACACAGCGTTAAAGTGAACCATAAACAGTTTTGTGAATTATCAGCTACTAAGCCACATGGCAACTGATGTGATATGAAAGCAAGATAGCAATCAGAATTGTGTGGTTTTAATGTCTGATCTCCAGATATTACCAACGCTTGGAAATTATTGTGGGGGATCAGTACAAATGCTCAATTAGCACTTGTCCAAACCAGTGACCAAAATACATGTATTTGGGGCTGCTGGTACATTCATGCCAAGGCACATGGAAGATAACGGGTGTCATTTGACACCTTTATCAAGAATTTCTGTCGCACAAGCTCCTTCCTAGCTGAGCCACAGAAGGTCTTACCACCCTAAACCCCAGTGTCACAAGGACATTTCCCCAGCCCTTTTTATTATTCATAATATAACCCTTCTTTCTGGAGCGCAGAGCGGCAGGATCATGCCTTTGCCCACAGCAGCTCTAATTCAGAGGTCTTTCTTTGGCAGTTCCTGCAAGACGGTTGTTGCCTTGGGCCCCGGAGGGACTGCAGTAATTGAGTTACACAGTAATCAGAGGAGGAATCTGATTGATTTTCCAACCCATTCCACTTTAATGGTGTCATCTCGACACAAAATTCCTCTTTTGTCTGCTTGATTGCGAGACTCCGTGGCCCCTCCCTTGTCTGTGGTGGTATCTGTACGCCAGGCCTCCAGGTACGGGCCCTCTCTCCTGAGGGTGGGGAACCTGGCGGGTTCATCAGCAGAGCACAGTGAGCCACCTGCCAAAAGCATTAGTACGCCTTCAGGAGAACAAACGCTGGTTGTACCCCACATATTGGATAAAAAAACCATACTGTGGAAATTACAGCCACATTATAATGTAACTGCCAAACAACCTCATTTTTGGGCTCTGGGCATGTGTTTCAGCTAGCACCCACTGCCAGTCAAATCCTGTGGTGAGGGACTGCCCAAGGAACACAAAACTCAGATCGAAGAGGCAAGGAACACTAATGGTGCCCAGGCTGCTCCAACAGACAGGCTTGCAGCCTCCAGCCAGCGCTGCGCCCTGCTTCGGCAAGCCCCGGTGCAGGGACAGGCCTGTGTGGTAAGCTGGAAAGCTGCCAGCTGGCCAGCAGACCCGAAACGTGTCGGTCTGATATAAGAGGAGAAGACTCGTGTGATGAAGTAATAGTTATTTCTATTTTCTTATTATCATCCCCAGACAGGTACGTAACTTCACACCTTCTGCAAGAGCAACAAACTACAGTCCATGCTAAACAGATCTGCAGACTCCTCTGAGCCCAGCCTGGTGGAAACCCAACCGCAGGCTTGAGTTTGCCCTTGTGCCAGTGCAATGAAGTCTGAAGGCACCATGAAGGCACAGATCTTGGAGAGGCCAGCTCATGCTGCCAGGCCAGCTCCTTGGGGCTTGCACAGGGATCCCATGATTCCTGCGAAGTTCTTGCTGTTGCAATACACGATGTATTCCTTGCACTGACAACCCAGTTTGCAGAAGATCTTTGTTCTCTTATTCCTTTACAGTACAAAAAAAAAAACCAAAAAAAAAAACCAACAGGTTTAGTCCTTCCCATGCCAGTGACAGAGGCATGGCCCAGCACTACCTGCTAGCTATGTAAACCAATTCTTTCCTCTGAAAACCAAAAGGTCCTCCTTGTAAGAGCTTCCAGGAAATCTCGTTTTCAGCTCCCTGCCTTCTCCCCATCACAGTACACTCACTGCTTAGGGTCATTACAACTGACCCGACTAATTTCCAACAGCAATGGAATTTCAAACTTTTACATTGAGGTATTCCCTCAAGTTGAATGCCAGCATCATGCGTTTCACTGTCTCAGCACAGGACAAATTTGGGAAGGTGCGGTTTTGGCTGGGCTAGAGTTAATTTTCTTCATAGTAGCTGGTACAGGGCTATGCTTTGGATTTGTGCTGGAAACAGTGTTGATCATACAGGGATGATTTAGTTCCTGCTGCATAAAGCTGGGAGAAGAAGGAAGGGGGGAACGTTAGGAGTGATGGCATTTATCTTCCCCAAGTCACCCTTAGGTGTGATGGAGCCCCGCTTTTCTGGCGATGGCTGAACACTTGCCTGTGGATGGGAAGCAGTGAAGGAATTCCTTGTTTTGCTTTGCTTACGTGCACACTTTTTGCTTTACCTATTAAGCTGTCTTTAGCTCAACCCACGAGTTTTCTCACTTTTACCCTTCTGATTCTCTCCCCCATCCCACTGGGGAGGGGAGTGAGCAAGGGGCTGTGTGGGGCTTAGCTGCTGAGTGGGGCTAAACCATGACAGAAGAGAAAACAGTTGTTGTCTTGTTTATCAGCCTGCCTAAAGATCAGATGTGCATATCAGGAACCTGAAGAATTGTTTAGAAGACAAACAATCAAACAAAATTTCAGGCTCTAACAGTTGCTAATGCTACCTACTTAATAAAAATAATACGTAGCTTGGCAGCTGCACACCTTTGCTGGAATGAAAAGGAAAGATGACAAGTATCATGGCAGCGGAACTGCTCACAGAAGTCAGAGCTTTCCACCAACTGAGGGGATGCAACTGCTCTGCGGCTGCAAAGGTCTCTATAATGCAATTGCTCAGATGAGAGAAAGGAGGCACTTTCCTCATGGATAATCAAGGGGGCAACCTCACTTCTTTATTTCACGTGCTACTGAAGCTCTAACACCTGGGTATCAGGCACCACAAGAACTGCAGAGTTTCACTCTGGATTTACCCTTCTTTCTGTTTTGTGCCTTTCCTGACACATAGGTCTATGCGCGCTCTGACCCTAACCCTTTTCCCAAAGCAGGTGGTAACGCGAGACACCAGCTCCTTTCTGCAGCCAGCCACTTGGAGCTGTGGGACAGAGAACCAGAGTTAGTGCAGAGCCTGCCACACAAGGGCACTCCAAGTTGCTCTCCAATCCCACCCACGTGGGAAGTGAACATCTCAGTCACCCCAAATGGTGCGAACACACCATCCTCAACCTCCTCCTTACATCGGTAATCAACAAGTATACTCTCTATCACGGCAGAACATCTTCGACTCATCTGTGAGAACAGGAAATAAACACAGTTCCTTCCGCATTAGATATGGACAAGGATCTAATTTCCATGCCCTCACGTACTCTGCTTATCACAATTCAGATAAACGATCCTGCTGCAGAAAGCAAAATGTCTTCTCTGCTGTCTTCTCTTAAGTAACTTAATCAAGTGGGGAAATAGAGCCAAATTGTGGCAAAAACAAGACAACTCAGTCAGAGTTGAAGCATCTTAATACAGAAATGTATGTTACAAGAGTTTATTTGCAATTGCTGTGAAAGCAGCTTAACCATACTTTCTTTGAGCTACACTTTAAGAATTTCACCTCAATTAGCAAGAGGCTGATCTTCCATATTCAACTGCTTCATCCTGTCAGGTAACACATAGGAGCTAATCTTCTTTTCCAATCTACTTTATCTAGGAACATATCACAGTAGGGAACAGGTTAATATGGTTACACTGAAAATTTGTCCAAATTGACATCAGAAGAAAGCTGTAAGTATGCTCTACCAAAGCATAAAACCTCAGGAAAGGCTCTTGGGCTTACCTGTTGTTGTGCATTTGCACCAATATTCACACGGCCAGAATTTGCTGGGCTTGTAAAAGAATGTGTTCCCTGGCTGTGCACGGCAGCTCCCTCCTGACTGCTTTCAGCTGAGGTCGTCTATTCAAAAGACCTCCAACCCAGTGCAAAGCTAATGCCTTATCTCCCAGACTTTGTAGTTTCTAATATTCAGTTCTCTATTACCTTGGTGTGATTGAAATAAGTCAGTCTCCTGGACTCAGAAAACAAAATACTCGCATTTTTGCTGGCTTGGCTATTGCAAGACAGCTTTTAACATAGTGCAAACTCACTTCAGAAAAAGGGGAAAATGATATAAAGCAAGCTATAGATCTGGCTTAGCAAAGGCAAAATAAGTAAAAATAAGCAAAGGGAAGAAGAGTGGAATAAGCGGAAAAGGAAGGACGCGGTCTATGGAGATTACACAGGCTGGCTGAGACAGTGGTTTGGAGGCCTGGGTTTTGCGAGACAGGAACAAATGCAAAGTGCTCCACTGCCCTCACTAAGCCTTCATGCCCACCTGTGCAGTGAAAATCATCATCTGTTTTTTCACAAGCATTATGGCAGAAATAGATTGGGGGGAGGGGGGGGACACATGACACACTCTTGTAAGGAAGACTGTCAGGGCCCTGCATACACCGACAGCCTCTGAATGCCCTGCCCAGCTTCCACCTAGTGACCTGTGAGCCATGCCTGAGCTCAGGCCACGACCTGAACGACTTTACAAGTATGTTCTGCCTTGGTGCCCTGACTTTGGACCTGCCTGGTGACTAGACACTCCTCCGGTGATCACTGGATTTCTCGGCTGAACCTGGTGGCTGTCACTGACCACCTCTATTTGTCTTGTTTGGGTCCTGCTGCTGAGGATGCTGCCTGTGTCAGAGGAGGAGGAGGAGGCTGGATGGAAGCCCCCAGGTGTGGTGGGTCAGGGCAACCACAGCTTACTGGGGTCCTTATGGCCTTGATGGACTCTGCAGCAGCTTCATGCACTGGTTAGTTTTCAGTGCATGAAGGACATGCAAGTGACAGCAGGACGGATTCTGCTTGAGAAACAAGGGTGATAGAGAGTTGTGGCTATTGTTAGACTTCCCCATCTTAATGTGGGTGGAAGTATTTAATTTTCTCTCAAACCATCTGCGTTTGTAATTGTTACAAAATCAGAGCAACACAGGCAATGCACACTTATTTCCACACCACAGTTTACACTATGCCATGTTCACTACATTTTTAAACAAGAATTTCAACACTGTACCTTCTCTTCCCCTTTGTAGAAACTCTTTTAGACAATCAACACAGAGAAATAAAACTTATTTCAAAAGACCTAAGTCTCAAATATATTAATTAATTTTAAACTGTACTGTAATTATACATCACTAGTTCCTCACCATCCTCCCGTTTTATAGACTTAATTGCTAAAGTGAGTGCTACATTCTTACATTTTTAATTAGTCAACTGATTGTGAGCAGAATTTTTTTCTACTACGAAGCTGCATCTTTAAAATACTCCTTCATGCAGGATAAGTCCAGGACCTCATTAACAGCCTAATTAACAGTATAGACAAACTCAGGAACAAAAGCTGCCATATTTGCAATCAAATTTACCCTCTGATAAAATCAAAGTTTTATCAGGAAAGCTCAAGAATTCTGAGCAAAATGTACATCTCCATTAGGGTCTGCAGCTGAAGACAAAAGGGTCTGGGTACTGAAAACTGCAAGGTGCCCAGTTACGGGTTTTCGAGACTAAATGAGCGATTTATCTTGGAGACTGCCATAAAACTCCCAATAAAATGCATTCAGCTACTGAAAATCTGATTCATTTTTCATTATTAACATGGGAACTATTCCTGTTTTGAAATAAGAAATTGTTTCTTCCACAAAGAAATTTAGTTTTGAAGTCCACTTTTAGTTTCTGATCATAGAAAAACATGCCTAACCTTCATGTCAAAATTAATGGCGTTAGTTTTGTGTGCCATTTTGCAAGCTTGTATAAGTATCTATATGATTAAACATTTATGGAACTATTTCTGTTTCACACGTAGCAGTAAGATATGAGGTCAGATATTATCAGAAATGAGACTTAAGGAAACAGAAGTATCCAGAACACTGTTTATTATGAAACACAGTCTAAAGCAACATTAGTGTTTTCAGCATTTCTTTTTCCTGTCTTAATAAATCTTCAACTTGGTTCAAATAATGGAATTGAAACCAGAAAATCCCAGTAACTTTTTTTTTTTTTAAAAATCAATAATCAGATTGCCTTGCCTCAGCTGGAATGGAAATAACAGAATTGCCAGAAAAGTGAAATTCTCTTCAGGGGTAAACGTGCACCAGCCTGTATGGTGAGGTGTTCAGCAG
>NW_009260182.1:6252348-6322878 GCF_000687185.1 Egretta garzetta | reverse complement strand
TCAGCCTATAAAAAGCACTGCAAAAACCCCGACGACTTGATCCACCACTTGCATACAACAACATAACCACTTACCAACACGCAGTTTTACTAACATGGTGGGTCCTCCGCTTTTCTGCGATGTTTTTGTGGTAAGACTCGTTCCACAAACAAGGACACTAAAATGCTTTATAAGCAGTAAGCAGATACATCTCCATGGATGCCTCCGCGAGTTTGTCCATGCTAGGGAAGTAACAGCCACGGCTCCACAATTATCACCGTAGCAAAGCTGTGCAATGACAGTAATATTCCTGAGCACCACCAGATTTGCCCAGAGCCCCGTGTTTTCTACCACCATTTCATGCAAGTTGATAAACACAGCTGAACTTTGCCTATACAGACAGGCTAGCCGATGGCGCTTGCTGTAATACAGACGCTAATTTTCTACAGCCTAGCAATTACCTTAAGACAAAACATGGCTGCTCTTTAATAGTGTACAGAAAATAGTGAACTAAGTGAAAAATGCTGCACTCAAAATGGAAAGGGGCATTTATTACTAATCATTATATGAAGAGCTAACACAAACAACGCTCAACAAAACAGTGGCAAATACACTCCTTTATCCTGCCATACGTACTATCCCAGATTAAGAAACGCGATCCAGAACAACAGATATAGGAAAGCAAGCATACAGAGAAACAATTAGTCAAGTAAACAATTTGGGAATGATTGCTGGAAGAAACAGGCTCGCGAGAGCAGAGAGAGGGAGGGAGAATTTGGCAGCAGAGACTGGGAGACTGTTCCAGGAATAGGAGGCAGCATGAAACAAAATGCAAAGCTGAGAGTAGGAGGAAGAGATAAAGGGAGGAGTGCACAGGGAGTCAGGGGAGTAGGAGAAAATGACAGCTCACATTGCTTAAGGAGGCAGAAACACAGCGCCTAAAGACAGAATTTGCCTGAGACATTAGGTCTAGCTTGCCTACTTTTAAAAAACATAGGTTCTTTAATAATCAAAAGAAGCAGGGTCTAAAAGGCTTAACAACTCATCTTCAAAGACGAGATCCAGCAGAAGTACACTAGCATGCTTACAGCTTATGTATTTAATGCTGACAGAGGAGGGCTCATACGGTCTGCAAGTCTAAAATTCACCATGTCTTGCAATATTCCGGACCCACCACAGCATTATTTCATCCATTCCCTGACTAAAGCCACTGCTGGTTTGGTTGTGAAAATCTAACAGGCTTGCAGCAGTGTCTAACTCCATTCATCCCTGCCCTCTGTCCAGAGAAAAGCACTCGGCAGCAAAAGGCGGCAAGGACTGCATTAGGCAGGGAAGTTGTTTCAACGACATTCTTACAGGGCTTTCTGCCCTTTCAATCGTACGCTGTTGCCCATACAGAGACAAGAGCGGTATTCGCTAGCTGGCAGTGTAGACTACCTACATTAAAGAACACCCACAATAAAACATTATAAATGCTGAAATTTCATCATTAACGTTGGAATCTCAAGCAGAAATGTGCTAATTGATCTCAGTGAGGTAACAGATACTTCATAGTTTTCAGATCACTTAACACTAAAATCTTGTGCACAGATGTGATGGGAGAGAAACAACCGCATTTAGAGCATTCAAGTAATTCAAACTCGACTTTGCAGCAACACGATAACTAAATAATTAATGCTTTTTCATAGCCCCAGATTACATTAACACTATATTTCTAGACAAGTTTTTTTCCTTATTTTTCTACTCAGAGTTGCTGCAAAGGGGAGAGCAAAGGCACTCTGGATATCCAAACTCTGAATTTTAACTTTTTCATTGTAGCCAAAACACAAGAATTAAATAATTTTTAGCTAGACAGCAACTTTGAAGAGCTACAATTATGTTACTAAAAAATACACTATGATAAACATCTTTAAAAATTTTAGACATTAATTTTAAAGTCAAATACACAAATTAATTTTAACTCTAATTATTTGGTCTACTTAACTCTCATATAAATAATTTGGTAGCTGGAATATAAAGATTACAGCTTTTTGGAAGACATGCTCTGTTTTCTAACACAACAAAGAAATGAAGCCTCTACTTGAATTGTAAAATTCAGTCTTCATTATGAATCTGGGTTAGCGTTTCTGCAATAATTTGAAACGCTTTGACTTTGTCCTCACTCTCCCGTGAAGCGCTAAGTGGCTTGCAGAACATCTGTGACTGCAAGTGTTAACGGAAAGCGCATTCAAAGGACCTGCTGACATCTTGGTACCTGTAGCAAGAATCTGACCCCCATGCTTTTATGCTTATTTTTGCCCATATTCCCCTTTACCCACCTACATTTTCCCAACCAATTTATCCAACACAAGCAGGCAGCATCGCGAGGCAGCTGCCTGTCGCTGGATGCAACCCAGCCTCCTCTGAGCTCGCCAGGCACTGGCTTTGCTGCCTGACTCCCCTCCCAGCTGAGGGGGGCATGGGCAAAAGTGCAAATTCACCAGTATCCCCCCACCCTGGCCAGGAGAGCAGACCAGCACATCCTTCTCCTCCTTGGCCACACAGGGCTGCCAGTTTGACAAATGCATTGGTCATTCCAGCTCCAGGAAACCCACTGATGCAGTCTCGGTTTCAACCCCTGGCGTCCCTTGGCTCCCGTGGGGCAGTCCCCTGGCAGCAGTGCCAACAGGTAACTCTACCCCAGCAGTGCCAAGGGGCGCACATAGGGGTTATCAAGCCATATGCTACCCTCATTCAGCTCCTCCAGAGTTAAGACAGGGCAACTGTTTTCTAACTCATTCCTGCACAGGGAAACTGAGGACCCAGTTTTGTCCTCTCATCCAGACACCGATTTTCCAGAGCATTCAGAGAGCAAGACTCCACAGGTGAGCCACAAGCGTGGGCTCCATGTTCAGGAGACCAACACCAGGAACTGCCAGGGAAATTTCAGTGCCCTTTTTGGCTTCCTTCTCTGCTTGCACAGTTCCATAAGGGGCAGATGGAAGAGTAGCGTTATCATGGGAGATGAGACAGGGTGGGATATTGAAATCTTCAACTTCCCCTTTGTGCACTGGTCTGCAAGCATCAGAAATAGGTTCAAAGATTATCTTTGAGACAGTGAGGGCTCTTCACGTACCCTCTAGGAGGGAGCTAGACATCACCCTAAAAGCTAGGGAATTTGAGAGTAAGACTGAGTTCAGTCCTTTATTCCACTTTTAATTCAATGTGGCTACCCATTTCCTGAACCCCATCTGTAAAATGAGAATCACGTTACACAAAGATGCTGAGCACCAATGCCTCAACAGCACTTTGTGAATGTATCAGAATTAATTGGTATCCTGACATTACCTGGGTAAAACACAAACTTCAAAACAGCGATAAGGGTGGGATTGCCACTGCTCGCTGCTCTACTGCAGAGAATGAGATTGGAGACAGACAGAAGGTGAGAAATCCTATAGCAATTCTCAATTAGCAGCAGGATCGTAATTTGGCTTGGTTTGCTGACAGCATAGAGGTTGCTCCATGGAAAGGGTGAAAATTGCCTTTCCCTCCACTGCATCTGCCAGGTGCTCATACATTTCTTTTTCTTCACTGCTGCTATTTGCATTAAACAGGGGTACCACACTCATTCAGCAAGGGCCAGCTCAGAGGTTAAACTACTAGCAATAGCATTTAATTTATTGGGAAGGGAGAAGAGAATGAATTTATTTTAGGTCAAATTGCTTATATGAAGAATCACCTTGGACTGCAAATGCTCGGAATACAAGTAAGAGGAATTTGAGTCCTCTACTTTTTTAAAGAGAGGTCCACTTTCCTTCATGATCCTAAACAGACTAATGTCAATCAACCAATTTAATGTATACAGGCTGAACCAACGCCACGAATCCTACCCCTAACTACCCTACCACCTCCGAAGAGACATCTTAACTTCTATCCCCCACTCCTTATAGAAATCCAAACCAGAATTGTACATGTATCAGTGGCAGACACTGGAGGTCTGCGTTATGAGCTCTCCCACATTCCCCACACCCCCCTGTCCCAGAAAAAACATTTGGCCTTTACACAAATATATTCTGCACTTGAATTTTCAGTATAAAAACGATTACTTACTCTGAAATGAAGCACACAACATGGAGTGGCCACTGAGCACCACAGAAAGGCTGAAAAGCTACAACACACTAAAGCAGAGAAAAGTGAACTTCTCCATTTGGTCTTCTTCAGTTCCAAAAAGGAGGGTCTCTGCATAACCTCAGCTCATATATGGGGGTATGAAAAAGCAAGATTATGTTTCCTTTGCTGTAGGATACCTAACTTTACAACCTTTTGTTCAGAAGCAGGCGTCACACTGGATTGAAAGCAGCTTTTGAAATGGTAAGCAACAAAACCAAATCCCTTTGAGGAATATTTTGCATTAAAGATGGCTTTAAATTTGCAGTGAAAGATTCCAGCACCAGCCATATTCTGAGAACAATGTGTGCTCTCTCTCCGCCAGCCCCTGTGCCTGGCTTGCTGGCTCTGTAGTGAATTTGTTACTGCCCTAAGGGAGTATTAGATAATGAAGAGCTCCGAGTTTTCCTTTCGCTTCATGCCTGGGCTCATCCTAATGTGTGTAAAGCAGGCTTAGTTTGCAGACTTTCCTTCTCAGCCTCATCCCCCTCCTATTTTCCAGCAACGTTTTTTTATAAAGGAGCACTTCCAGTTGCCTCTCTTGAAACAAGCTGATTGAATCCATCACCTTCTTTAGAGTGTTTCAGAGACAAAAATGAGGTTCCCAGCTTTCAAACACACCCAAGTGCTTTTACTGCACCAGGTGACTGCATCTCAAAGCATCAGAAAACAGGCACCCCACAGAGTGATAACTACTCGAGTACCTGCTCCAGTCCAGCTCTGCGCTACAGGTGGCACTTCATCCTGCTAGAAGAAATCTTCAGCAGGGTCCAGGTGTGAGGAACGGGGTATGAGAGACACACATCTATACACACTTAAGTGGTAACACCAGGCTGAACGGGAGCTCATGCAACCGGACCTTAACTGTGGTTTCAGGCAAATGGCTGCATCCACTCAAGAAATGCCTCTGACATGTTATAACATTTTACTGAGCGCATAAAATGGTTGTTTCGCAATGAAAGACAGCAGTGGGGTTAATGTCTTTTTGTTGTATTTCACCTAAGGGGAACAGACTTGATCCATCATTTCCGGATGGTTTAAAACAATGGAGAACATTTTTATTGAAAGATCATTTGTATTTTTTTAGTAATTTCTTTCAAATCATTGAAGCAGAAAAGCCACATAGGAGGCTGCCTGACAATTCCAGCAGTGAGGTAAGACCCAAGATTCCTGGAGTAAGCAGCAGGTCAAACTTTGACAGGTTACTTCAGCTCTGTGTTGGCTAAACACTCCTTTCAACACATAGCTTTTCATTATCTCTTTGGGATTCTTGAACTGAATGGCCTATAGAAAGGCCAGATCCTAACACAATATGGAAAAAAATTTCACTGCAATTTTAGCTAACCTGAAACATATGACATCACTTAAGCAGAGACCACCGCCCTTCCTCATCCTTTATGAGCTGAAGCTGGGGAATGAAGAGGGAGGGCAGAGAAGGGAACTGAAAATTGTGTCTCCTCTTCCACATAGCCACATTGTAGAGGGAAGGTTTTAGACAGCAGGAGCTGCATCTACACAGTTACTCACAAAGCAGCCTAACCATCTGACTACACTCATTACTGCAAGAGGAAAAACAAAGACCCTTAAGAGAAGAGGCCCTGTGATTAGTTTCTGGTCATGTTCCAGGCCAAGCTCTTGCTTCCTACATCTGCAGTGTTTGGCCATGTTGCAGAAGCATCCGTCGTACTATCAGCATGAACTTGACTGGTTAATTAAGAACATTTTTAAAGGCCCAAATTCTGTTCAGTGTGCCTTGACCAGGAGAATGGCAGCTACATCTCAGCTTGAGGATCAAGAAATTTCTTAATGACCAGAAAATCCTCAGTGTTCCAAATGAATCTTATTTCCCAAGGAACTAAAAAATGGAAATCAAACACATTGTTAATCAAAGGGTTGTCTTTAGCTAGTTTGTGGTGAAAGGAAAAAGAACATCTGTGACAATTTCCAATTTCTAAGCTTTCAAATTGCTCAATATTAACTTAACCGAACTAGCTTCGCTCTTGAGATGCAAATGAGAATTTAGATTGCTGTGTGACAGACCACTAGAAAATGTGGTTGCATTAGTCCTCAGGGAACATAAAAGACATCATCTGATTTTTAAAATGTTCTATCTGTAATGGCTCTAATCTTTACAATTATTTCGTCAGTTACTAATATTGCTGATATCTGTTTATCTTCCAGTCAGGTACCCAAGACATAAAGTGACTACAAAGGGTCAAGGCAGTATCTATTTATAGAGCAGCGCGAGCAGTAGCCTAGGCGAAGGCGTGCAGCTATAGCCAGCTTCCTTGTACTGTTCAAGTGCATTCGTGAGCCACCAGCCCCTCACAGGGCAGATTTCATCCTCCTCCAGCGCATTTCAGAACCTGAATTTAACCCAGCAGCGAGGTTAGATGCAGAGACATCCTATCAGGAAGGGAAAGGGAGAGCAGAGGGAGGAGGAGGAGAAGGAACTAACAAAGAGCTTAATGAGCAAGGAACATAGCAGGCATATCAGTGCGAGATACAAGCCCTGCCAACTCCGCTTAGTGCGCTGCCCAATACCGTCACTGAAGAGCAGCTCCTGCATCCTCCTCTCAAAGCATTGTCCTTGCAGATGATGACTGGTTAGCAAGCAGCCAAATAACAAGGCATGAAAGAAAATGTTTTCTTGTAACAAACCAGGAAACAATTAGATGAGGTATAGCAAAGATAAGCACAAAGATTCAAATTCCTACCTTTCAAAGCGAAATCCTCAAGCGAAGTTACTCTTTCAAAAGGGGTCTGACAGTCAGCAACTCAAGGGAAGAGATGGAGCCAAAGGGAAAGCAAGAAAGCCTGAGAGCTGCCTTTCACAAAAATCATACATAAAGTGAGCTGGCCTTTCTGGAGAGGGGCAGCTGGGCTGCACAGTTGGTAGATAGCTGAACCATTATTAGTAGCAGTGGCTGCCTTCCCTTCACTCAGCGTTGCCAAAATCTCTCACATCATTTTATGAACCTAAGGATGCTGGAATTTTAAGTGCAGACAAATGGAAAAATGTAAATAAATTCATGCTAAAAAAGAGCACCTCACTGCTGAGCATAATCACCATTAACCACTAGGCTGGTATAACACACTACAGCTACAGGTGGGTGGTGGGCAAAGCATAGTCCCACATAAACAGTCCAAAAGCGCAGCCCTCTTCTCCCCAGAAACTACCCTGCCTTGCAGCTCCTCTCTGAAAAGCTTCCACGTCACTCCCCGAAATCCCAGGAACAATGAGAGGGAAGTAAGGAAGACGATGTGCAGAGAAAGGCAGAGAAGCATGGTCCAGTACTCAGATTATCGTGGCACACGGCAGATTTGAGATGCTCCTTCAGGGTGGGGATACAGCTCCATTCCTCCCTCCTCTTACACACTGTGCATCTCATCATGGCAGGGCGTTGAACTCCGTTTGGACGGCAGACAATGGGATCTGGCAGCCGTTCAAAGGCATTTCTAGCGAAGTGCCTGAACAAGCTCGCTGCCGGCGCAGGCAGACCGGGATGCAGAGCACCCCGCTTTCCTCCCCTTCGCTCCCCAGGCTGCAGGGGCAGGTGCTGCGCCACGGGCAGTCAGTTCTCCTTTTGTTCCAGTGGCAAGAGGATCAAGGAGGAAACCGAAAAGGTACCGCCACGGAGAACAGCAGCACCTAAACCCACATCAATAAGGTAGAGGGAGGCAGGGAGTGGGGCGGGAAGAGGAGGGGGGGAGAGAGAAAAGAGAGGCAGGCAGGGAGAGGGAGGGCAAGGGGGGAGAGGGGAGGAAGGGAGCCCACAGACAGCAGTGCCTGGCACCCTGACAGCTTGCTGCCAGAGTTCGCCTTCTGAAGCTGTCACAGGTTTATGGATGCCTCCAGACTGACAAGCTGACAAGATGAGGGAAACTACACTCAGCAAATGTATTCAGCAGCAGTAAATTGCTTCTCTTGCCCTAATGCGGCTCGCAGTTTCACTCAGTGAACTGATCTCATTATCGGGGGGAGGGGGGGGCGAAGGCAAACCAACCCAGCAGCACACCAGCTAAGTGTACTCAGACACTGTTATTGCAATCTGGAGACTGGAATAAATCTGCAGAGGGACAAGAAAAATCACCTTCTTGTGCACCACTAATAAAAAATTAACATGCTAAAAGAAGAAATACATAAATCTGAGATTATGTTCTGTCCCTATCTAAGCATGTTTGGTTGCAGTGGTGGTGGTGGGAGCTAAACTGTCTTTATACCCCTGAAAGACTGGCATAAGAGGGGTTCTCTACTTTAAAACATAATAGAAAAGGGTGTCCTAGAGGAGCGGAGAGGCAGGCAGGAAAGGAGGTGCTTCTGACCGCAACAGCATACTCTGCTTCTCCTTGAAGATGCAAAGCCCTAGGTATGCTCAAAGTTGTATCCTTTCCCAGCAAGGGTTTGGGAGGAGCGGCTTTTCAGACAGGATGACACACTAGCACACATCTCTAGAGGAGTTATTTTAACAGGAGCTGACAGCACACAGCAAACACTTCTGTAGTAAGACAGTGAAAACTTAATGCAATGGAACATTACAGGGTATTAGAGAGCGCTCTGAAAAGGGCCTGAACCTCAGTGATTCAGGTGCTCTCTCTGTTATAAAGCAAACAAAGCACCTCCTTAAAATTTTATCCCGACAATAACAAGCTAAAAACTAAAAATCAGAAACAAGGCACGGAAGTATTTCAGAAAGAAAAGCACACAGACATTACGATATTTATTGCTAAGCAGTGAATAAAAGATGAGGTGCTGAGGGATAAGGATTACACACATGAAATTAGTGCTGCTGTCCTAATCAATCAACAGAAGTTAAACGAATGATGAGTACCTTTGAAAAATGTGGTTTCCACACCTAACAAAGGAGACAACTCTCTGTTCTACCTCTTGCTAATAAAAAAAACAAACCAAAAAAACCCAACAAATCTTCTCACATACATGTCATGCTACAATGCAGCACTGCAAGTTTGCAAGCCTCTGTGAACTGCACATGAATGACGCTGACAAAAATTTTCATTTATACGTACCCTCAACCCATTAAAATTTCTGGCTTCCAGCTCCCATCTATGCCAGTAAACAAACCCTTTCCATTCAAGCTGCAGTACGCAAAAAGCAGATGTTGGAAATCTCTCGATACTCCGCTAATCACAAAGATGACAGAAAAATCCTGACTCCACACAACAAAGGGCTGATTTTTAGAATAATCAAGATTTTCATGATGACATTCACTTAATAAAATTTTTCTCCAGTCTTTGGTGTTTTATAGAGATTTAGGTTTATTGGACACTTGCTGGTAGTCTTTTCAAATTTATTCTCTGAGAAAACGTTAAAGAGAAGAATTACTGCTGCTCCATATATATGAAGACAATTAACTTTTGCTCGCTGCCTGAAGTCAAAACTTCAGTACCTCTCTCAAAGGCCAGATTTCCTCTCCTCCATCCTCCCTACCCAAACCTCCCGCACTTTCCCACTCCCCCTCCAACTCCCAGAACTATTCCACACTGTCCCCCAGATCAATGTCAAGCAGAAAAAATATTGAGGTCAATTGCTGTTAGGCATCATTTAGAGGCAAGTACATCAACTATGTCATCATGCTAGCAGGTAGTCATAGTGAGATCTCAGTGATATTTTCCTAAACAGTCAGTCTTAACTACCCTGCATGACGCAAGCTGTAGTTCTGCTGAATATCAATTTGTGCCGACTGTCTCCAAAGAGCCCTGGAAATAAAGGGAGAAATGCTGGGTGTTGCTTCCAGTTAAGAGACAGCCTCTACTGCTGCACATTGTAAGTACGGCCTCCCTTTCCCAGACAGCTTCCCCTGTCATGAAGACTGGAATAACCATGTAGGTGTCTCTGTAACAATCCCTGCTCTGGCTATGATATACAGTAAGGTCTTTCTGACACCATTACGTGATCTTTGTATTCTCTACTCAATGTATTTTAATCATCGTAGTGAGAGCAGAGGCACAGCTGCAGAATTACACAGCACCAGAGCAGAGGTTTTCCACCAGGACCAGCAGACTGTTTCTGAGGGGTCCAAGGAAAGGTTACGGAGAAAATCAAGCCAATCATCGGTAGCTTTAATTCACCATAGAGGTGCCAGTATCTTTATTAGACAATTTTTGTAGATCTGTGAATTAAAACAGATTTTAAAAGTAGCTTTTGTTAGGGTAATGCCCAGGAAAATGAAAGCAAACTCAAAATGTCTAGTCATGATTCAGATAAAAGTCTCTCTTCTGTCACTGGCTGAAATCACATGCCCGCTGCAGCATTTCTGGGCCAGCCTGTATCTTTCCTCTACTTCTAATACTCATAATCTGGAAAACCCATCTGAAAACAAGAACCAAGTATTCGGAGAAAGAAAGGGGCCCTTCAGAGTCTCTATACTTAAAGTAAGAATGGCAGTTGTTAAAAAAAAATTAACATATTTGCAGTATTTCCTCCTTATCAGGTTCATACTGTGTACGGCATCATTTCCAGGACATTGGTTAGACCCGAACCTCTTGCTGTGCTTTGTATCAGTAGCTTAAAAGGGTATATGGTATCAAGGTAAATATGTTTGAATTACGTAGCCTTACCTTGTAAATAATGCAATCTTGAGAAGTTAAATAAAAAGGGAGCAAAATCCAACTGTCCAAGCAAATATGCTAACAGACCTATACTGAAATCCTGGCTTCATACCCCAAAAGACACCCAATAATCGTCTCTGATGTCTCTCATTTATTGGGCTATACTACAAGGTGTTTACTTGGACCTCTATGATGACTTTAAATGGCGAGGCAAAACACATTTTTCATGCCCTGCCAGGTCAGAAAGACATGGGGCTTTTCTGTAATATGTTTTCCAAAATACCTCAGGTTTAGGATGCTATTTATACTAATTGCACTTGAGAAACAGATGGGGCCTAAATGGTTCTGGGACTACCAAGACATAGCAAGATACCTGTTTGTTTAGTTTACATTCTTTGAAAAATTTTCTTGATCAAGCCTTATTTGTAACCACCATGGCACGATAGCGTTGATAGTGCTATCCCTGAACAATTCTTAATCTCCAGACAGAAACATGTAACAAATCTAGCACGGTTTGCAGTAATGTGCCAAACAAGAACTTCTCACCCAGTTCTTGAGTCTCACCTGCGCACCAGTCTCCTCTGTGCACAGATCCTGTCCCCCAGGGCTCTGCCCACTGTTTCACTGATTTGCTTTGCTTTACCACATTTTACAGGTAGAGACAACACACAGCATATGCTGTAGCCAGTCCTGTAAATCTTAAAATGCTCGCTGGAGCCAATGAAGACCAAACATGTTTCTGTGTAAATTTCACTGGAAAAATACCAGCAAAGAAAGATCAGTATTGGGGTACTTTAATACTGCATTAAGTACGTGAAAAAAATTAGATTTCTTTTGAGTTCCTCCATCCTTTCTCACCCAAATATTGAGAACAGATCTAGATTACCTTAGCTTGTCTCAAAATGATACTTGGACACAAAGCAGATTTTCTGGGGATCACTTAGGCAGGAGGGAAAACTTCTAATTCTCTTTAGCAGCCACAGAAGGTTTGGAGATTTAAGGATGCATTTAACCCATCCAGTATCTGTTTGTTAACAGAGGAACAGCCTCCTGTCCTGAATTTCCCCTTTAAATGAGGTTAAGAGAGAACCACTCCACAGCACATGGAAGACTACAATTAAACTCAACAACAGCTTATTGGCGTAACAAGCCATGTGAACATTGCCAGGCAGGGATTGAGAGGGTTGAGAAAGGAGGTGGACCCTGCGGACTTGTGTAGCTACAATCTGTTCAACTCCAATAAACTCATTTTATTTGCAGAGATTTTGGTAAATTTCTAGCTGGCTTGAATGTTTATGTCGTCACTGGTGAAATTTACCCTACCTGAAATTCAACTGAAGACAGCTAAGTCATATTATCCTTTTTTTTGGCCTGCCACTGTGCCACTGAAATAGAAAACAAGAATGGTTCTTGAGAAGGTCTAGATGTAGTTGACTTTGGGATTAAGGGGAAAAAAAAACCAAACAAAAAACACTATAAGGCTTGTATTCCTAAAAACAAACCTCTGTGTCAAGAGACAAGTGAGGCATCATCCACCCTGTTTGGAATGAAGTGCTTATCTGAGGGATGACAATTACTGGGGCCAGAATAAGCATGTGAGGTAAAACCCTTTTCTTCCTCTTCAGTGAAACAAAGGAGCTCTGTTACAGGTACCAGTCACATCATTAGAACTTGTGAGAGATGACAGCACACAGAGTAAGCAACCTTTCATCTGTCCCACTAAGGACCTGGAGGTGTCAGGACCCTGAGGGCACCATCAGCCCTTAACGGCACAACCAGTCTCATGTGGGACCTCCACGCACCCCCTCTGCCTATGGCCCAGCATCCCCATTTAAGCTCAGGCTTGGGCCCTCAGTCTTTGCTGTAGGTGAACCTGTCTGCAGCCATGCCTCTGGCCCTGTCTCCTGGACTGACTTAGGCTATAGGTGGCTTGTCTCCTGGAAAGACCCCTCATATACACGCTTGTACCTGTCCTGTCTTGGGCCCCCCTCTCCTGGGTGGACTTTGGACCCAATGCTACAGCTTTGTCTCCAGCCTTGTCTTTTAAAGCTCCTGGGTGGAGCCTCATCATTCCATCTTGCCCGGGACTGTCAGTAGACCCTGTTAGCAGCACCCGCCTCTGCCTGCCATGCTCGGACCCTGTGGGACTGTGCCCCATCGGTGAGGGCACTGCCAGCCCTGGGGTCACCCTTGCCTCCTGGCTTGCCTCAGCTCCCGGCCCTTGCTGTGTCCTGAGAAGCGGCTGGTGCATAGTAGTTGCAGGAAAATGTTTAAAAATCAATGGACACAATATTCATCTCTTGTAACTGGTGACTGGACAGGTCCTTTCTGGGAAGCCCTCCAAGTCGTCCATAATCACAACCTAAGTTGATTTCCAAGCCTTTAAGCATGGCCTTAGGACAGATCTTGGCACTTTGGTGAGGGCCTTAGCCCAGTAATGGATCAAACAGCTTTAATGCCAGATACAGAAAATATAATCTGAGAGACTAATACAGTATTGTAATATATAAGCACATGAATCACTTTGTGGAAGAAGGTAAAAGAAAGGAAGAACCTGTGTTTGCATTTATAGGAGAAAACTTAATGGTAATGTGTTACTTTCCTTCTTCCATGTTAAAGTAAAAAAAAAAAAAAAAAGCTCTTGATGTATTGAACACAGCAGTCCCCAACCATAAGATTATATTCATTTAAAATGCATGATGAGAAGGGTGAAAAGGGCCAAAGTTAAGCTATTCAATTGACAAATAGGTGATACATTCAGAAGAGAGGAATGTGCCCCTGCCAGAGCACCCTAAGTCGTGCCCTTCTGCTTTGTAATTAATTTTTTGTCTCTGTTCAGCTGTGCTCACATTTCTTATCTCACAGAAGATCTCCAAAGCCCACTTGGGAAAAAAGTAAGCTTTTATGGAGGAAAGGATAATGAGGTTAATAGGCGTTGCTATGAAGGCTGCTGGCCTTACATAGTCTTTACACTTAGTAGTGCCTACAGTTTGAGACAGTTATTTCATTTTTGTATTCATCTTTAATACTCAACAGGCTCATCTTCAGCAACAGCCAAATCTTAAAAATTATGTAAATAGTAACTGGCAAAAATCCACCACTAACTTGCCAGTTCTCTTGAACGTCAGTCCAATAAACTAATTAAAATGTTTAAGACCAAATCCTGTCCAAGCACTAGAATTAATCTCTGTTGTATAAATGTGGCATGATGTCATGAAGACAGGCCATCTAAGTAAACCAGCATATTTCTGGAGATGTTTCAATGACAGGACCTCACTAATATGATTAGATCAGTTCCACAAGCTTCAGAGGAATCGGTTACTATAACCTGCCCCAGACAAGGAGATGAAGAACTGGTGAATGCAAAGAAATACCTGCTAGACAAGTCCTTGTTAGAACCAACTGACAGAACAAAATAGACAAAGTTAGGAACCAGAAAAAGATGAAACATAATGGAAGAGAAAAGGAGTTATTTGTCCCTCAACTTCTGCTATGACTGAATAGAGTTGAAATATCTCACAGATAAATAAAGGCTTTTAGGAAAATAAAGGTTTCTTGAAAAGTAAGATGTGGTTCGCTCTCTTTTTCTGTAATTTAACTGTGGGGTATTATTGGCATAGGCCTCTCATTGCAGGAAACATTAAAACATTATTAACCAATAAGTGCATATTGCTAAGTATGAACTAAAATGGGTTAGCACAAGAAAAGCCCCAAAGTCCGATTTTAAATTAGTAACAATAACTTCAGTTTCCAATAACTCTGTTTTCATGACAGTGAAACAGTTCTGCATGGCCTATCTGGCTATATATTCTACTGCATGGTCCCCTCTCCACCTGCTATAATTTTTGCACTTTTGCTGGTTTTCCCCATTTCCTAGCCTTTGTATCAATGAAATCAAAGGTGCAGTGGCAATTTACCCTGGCTGTGCCTGAAATCCAACATTCTTCTCCCTTTGCTGTTCTAGTCATGTTGTCACATATACACTGACATTAGTAGAATATATGAAGCATTCCATTAGTATTTTCACTCTCTCACTGATGATAAATATTTACGAATTTCTCATGTGAAAATTACACCAAGTGTCTCTGGAATTATACAACTATTCAAGGTGGACAGAATGCTAAATGTGGTCATTACACTCATTCTACTCCAGCACAAATTTTTGTTTAATTTATTTGGTTTCTGCTCTTAAGTTTGCAAAAGTAGCCCTGGCTTCTGTTGCCACTCTACTCCTCACAACAATCTATTGCAAGTACAGAAAGCCTTTATCACGTGTTTCAAGTTATTCTTGCTCCTTTACTAGTCTCTGCAAATCACACCTGCAAAATTGACAACAAGAAGTTTACAGGAGACAAGATTTACTATTTGAATCACACTGGAAGAATGAGCTATGAAAACAGAGGCACACCAATTACACAGGTCCTGCCTCTTTTCCAACCCTCCAAAATCCTTTTATCCGACTAATGCCTGAGGACACTTGTCAATGTGCCTCCAGAAAACTCAGGGTGAGGGTTGAGAGAAAGAGAGAGCATAGAGCTGCACTCAGTGGGGCTGGGAAAGCAGCTGCCAAAAGAAAGTGGGGAGCTGCATGGAGACTGGCCCTGGAAGAAATCTTTCATTTGGGCCACAGTAGCAAACTTGTCTATGGCTTCCCAGGAAAATTAGGGTTAAAGTTCAGCTTCTGGTTGACAGACAGAGGAAGTTTAGAGCTGTAGCACATGTAAGGCTCAAAGAGTCTTAAGTCCTTGTTTCAGCATGTCCACCTTTCCTCACCACCTGAGTTTCTGTACGCTGAAACTCAGCATTAAGTACTAGGCCCCGCAATTTCCTTCTTATTAACCCAGTCTACTTGCATAAGGAATGCGCCATTCCATCCTCCCTTTTTTGCCCTCTGATTTTCTGCACAGCTGAAGCCATAACGGTCTGTTCATGTAAAGCAATCTGAGATATCTGTATAACTGAGAACACTCTTCAGGCATAAAAAAATATTTCAATCAGACTTGCCCAGCACACACACAAACCCAAATAATCTCTGGTCTTTCCAAGCAAAGAATCTAGGAACCTTTCAATGGAGGCAAGACTTGACCACATCATCCCTCTTCTACGGCACTGACTGTAGGAACTTCCACTCTTAAGACAGGATGGGTCTTTTCGCAAGTATTGCAGCACCTGAAATCCATAAATGTCACAGGAGCCCGAAACTCTGTAAGTTTTGCATTAGACACCTCAACAGGACCAGTGCTTTTTTGCTACATTAGAGTGCAGCATTCAAACTCCACAAGAATTACCTTCCCTCACTATTCATCCAGACAGAACCGAGGGAAAAAAAGTAGGACTCTCTTCCTTCAGCACAGAATTTAGACCAACCTAATATTTCTATTTTTAAATTACATTTATGATATTTCCTGTGGGTGTAAGTCATGAATGCGGTTCCAGTATGCTAGGAGCAACGTAAATACAGTCATTCCCAAAGGGATCTTACAGCTGTTATGCATGGGTCAGAGATTCTGTGAAATACAAAATCTGAAACTTTAAAAGCTTTTTAGCCCACATCCTTTCTATTCCTTTTCAAAGGCAGAGTTAATGGATACTGAACAACACTGCCCCAAATTCTGCCCACAAGGTATGGAAGTAGTAACTCTGTTTAAATAAAGTAATATTTAGCAATAAGTAACCACCCAGTCCTACCTTACTCAGGACCGGCATCAGAAATTCCTTTATGATCCAAATTAACTCAACTGCCACTTCACACTGACAACTGTGCAACTGAAGACACATGGAATTGTTTCCTCTGCAAATCATTCTAAGGGGGAAGGAGGAGCGCAACTTCACACTGCAGCATACAAGTCTAGCCTCCTCCTCCTACCTGATTCCTTGATTATTAGACACTCAAAAGGACTTAAGTAAGCTCTCCCCCTTACCAATCTGGAGATGTCAGTCCATAAAACTGCAAAAGATTCTGCACTTACCTCTGATCACAGTCTGGTGAAGGAAAGATACTCATCAGCTGCTTCTCTCAGGAACAATATTCTGTTTTAAAATAAATAAAAAAGAAACAAGACTTTAAACAGCGATTCTCTCTCTCTTGCATAATGTTAGCCTCCCATCGGCGTTTGTAAACATTTACTTAGCAGGAGCACCTTCGCTCTCCAGAGCCAAGGTAATGATTATACACTAACCATGGCACGAGGACAGAACAAGGCCATGACAGCAGCCTTGTTGGCACCAACTACATGATGACGTAGGGTTGCACTGCAGCAGGCTCGATTGTTCAAGAGCAAGGCAAGATGAGAAATGACAAGCGCAGAAGAAAAAAAAAAACCCAACCAACAAACCAGGAACATGGATTTAGAGGTAAACCACAAAGAAAAAAGAAAGTTCACAGAACAAGCAAATGTGGTATGAGCTAAGAGAAATGGACATGCCAGCATAGTCCTAATGGGATTTCTCACATCTGTTCATTAATATTGTTGCCTTTGAAACAGCCAACAAAGCAAACTACAAGACACTACCTTCTTCAGTCTTGGCCACTGCTAAATCAGTTCAGTAAAACTTCAGTGGTATGACAAAGTCTGTGTAGACTACTGCCAAAACCTTTAAAAGAGTCAGGACCATTAGGTATACTGCGAAACAAAAACAAACCACTGAAGGACAGAGTTACACCCTTCCTCCACCCCCCTACCTGGCTAGCGATCACACAAATGGAAGTGCTTTGTGAAGCTAACTGAAGCTCAGGAAACTTCTGTGTCTGTACACACACACAGAGCAACGTCTCAGCAGAGTCACCGAAATCCTGAGGGAAGGCACAGATTAGAACAGGGTCAGTGCTACAAGGCTAATTTTACTATACCTGTCAGACAGCCTCTAAAGGCTGCTTTTCCCCATCAGCTGTGCCTCAGACACACAAGTACTCTCCTGTAGCTTTCCAGCTCACACAAACCTTGATTCAGCAAAACCCCTGACCTTTGAGTTTCCAATAATCTTTAATATCTCTACAGCCAATTAGTAAACAAGAACTACACTTGTGCTGCCTGTAAATACAACCAAGTGCGCCCAGCTCCCTTCCTTCCTTGCAAATTTACAAGAGCAAAATTTTCTCTTTTCCTTTTTCCTGGTTAGATAAAGGTTAGTTTAGAAAAAAAGCACCAACCGTTCTTCAGCCTTCCTCAGTACGCAACCTTCCTCTTTTATTTTGATCTATAATTCTTATATTTCTTCACTAAACAGTTTGAGAAGGCGGAATGAAAAGTCCTGCATACCTGGCCTCCACAGATCCCAACACACCAGGGCAAACATCAAAACAGCCAGATGCAACAGCAAAACAACTAAACTACAAAAGGGGTGAATGTTTGATGTCACTGTAAAAGGAATAGACAACTAAAGAAATGTTTTTCACAAAACTGTGACAATCCAATGAAACTCATTGAGAAAAACAATCAAAATAGGATGTTAATTATTAGTAGAATTTATATGATGACAGTGGATAAGACTCTCGTGTGTCCACTACCATCATGGTAGTCGTTAAGACTCACAAAAGCAGATACACCAGCATCTAACTAATGGCATTTAATGTAAGTTTCCCATAGGGGCTGGCTGTCTCCTGATGTTTCACTGCAAAATACCTTGCACTTTCTGATATAAACTGTAAGTGGCAACTTGGACGAAGATGGAGTGTCTGGTCTAGCTGGTTTTACTTTCCAGAATATAGCAAACTTGAAAAAACCCAAAAGGATCCACATATCACAAATGCAGGGCAGACACTCAAAGGAGAACATGAGTTACAAATAATTTTCTCTTCAGCTTTGAAAAATGCAACTTGCTCACACACATAGAAGCTCAGAAACAGCTATATCAATGAGGTAAAGAGACTCCTGCTCTGCACAGTCCCACAGTTTTCCACTAAGGCATGTCACAACCGATAGAAGTAGAAACACATCAGGGCAGGGTAAGAAGGGAGACGGAATTTAACACCAGCTGAATGGGGTAACAAGGAATTTGAACTGAATGCAGCAATTGGTAAGTAGCTAGTGATGAAACACAAAGAACAGAGTGATATTATCAAGCAGACAGATTTTTCCATCAGTAGAATATGACTGGAATCGACCAAACCTGATTTCACTGCAAGATTTATTTTGAAGAACCTTAAACTAAAGGAGTGGTTTAAAGCAACAGTAGAGTGATGACACTGCAGTCATTTCCACAGAAAGCCAAGCGAGGTGACAAAACCTTGCCTAACAATTTCCCATTTCCCTCCTCCATACATACTCATCTGCCTATGTTGTCCGTGAGAAGCAAACAGATTTGTATGTTTGGAAAGCCCTCGGCATAAAGCGCGCGTTACCACCATTATCAACAGCTGCTAAACATGACCTCCCAAATGCTTAACAGAGAAGGCAACACCACATTTCATCTCTAGGCATCATAGCATTTACTAATGGAAACGAACCTCTGCCTAGCACACAATTAAGCGATTTTGGAAAGATGTCATTAACTCTAAGAGCATCAGATCTTTTCAATATTTAGTTCCGAATTTACCAGCCGTAACAGTAGAGAGGGAAAGCTCAGGAGCTTGTGCTCTGGCCACGCAGGCTCCTGCAACAGCTCCCATTAAGTTACGGTGTGTGCTGTACGGAGACTCAATAAGCAACAGCATTTGTATTCCTGACAGCTTTATTCCTTTAAACACCAGCCACACTGGAAGTCTAACTTTACTTTTTACTCTGGAAAAAAAGGCCAAACCCAAGTGTAACAGATGCTGTCTGGAACGCCCAGGATATGTATGAGAGCATGTGTGTGGTCCCTTCACCATTAGGAGATAAAACAGCTTTCAGGAAAACGAGAAGGGTGCTTAGTTTTCTAAGCATAAAAACCTTAATATTTACACTAATCAAATACAACAGGGTCCATTTAGTCAGAAGAACAGTATTCACACGGGAGCCCAACCAAGTAGAACTATTTTCCCATAAAGATCTTATCCTTAGTCTAGGCAAACAATCCAAGTCACACCACAACAGTTCTACTCTATATATGTCTGTAGTAATTACACTAAGGAAACATGGCAGTCCTTAGTTTAAAAATAATAATAATAATAATTTAAAAAGCCCAAATCAGAAGCGCAGTGAAAATACGTAACGATGAAGCATAACTGGGAAAATACAGAAGGTAGCTTGATATGGTCAAAATATGAAAGGACTTACAGGGACATGAACAGAGAATAGAAAGCCCTGCTTAGTAAATGGTGGAGATTTTTAGTTAATTTCTGTAAAAGAACAAAACAGAGAATAAAAACCACACGCACCTGAGGTTTGCATTTCTTCCTGGATAACAAATACTTTATAACATCACTGGAAGAGTTGTGTAGCTTTACAGTTCAAAGCTGCACAAAGACAACACAGAGCAGACAGGGGTGACTTAGTGGCTCTGGGGAGGAAGGATGGATGAACTGCAGCAATCAAACAGGAAAAAAAGGGAAAACGTACATAGAGAAGGGGGAGAGAAAAGGCATAGACTACGTGGGAAACAGGGAAACCAAGGAACAATTATCAGAAAAAGTCACTGTCAGAAATTGCAAATGCTCAAGAAAGAAACACCACGGAGAAAACTGCATTCCCTGTCAGGATCTCCAAGGAAGTGAAAGAAATGGAAACTAGGCAGCAAGGATATAGTTGAAATAGTTAATCAAGTATGTTTGCCATCAAAACAGACTAATACATACAGCTCCTTTATGGCTCATCCACATGCATCCAGCAGAACTGGTTTGAAAAGGGAAATGGTTTCTGAGACCCAGTGAAGCCCATAAGTGAATTAATATTTCTGATAAGAGAAAGCAGTCTCATTTTCAAAGTTCTAGAAGTCATATCTCAAATTCCTCCCCTCCCTCTTGCAAGATGGGTTGCCTTCAGTGTAATTCACCAAAGAAGCTTTCACAACAGTTGGAAAAGGCAGAGCCTTCTGAGAAAGGAGAAGCATCAGTTCGGTAACGCAAAGCAAATGGCTTTCATGGTTCATCATTCAGCCAATACCTTGCTTCAGATCTTGCATGTCCTCGTGTGGCATCGCCTTGCCTGCACACAACACAGGAAAGGATTCCTCCCTGCAAGCCTACTCATGGCACTGAGGGCATGACTGTGCTGCTCTGAAATGCCCATGACCCTGACTGCTCCAGCAGTCCAATTTTCAGAAAGGCCAATGCAAGCAGTGAAGTGTTAAAACCGTAATGGCATCTGTCTTTGCCTCTGTCCTTTTCTCTCCTGCTATCAGCTAGTTGTATGTCTCCCAACAAGCAAAAAAGCAAACCAACTGCAATCAAGGCCAATGGGGAAAAAGATATCAGTAACAACCTTCTTCTCAATGCTGCAGGCTAACAGCTAAAGTCATGCCATATTTGTGAGAAGAGAAGAAACTTGGGGGGTCGTGGGTGGTGAATGACAACAACTAAAATATTAGGAAAATACCTCTCCTTGTTCTCTTTTGCTTTCTGTTCTCATCACATAAGTAGGAAGGAAACAGCTTTCGCAGATGATGAACTTCCATTGCTACAATTCTCTCTTTCCCCCTCCCCCTTTGTTTTTGACTGTTCCTCAATGAGCAAAGAATGGTCTTAAATAAGGTAAAAATATGATTTATGTATTAGACAGATATATCTTAAAAAACTGACAGATTCCATCCTGCCACAGAGCCACTGCCTCCTGACAGCAATGCTGTAATTAAGTTGATAGCATTGAACATTCCCTAAATTACTGGGTTAAAGCAGCAGAGCACTGTATTTAAACCTTTCACCCATTCAGATAATTTAAACAATTCTGCTCATGGCTTGTTTAGGCTACTCCTCCCCAAAGCATTCAAAATTAAGAGCACTCAAAAGAACTACAGACACCTAGTTTGGTACTAGTCCTTCCCTGGTCCTAATAAACCATGGCTCACACAGACAAAGCAATGCCTTATCTCCCTTATACCAGTCATAAAGCCGTTATCTTAAGAAAAATAGCATTTAAAAAAAAAATAGCAAACAAATAACCAGATTAATGAAAGGCAATCGTGCTAGGTTTCCAGACAGACAGCCTGAAAACACCTAGGAGCCCAAATCCCACAGGAGCGAACTTAATGTGAACAGAAAGCTATGTAAAGTCTTTGTGCCTAAATGGTGACCCCCAATTCACAGTGAAGTTGACAGCTACCATGGAGAATTTCAAGAGAAAGGGGGTCAATTTTTTTTCCTCTCATTTTATTCCTCCATTAAATAAAGCGAATTCAGTCCATGTAATTCCTTCTTGACATTTTTCATTTATCATTGTCAATATTTGATCTGGACAGTGTCACCTCTTCAGCTTCTTTATGCTTACTTCTGTCTCTGTCTTTAATCATAAAGTAAGTGCACTCTACATTGCAGAGGAGATTCCTCCAATATCTAAGATGATGTGAGGGGAAAAACAAGGTATAAAGAGCTCCTCATTAACCTCACAAACATGCCTACAACATCATGAATTGGAAATTCCAAGTTATGATTCACCCCCACCAAGGAACTAATTAAAACTAAAATCAACACTGTTTGTTTTTTATAAAAGGGAAAACCAATAAAGCCAATAACCTATACACAAATAAAGGGTATAAAACACGTTTGATATGACTGTAAAGACACAATAAAGAAAATGTAGTTTTGCCCATAATTCAGTTCTAATATGCTGTTTAAACAGCTTTCCTTTGAGGTTCACAGTAGTAACTTCCAAGATGGCCAGTAAGTGGCCACAGCACAGCTGGCTGTACAGAAAGATACCTAATGAGAAGAGATACTCCATCCAATAAACCAAATAAAAATTACAGATACAGGGCTTCTTCCTGGATGCAAACACACAAAGCTGAATGAAATCCAAATCTGGAAGAATAAATATGGTATCTTGAAGCCAAACTGTGAAAGGGTAAGACCTGTTAGCAGATTGGCTGTATCTGTTTAATTAGGTGCATTTTGCCTTTTTCAGTAGGTGAGAGGAGGGAAATAAAATAATTCATGCTTTCAGGGGGATGAGGGGAAAGAAGAAATCAAAACTTCTTACTCAATCACCTTATACATGCTTAGCGCCAATGTTCAGCCCCAAATTCAGCTCAGCCAGTGCTCAGAACAGATGTATCGTCAGGATCTTCCCACACTTCGAGGCATAATAGCTTGCTTTCTCTTTCCACAGTTTTCTCAAGCTCTGCTCCTCACTGCTGCTGCTTTCCAAAATGCCTTTATACCTGGCTGCTGATGGGGACGGCTGCAGGTGCAGTCAGCTGGTGAGGAACGCGCAAATGTTGAACAGGCTGTTCCCTCCTCCCTGGGGGCTCCCAGTCGCCCCCGAGGCTGGCTATATAAATCCTCGAGTCGTCACCAAACCTTCCCACAAATGGCAGTAGATACCTGATCCATCCACAGAAGTCTCCACTACCATATAAGGTTGTTTAGAAGAAAATTTAAGTACGCTATTTTAACTCTGCCTACCGTCCCTCTTCCTTTATATTCTCTGGGATGCAGAGGTAAAACAACCTGGTACACAAATCCATTTTGAAAGAATATAAATAATGATGCTGCTTGATCCTATTGTTCATTATGCCTGGAAAAAATCTTTGCACAAACCAGTAATTCTTTCTCCTTCTTTTCCATGAGACGATGCTACAGATCATGGCTACTGAGAGAGTAGTGCCAGAACAATGTGAGGAGAGGAGTATCAATTATTTCAAATGCTACAGGTGCAAGGACTTGGCCACATCCTTTCACTCGGCCTTTTGAAGTCAACAATCTGACTGTGGTTGAATTGTCAGGAAGAATGGCATCTGAAAAAAGGTACACGTGATCAACCAACCTGAGTTCAAGGAACACCATTAAAGCTTTGAGATTAGTAGTCAAAAAAAGCCTGCAGATTCTCTAGGACACTGGGTTACGATGAGGGAGAAGTGTCAGTACTTACAGATTGACTCATGGAAGCGCAACTAAAGCAGCTCTGTGCGGCATTGTTTGAGAGTCATTGACCCAGAAAGGCACTAAAGCAAAGCCGTACATAACACTCCCAATGCAGGCACTCCGTGCTCTGCTCTGCTGCTGGAAGGAAAACACTGCACTGAGCTCCACAATTTCTTAGTTCATATAAACAGCTAAGGGAACTTCTGTGCTTCAAATGAAATGAAAGTTTCTACTTCCCTTCTTAATTTCTTTTCATACCTCAAGTTAAAAGCTCTCTGCTGCCTTCCTTCTTTCTCTTCCCCCATCTTATTCTACCCTTTCATGGTGATTCGGAGTTGATCGGTGATTAAATTCCCTGTGTTTTCATGCAAACATATGACTTTTCTGGCTTCACTGGAACATCAGTGAAGGCCTCCCTCCCACTCCTCTCTCATCCCAAGGGATTGAAGCATACACAACTTTGCCTGAGCATCATTTCGGAATAAGGCCACACTTGTGTTTTTAAGAGAGGCATCCAGCCAGCTGGAGGTTTCTTTATGGCTTCCCTAAGTGCAAAGCCTTTTAGACTTGTAGGCTGAGCCAAAACCCTGACCTACCATGCCCTTGTGGGACCAACAATATTCTTCCACTACTTGAGAGAGAAAATACATGAACTGTCAGTTTAAAAAGCATGCAAGACAGCAATTGAATATTATTACTGTAGGATACTATCAAACAGCGTTTCAGTAGATGAAACACAGCAGGGTCTGGTGTGTAGGACAATTTTTTTTTTTAAGACTTTCAATCAACTCTGCTCCATTTTAAGGCAGGTAGAAAGAAATTATGCAAAAGTAGAAGCTTCAGTTTGAGTTTTAGACCACATTTACATGTCAGCATGAGAATCTGATCTAACGCTTGTCACAGCCATCAGTATTTCCACTGAATTCAACAAGCACAGGGTCAGGATTTAAATTTATGTTGTAGCAGTAGTTGTACATTCATTTACGTATATAAACACTATGTTGTACGGTATTATAATTATTTTTTTGGCATGGAACTGTCTAAGCATTACATATGATCACAAAGAGTTGGGTTTTTTTAATAATATTAAAAAACTTCTTCCTCCTTTGGTACCCAACCATAGCCCATTCTTATCTCTGTAATAACATAGATTTTCATCTCACTAATCTTCTCTCCTCCTCAATACAAAAAGAGAATTTGCAAAGTGGATGACTAACCAAACCCCTTTCAGTTAAAGCTCACTCTGCTTAGGTGTTTTGACACTCCTAAGCTATATTTTTCTACTCATTTTTTGAAAATGCATGTTCCTTTTGTTTCAACAGATTTACAGTAGACAAAGTCAGAGACAATGCCCCATCTGAGTTACCTCATAAATCAGCAAAAACGTCAGGGGAAACCGCATTTTTTATCCTAGCAGTGCAAACAGAAATTGCCCTTGTCTGGCCTTATTTACCAGACCATCTTGCCGGTGAACTGCATAACCCTCGCACTGTGTCCTGAACACATCCATGCTCCTGTGGTCCTAGGCAGTTGCAGATTATAGGACTTTCCATGGGAAACACTTTTTTTTTACTCCTTCCCTTCACCTTAACTACCAGTCAAACCTGAACAGTGTAAAACCAGACAAAGGGGAAATAATTTCCCAAACACCAACACTCATACCGCTTTGTACTTCTAACCACCATTTTCTCCAGGCAAAGGCTCTGCCATCTCACCCTCACCCAGATGCAAGTCTGACTCAACTGTCTAAAGAAAAACAGAGCTGTTTAAATACAATAGCATCTAAGTCTTGTGTCAACAGAATAATAGCAAAGCTCTCCCTAAAACAGACTAAGTATAATTTTTCTGATTTACATACAGGACAGAAAAACTGTGGAACTGAGCACAAGCTCAGACACTTACTATGCCAGCAGCAGAATCAGGAGTGTGAGGTCCCAGGAACAGAGTTCACAGGCTCCTAACCACTGCCGTTTTGCCTTTTTGCCTCTGGAGCACTATTTTCTGCCCACCCAGAGCAGCCCCCTGATTTTTTTGCCTCACATGGAGCAGAGGCCAGACTCTGTGCTCTCTGAGGTTGCTGGCATAGCCAGGGCTGGGACCGTGGTGCTCTCAAAGTTGTGTCTTTCAGGTGTCATCCTTTGTCACCACAAATATTAAATATCCAACATTCAATACAGGGCACCTTCAAGTGTTTAACAGAGGACAAAGGCAGTCATTTGATGCAAAAACAATTTCCCACTAAAAATCACTGTTCCTTCCTTTTTTTCTAGCATCTTCGTGTCAATTCCAGCTCACCCTCAGTAATACATTTTCCCTACCAAAGGAAGTCCCGCAATGCATCACAAGACTAAGGAAAACATTTTTTTCAGCAACAAGAAGACTGATACCTTCTTACCAAGCAGAATAAAAATAGTTCTTTTAACAAAATCAGATTTTACAGGTTATCAGAGCCATCTCTTCCTCATTTCAATGGCAGCTGGATGACAGTTTTCTGTCCCTTTTGATGCCTTTCTTGTCTATCTCAGCTGGACTCAGGCTAATAAGCTTCTCATTAATGAAATGACTATGCCAAGGTACTGGCAGATGGTCCTATGTTCCAAGCACATCTTCCCATTCCCTCCCTCCCAGAAGTCCTAATCTATACACAGTGTAATCGTCACAAAAACATATGCTCCCTGACAGAAAGCTTCCCTTCCATTATCTCTGTACTCCAGGGGATTGCCCCCGAAACCTCAGCGACATGAAGCAACTCTCTTCCTACTCAAGTCTCAGTTTCCTATATACCTGAAAACACGTTCACCATGTCCTGGCCAAACTACAACTTAAAATCCATGCTAACCTCTCCATAGTACTGTCCATATCCTAGTCCATTACTAAGCAAAATGCACATACACATATATATGCATATGACAAAAAAAAGAAGTAATATATACCTCATATTTCTTACGTGTAATACTTTGCCACTGTTATATTTACAGGTCCCTGTAACAGTACACGAGCCCTTCTCTTAGATGAAAAACCTTATAGTATAATTTATTACGTTGGTTACCAGTAAATCTCTTGTGCAACACTTCCATTTAAATGCTGAGCGAGTCAGTCACTAATTGGGTATCTCATATATCTTAAAATAATCTGTTTGTTTCATCTGCTGGCTCCCTCTCCCCCAGCAATTTAATCAGATTATTGTGATTGATGAATTCATTAATACGGTCATCGTATCCTGAGAGCATAGCGACTTCTAGAAAGAAAGTTTCAGGAAAGAAAAGCAAGTATCTCCCTTTCGTACACAGATAGTTATGAGCAAAGGAATAAATGAACGCTATCAGATTCCCAGCTGTGGGAAGGGCTGCACAAAGGTTATTTCTAGACACTTACAATCATTTTAGCTGGCTTTGCTGGAGCTCCTCAGAGAAGGCTGGGGGGATGGCAGGCACAGACAGGCCACCGTCACGTGAAGTGTTATTTTAGCTCTCCAAATTGACTCTGAACCTTCCGAAAAATCATTTCTTTCCAGAGGAAGAAAAAATTTTATTGTCAGTTCTCCTCTGCATTTAATCCCAACAGTACTCAACAGCTTTTCCCCACTGCTGATAGGGAAAAACACCACCAGAAAGTAGAAAAGCTTCCCTTTAATCTTTGCCGCCTCCTTTTAAAGTTCAAAGTCTTCAAAGACCTTTTCTCTTACTGCGTAACACCTTAAATCACTGATTGTTGTATGGAATAACTTAAGCTTAGTAACTCCAAAACTATCTACCTTAAAAAAGGTGAAAGAGCTAAAAAGCGCTTTCATTTCTAGCTGAAACAAAACCCAACAGGTCAAATATGGGCAATGGTGGACAAGAAGAGAGAGTGAGAAGTATTATTGAGCCAGCAGTAAAAATAACACAATTATGCTTCTGTAGCTTTTGTCATCCAAAAATAAAGAAGCCAAAGCACTTTGGTAGTGCACATTCCCAATCCTCCCAAACAGAAAAGGAAAACAGAAGGAACTTAGCACTTACTGGGGAAAACAGTAACTACAGAAAAGCACGCAACAGCACTGCTCAGGTACCCAGGAGCTGTGAGGGCCTGAGGAGGATGGAGGATGGTATGAATGACCTCCACCCCTGCTTACTGGTTGGCTGAAACGGTATTCGCAAGTGAGACAACTCTGCCCTGAGGTGTAACTTTGTATCTGTCTAAAAACATCATAAACCAGATGAAAAACATGTTACTTAAAAATATGGTAAGACACCAAATTCCTAGGGAGAAAACCTAGCATCTAGCCTTTGCTGACTGCGAGAGCAACATCCAAGATGACACCGAGCATTAGAGGATCAAAAAGGCTCTCGGTGAGCATCTGTCAAGTGGAGAATTTGGATGAGGATTACTATGGGAGGATGGCCAGACTGGTAAACAGCGGCAAGCAAACAGGAAAGGCTACTTGTTGGAGCAATGCATAACAGGCTTCCAGAAACTAAATGCACCATACATAATTAAAGCAATTTATTACAGTTATGTGGCTTCGCACATTTGCAAATGCATTTCCTCCTTTTTAGTCTCAGAATGATGTGCTTATTCATGCAAACTGAAAGGAAATATGTAAACAGTTTTGAAAATACAGGAGAGTGTGAGAAATGGAACATTTGATACGGCATTATCTTGCAAATGCCTCCAGATTCCTCTCTGGTCACTGTGTGGGCAGCACATTCCCAGGACAGAGAGCAGGGTGGGTGGGAGAAGGGGGACTGTAAAGCTATTCATGAACTGCATTTTGTCTTTTCCCGCTGAGGTTCATTAGTGACCTACCGGAGGAGGGAGGGCTCACTCCAGCAGGAAGCGGGCACAAGGAGTGCCCGACACCCAACGCGCCGGAGGTGGCCATGCCAAGGGAGCGCGGCCCTCTCGCCAACTCCCTGCCCACACAGGGCCTTCTAATTGCTCCGCTCGGGCTGCCGGCCCGCTTTGCAGTCTCTCATTTGGATGTACCATATGCAATCGTTCAGGAGGAAAGTTAATCCATCACATTCTTACAAACCGGGCAGCCCTTTCCCCAGTCCCCGCATAAATAAAAATACAAGTTACATCGTCTTCATCGCCTCGACTTTCCCTGACGCCACCAAAGTTCAGAGATGTCGGCAACAGCTCCTGAGACAGCTGAACCGAGGGGGACAGCAGAGAACCCATGCTCACAGCTCTGCTGACAAACAAGGCCTAGGGGCACCCAGCGCCAACAAAATAAAGTCTCCACATGCTGCATCGTGCACCTAGCTGCTGCAAACACAGGAGCCACCCTACATCTCCTTGCTACAGAAATTCCCCATCATGGAGCACCACCACCTTATTTTTGACAACTGAAGACACTGGTAGAAGTGGAAATGCAGTTTACTAGGAAAGGACCCTGCCCGGGATTTTTCTCCTGACCATCCTCTGCCAGCAGAGCCTCCTTTCTCCCATTCACCAGCACCCTTTTGTAGCACAGGGCAGCTCTATAACCAAGGCAATGTGAGAAAGCAAGGCCTGTCTGGGGCTCTGAAGACAGGGATAAATTTTGAAGCTGTGGTATGGAAATAACGTGCAATTGCTGACAAGTGGATGATCAGCCCCGAGAACGTAACTGGTGTAGGCTGGCTACTGGTGTAGGCTGGCTGTGGGCAGAACAGCACTGAGCAGTGCCCTCGAGGTAGGGGGTAAAGGAAAAAGGGTGGGGGGAAACACAGATAGAGAATCTGGATAACTGTTTTATCTGTGCAGCCCATCGCTACTCCAGGTATGCCTCAGAGCAGAGGGATGAGGAAATGACAGCGCTGTGATACGGCCCTGGCCCCTTTCAAAATGTTCTCCTGGTGAAAGGCATCAAGATGCATTCATACACAGTAGCCTGTAAAAGCAGTAAAAGAGTGTTTGGGGTCTTCTGAGTTCAGGGTTAATTTCTGTCCCATTTTTAGACTGGTAACATCTGGGGCTCAAGAGACTGATGTAGGATGAAGAATGGTATAAAAGAGAGAGAAAATTACTCTGCCATGTAAGAAGAGAACAACATAACAAGCAAAACTGAAGCGCAGTAGAATGACAGAAGTCACTAGGCTGTGATCACAGTGGGCTGTAAACCAGAGTACATTACATTATGAGGTAGGAAAAGATTTGTCATCTGCAGAGGATTACATAGAGTCTAATAAAAACATTCTCTATTAAGAGAAAAACATAATCCAGTTCATATGGAAACAACTTTCATATTATACAAATCATGGTACAAAATGCAGAACACAAATTCAAGAAAAATGGCACATAACACTGACAGAAAGCAAGCTGCAATAAAATCTGATAAAATCGTAACACTGGCAAACAGCAAATATCTCTCTCTGAACTAATCAAACATAACAGTAGGAAAAGAGTTTAAAGATTTGAAGTAGCAAACACTGTATGCTGCCCAAGTGGAAATGGTGGCGCAGTGAGTTTTTGATTAATAAACCTGACTTCTGTAGCTTGCCAATGAGTTGAAATGAAGGATTTGTTTTTTGTGCTGCATTCATGGAGCATCCAAAACAGCTGGCACCCGATCTGTGATGATGAGGACTCTACGTACTTTGGCAATATAAACAAATTGTAATCCAAACAATAATTTCATATATTCCCCTCCAAAGAATTGAATTAAGAAGAAACATGATGACATATTATATTTAAGGTTAATAAAAGCAAAGTACTAAACAGTGAAAATTATAAACAATCATACTTTTTTTTTTTTAAACAGGGTCATAAATAAATTACTAACTCAAAAAAAGGGGAAAAACTAGACACCTTCATGAAGGCACACTGTGTGCTCAATAAGTAGTGACAGTAAAAAATGCAGTAAAAATGCAAATTAAGTTATATTAAGATGTATAAGGAATTAAAAGGCGAGTAGTACAAGAACTAACATGTGCTTTCCACTGTGAAACACTGTTCAGTTCTCACCACACTCATTCTAAAACAACAGAAAAACACTGAAGTACTGGGTTGAAATTGCTAACTGAAAAAATAACAAAGAAAAACATCGGAAGTCTATTGGTTTTCCCTTTTTTTTTTTTTTTTGGAAATCTGACAGGAGGTTTAAGAGGCACATGAAAAAATCCAAAACAGTCAAGAGGAGAGACTGGACATACTAAGAACTATTAATTTGATTTCTTAATAAAGAACAAGAGAATACACAGTGAAACTCAGGGGTAAAAATTCAAGTAATTTGAGATTATATAGTTTCACATCATACACAATTATCTAGTAATGCTTACTATGGCATTAACACTGATGGTAAGAAAATTATGAAACGTTAATATTTTGAATAAGCATATTTGAATTGGTAACAATGAACGTCCATGACAAAGCACAGAAACACTTCTGTTTCAAGGCACAACATAACAAACACCTAAAAATGTTTAGAAACTAAAATAATCTTCTGATTTTTTTTCTGAAACAATGAGCGCTACTGCTGGTAAGAGAAAGACTGAATCTTGGTGGACAGATGCTCTGATCCACTATGGGCAATGGAGAAGACATACCAGTAGCAGCATCTTCTGCAGGAAAAACATGTTGTAAATTGTATCACTGTAGCTACAGTGATAAAGAGTCTTATGAAGTGTGCCACAAACACAGAACAAAGAGGAGCTTATAGTTTAAACTTAAGAGACAACAGAAAGATGCATAGGCAAAGCTGCAACAGAAGGCAAGACGACAGTAATCAACAATACTGGTCTAACTTTTTTTAAATCAAGGGGGGGTTTAAGGTATTTTGAACATTTCTAGAGACCTTGCTATATATGATGGGCAGAATGGGAGGATGATACTTTGACAATTTGTGAGGTACAGGATGGAAGCGGTTATCATTGACCTGAGATAAAAGAAACTATATACTGCCACAAAAAGGAAGACACATTACTTTTTTTTTGTTGTTTTTACAAGACCTTATGCTTGCTGCAATATAAGCAGATCCCTTCACTTTAGGATGCTTTTCATTCCAAGAACCCACATCAGTGACAGAGACAGTGACCACCACCAATGGCGTCACCACCACCTCCCGTCTTGGTCCTGCAGCAAGTATGGGGAGACAGAAAAGAGAATTTTTACAATGTGCAATGTTCACCAGTACTGTGGGTGGCTGGTCTCAGGCAGCAACAGCTTTAAAAAATGAGAAAAAAACTGAAATACCACCTGCAAGAAAAGAAATACTCTTAACTCTGTGCTCTCATGTTTTTACCTTTACAACTGTTGCAGCTTCAAAAGGAGACGTGATCTTGCAGGTAGTTTGTTCCCCATCTTCTGGCTACTTTCTCACCAGAAATGACTCAGTTGGTACAATGTCTTCTGGTCTCAGGGTGCACAAAGGGCTGGCTGCTCCAAGAGAGGAAGAGCAGGAGACCCCAGGGCACTTATGGGGTGCAGTCCCACCATATCTGAATAATGGCGGGCAGAGCTGTGTGCTGGTGACAAGGTCCACTGACAGTCCCAATCAAGGAGAGTGATGCCACCCCAGTGTCCAGTTAGGAGTAAAAGGAGATGGAGCCAGGCACAGGAGAAGACAGAAGACACACTATCTACAACATGGGTTCCTGGTCCATCCAGGAAACAAGGCTGGAGACAGGAGACAGAAGGCCCAGGCCTGAGCTTGAGAGTAGTCCATGGACCCTTGGGGAAACAGTGCACAGGTGGGAGTCCCAAATGAAGCTTCTCAGGGCGTTGGTACCCTCAGCACTGATGCTTAGCTGGTTTCTGCAACATCTGAATGAAAGGAAGGGCTGTGCACATCTGAAGGAACAGACAGATGACGTGCCAAAGATGCGATATCAAGGGTGGTTTATATTCACACATTCTACTGGCCCCATGGGAATATACACAAAATTACAGATCTTTGAAAGTGTTTTTCCCCATGGGAATATACACAAAATTACAGATATTTGAGAGCAGTTTTCCTACTAATTATGTAAACATATTCCTGTCAAACAGTGGGGGGAAAAATACTTTTTTCCCCACTTCAGCTGCACTGGAGTCCTCTCCTGTAATTGTTCTTTCAACCCACCCTGGCCTCTTTATACCAGTACAATCTCCACTCAACTATATCTTAAAAGGTCTGAAGCAGCATTGTGCCTCCAGCAATCACCATCCCAAGTGTTCTAAAATGCTCTTGACACTACAGGCAATACAACTGCACGCCCTTCTTCAGCGCTCTGCTGTCGTCTCTCACACCCTCTTCAAACAAAGATCAGGGAAGGGGAGCCTCACCTTCACCAGAAGGCAGTCCTGGAAGTTAGGAGGCAGGAGAGTAGTGAGGAGGTGTGACATGAGCAGCAAACAGCAAACCTGAACAGAAGATAAAATCTTCTGGACCAATTCCTTCCACATAAGCAGCGCTGGGCCTGTCTACACCGATACTCTTCTTTAAAATTTCTTCTGTTTCTCTGCCGCCAGTGCCCGCAGGGGCTGCAGCGTGAAGTGCTGCTCTGTACCAGTTTCCCAGGCACAGCCATTATGCCTGTACACCAATTCAAATGGGAGATACCCATTCCCCTCTTGCCTGGGATTGCTTACTTTAAAACACTTGACAAGCATGGTTCAAAATTTAAAACCATAAATACACGCTTCTCTGCATGTGGGAGGAAAAATCCAGGCCCAAGAGTTTCATTTCACACATTCAATTAGGCCATGAGGAAAAGTACCATGGATGCAGAAAAACAACAGCCTTCTGCGATTTGATGGGGTTTGCCACATAAAACTGCCATAATTATTAAATTTTTGATTAAAAATCATACTCCTAAATTTTATCTTTTTGTCAAATAACTTAAAAATGTAAAAGTACACAAAGCCCTTATCAGCGTTCAGCCAACAGTTACAACACACTGACCTCTACCTTAACTCAACATGGCTCTAACTTCAAAGCCTGCTTAAAACTATTTAAATACCAACATTATTAAGCATAGCAGGCATGCTGAATACTCAAATGGCGCCAGCATGCTTTATGCAAAACCCAGTCTCTGCATTTCCTCCCCCTTATTTCTCGGGCTAAGCTTACCTGTCCTCCAGAGCAGGACTTTCCTGTCACACTTCTTCTGGCAGAGAGGAGTGGTGATTCCCTGCTCTCTCATCCTTGGACTACAGCTTTTTATTTCCCAATCTCTTCCCCTTTTTACTAACTGCAATGGAGGCTAAGCACATAGCTCCTTTGTTTCCACTCACAGGTTTGCACCCTTACCCCCATGGCTCTGCCGGCACCTTTGCGATTACAGATGGGGGGAACTGAAGGCTGGACTGAAACCCAAGTGTGGCTCTCCTGCTGTACACCCGGTGGAGGCGAAGGGAGAACCCCGCTACCACTGACTGAGCTGGGGGGGCTCCGGGGGGTTCATGCCTGACTGCACCTGCTTGTGCCGTTTCAGAGGCTGTAACACTACAGAGGTTTCTTTAAACAAGCAGCATAGAAGGAATCTGCAAGTATGACATACAGAAGGACAAAACAATACAGGAATTTTTGCAATCGTTCACAAAATTAACCAAGAACAAAGCTACTGTGAAAGGCTCCATCTCATAAGATGACAGGCAAGCGGTGGAAAAGCCTGGTCTGCTAAAGCCCTTCAAACAGAGACTTTCTGGAACTTCCAGCATCTTTTTGACTGCATTTGTTACCTATCATACATCTTGATTGACACTGAAGCAAAAACACCACATCAAGAAAATTATCTGCCATCAGCAATGGTTATCAGGAAATGCCATAGTTGAACCAATGTCAGAAAGAGTTTAACTGCTTGACTATCAAATGCTTAGCATGCTTTAAAAGTAAGGCAGAACTTTCAACACAGTTTCTCAGTGATCACTCAAAGGCTGCCATTCGTAACATTTGGATCTCAAGAGCATTCAGTAGTATGCATTGCTGATATCTGCCAGCAAAAGAAATGTTTAGTAGCCTGAAAAATGTCCAAGGGGTAAAATTGCAACAGCTCATTTAAGATGCAGCTTATGAGGCTGCACAATCAAGAGCACAATCCCAGAGGAACAATCTTCACAAGTATAATTTTATTTTATTTTTTTAAAAATTCTTCTTTCTGTCTCTTAAGGATCCTGGGTGCAGTTATGATATCCAGACTAGTACTCATCACTGCATTTCATGTATCATTTTCCTCCTGGCCCTTATTGCTGTGGCCAAAACACTTTCAGTCTCTCCTGAAAACCAGAGCATGGACTGTTCACTGAAACCCTTTATTCCAGACTGCTGGACTCCAAGGCACAGTCTTTTAATCAAATTATTCTTAAGGCTTATGTCAAAGTGGCAAATGCATCAAATTCTTGGCTCCAACAAAAACAAAACAACTCCCTCCAACCTATAAGACATACACTTTCCAGGGTAAAATTCTCAGAACTGTATACTACTTAAAAGCCATAGACCATGTGCTATTCTAAGTAATAATTTGCTTTCAAAAATACTACCCTTGAACATGGTTTTCTCTAAGTGGGAAAGAAAAAGAAGGAATATGGATATAAAAAGTCTGTGAGCACATTGGGAAATCTGTGTTCTGTGCTCACAAATTAACCAGTACTTGGCACAGGTACTGCGTTTTTCCACTGCGAGTTATATTCCCTGCCTCCAAAGTTTTTAGTCCTATTTACAAATGGTACATACAGTAAATAGAAGTTTAGACATCCTTAAGCTTATGTACCAGCAAAGGACTTCTATTTACGGTCACTTTCTCCACTCCCCTCGCAAAGTAACTCGGCCTCTGGATGAGGTCATTCTCCACGAGTTTGCAATGATCTGTTTTACATTCTGGATACTCGCTGTGAAACCTCAGAGGAGCTCGGGGATAGATAGGGAGTAAAAGCTGGATATAAGAGACCACTCCAGCACAAATATCCCAGATCAATTACCAATATAGATCGACTGCATTAAAAGCCTCCCATTTCTGAACCCTTCCTAAAAGCTCCCTTGAGCACATAGTCCTACTGTACGTAACGATGGGATAAATTAAAAATGGTAGGAGGGAGAGGAAGAAAAGAAGAATCCTAAACACAAAGAGTTTACCTAAGCAAAGGTAAGCACGTTCAAAGAAACAATCACAAACACAGTAATATCTACAGGGTCAAGCTGGAATTCACGTACAGATTTCTGCTACCTGATCTACAAATCGTTGAGAAGTCTTGGCTACTACAGTCAGTCTCAACACACCACAGCCTTCTAAGCAAAGCTTTGCATAGCATCATTGGAAAGCTTTGAGTACTAGCTCATCTTGCAGCTGAGGAAGGATAAGACGGGAAGGGACCCCAGGACTGGCATTTAGGTTCAAGCGGCCTTTCTATCACTTTGCTGCAGAGTACTCTTGAGCACCACCTTAGATCACTTCAGAGTTGAAATCTGTTTTCCCCTCTCTCAGGCATGCTTCTATCCCCTCAACACACCGTCAAAATTATTACTTTGGCAAGAAACTTTCAATATATCACTACAGGGTTAATTTCCTTTTACCTTCTCCTATCACACTTGAGTGCAGAGTGCTCAGCTTGGCTAAAAGCTCAAAGGGCATGAATAATGTAAGAGGACTCCACTTTGAGGACCACTAATGCCTCAGAAAGCCTTCACTGGATTTCTCACCAGTTCTCACTTGCTGTATCTTTCATTTAAGTGTTACAGTACCAGCACTAGATCAAATTAAAAACTCTCACATCTCGCACTTCCCCACCAGCAATGCAGCCAACAGCGTACGGGGACTTAGGAGTTAAAGGGAGGCCAGGAGGGGAGCGGCCCCCGCACCTCCTGGCTGTGCCAACTAGCTCTTCCACTTTCTCAGCCTGTTGGCAATTGCTCCTCAGCTTCTTTAACTTCTGCCTTCAGCACTGAAATATTACATCCTGGGTTTAAGTAAAATTGCTTCAACTGCCTTTGAGTTACATAAAGACCTAACAAATGCAAGAAATAGTTTTAATATTTTGAAAAAATACTTTTTGCTTTCAAGGATGGCTGAAATCCAACTAACTATTCACCTTGTAACATAGCACGGACATCAACCTTACTAGATGGCCCATGTCATACTAAGCTTGGGAATATTTGGCAATAAAATGAGTTGTGGTTACAAGAAAACCCAGCCAGGTGCATGCACAGAGGGAAATGGTGAGTCTGAACGCTATCTGATGAGCCACAAACTTGATACATCACACATATATGAAATTACACAGTTCTTAATTGAATAATTTCAAATCAAATCAGGAAAACACAACCAGAATTACAGGAAATACTGGGATCTTGGGCAAATTGTCTTCAGTGTCTGCTCTCAGTCATGCTATCTGTAAAATACAATCGATAACGTAACCATTAAGTAAATGCAGAACATGATTAGTCCAATTCTTAAACAGAAAAAAATTAGGCAGGGACTTGTTTGGTGTCATGTGTCAGGTATCTGCTTTCCACTACACTGCAAATATAATACAATTTCCAAATGCTGGAGAGGCTGAAAAATGGGAGCTGGAAAAGCACATTCCAGGCAAACAATTTGAATGTAGAAAATCCTTAGATTTGCATATACACAATTATGATTTGTATGAGCTTTCCCTGCATACACAAACTGAAGTAAAAGAAGACATAGAAACAAATTGTGAGGACTTAAGGAGGAATGTCTTAACCCTTAGCTATGAACCTAACACTGCATACAGAAAAAAATGTCCTCTGCACTTCTGTTTTCAATTATTTTGGCAAAGCCCACATAATAGAAGTTTTAAGTGATGCTGTTAAGTAGGCACCAAAGAATAATCGAAGGGAAAGATGGGAAATCACAAGTATTATCTGTGGTGATAAAACTATATTAGAAGAAAATGAAATAGGAGAGGCTTGAAGAGGACTGCAGATTCTAAGACTGGCTGGAAAGGATTACTTTAAAGTAGTTTGAAGCTGTGGTTTGAAATATTTAGTATCTGTAGAGGTATATGTTTCAACCTTTGCAGGGTTAACTCAAACTTTCTTCTGCAAGCTATATAAACCGAGTTTTGTGTTAGAAACCACTAGACAACTATTGTGCACTAAACACTAAAAACTGTAATACAAGACATACGTTGAAGTGATAAAATGTCTTGAGCTCTTTAAAATGTATAAATTTACTTTGGTCATTATATTACCTAGTATGTTTTCCCAATACCATATAGTATTGTGTGAAGTGCTTTGAAATGAAAGATGCTATTTAAGTGCACAACTTTATTGCAATACACTCAACTTAATTTGGACATGCTATAGGAGGATAGCTCCTTTATTGAGACATCTGCTAGCAAACCAATTTGGCCAAATCACAGTGAGTGATGAGTGCTGTTTAATCAAGACAGTATTAACATAAATTTTAACTCGTGTCAAGTAGCTTAATGGTAAATTACTGAATGTTAAACAGACATGGAATTTTACACTCTGGTCTTTCAATAAACAAGTTCTTGAGTAAACTAAAATATAGTTTCTTCAATGTGCAGTCAAAAAGAGCTAGATACAACTAGAAAGAGTTAAAGTCAAGCAATGAATGCAGGACTTGAAATTGTAAATTCAATTTTCAATCTTAAAAAGATTCAGTACTGGAATGCTCTTCATCTTTGAACTAAATACAAGATCTTTAACAAGAAAAGGACATCCAGATGTGCTTATAATTAGAAAGTAATAAAAGGTATTTTAATTAATTTCTGGCTTGTGTACATATATGACATATCTGACTTGGATGCTTAATCCTGAACAGCTTTTTACATTTTATATGGGTAAGCATCAGTGAATTTCTGGCCTTAGCTCTGTGAAGATGGCTATAAACAACGTGCCTCTCCATGATAACCCCAGATTATGTGGTTTCATCCATTAGCCATTGATTTTGCCAGTCAACACATCCACTTACTATTTGACTCGAAACTGCTTGGAACTGAAATACTGATGGTGAAGAGCCACCACACTCTGACATCAAGCAGAAGCCTTTACTGTAAAAACATAACATAGTGACAGATACCACTTTAGATATTCACTCTTTAAGGAAGGGAGATTGCTGAATCCAATATTAATAATATAATTGACTTGTCTGAATTTTAGATTAAATGAAATTTTAAATTACTCCACGACATACTCAGTTAGTGAGTGTGTTAAGAGCAGAATAGCACTTACTAGAACATTCCCTGGAACATGCCATTCGTAAGAAAGGGAAGCGGACTAAAGGACACAAAAAATCACACGGAACAGCTCAGTACCACAAATTATATGCTCTGCAGAAAAAGATGACAGTTTAGTTCTTATGACCAGGATACTGTGGAAGAGGCAAAATAAAATGATCGAAAATGTAAAGCAATTGTATTTAGGCTTGCATTAGGCATCCATGTAAGAAGAGACTGCTTTCTTAACTACAGATGAAAAAAGCCAACCCCAGCAAGGTATCAGAATCAAACCATATGCTTCTGTTCTCATCCACCTTTAAATGATAACAAGAAGGGACTGATCTATGGAAATATTTCAAAAATTGAAAGCTGCTTAGTCCTCCAGGCAGCATATGTTGAGACTGGCATGTGTACTTCAGTTTAAAGGGAAGTGTCTTGCTAGCTATAGGAGGTACCATGCCCAAGAGATGGCTTAACATTTACTTCCTATTTCAGTGGAGCAATTAAACATAACACTGCCCTTCCCCACAATGCTAGGACGAAAGCTGTGAGAGAAGAATAAGTTTCTTACTGTGACATCCACACAGAAGTCTCTATGAGCAGTACACCTGGTTTCATACTGTGCACGAACACATGCATGAAGTGGACGCGGTCCTACATGATTACAAGAGCACATGCAAAGGGCTAAAATGACCGTTACCAATGTCCCAGCCCCAGGCCTTTCATTTGCAGAGCTTAGGAAGAGCCACAACTTTCAACACAATCATTTTATTAACACTAAACCCCACAATTAAGTAGGACTCGTTCCTTCCACTGTCACTTCATAATCGCACTGGCTCTGCCAAGAGTCACACTCTCCCCATCCTGCTCTCCACTCTTGACCTGTACAAGGTCAAATCTCAGCACGGGACAAGAAGGCCAATCTTTTCCATAGGTCTGATTCTCAAAGCAACAGCCACCTTGAGAGGGGAAAAAAAAAGAAAGTGTGCTGTTGCTGTGGAAATAGAGCACAAAAGTACTCTTATCGGATCAAGTAGCTCTTGGAGGATCAAGCACGCTGCCGAACAGCTACTGGAGCTTCCCCTAGCACACAGTATGGGTTAGGAACACAGTCAGCCCAGATATCTCCACCATCTCCCAGGATTTCAGGGGATCCATGACAGCTTTTCAAAAGTGAGTCCCTCACTACACTTGGTGAGGAAAGGTATCTTGTTAGTGAAAACAATTACCATCACATGAAGGCCTTGAACTGGGAAGAGGATAAATTGCACAGCTTGCTTAAATTCTTGATAGATGTATTAATACAGAATCCAGGACATAGTGTTTAATGGAGGACTGTGGAAATGCCTGGGCCTACCCCAAAAGTTTACAGGCTGAATTCAAAAGCAATGCTGGTGAATGGTAAAGAAGAAAATTAACCTACATCCTAGTGGACTTCTTCCGTTCCTTGTTCCCTAAGAGATGAAAAAGAATAAATAGCATGTGATAATGTAATTAAAGACTACCCGATAATTAACACACAAAAATGGCTGAATTAAGACCATACAGACAAACTCTGTGTCTACTCCACCTTTCAGACTACTTTAACTTTCGAGTGACCTGACCTTAAAATCATTCTTGTGTATAAATCTATAGTTCTGTCCCTCCATCCATTCCCTTTGAGATCCCTTAACTGTGTAAGCTGTTCATACCCTGAACTACATAAACTGTATGAGACTGCAAGAGTCTAACACAAATCAGTCAGAGAGAACACTGCAGTTAAAAACAGCATTAACGAGAACATGCCATACAAAAAAGCCAGCTCCAGGAAGAAGAAAGGAATTGCCAAGTGTCAACATTAGAACTCCTCATACTATCAAGAATCAGGTGAAATCAGCAACCAGTAGCTGTTTGATACTCTAACCCACTGATTTTGCTAGGACATTTTAAACATCAGATAGAGATGGCAGGGGATTCCAACAGGTTAGAAGTTTGTTTAGTTTATCAATGCTACAATGCTACCAGACATTAATTCTCCCAATTCTGAATCTTCTAACCCTTCCTTCTCATCCCCACAAAACATCTCATATTAAAAGAAACTAGACATTGGCAAGCTAGAAGAATGATTTATTTTACAGGGGTGTTGTGAAGCTTAATTCATGTTTGTAAAGCCCTTTGTATTGTGCCTTTCATCTACTGTGGGAACCTCACAGTATTATCAATAAGGTCTTTTCTACAGTAGAAAGGCTTTGCTAAAATAGCTATACTAGCAAATCTGCCTAGTTGAGATGTGGTTTACACAGGCAAAAAAGTTATTTTGCCAGAACAGCTAATACCGGTTCCCTGAAAAAAACAAGCTATACTGGCAGAAGCACATTTTTGGTGGTATCTAACTGAATCTAGCATAGAATATTGTATGTCAGCTAAGGGTAATTTCTGCAGAATCTTAACAAAACACAGTTATGCTGGCAAAACCCTAAAGGGTAGCTCTGACCACATATTTTGGAGACTGCAAATGAAGGATGTGTATTTACTACTTTCACAATACCAAGGCTCTGTGTTCATTTATTCACGTGAATGAGCTAGAAGCAACAGAGCCCTCTGTAAAGAGATCCCTTTAGCAGCAAACGCATTTGACTTTACTATTTTATACAAAATAATTGTTGGGTTATTTTTCCCTTTAAGACGCAAGAAGCTAAAGGAATAAAGGCAATTAAGATAAAGCCTTGGTCAGATATATTCTGCTGAAAAGAAAAGACCAGAATATTAACAGCACTAGAATGAATGCCTAGAAACTACTTATACAACTGCAAGAACACAGACTGTAGTACAAGAAGCTAGTTCATGTGAGTCATCTTTAACTGTGCTATTATCATTATTTTCTATTCAAGACCCCAGCTTTCTCATTCGAGTTTAAAACAATATCCAATATCCAATTGTTATTTGTCTCCTAACGAAGGGAGAGAGGTGCCATCATGCCAGGTTCCCAAATGACTACTTGCCTTTTTTTTTTCTAGTCATGTTTAGCCTAATTCTGTGCTGCTAAGGGTGGCAGCTTGCAGCTACCACCAGTAGTGCATTTACATTTTGCCTTTCGACGTTTCCCCATCTCGCTAGAAGTCTGTAGCAAATCTTATCACCTAAGGGCTTGCTTGCACAGGGAAAGGAAACTCATCTGTCTCACATCTCTGGAAGGTTTTTCTCCAATAGATATCTGTATTTATTTTAGAAGGGTGTCTCTCCATATCCATCTGCAGTAGCACACAACTTTCTAACAGCCACAGCACCAAAGCTATGCACCACAATGTTAACACTTTGGCAGAGCCATGTTTCAAACCTGTGGTAGGTTACAAACTGGCTAAACATTTTTCCACAAACAGATTTGGATCAGACATGCTTGAATCTGGAATGGAGCCCAAAATCCAAAGACAGGAATTGCCACAGTTAAGGGAAGTATGCTACTTAACTATATGGAAAATTTGCTTTTCATATGAAAAATGGGTTTTGTTACCAAAATTTAGGCGGGTGTATTCAGTTGCTTTCCACTGAAAAGTAAAGCTAAATCTACTTTACAGCAAAAGTAATCATGAAACTCAAACTTCTCTGCTACTGAGACAAATTAGAAAAAGACCAGTTACTGTAAATTAATCAGTAACCTATTATTTACTGACATAGCACTGCAGAATACACAGCCCACATACCAGGACTACTTTATGCACTGTTTTGTTACACATAAGAATTATTTATGTGACCCCAAAATGTTAAACATAATAATAAGCAGTAATTTAGAATTGCTAAATGTTCTCTCAGTCACTGATGTACCTGTCTATATAGCATGAAGAACAGCACTAACCTAAAAACTGGATTTGACAGTTCTGGACTAGGCTTAAAAAGAACAAGGTTCAAATGAGAGCCAAAATACCTGAAATCTTTTTGCAGATTGGCTAAGCTATAGTACCAAAAGGCTAGGCTTTCTTGCTTCCAGTTAAGAAGCACTTTCTTGTCATTAGAGCATTAAAAAAAAAGCTGGATTATGTTTCTTTTTTCCACTAGCATACATTTTGCATGTAAGCAGCTGTTCCTAATCAATAAGTTAGTTATTAGCAATTCATATGACACGAAAATTTATGTCACAGCCTTCTTTCAAAAACTATAAAGACATTTTCCCCACTAGCTCTGTACCATAAGCCAGACAGCACTCAATTTGCTGTACCTACAGTGTAGCAACCATGCAATGCCTCCATCTTCCACAGCATCTTCCATTGGCATCAACAGAAGGTTTGCATGAAGATCAAGGACAGAATATGGCCATTAGACAGTAACTGCATTTCTAGCTGGAAAAGTTAATTCTTGCCTTTGCGATACCCAGCAGGAAAATTGAAGGTTAACCACCTTTAATGGCAAGGCTATCTTGGCCCTCTGTTTCTTCCCATTCCACTCCTCTGTTTTAACTCCTTCCCATCCCTTCTTAACTGCCATCTCTCTTTAGCATCTGATGACGCTGACTGATCCCTTGGTTTCTTCCCAGGAAGAGAGCTCAGAGGGAATTTTACAGGGTTCAGTGCATAACCTTTCTGCATGCCCTGGGTCCTGCCTACACAAAACTGCTCCCTTGCTGAGCATGTCATAGCAGTGAATTTTAGCTAAGGCATTTGGAGCGAAAGTCTAGGAGCAAATATGTGGAGGCTGAGGCCAGGCTTCCCAGTGGAAGGTCACCTAGCTTTGAAACATCCCTCCATCACTGACAAAGATATCCCACATTTATCATTCTCAAGTTCAAGTACACTTCAAGGCTGACTTTTTTCTCTCAAGCAAAAATGGAAGAAAAGGCATACACTCAGGGTGAGGCTTTTTCCCTCTTAGTTTTCTGGAATTTATAACTGCTACAAAGAGCAGGGGTAGAAATGAAATTTAAAGGGTGGAAACAAGTTACTCAGCATGATCACTGTTCTGTTCTACAGCGAAGCACAAAGCTGCAACCACACAAGAAATGCACAGTTAAGTGATGAGGAGCTCACTTCTACTTGGACAGACAGCTGAAGCACCCTGAACAGTATGGGAAGACTGAGGCTACATGTTCTCAGGAAGCTCACACAAACAAGCTCAAGCTGTTTGACCTCTGATGCCCTTCATGATTTGTGTCTTGAACAACTAGGATCAGGAAAAAGTCTATGACAGTTAAAGATTCAGCCAGTAAAGAGCACTCACATCTCAATGATGAGCTTCGTAGTTCTAAGCGAATGGAGGTTCACTGACTTTCAGAGCATGCTAGGGCTTATGTACTCAAACTTCATGGGGATGACGGGAAGAAGGATAAATACAGAGAAACAGAAGATTTAATTTTTTTTATATGTAGGTTTTGTAGTTCTCAAATCATCTGTATAGATGAATTTTAGAATTAGATCTAATTGCACCTGAAGGTATTTATTGCAAAGGAATAACACAATTTGGAAAAAATATGCAGAATTGAAGATATACTAATTTTGCCCAAAGGGCTGTAGTACAATCAAAATCCAGAAATCCTTGCATATTAAGTATCATTTAAAAAGTCAACCATAAACACGTGAAAATTTTGCAGTAAAAAAAGCAAACAGACAAAGCAGAACTCTGGGAAATCAATCAGCCTGTCTAGGAGTCCATTTACGCACACTATTTCTTTGAATGTAAAACACAGGCTTCAAATGCAGCTGCACCTATTTCATAATTCACATCTTCACCTAACTATAAAGGCAGCAGAACAGTCTCTGCTTACACACAAGGTATCTGTGACAAACAATCAGTCCTAATTAAGGAAAATACATTATGGACACAATGTTTAGAAAATTAATTGCCTTTTGGCCTCTGAGAAATAGCACTGATATTCCAATTTGTCCTCATTTTAACATATGTCCATATTTTAACATAACGAACATAGTTGGATGCAGGTTTATCACTTCTTTCAAAAAGGAAAAGAACAGTCACCTTCCAGCTGAAAATTAGTCTAAAAAATGTTACCTTAAGACTGAACACGCAAGACACTTTAAATGCAGGTGTTTCCTCCACCAAAATGTTAGCAGTTTTAACACTGCTTTTCCACAAACATTTTATTTATAAACAATTTTTTCATTAGAAGTTTTTCTTGAAACAGCTCTAAAACAAGCAGTTGAAGATCAAAATTGCGCAATGCGTATCACACGTCTCTCCGCTTTCCAGAGCATGTCAGAGCCAGTGTCTCACACAGAAGTACAGAAGAGTACCTCTAAACCTGCAGACAAACCCATGATATGAAAATCTGTAATGTGATCTTATAATACCTGATCCTAAATTAATTTTAGAGTCCTAAGATTTGAAAAGGTGAAGAAAAAAAAAATCAGTTCTGGGTAAGTTTCATATAATCATCTGAATGGCTGTATTGTTTCTTTCGTCATGCTAAAGTTTGCTTTAAAGTTGTTGTTTTCGTCTTTCCTTCTAAAATAGCCTCCTGCAGCTCTAAGCTAAGGATCTTCCTGGAGCTTCTATGCGACAGCTGCAGTATCTTAGCCATCTGTTTAATTTATATTTGCTAATGCAGCTCCTGCTGCTTTTTAACTGACAGCTTTTTTCTCTCTTATTACCCCCACACGGGAAATCACTGCACTTGCCAAAGTTTCTCTGTAGTCTCAGATGTCAAATCAAGTCTGGTGACAAAAGGTGATGAATGAGGCTCCTATGCACCTCCCTTTTGTTTTGTTAAAATTATGAAAATCTGTAAGGGTGGGGGTTATGTTTTTTCTTTAAAGAACAATCATAAACAAAAAGAAAGGAAGGAGTACAGAAACAAAGAGGGAGATAGTAAAGAGAAATCATACCCCCTTTCTCTCAACACAGCAAATCTGTAGGAAGGTTGAAGCTGGAGGATCTCCAAGATACGCTCAGAGGCAAAATATCCATTCCATATCTATTCACTAAAGCCATGATTCAACCTCTTCAGTCATCTATCTATGCCCACCTACCAAGCTTAGGGTTTGGCTGACTACTGACTTTCCCTCACTTGCAACCAACATGCCTCCTAACTTTTCTGGAGTGCTCTGGATCTCAGAAGCGTCCACAAGTCAATGGGAAGTGATAGAGCCCCAAGGCCCACATGTTGCAATGCCAGTAGCTAGTGCCATCCTGTAAAGCCTCCTGCAGGAAGGCGCAGGGCCTGCACTCTCTCTGCTATTAACAGACACTGGATAAAAGCACAAACTGGCTCCTGAAACAGCAGTCAGGCTTACTTATACAGCAAGCACAGATGTTCCTGTCCCTGTAACTCCTCTAGAGCACGATAACAAGAAGATTAAAGAGTCTATCCCTGCTGAAAAGTGACATCAGGTTTAACACAAAATTTTGAAATTTAACATAGATACCCCAGTCCTGCTTACCATATCAGCTGAATCACAGTTTGCTCTGCAATGCCTGTCCCAGGTGATGCAAAACTGTGTTATGAGGACCACATTGCAGTGACCAGCCCCAGCCCAGAAACAGGTGACCCATTAAACACAAAGAGTTTCACATAAACCAAACCCAGAAGCGTGACCCTTCTTACTTTCTAAATTCCCCGTTTCAAAACAATTTTATTAACTGCAGAGACACACAGAAACATGAAATGGGCACTTCCCAAAGGGCTGGAAGATGCATGCTTTCTGGTGCCAGAGAGAGCCCAGCACAGCAGCTGATAAGGAGCTAGCAGGGATACATGTTTGAGGGAATACTTAGGAGACAACAAGTCATAATCTCTTACTACCACTGCTCCCAGAAGGTGATGATGAGAAATTAAATCTATTGTTCTGACACTCTAGAGTTGGCTCCAGCTTCTAACATCAAAGCAACCCACAGGATGGAACTTCTGACAGCTCCTAATCTTGTGCATCATCATCCCATTGAGCTCTGAAGGACAAAGTCACTTGAAGCAAAATGAATATTTCTGCTTTTGAAAGTACAGCAAGCTAGCACCAAAAATAACTACCAGTGCACTCTGGAGAAGGTTACTGCTTCGTCTTCATACCCCCACTCCTTGAATAATTGTGGTACAAAAAGTCGATCTTTGAAGAGCATATTGGACAAAACAGAAAAGCTAAAAAGAATAACCTAGAATAACCTTAGACCTAACATACTAATAGCCACACCACACATGATCACATTACATCCTTTCCTACCCAGGAGATTTTGCCCAAGAGCCAGACAAGTCAACTCTTAATTTTCGTTCTGCATCTAAGTCTTTCCATCTGTAAACATACATAGATGTTGATGTATGTCACTATATATAATATCATTATACAGCACTATAGACTAAATACCCAGCGCAGATTCTAACACTTTTTTAACTCAGTGCCAATACCAAGGGGGCGATAAGGGGGGGTAGGGGATGAAATCTCACCTCAAGGAGTATACAGGCCTGAAAACCCGAAGAGTCACTACTCAGCTTCAGTTGACCACTTATACTTTATGGCATTTCATAAGTAACACAATCAAGAAAGCATAAAGTATTGAATTATAATAATGTAGACATAGATTAATGTCCCAAATCACCAAAGATTTGTTTCTTATGAGTTTTATCAACATATCAAACCAAAGACCCACAAAATACGAATCCGCTCCCAATGTCTGTTTACCATGCTACCCAAACCAAAATTATCTTTTATATCAATTCTTCCTTACCTCAAGAAGCGTATGTGCAGTCTGAGAAACTGCTGTGCTGTACCAAATGTAGACTTAGTGAAAACACCATGAACCTGAGGAGAGAGAAGAAGTTTTATATAAATATGTGTACCTGACAGTGTAAGGCAGTAATATTTTCCAGACTGCATACATTCTCCAGCCAGGGTGTCCGATTCACTTCAGTACCTGAACTACTGCAGTTTTCAGCTCAGGAAATTAAAGTAGAGCTGATTTTAGTGATTCCTTCAGCCAGGAACAGGGAATAAGTGAACTGACTAGAAATTACCCAAAGTTGCAAATAAAATAAAAATATTAAAGAAGAACTGTAAGTTACGCATACTGGTCTTATCTTTTTCAGCCAGATTTTTTTATTTTCCTCCTTCTTCCTGGGTTAATAAGAATTATCGAGCATTCCTTTGACCAGCCTCTGGTCACAAGCTCCTGAAAGAGAGAGGAGGCTCAGCCATGTGCTGTTGCTCAGTCTGTTACACATCGTTGTACCTGTTAAGCAGAAAAGCTATACCAAGGACTAGGAAGACCAAGGGATTCCAGCTGAAAGGATAAAAACAGTGCAGAGCGAGGTGCTCTCCTAGGTGAGCAGACATGTCTTGCACAACATGACATGACACTACTGAAGACCCGTCGTACCAAATGTTGCAAAACCGGGTGCAGGAAACAAAAACTTCCATGTAAGATGGCAACAGATTTTACAGCTAACAAACTGGGTTAATTTCTTCTCTGTAGACTACCACAGCCCAAGGACAGAACAATACTTTTCTACCCCATAGGGGCAAATGCAAGCAAATATTAGCACTGCCTCCCGTGGGAGGTTACATTATGGTAAGCAGTGTAGTCACGCACACCTCCTTTTGGATACCTTCTCACAATTTGACAACGTAATATGTAAGGGGGAGAAACCTGACACTTTTTACCGGAAGAAAATTTGCTGGGTTTGTTGTTTTGTTGGGGTTTTTTGTTTGTTTGTTTGTTTTATAAAATACCTCTGCTATGCAACTTCTTAGCACACACAAACCACACAGGCCTCCAGGCTTTCCTGGAACCAGAAAATAAAAAAAGCACCTTTGCCCTTTATACTACAGAGATAAAAGATCCTAAAACAAACGTACACGGTTTGAGGTAAGAAAGCCATTATTCAAGGGGGGATGGATTTAGCAGCAGAGGTAGGTACAGGATTATCTGCCCTCTCAATCTTTTCCATAAACGTTCTGAACATCGAGCGTCCCAGGGAGAAAACATCTGAACTAAACACTTTATTCTTAGCTTGGTCAGACACCACTTGATACAGCTTTCAAGCAAGCATTAACAAACTAAGTCAGCTTTCCATTTTCCAGGATAGTGGGGGATGGGAATGGCCAGATAACAGAAAACCCCGAGCACGCAAAGGCTGCTGCACAGAGGCAGAAGCCCAGCATCTTTGCACTGCATTTTGCAGCGCCCCAGGCTCTGGGAAGACTCTTAGCTGGGGTACAGAGGCAGCCCTGTAAGAAACCCCATCTGACAAATCTCTCAAAGCAGAAGGGATCAGAGTACCTGTAATATGGAACTCTTTCACCAGTTATCCCTCCTGGAACTCCAGCAATCATCAGCCCCACAGCCCTAAGAGCCAGAGCTTCAGCCCAAATCTGCAAGTCGTAGACCCCAGCTGGCTCCTGAATGCTCCTCCAGCTTCTCCAAAGCCGCTTCGCAGCACCCTGTGTTCCAGAAGCACAAACCAGAGGCATCAGCAGTGGCTCTGAACAAAACTGTGCTCAGCATGTGAATTACCTCAGGGTCTGAGCCATGCAAAAACCTGTGTACTGCTTCCAAGTCTGAGACTGGGATTTCTGTATGGATAACTTCTTACCTGAATAATGTACCCATGGAAAATAAAACATTAGCTGTAAAAATTAAATAGAAGAAAAAGGCCAATTTCAGTGCCTACACAGTAACTCAGAGGTCAAAAATTAACCTATCATGCTTACAAAGGCTATTTGCAACATCCCCCATATAGTGTTTGAAATCCTGTCCTCTAAAGTTTTGCCCATGTGTATTCCTCTTCCCTTCCCAGCACCCTCAGGCATTCCCCAAGAGCCACTTCTGCAAAAATTATAAAGATGATACTTGCAAGGAAATTGGTCTTGACTCTCTAGGCTGTCCATTATATGCAAGTAATATACTTAGTTAAGCATGACTGCCAATACATACATAGCATTTCAAAACCAAATCATTACAGACCTTAATACTCACCACCCTGAACCTTAACTGTGAGCTCCAACACGTAAGTCACAGCCTTCCCCAAAAAGGGTAATGCTAGTTTACTTTAAGTCCAGAAGCAACAGTTTAGAAGTTTTACCTACCGGAAAACCGAGGTTTGTTGTTCATCTGCACTTTAGGTGCCTAGATTTAAAATGAAAAGGCAAATACAGCTGCTCACAGCTGATAAGGCCTCATGCTACTGGCATCTATTCATATCCATGATCCAGAGTAACAAACCCACATACTTCAAACAACTGAAGCAACTGTTAGATAAAATATGGAAATGGGAAGATGGTACTAGAAGCCACCTTCCTTTACTGTGTAAATCCCTTCCCCATAAATCAAGAAAAAGCACATTTGGATTAAGGTAATAAAAGATCTGTACTGTCTCTGAAGATCAACTGCCAAAGCAGTGAATCTCAAAACCAACTTCCAAGTTAGTACCTGATGGCAACTCCTGATGGCATCTTGTTGGTTCTCACCTGACACAGTGGGGCCAGCTCCCCTGCCAAGCCAGTTAATGTCTTTTGACTGGGTCAGACACTGTTTTGTGTACAGGCAGCTTCTGCTGCTCAGCCTTGCTCGGGAGCAGAGGCATCGCAGGGCGACGTATGGCAGCACAGGTTTAGTGTTTGTGATTAACCTCACGCAACGCCTGATTTCTGGGGTTACAAAGCACAGATGGAAACACAAGTTTAAGGTCCCAGGAAATAAGGAAGCAGTAATTGGTCCTATGGGGTTAGGCCCAAAAGAGAGCACATATGAGAGAAGACAGAGAAGGACAGAACGGAAGTATGTTTCCATCTATGGCCATGCTAGCTTGGCTCAGAGCTGATGTTACTCCTGTAGATGACAGTCAGCTGAGCCTGAAAACCCCTGCGTAAGAGGACGTCACGACTCACACATGCACCGTTATTATACTGCAATGAGATAGTTTATAGGAGAAGAAACTGCAGCTTGTCGTGTACTCATCTGCAATGTAATGTCAGTTACCCAAAAGCATATTACAGAGGAGGGTTAACAGCTTCAGGGTACAGCTCCAAAAGGAGCATAAACCAATGTTAGTGGCTACCAGCAAAAAAAGTGGACCCATATCCCTGGCTCTTCATAGCACACCAATGCAAATAACTAGTCCACAAAAAAAATTACTATCAGTCGGTCAGATTTATGAGCTGATCAAATGCACCCTACAGCTGCCTGACTGAAGGAACTGAAGCAAGACAGAAATGCCGTAACTGTGGCAGATGAGAGCAACACTGACCTTTCCAGGAGAAGCATACTCCGAGACCACCTTTCACAAAACAGTATCTTTATTATACAGACTAAAGGGGAATGCAGGGGATATAGAGGCTGGCTAGAGAACGTCCTAGTCCATTAGACCGTATTTTTGTGTGAGTGTGTGTCTAGTCCTAAACCTCAAGAACCACTATGCAACTGAGATACTGGTTATTTCCACCTGGACTTTTAAACTGTAAAATGGTAATGAACTTTGAATATGTTCTAGGAGTCAAAACCCTGAACAAGAGTGGAATACAAGCAGTATTTTCAAAAGCTGTCCCTAGTATGTCCTCCTGTCTCTTCTACAGTGTCTCTCTGCTGCAAAAAAAAAATGTTAACTTTTATTTAAAACAGAAGCAAATGCCACTTTCAGATATCCCTTCCCCTGCTTCCCTCCTACCTTTTGCTCTACTGATAGAATAAAAAAACCAATATCCCAGCTGGGAAAGTTCAATACAGAGCCACCAAAGATAACCAGACTGGGTGGGAAGGCGTGTATTGGTATCAAGTGCTACAAGCGGAACAAGACTGCCAGAGAGGATTCCAGAGGGACAAATCTGAAATAGCCAGCAGCTGGCCTTGAGGCATACGCTACACAAATCCATCCAATTACAAGGGGCACCCCTCATGTTGCACCCAAATTTGACTCCATCCCACACTAGTCTGCTGTTCCCAGTCTTTATGGCAAACTGACATCAAACACCTATTCAGAAATCCAAGGTTAGAGGGAATAGTATTTACATTACAGAGATTAATCCTGCTTCTGGTCATACCTCCTGTGCTATATTTTGTTTTATGTTTTTTCATTTTTATTTTGTGTTCCAATTTTGGGTTATGGCAATATAACAGGACCTTCAGTTGCTATGCATAATGCAAACTAAATATAAATAAAAAGTCTCAGCTCTGAGAATTCAGTGCTCTACATCTATAGATAATGCAAGCACCAATACTATATGCACAATGTTGAGGCACAAAAAATCAGGCAGAAAATCGGTCTCAGACACCAAGGTAATTTTAAGTATAAAGCATGCCAGATGCAACAGAGTGACTTGGACAGGGATTACAGGCAAAAGCAAACGTAGAGTACCTGAAATTGTCACATTTTTTCCAGTCAAACCTTCACAAGTATTTAGCAATTATTCAAATCTCCCCATCCCCGATGAGCAGTAATACTGCACATCCGAGTCTTTTAACTAGCAGCCACACAGTTTATGGAGCAGCAGCTCTGCCAGGTGAGGGGAAATGATAGCCTGTTGTGCTGACCTAGCACAGAAACACATTTTATCTCAGCTGGAAATTTTTTTTACACAACCAGTGCTCTCAATACACTAGAAAATACCTTAGATACCTGATATCATAGATTTTAATATTGTAACATGGCCATCAAAATCCCCACTGCCTCTCATTCCTTACACACTTAATATGTTGATTTAATTATATGCCTGTAATTCAGTTTACATTTTACAGGAGGCAAAAGGTAGAGAGATTCTAGTAAATGACACTTGAGATAAGAGAATGAGCAACTGGAGAGCATGATGCTCATTCTTTGCATATAGACCAGCCTATAATAAAAGAGCTTAAAAATTCACTTGACCAGAGCTGGTAGGAAGCCTTGGCAAAAGCTAGACTAAAATTAATTTTCCAGACTTTAAGGTTATAAACGCAACTTGCAAAGTATGAATCGGTGGAGAGCTGTCTTTGTAAATCCACGGACAGACAGCTTCAGCCTGCTGCTCTGCTCGGGGCTCTTTCCCCAGCTGCAGTGAGCAGAGCTCTGCCTGTCCCCACTGACGGGGGCACCAGGCAGCAGGGGCAGGAGTGGAGCCGAAGCAAACGAGGGCCGTTCCAGTTCCATGCTGCACCACCTGGGAAAGCTCTGAACGGAAACACAGGCACTAATCACTGAGGAAAAGGTGAAGTAAAACATCTAGCAAACAGAAGGAGGTTTAGAGCTGGATCTTCCTGCAGCTGCCTGTACATAAATAGCAGCCAGGAGGCTGTAGGGAGAGATAAGAAAATGACAAGCTCTGGCTACTGTTCAGATGAGACAGGAGAAGGGAAGTATTATGGTAGCAGAAGAAAAGTACAGCAGGGAAAGACTGCAGGGAGGAACCAACACATTTACGGACAAGCTAAGCAGTAGAAGGAAAGGGGCAGACAGATAAAAGACCCAGGTGACATTGGGAAAATATGGAAAATGATTTAGATACCCTAATTTCCACTAAGCGACAGCTTGAATGAAACAGGAATGAAAGACAAAAAACAGGGATTACAAATAATAACCAAATGAAGAATAGTCAAATTATCCAGCAAATTTTCCTAGTCTTAGTGCAACAATTCGTTACATCAATATTTTAATGTAGAATTAGTAACTTCTCTACATGATTGAGCACTATTTGTCAAAGATAATGACAGATAACAAGAAAGTTAGAGTAACACGTTTGACAAATTTATTTTACTTCTCTTCAAACTAGCTGTAGCATGAACTGAGATGTCATTTAAACATATTAAACAAGTTCGCTAGCAATCTGTTGCATGGGCTTAATGAGCAATACAGAATTACTCCTTTCCTGTACACCACAGCAGGCATGTCAGTAAGGTGGTCCTCAGCCCCCCTAGTCGCTGGATACAGTATCACTATCTGCTGATGTTCCTCATGCTGCCATTTTTTTTTGTCCAAAAATACCGTGCATGCATAATATCAATTCCTAGGCTCAGAGATTCCAGGCACAGGGGCACGACAGACTGCCTGCATCCACGGTCTCCTGTGCTACGCAACACGCGCCTCAGGACCCGTGATGCTGTATTGCGACAGCGGCCTGTGGAAGACTGAATAAATCCACTGATGGGAAATTAAGGAGTCCAACGGCAGAGGACAACACTGTCACTCTGGAATGCCTTCATTTTGCTGCATTTCCAAACCTAACTTATTTTTGAGGCTTAGGGAAGGTATTTCAGAAAGACCACAGATTCAGAATGCTTGAATTTAAATAAATAGTTGAAGGTGACATTAAATCACATAACATTTGGGTGTTTGCATTTTGCTTTTAGTGTTTATATTTTGTACAATATAAAGGATAGGTCTCGGGTGTGCCAGGCTATTGCAGAATTCAGAAAGCGTGAATTCAAAAAGAATGAATATGAGAACCAGTTTCCATAATCAAAACCTAAGGCAAAGAGTAAAATCTTCAGAATTTCCATAGCTAGGGAATTCATGGCGTTCTGCCTCTCTAGAAAAATCTAGACAGTAGCATACTAGTAAATCATGTCAGCAGCAACCTTCAGAATAGCAGAAAAAAACACTGTAAGAGAACAGTATATACCAGGAAGGATCACTGGATTATAGTAGCCACCACCTAAGCACCAATTTCTGAAGCCAGGAGGTATTTCTAGGAATAATAAAGGAAAAAAGTCACCTTAGGTGGTTAATAGTACTGACCACAGTATATTCACGAAAATCTTGGAACCCATGAAGCATCTGAGTGACAGTTTACAGAAGAGCAGTTACAAAGCCAGTATTTTGCAACTCGGAATCTAAAATGAGTGAGACACTAAAAAATTTTCCAAGAATAATTTAAGCAAAGACCAGATGGAATGAAGCAGAGAAGCTACCAGATGTGTCCTAATAATAAAATTTATTGTTGTTGTTGTTGTTATTAAGTCAGTCCAATCCTCATTAGGGAAAACATAAAAATAAAAACCCCTGAACAATCAAGTAAAGGCCAGTCTTGGTGGGGGGAAGAGACGGAGGCATTTCAGAGGGCAAAGCGAATCTAAATATATCCATGCCAAAAACTGGAAGATCTTTTTTCAGAAGTTGAAACCCGTCAGAAATATCCAGAAAAACTTTTGATAACCTCTAAAATTATTAGCATAACAATCCTCAGAAACAGAGCGGGAAAGAAAGATTAGGGATTTCATCTCATGCAAACTCATAGGTAGGTAGCAGTACATTTTTTTCATACGGAAGGTAGTATCTAAATCAAAAAAACCCAGCAGGTTAACAGGATAAATGGAAATACACCTATGAGCCTTGATGCTGATGGTGTTTCAGCTCCCTTTCCCCTATCCCTTCCAAATGGTAACATGAAGCCGACTAGGAAGCTAATCCCAAACTACAGTATCATTCTGCGTCCCAGTGGACTTGCCCCCTTTTTTCCTCCCTGTACCTCTTTCTCTCAACTCCATCTGACATGGGTGATGGTAAACAGAAGCTGCTTCAGTGGTTTATTTTTGAAAAATCTACGTTTTTTTGCCGTACCCCAGCCAACCAGGTTCAAACCAGGAACTCAAAGTCCTGTGTATCATTCTCATATAACTAGAAGTCATGGGTAATTGGGTCCACTATGCTTGCATCCCTCTAGGGAATCCTTAGCTTTGGGGACAAAAATATTAACACAATCTTTACAAGAAACTAATTAAAGAATGGGATAGTATATTCATACATATTTCATATATGTATATCTATTTTTATTTTGCATGTATTGACACACACACACGCCTTTCTGATGCAGGAATTAAAAAGTTCCCTTCTAACACACCAGTGGCCAAACAGCTAACATATTAGTATTTTGGAAGTGGCTTTCACAACAGGAAAAGCAACTGGACAGTAGGAAAACTCCAGCAGGGAGACAACAATCCAACAACAGGACATAAAGCATCAAACGGAAAGTGAACTCTTGAGGAGCTAAGACAGATGCAAAAGCTGTTGGTGGTAGCGTGCAAACATGTATTTGTTTAGCAAGTTTAGGAACGCATAGAAGGTATGGAAATATTTATTAGCGCAATGCTCTGAAAAGATGTACTGAAAGAGTTCACAATCACTTATCAAGCTTAGCTTTTCAAAAGCATCCAGAACAAATTTCCACATAGGACCTTAAACAAATTGAAATGCCACCTGCTAAAGTATACCACCAGTATTAATTCCTGTGCTGGTACGGTCCTGACACAGCAGGTTTTAGCAGAAAGCTCACAAAAATACTTTCCCTCTCCCAACAAGTATATGTTCGTGAAACACTTCTAGTTGGAAAAAGTGTCTGAATTTAAATTCTAAAGTCATAAAATTTACTAACCATTACTTCCAGAAAAGAAATCCACACACCTATCAAACAATGCCAGGTATTCACTTCTCCCAAACACTATTAAGTGGTCATCAGTCAAAACAACTCCTCCAGTAAAAAGGACAAGCTTAAGCCTTTCAGCATAAGCTGAAAAATCTTCTGATCCCCTTTAAAACCATAGTTATCTTGCATGAAAAGTAATAAATCCCAACAAAGAAATATTTGCTGTGTAATTTTACAGTGCTATCGCTTTGATTTTTCTGCTTTGTAGCTCCATTTCATGCACTTCAGCAGCATGCCAACATCACGTTTCAACCCTGGGCCTGCCAAAATCCACAATTCCACGTATTTGTTGTTAAAAGGTACCTTATTCAGAAGGCTGTTTTGACACTGTGCTAGTAATACTGCGCGTAGGCAACCAGTGCATACGGGGACTGTTAGAATCCCACTAAACGCAGACTCTCCTGCTAACTTCAGCATCGCAGCCAGGAAACCAGGCAAGTCAGAATGCAGCAAAGAAATTCCACTCTTCGTATGACACGGCACTAAGATGAAGGCTAAAAGAAATATATATGAGAGGAACAGGTTATGCCAGAGCATGCACTGTATTCACTCATTCCTTACCTTTCCCTTTACGTTGCAGAGGTTACATCACCCCTTGAAACACAGATGCAAGCAGGAGCAAGTCTCGTACATGAATCTTTCTCTCCCTGGGTGCTCTGGGGAAGCGGGAGCGTGCACTCAAGTGAGCATTCATGCCTCAGCCAGCTTGAGGACAAGGCTCTGCACCAAAGTCCTTAAGACCTTCTCACGGCTGCTGATTTCATCCACTGAACTGAAAGAGCATCTCAGCAGGACACTGCCAGCCTCCTTTTCAGCTCCCTCTTGCTGACTGCCAGTCTCTGGCAAGTGAAATGTCAAGAACCAGGCAGGGGCGGTGTTTGGAGAAGGAGGGATAAGAGATTCTCACCATCCATCAACCTCAAAACCTATTCAGCCGACAACTTGAATGGAACTGGCATTTCATTCTCCATGGTAACAAGAGATGGAAGGAGGTTGGAAAAAGAGAGAGAGGACAGACCCAGGAAAATCTGATGTTGAAGAAGCAGGGAAAAGTTGTAAACTTTGCAACTTCTCGTTGCTCTGCAAGTTGCATGCAGAGGAGGGAAAAGCCCTTTCCCTGCCTGCACAGTCCCCGAGATAAGCTGTCCCACAGACGTGATGAGGTGCCCCTTCTGCGAGCAGTGTACTGATGGGGAGGAGGAAACCCCTTGTTCTGCAGCAGTCCTCCCCAGAGGAAAGACAAATGCCTCTTGAACACTGGGAATTAGGGAAAGCTGCAGGATATTATCCCACAGAAAACAGAATTGCCTGAAAGGGAAAAGATACTGTCGTTCTCCATACAGTACTTCATGTCTACGGATCAAAGCCACTGACGCCGACTCAAGTCTGTGTGCCGGCACTGACCACAAACTGGAGCAAAGAATTAGTATCACCCCCTTTGCCTGCTTTGCGTCTCACATGGAAGTACATGTTTGTTACTTCTATTATGCTGAATCACTTAGATGCACAGAGAAACAGGGTATTTCTTCTTTTCCAAGGCACAGCAAAATGAAGCGTGGAAGCAGCGAGACTTAAAATTCGGGCAGCACCTTTGCCGAGCTCACGGGAGCTCTGGGTAAGTCAGTTCTTATTAACATTTCAGGCCTGGCCATCTTCTGAACTTTTTTTTCTGCTATTTTACATTCATAACTTGAGCTGTCACAGCCAGAATGTGCACAACAGGGAAATTACATTTGGATTCATGCACGTTTGTGTTCCAAGCTGGCCCCATGCAGCTACTGAAAGAGTCCCTGGCTAAAGCACTTATGCAAGATAACCAAACAAAGGACTGAAAAGCTCTGCAAATCCTGGCTGCTGCCGCTGCCATCTTAGTTCTTTCTCAATTCTTTACACAGATTCTTTCCCGAAGGACACATTTAAATCTCCCTCCCCCACCCAAACCCACCACCTCTCAATTCCGAGTTTGTTCTCACTTTTGTATTGCATATGGGACATGCTGTCATATGGTACTTTTTTTATAGCCTTATCTATACAGTGTGCTTTTTGTTAAAGGTGACCTACAGAGGTGGATTTAGTTCTCCCTGTAGTCCCCATGTATCAGCAAGTATGTTGAAAAATCATAGGTTTTTTTAAACTATCATTTTTTCTTCATGGTTCCCATTTTCATTTTGGACATTTGGCTTTCAATTTCTCACATAAGTCTTTATTTACCATACATGACATTGCAACCTATAAGGCATGTTAATACACGCCCCTGTCCACTGAACTTCAGCCTTCATCCACCACCAACCATTTCAAAGCCGTCTGAATACATTTTTGCTTTGAAAAACACTTTCATCCTCTGAAAAAAACGTGTTTTATTTTCTCCTTTGTCTTCCAAGACTCTGAATCTTGGGAATCTCGGAGAGAATAATCCTACAGTCCCTTCACTTCTGTGGCCACTTTCTACTGCTCTCCAAACTCACCTTTGAGAGACAGCCTTTTGCTTAGGTAAAGGGGGGGCATATTTACCTTTTGAAATCTACTTCAGGCGCATGGTTTAGTACTTTCTTCCTTCCTGAAAAATTTAACAAGAAAACCAGAAATGAGACTGTTCCATTCTCTCTCTCCTGGCCAAAGGCAACTAAGCTGGGAGTGACACACATCAGTTGGAAGATGTCAGCCTCCTACAAGTCTAAACAAGCAAATAAATGCCATTAAATGCATCTGCACAATCAGACAAATTCAGTTCTTCTCACTTATTTTTGAAGATATTTCAGAATTCCAAGGAGGTATTTCTATCCCTTTTAAAATATACTCTACCCACATCTATTAAGATGAAGATATTTAACATAAAAAGCTTTTTATGTTCCTTTCATAGAACAATCTTAGAGTACTTTGTTATTTTGCTTTGTTAGGGGAGCACAAAAAGGAAAGAAGGTATTTTTGCCACTTGTCACAAAGCGGGATCATCTTCCCTGCACTTGCTGTTCACTGAGTTTCACCTTGATCCTCTTGAAGGTTTGAAAGCATTGTTGTTTATCTGTAGCTCAGGGAAGGGATTTTCTTTCTCTCTGAAGTCAATTCTAACGTACTTCAAAGACTTGCTGTCTACTAGCATCATCCACTTGTCTTCCTGTGATCCAAAAACTATACCTCTATAAATGCCTCTATGCAAACGCACGTAGCATGGGGAATAAATAAGAAGAGTCAGAGACATGCGCACGCCTGCAGGGCTATGATCTTACTGGCACCATGGAGCTGTGGTGGGATGGCTCCTACTACTGGAGTGTTGGAACAGAAGGAATACAGGCTCTTTAGGAAGGACAGGCAGGGGAGATGAGGAGGGGGTGTTGCCCTCTATGTCAACGACCAGCTGGAATGCATGGAGCTCCGCCTGGGAGCGGATCAGGAGCCAACAGAGAGCTTACAGGTCAGGATTAAAGGCAGGGCAGGGACAGGTGACATTATAGTGGGGGTCCGCTACAGGCCACCCAACCAGGAAAACCAAGCGGAAGAGGCCCTGTATAGACAAATAAGAGCAGCCTCACATTCACAAGCCCTGGTCTTCATGGAGGACTTTAACCACCCCGATATCTGTTGGAATGTCAACACAGCAGGGCACAAGCAATCTGGGAGGTTCCTGGAGTGTGTTGATGGTAACTTCCTTCTCCAAGTGACAGATGAGCCAGTGAGGAGAGGTGCTGTGCTGGACTGTGTTCTCACTGACAAGGAGGGGCTGCTGGGGAACGTGAAGCTCAAGGGCAGCCTTGGCTGCAGTAACCGCGAAATTGTGGAGTTCAAGATCCTTAGGGCACTGAGGAGGGCGCACAGCAAGCTCACTACCCTGGACTTCAGGAGAGCAGACTTTGGTCTCTTCAGGGATCTGCTTGGTGGAGTACAAAGGGATAAAGCCCTGGAGGGAAGAGGGGCCCAAGAAAGCTGGTTAATATTCAGGGATCACCTCCTCCAAACTCAGAAAGCCAGCTGTATCCTGGGCTGCATCAAAACAAGTGTGACCAGCAGGTCGAAGGAGGGGATTCTGCCCCTCTACTCCACTCTCGGGAGACCCCACCTGGAGCACTGCATTCAGCTCTGGGGACCCAACATAAGAAAGACATGGACCTGTTGAAGCGAGTCCAGAGGAGGGCCACAAAGATGATCAGAGGGCTGGTGTACCTCTCCTATGAAGACAGGCTGAGAGAGTTGGGGTTGTTTAGTCCAGAGAAGAGAAAGCTCCAGGAAGACCTTATAGCATCCTTCCAGTACCTGTCTCCACACAGCTCTTGCATTTCAAAAGCTACCATCTCAACTGGCAGCAATTTTACAGAGAAGTGAATCAGTGGTGAACCTGAACCAGCGGTGAATCTCACCAGTGGACAGCATTGGCAATAGCATGTCATAGCATCCTGTATTGCAACTGCTTGGGGAACAAATAGATCATCTGCTGCCGCAACTCTGAGCACAGACCTAAATTCACTTTTTTCAAGTAGATGCCTGCTCTGACAACCTTGTATGCCTATCAAGAAAATTAACATGTGAAGTGCCTGTGCTGGAGCAGTGCTGTGATTTAGCAGTAGAACGCTTTACTACAGCTATTCCCTGAAGTACCACATCAAAATAGGGAAATGAGCAATCTTGTTCTACATTAAAAAAGAAAATAAATACATTAAAATTTAGCAAATATGCCAAGTTTTGCGTTAAGTACCCATCTACTGACCAACACAGCTGAGACTGAGCCAGAATTTAGCGTCCCAAGAGAAGATGCCTTGAAAGGTGTTTTAATACAACAGAGAGATACCCCAGCTACTGACTGACTCGCCTGACATATGGAAATGGTGAAGACCAAATACTCTCCTGCTCACAACCTTGAGGGAAGCTCAGTCAATCAGATACTCCATATCCACAGGTAGTCACGAGAGATTAATACTATGCCATAAATGACCACAACAGCAAAAACCCCCTAGCTAAAAGCTGCAACAGTGGAGGGACTGGCAGGGCAGCCATGAGTCACCGTTCACTAAGATGCTTTTCTGGTCCTCAATGCCCTCTTACTTCATATAAACCAGAACCCTCCAACCCCAGAACAATAAAATCAGAGAAGGAAAGAAGGCCTTTATCAAGCTGACAGGGCAAAAGACTCAAGTCCAGCAATCTCCCCCCAGGCCAACAGCTCCCCCACTGAATACCATGGGCAAAAAAAGGCAGTGTCTCAGGCTTCTATGTCTCAGGCGCTACAATTCAGATTTTTTTTCTTTAAAGGAATTTTTACTTCTGGGATTAAACAAAACATTAACCTATCAGCACCATCCAAGGAATAAATACCCGTTTTGATTTCAGGTCAGAAATCACTCACCATCACAGAAATAATTTATGAAGTTAGCTTAACAGCTTTGCAGATCCTGTCAATGTCAAAAGTTCACCTGCTGTGGGAAAGGAACATTTATTTTTTGGTTTGACATTCCCAATTTTATCCCAGCTAAACAAAAGACAATTTCTAATAAACATGGTGAAAGAACTACAAATTTACACTTAGGAGCATCATGGAATAAAACCCATATTTTACCTGGCTGAAATGCAGAAATGAGAAAGAACAAGCAAAAAAAAGACAGATACTCAATGATAAAGATTCAGAGGACGAAACAGTAAAAATACTACACATGAATCTTTCAAAGCATACGTTAAAATGGTTTCTGGGAATAAAAAAGGCTAAAAAAAACATGATTAGAAAGCACACAAAAATATTCCAAGTCCAAAACTCAAAAAATTCTGAGGACAGCATTCTGGAAAGCCAAAGCATCTTGATTTAAATTAACAACCATGGCTGAAATACCTCTGAGCTATTTTCTCAATACAAGTCATTTCAAGGTAGGAATGAATGGAGTACACAGACTGAGATGACCTGATGACACAACATGTGTGTCATCAGTAGAAGAACACACCATGCCACTGAATTACCAGTCACTTCCCACTACAGATACACCACCCCAAAAGGGCATGGATGGACTTCATGTGTACAATTTTATAAAAACATGTTTCTCTAATAAGAAAAATGATACTAACTCCATCGCTTCCTAACTTCAAGTGTGCCACAAAATTAATCAAAGAGTTTAATAAAAATCTTTTCAAGAGAATCAGCATTATTTATTCAGACCATCCCCGTAAGGGTAAAGATCTTCTGAATCCCACAGGACTGTAATTTTAACATACTTTAGGTTAAATCCTTTTTCTTTTTTTTTTAAATTAGTCGGAGTGTTTGAAAAACTTTTCTAAAATAGGAACTCGTATTCAACATAATCCATTAAACAATCTTTCCACTACCTTAGAAATAAAAAGAATAAATGCAAAATCCTTTGCATCGTAAGAGTTTCATTATTTCATAAGAGACAGAGAGCAAATGACAACAAGTCCTCACAATCTGTTTGGCTAATGCTATCTAAAACAACACACACAAAGTCACCTCAATCTGTTATCCAAGAACTTGCAATAGCACTAAACATTAATGACACATGGAGAGGTGAAAGCCATCACCCAGCGAAGGAAGAGCTTTCAAAGACCATTAGAGGCATGTATGTTTTGAACTCTGAAGCGTTATATCTGCAGTAAAGGTTTTCAGTATTTCACATGCAAATGTTTCCATGCAAATAAATACATGTTCCTCTAAACTGAAAAAGTTTACAAGGGCACAATTAGCTGTTTTCACTGAATATAAATCAGACAGCTGCCTGTAATTGGAGCCAGGAGAAAAAGACACGTAAGAAATGCTTTTTTCTTTGCAGATGTTTTTCTGAGATTTAAGGGAAAGTTCTACTTCAAGAAATGAATATAACGCTACCCAAAATCTACCAAGGTCTATGGCTTTAATGGGTAAATTTACATGTGAATAGTTGGGGTTGGTTTTTTTTCCTCCCAATTTCCTCTTGGATTTTACCTATTTCATGTAAGATTAAAACAGCTACAAAGATTCTGCAAGGTAAGTTAAGCACACCATCATACCTCTGCAAATAAAGCTACCTTTTCACAAGCAGCAGGGAGGTCAATGCAAATGAATCAGCACTAACTGCTATCCCTAACCGCGCAAAAAAGAAAAACACCCCCTCTCTCCAAGGGGGATCAGAAAAGGCTGCAAATTGTAAGAAGTGAGTCTTACAGATGAAGAAATTGGATACATGTTTCATATGGCAGAGGCATGTCTGAATGTCTATTTCTGTCTACGTTTCATAATGCTACTGAGATACAAGTGATGTCCAACATATGCTTGGGACACTACTTAAGGCACAGTACTAAGCTATGTCTTAAAGGTCCATCAGTGTAAATAATGCAAAAGCAATGGGTTTGGGGATTTTTTCGGGGGGATGGGGGAAGAACACATCCTAACCAATCTTCTTATTTTCCCACTAAGTCAGCATCTCAACAGCTTAACTATCTATAAGCGAACCTGTCTCTTAAGAAGAAACCGGTTTCATTTAATTCTGTATCATTCTGCAAATAAGAGGACAGTATTTAGAACAGATGGCACAATTTACTTCAGCCTTTCTGCTACAAGTAACTGCTCCCATGATTTCTAAACCACTTTGCAGTTTTACACACAGTGATTCCAGCTGGTACAAAACTTCCCCTTTAGTGGGGTGCAGGGAAAAACAGAATCAAAACACTTTTCAATACGCCAGCTGACCAAAACGTTGCAGATAAATATAAAGAAGAACCATAACTTGTGTATTTTTATGCACCCCCACTCACAAGATACCAAAATAATGGAAGAACCAGCTGAGGTACCAATGCAGATGTGACCTAAGAGGCCTCAGGCACAGACAAATAAGTAACTTCTGCAACTTTCAAGGCAACGCGAGTTCCCAGCTGCCGGCTTCTCTTCCCCAGTGTAATAAGATGTAACACGAACGTATGATGCCATATTTTGCTGGAAGGCATAAGAGATCTGAATTTAACAATGTGTTAAATTAGAGTGTAGCACCTGTGTCTTACTACCAGCCTGCTTGATTTCCCCCGGGCCGGAGCTGTGCCTGCCACCTGGAGATGGGCAGCGCCGGCTGCCTTTCCCATCCTAGGCAGAACTACCTGGGCACAAGGTCCCCAACCCGACCCAGGTCCTAGGCACCGTGATAGCGGTGGGGAGGGAAAGCACACTTTGAATGCAATCAAAAGCTTCAGAGAAAAGGGTTAGTTTCTGAAAGAACATATTTAACATCTTTTACAAGCATCTCTCGCGTTATCTCCTCCCACCTGTCTGTGCTGATATAAGAAAAGGTGGGCATAGATTATAATTCAGGCAACTGCTTCAAGTGACCGCACCGCAGACAGAAGCATCAACACCTACTACAAAAGGACGTGTTAAGGAGGCTTGTCTCTCCTACAGAATGCTTTAAAACAACCCTCTCTGCTGCAGCATGGACTATAATCAAACACCTGCATTCTCTCAAGGTATCTTACTGACAAACACGGGTAATATGATGTGTAATGAAAGGGGATAAAGCCTTGCTTCCTGGAAAATAAAATCCGACAGCTGATTTTACCAGAGGAAAAAAAGGAGGTTGAAGCTCTCACTAATGGCTTTGTAAGTGTCTGATTTCTAATGCTAAAAGCTTCCTGCATTTAGGCTATGAATTTGGAAGGGAGAAATTACGAAACAGAAGTATGTTACACGTTGTCTCACAGGCATGTTAACTTCTACCTCTTCTGTGAGGAGAATTTGTACACTGCAGGTTTCTGCATTTTGAAATTTCATCATCTTTTGGAGCAGCAAGGAAGGAGACACGTTGCTGAGAACACCTCATCTTTTCTAGGCTGACCTTGTGTTCACTGCTTCCCCACACAAACGAATGCCAAGGTACCACACCAATCCTTCTGTCCTGCTGCCTTTTCTCTCTGACCTCCAAGTAAGTACTCCTAAATATTCTGTGACTGCTTGGAAAAATCTACTGTATTCCCACCCCCTCAAACCCTTCCTCTGTAAAACAGGTAATCTTGCAAATACAGTGCTGTCACCTTCCTTTTGCAGGTTTCTGCCATTGCTGTCACTATGGAAACAATCAGAACATCAAATATGTCAGTAAGCATGATTTATAAAATATGAAAGCGCCAAAGGTAAAGACTCTACATAAAAAACAATCAAGACAAAATTAGCTTGTTAGCATGGAAACATTGGCTGTAAAGGATTTTCAAGTTCATATGAATTCCTAGGGCAATGCTGCAGCGAGCTATGGCCAAGGAGAGCTGCCAGTGCAGCATCACGCATGAAGTCACACAGCCAAAGGCTGCAACTATCTGCCAGGACAAAGTGCTGTAATCATCCCTTTTCCATCCATTTAAAACACAAAAATCAGACAGTAAGGAAAAATCAGTATATCCCCAAAACGTTACACCAACATAACAAATATTATAAGGCATACACACATTTGTTTCTTTGACATTTAGAAATAAATTAAGGCAGGCCCTTGCAGCTTGCATTGCTTGTAGCTCAACAGTCCATTCAGTCACCTTCCCCTCTGCTCATCGTCTTGACTCACATCCGCATCAAAAACAAAGTCAAAGCAATTATTCTTAGCTTCCCAACCACATAAAGATTTAAAGCAACTCTTAGAGAAGCATCGGCTGTAGAGCTCGGTTGGACAGCTATTCTGCTGCGTTGTGGCTCCAGCAATGCAAAAGCAGAGTGCTGACGATCGCTGTAAGACGGGGTTCATCCAAGCCCTGTATGTGCGTAAGAAGCAGTCCTCCCCTGCTCCCAAAGCTCGCCACGTACTTCGCTTTGGCATGTTGACTCAGTTATAGCACACGGGAGCCTCCAGGGAACTGCCACAACTTTTTTAGACAACTCCCTCTCCACCACAGACACATTCTCTCCGTACTTTTTTGGAAGCTCATTGCAGGGAATGTTTTGCCTTTCATCATCCCATTATTCTCTCCTTCTCTCCCCTCACTGCATTACTGTGATACATCTACCCACTTCGTGTTGCTGCTTTTCCTCACCTGTACCAGCTTAGAAAGTAAGCCACTATTCTACCTCAAATTCAGCCACTGAAGTTACAATACAGACAGCAAAAGCAAGAGGGACCTCTTCTTATGCCAAGATAAAACACTTCAGCTTAAGAAAAAAGAGGAGGAAAACAGCTCAAACACAAACTAGAGCCACAGAGCACTAGAAGAGAGGAACAGACATGCAGCTGTGAAGCACTTTTAACATGTTGTAGAGCCAAACGAAGAAATGTACATTTTTCTTAATAATTATACGCCAAATGGTAAGCTCCAGGTGCCATTTCAGGCAGGGGAGGCACTTTGCCAACTAGTCAGTGCTGGACAGGTGACCCCGAAGACTGCTTGCTGCCTTTAGGACTTGGCTGAAGGACTTCTGCACGTCCACTGCCTGCAATGCTAGGCGCACATAGAGCAAATTCCCTTACACTCAGGTTCTCCCAAGTGGCTCAGTAAAAAAAACATTCTATGGTATTCTTGACTTAAAAGAATTTTTTGATTGCATATCTTAATGACACTTGAAAGTTTACCAGATTATTCACTTTTTGCCACAGGACTGCCACTTTGGCAGCAGTTCAGGTACTCTAAGATGGAGATACTCCCTGCCTCTCTTGAAACATATGCTTTTGATTCCTGATTTCTACAATATGAGATTCCATGCTTTGTCTGAGATACCCTCTATTAGACTGCAGGAGTCAGCTGGGATGAATCCAGAGAGGAGCTGCAAGGATTTGGCATCCTGCACTATCAACAGGGTAAGGAAGAACAAAAGAAGTTATAAACTACAGAACTGAGAGGAATGGTAGAAGAGAGGACAAGGTAAGCTGAATTAGTAAGTCTTCCGTGGGAGCTCCCCTTCCAGAAAAAGCATCTTCCAGAAACAGAGAGTGAATTTTGACGCACGGTTTCCCTGGTAGCTAATGATGACATTAGTTCACAATATCAGGAAACTCTATGATAGTACAGAAGACAATTCAGAGCGGGAGTTTATCTTGCTCAAATATTGGACAATTTGAAATAAGCCATTCTACCCCTTCTGAAAAGTTTCAAGAAATCCTAAATTAAGATATCATGGAAATAATCAGTCCTTAGAAATTGACTCACACGTTGTAGTGTGTGAGTTTATATCCTCTTCTATTTGGCTCTCTTTTTTTTTTTTCCCCCCTCTTTTCCAGCAGTCATGCATGCCCAGTCCTACTGATTCCCATTTACACCTCAGAATTAATAATAAGCATGGCCATGAGTTCCATGGACAAATTTGGGCATAATAAAAAGTACCTCCTGTGAGCACTTTAGGTTTGCTTCTGCTCAGCTCTCCTGAGTAACTCTTTGTTCTTGCATAGATAAAAAAAATGTAAAAAATGAGGTTTTAAATTACCTGTGCTAAAGTATTCACTGCTTCAAAAATATATTACTTTGTATTTGTCATGTCTTTTAAAAAGTTCCAAATTTTTAAACTTAGAATCATATTTATACAGGACTGTGCTACTTCTCATTTGTATATGTATCTCCCTACCCCTCTTTCTCTTGAACCCTTTCCTGCCCTTTAAAGGGACTACATAACACTGCACTTCAAAGCGCAGGTAACAATATGGTATCTACACAGTATTTTCAGTATACACAGTATTTTCAGTATTATCATCTCTTCTGCTTTTCTAGAGACTACAGTACAATTCTGAGACCATAATTAGGCTACTCTAATCACGTTGATGCTAATTACAATGTGACCCATAGTAAAGACTGCTCTTAGGACTCTGAACAACCACCAAAGTCAGTGCCACAACACCGAGCTGAGAAAATCTAAGTGATAAACATTACGAACTTTTGCATTTACTGTATGACTTCTGCCACATCAATACTGCCACTGAGATCAATAGGGGAGATCTTTAGGAAAACACCTTGACATAGGCAGAGGGAGCTTTTATTCTTTGGGCATTTGGAAAGGAAGCTAAAGGAACAGCAAACTCACATTAAATTATTTCTGAATAAGAAGTCCACAGCATGATTTAAGGTACTTGAGTTAACTACACACTGAATTCCTATCTTTAAAAAGTTAATTTCACCTTTTCTCAATGCATTCATGGAAACAAGTCTTCAGTAGTCAACATGGTGAAACTCCCCCACCCTCCCCGCACCTTTAGAAAACGAAGTGCAGGGTTTCAAGTGAAAACATTTTCTTGTGATGGTGGATGTATCAAAAATGAAAATTGATTTTACCAGACACTGAAATGAGTACCTTGTATCAATGGAGAAAAGGATCCCTAAAAGGGTCATTATGTCACTATAAATATCATCCCCTATAGCTCTGAGATTGCTTACTTTCAACTCCATTACTTGGATATAACTTCCAATGATCCTTTTAGGAGGAAGGATCTTAGAAAAAACGTTAAAACTGAACTCCAATTTACGGAAGGAAGACCTGGGCAACTGGGGATAAGGTTAATTTTATCAGCTATCTCAGCAGAAATACTCAGTACAGGAAAGAAGTCGTCCCTGAAGCCTGGTGCATCATGTATGTAAGTAGTCAGAAATATGCTTTCTTAGGGCAACTAGAAGTATAGCCACAGTTAATCACCTAACACAATATTTGCACATAGAATCACAGAATCATAGAATCATAGAATGTTTTGGGTTGGAAGGGACCCCTAGAGGTCATCTAGTCCAACCCCCCTGCAGTAAGCAGGGACACCGCTAACTAGATCAGGTTGCTCAGAGCCCCGTCCAACCTGACCTTGAATGCTTCCAGGGATGGGGGCTCCACTACCTCTCTGGGCAACCTGTTCCAGTGTTACCCTCATTGTAAAGGATTTCTTCCTTATATCTAGTCTAAAACTACCCTGGTTTAGTTTAAAACCATTACCCCTTGTCCTGTCACAGCTGACATTTAACCAAACATATTTGAAATCCCTCAAGTTGGCCAACAGGAATTAAAGGTTGAAGAAACCAAGCATATCTGGATCTTTATAAGGTAAGAGATTGTTATCAGAGAACTCAGGAGCTTCATGAGCAGTTATCAACAAGGCAAACCAGTACTAGTATAGAAAAAAGAGGAGTTTCATTATCTGTGATTCCATTGAAGAAGACAGAAAAGTCTTGCTTATAGAAGGGCATACAAAGGAAGCAAATACAGAACTGAAGGGAAGAAGGTAATCATGTTTAATGGAAAAATGCACCTGGAGTCTGAAACACATACACATTTAATCTTCTCAGGCTGTTCTTGCTTAGTATATCCAGAAAATAAAATTGTGTCCATTACCTCTTCCCTTCTTGCTTGTCTGATTAGTGAACTAAATAGCGTCGTCTTACTCTGGGTTGTTGGGAGTTTTCGTTTTAGTAGATTAATGACAATGGAAAAGTATTTTCCAACAGCGCTCTGAACTAGAAGATATTTTTCATACACATAGCCAAGGTTCACAGGTACAAACCACAGACAAAATGGAGGGAACATGCAGTATAACTGAGCCACAAATGTGGGCTAGTCAGTACCCACTATACCTGCAGCAGACCAAACTTGCTTCAGATATTCTAATACTCTAAAACAGAGCACCATCAAGGCAAATAAGATCCAGAAGATTTGTTTTGGAAAATAACTGTTATTCTCAGTCACGTAAGAGTCATCTTCAAAGAAAATAAATGAAATGCAAAGCCTCCTACTGATTCTGTGCTGTTTGGGAGCCAGCACTTAACACTGCCTGTGTCCAACTGCATCCCAGCAGGCTCTCCAGAGGAATCACACACTACCAAAACAACAGTCAAAATCAACACGTAAACCCAGGTCCCCATTCTACATGGTATACCCCAGCTATTTCAAATATCCCTTCACATTAATGTAAGGGGCAAAGACAACCTGTTTGGTAAAAATGAACAAGTGGCAAAAAACACAGGATAAAATGTAATTTACTGCTTAGTAAATATATTAATTCTGTGAATGAATTGCACTGATGATATTTGTGCCCCTTTTCTTTGGCATAAACAAACTAGTTACCCTGCTGAGAGAACAGAACCTCTAAATCCAAATGAAGATTGCCATCCAAGCAGAGAAAGAATAAGATGACAATCATGTGAGATACATTTATCACATTTTTAATGTGGTTCTGGAAACTGGAGACGTTCAGTGATAAGCACAGTATAAGAAGTTAGACAGAACAAAATGAAACACCTGAAACCATGGCTGTTGGCAAGGAGCTATCCCCAGGAAGGACGGCACTTCTCAGCAGTTTTTCGGACCCAACACACATTCAAAGCTTCTACTTCATGGAATCTCTCCTGCTCTTCCTAGTTCATGGGAAATTTCATCTCTGCCAGACAACTCAAGGGAAACTGAACTTGCAAATTCCATTAACTTGAACTCTGAGACAGCAACTCGGCTACTGTGAGTCACTGACAGCTGGGAACAATCCTGCCAGTTTGGGAAAGACACCAAATTCAATGCAATATCCCCCCCTTATACTCTAGTCCACAAAAGCCAGTGCGTCTGAAAGGAATCACAGGGATACTACTGCTTACTGGAGAGGGAGATGTCAGTCAGCTTGAACAAAATCCCTCAGA
>NW_009260182.1:6247650-6252337 GCF_000687185.1 Egretta garzetta | reverse complement strand
CCGCTGCTAACACAGCCCCGCGCGCCCAGCGCTCCTCAGCAGAAGAGCGCTTCACGCTCAAATCTGGAGTTTCTAACACAGGGGCCTGAAACTTTCCCCTGCGCCTGAATTTCTGGTTAGAGCAAGACCTGAGAAGGGGGCTTAGAACATTTTCCTGCAGTAAGCCTATGTACTTACAATCACCTCCAAACCACCACTTCTCTGAGTATGGATGAGTAGCATGCAATACATTAACGTAAGGACTCCAAAGATCCCTGTACAGATTCCACGTGCATTCAAAGGAGGAGTTCAAGTCTTCCTCCATCACAAATCAGAGCACAAAGAAATGGATACCACAGAACATCAGGGATGAGCAAACAGCTTCTTTCGATACCTAAAATTACCTTGCTAAATCCAACAGTATTCCAGATGTATCTCTGCTCTCATCAGGCTGTCTGATTACAAATCTGACTTGTGCATTACATACTGCTTTTGTTAGCTGCATGAAGTTACTGCGTGTCTACAGCTCAGCCACTCACACAGGTATGACAGAGGTATACAGTAATTCAAATAAAAGTGTGGGAGAAATGACAAGTGGAAAGAAGCAACTGCATTCAGATCCCTAAAACTCCATCTTTTATGAAAGTATCACATTTGGAAATAACGTTAGGGGATTTTGTTTGTTTAAGGGATTTGGGCTTTTTCTGCTTGTTTCTTTTTAAGGAATCCATGCCTTCTAGAGGACAACCACAAAAACACAAGTATCCTCAGTAACTGCCCTAAAACTTTTCAACATATAAGCTTTGCTTGCTTTTAGGGCCTTGTCTACAACAGCAAGTTTTATAGAAAAAAACCCAAAATGCTATCTCCAACTCAGCTGTACCACTGAGTCTCACCTGATTTAGCTGCTAACGGTAAAAAGACTAAAGATGCTTGGCCTCAGGAGTACCATGGCAATTGCTGAACTAAACCTTATTGAAAATTATTATTCTCTACAACCCCCCAGGTACAGAGAATTATTCTTTATCATTATTTAATAAAATTACAACCTCATAATTGTGACTTCTTCCAGGCCAGATCCTTACATCCACCTGCCACCTCTTGCTATTAAGCTTGCTCCTTCCTTGCTTGCAAATCCCTCTGCATATTGTATTCTTGTGATTGCTCCTCACCACTTCCTGCCAGAAGAAACATGCCAAACACAACTGGAAACTCTAATTCGGTTCATGCTGTTGTGCCAAGTGTCAGTCAGGGACACACTTCCAACACACAGAACTAGGTTTTAAGCTGAATGCAGTGGACTACTTATTTTAGTGTCCTTCTGTTAAGAGATTAGAAGTGCCCTTAGTCAGAAAGGTTCATCTGATTGATGTCACAGAGCAAGAGAATGACAGAACAAGATCTGGCTCTACCAGGCATATTTATCTATACACAAAACCAGGACGAGAATCTTGCTTTGCCTTTCATGATTTCAAAGATATACCCTGAAATTTAGTAGACATCTTTGAAATGACCAAAGTCCAAAACCAACACAAAACCAACAAAACCCAAAACAAATTAAAAAAGGAAATAAAAAGCATAACACCTTTTGGACGCTAAACTCCATGAAATACTCCTCTAAGGTCAGAAACACCATTGTGATACAATAGTGGCACGTTAATTTGGAATTCTGACATCAACAGGCAAATCTTCTGAGACAAGATGAAGAGGCTCCAGATCACACCAACAGCAAAGTGTATCGTGCAAACATTCTGATTTTTAGAACAAGTGGAGTCAAAAACCCAATCCAATTGCAATTACAGAACAGGAGCACTTCCAACGTCTTTTAACAAATACCCATACCTCTCTAAGAAGTGTTTAACCGCTTCTTACAGGACAAGGCAATACTTAAATTATTATTTTTATGTAATTAGTATTTTATTAAATATATATAATAATTAGATTTCTCTCAACATGATACAGTGGTACCTCTACTAAAAACTTTGCTACAGGAAAAATTAAGCAAACAGTAACTGACAGAATTTAAATCTATGTATCTCAGGATGTTCAAGTTTTTGCAAATATGAAAGTCCATCTTTCCAATGGAATATACAATATTTGCTTTTAATCTGGAACACTCCAAGATATTTTTTTTCATAAAGTAAAGATATTTACATTACATACTTTCTTGTATATAAAAAGATCTTTTTAGGCTACTAGTTGGAAGTTTCTAGAATGTTTTACCTGTGAGTCTCTCTGGTTCCTAAACCAGTAAGCTAATGACTCTAATGCAGAGTGGTTTTACAGGTAGAGGTAGATTACACCAGTATTTTTAAATACAGAACACGTATAAGGAAAATTGTCTGCAGAAGACCAATACACACATAACACCTGACAGCATAAAGTTTTACAGATGCTCCTGGAGAACAATCTTCAAACATTATGCACGACATCCCCATTTCTGATGATTAATGTAGTCTCATGGAAGCCAGACCAATACAGACTTTACAGTATCATGTATTTGCTTTCATCTACTCTTCCTTTAATTATTAATATGCTCCTATAAACAAAGTTTTGTTTGCATGCAGATAAAACACAAGCATTATTTCTCAACCATCAAGCACTTTAGATGTTGTTAAAAGTTCCCTTCTGTGCTAATCCTCTTGTTTTACTCTATGCACTGCCAGTTGGAAACACTTGTAAAACAGCACCCTCGCCCACCCCCCCGCACCTTTGCATGCCTGGCACACTCAGCATTTCACTGACCGAAGGGAAAGGCTTCCAGAAATTCCTGCTAAGTACTCACAGCAGAGCAACATGATTAAACTTATCCCCCAGCCTTCTCGATTTGATAAAAGCCTGTTTTTCTTTCAGTTCATGCTCAGGTACCTCAGCTGCTTTCAGAAGACAGCTGATGTGATAAGACATTAGATTTGATGAAGAATTCACAAAGCTATGTAGGAAATGGGTAGTCAAGCACTCCTCTCAGCCATCCTTCCCCATGCTGGTCATAGGATAGGAACAGTAGTTTTATTACTATTTATTTTCAGACTCTTGAAGACCTCTCTAGCTCTAAATTCCGATCTGTTCAAGACATGAAGCCTGCCTACCATTCAGCTTCTCTGGTCTGCAGTTCTGCAGAATGCCACACAATTTACACTAAACCAGAATTTAACAGCGCTTTGACAGCTGACGCTCACAACTTTATGAGCTGGTAGATTAGATTTTCTCCATTGCAAACCTAGATATGGTTTAAGGTGACAGGTTTGGCGAGTCTAAATTTATCGCTTCCTCTGAACATAAATCTGCATCAAAGAGGATGGAAGTTAAGTACTCACCTTTTCGGCAGCACCTTTGCTCAGAAGCCAGCACGCAGAAGAAAAGCCAACAAGGCCTGGTTTGCAAGCACACCCTCCAGCTGTGTGTGTGGGGGGAAAACCAAACCGTAAAATGGGACTGGATTAGAGATACACAGGAGAGAAAGATCAAAGAGAACTTTATCTTATACAGGTATGCAGATCATTGCACACGGGCTGAACAAATGATGACTCTGTTCTAAACACGAATTATTCAACGAGACAATCCACACACTATGGTGCCTCCTTAAAAACACAGCAAGTGAAAGTGAAGACAATATTTCTTAATCACTGAAACTGATCCCCAATTACATAAAAGGAAAAGCAGGAAGGGGAAGAATATGCTAAGAACCTCCTGGCTTAAGAGCTGACAGTCCACCAGTCAGAGTTGCAACTTCCATGACCGTAAGCATCACGGCACCATGAACTTGGCTTTAGACTTCACATGAAGACCATTCTTCACAATGAAAAAGTTAAAACACATCCTCAGATGAAGCCCTCAATACGGGAGCTCAGACAGCAGCTTACATCCTTGTACAGACTGCATGGAGAGACCACGTACAGAAATGCAACGTAGCATCATAAATTCACCTTCTCTTAGTGCTGTTTGAAAACTAAGGTTTAGGGGGTTTTGCTTTACAAAGGAAAACCCCCAAACCGGTATACTTTCCAAATTCTTTAAGCAATCTCCTCAAATTAATCCCAGGGCTGCCTTCCAGCCATCAGGAGTCAGCCAGCAAATACCAAGCATAGCCACATCCCTCGTCTGACAAGCCAGCGACTTGGGCAGCGGCTCCATCCGACTCCGGCAGCAGCTCCATGCAACTCCTCGTCTTCCTTTGCCGCACCAGAGCCTAGCAGGCACCTGACATCTATCCAGACAAGAAGCCACCGAGAGCAGCAGTGAACCTGAAAACCTTTTACTACTTACCCTATTGCCCAAGCCAAATGGAGCAGCTTAGGGCTGCTCTCCATTCTCTACGATGAAGTCAAACTGACTTTCTGGCTGCAATTTAAGATGCACTTTGTTTCATTAACTGCCTTCCTCTAAGGTTTTGCTCCTGTTCTTACCATCCCATCAATTACAGGTTGGTCGCACATAGCACAAACAGTAACTCCCAGTCTGGGAGCTCCCTCACCTTAATCCACCTAGATGCAAACAGGAACAAAACACTGCAACTAGACTTCTGTATCTGGTAGTAGCTTGCTCCCATTTATTTGCAGCTACAGCTTTTAGGACGAATGTAGCATGACAACGTTCTTGAAAGTCATTCCCAAAGCTTATTCACCCTCCTTCTCTCCTTATATCTTTTTACACTGTTTGCCCAACTGCTCCTTTTTTTAAACAGTTTTCTAAAGCCAGACAGCATCTA
>NW_009260182.1:6227553-6247616 GCF_000687185.1 Egretta garzetta | reverse complement strand
TTAGAAAGGCAAAATTAAAGAGTTAAGAGAGGCTGCCAACTTGCCTTAATACCTCAAAAGCAAACATAAATTAAATGCATATAAGAGACTTGCTAAATTATTTAATCTATTTTCATCAGAAAGCTGACTCTTTGATGTTAGATTATTTCCTGAATCTTTCTACCAGTCTTATAATTTTTATACTTTAATATATTTCATAATCTCATTCCCTTGTTTCTAGTTATGCCCCTTCCCACCTCACTTAATTAATTAGTTTCTATCTTTCAAGTAGGTGCCTCTCAAATATTTGTAGACTCTTATCACATCTCTCAGCTACACTACTGGTTATCACATAGCCAAGGTAGGCATGCTTGCCTGTTGGTCCCTTGGTCTGTGCTCATTTGTCACTCATCTCTCAACTCTCTTCAGTTGGTTTACATCTGCCTAGAAACAAGATGTTTGGGCCTGCGCACTTGGCAAGTTAACTCTCACAGTTGTTCAAGAAGGACCTTCTCTTTAATTTGTATAACCCAAAACCATGTTAATCTGGGTTTTGCTGCCATGACGCATCTGTAAACTGATTTACCTGCTGCACAGCTACTCACCCCAAAGGCTTCTGGTGCTTGGAAAAACACTAGAGCTTTTCCAGTTTCACTCCTCCCCTGGCACACACACAAACACATTTCAGGTTAAACGTTTTTTGACTGCTTTCTCTTCAGTGCCTCCCATGAACAGGAAATACCTAATTTTGATACTATCCCATTATTTCTAGAATCTCTAGTTCTTCTCTGTTAGTGTCTTCATCTACATCTGATTCACCTCCAACATTCAGCATTTTAGAAGTTTAAAAAAAACCCCAACCTATAATAAAGGTGTTAAAACCATACATTTCTCAGTAAGATACAGTAAGACAAAGTTTCCACATGGCTAAACATGATGCTGTTCGGCACTACTGTGTTTACATTTCTGTGACTTTCTGTTGAGAATTACCTATTCTCAATCTAAATTACCTCATGCAAAAAGAAAAGACCAAAACAGGCAATCTGACATATCTTAAGCCAGGTATGATACACAGGTAAGCCAACAGCATTGTCAGAAGGCGGCAGGTATCTCCCTTCCCCACACGTTCTCTTTGTCGTGCCGCCACTGCCCTGTGCTGGCATATGCTGTGGCCAGCCAGGTATTTTCACTTTCACATTTAGGACATTCTGCATCTGCTCAAAGACTTGTAGATTACGCAGGGACAGAAGAGTGGGACTACATGAGAACTTGCACCACTGAAAAATGTCCACAGCATACTGGTCCTGTATTCCCATTTGTAAGCACCACCTCAGCATTGGGAAGCAAACCTGAAATCCTGTAAACTGGGAAGTCTGCAAAAACCCAAAGACTTCTCAGGAACACAGGGAAGGAGAATCCTTCCGAGCATGTGAACACTGAAGATTTCTGCATAGTTGAGGGGACAAGATGAATTGAACACAAGATACATCTGTTAAGGAGCTGAATTCTTTCAAGGATTAGGAAAAAAAAAAAATCCCGATGGAGTAAAAGAATACAAGAACACATTGTTTATTGGAACTTTCCCAAAAGATTTGGTCAAGTCCTTCACAAAGGGCTACTCAAGTCACTGTGCAGGCCAGAAGAACAAAGTATTGTCACAAGCGGGAAACTGGCAAAAAGAAACAAACCAAGAATCACTGATCAGTTTTGAGCGTGGAAGAAGGGTATTTGTGGAGCTCTCAAAGATTAGCAACTTTCTTCTTTCAGGTTGTTATTAAATAGTTGCAAAATAAAGCAAAAACTGAAATAAAATTTTGACTGAACACAACTTTCAGTGAGGCTGGTTGAATACACAGTGTAATGTGGATTAGTTTAGCAAATTCAAACAGAGCGCGCGCTGTTGGGAAGTCTGGGGCCACAGCAACAAAGAAAATGAGAAACAAATTTAAAAACCAGAAAGAGAGAGGGAGGTCTTTAATTGTGAGCTATAAATTACCTGTAGTTGGCTCTGTAAGAATTTATGTTGTGTGTCAGTGAAAACAGTCATTTGATCAGCATGGTAAAAAAGTAACAAGCCATTTAGAAAAAATAATATTGACATTATATTTATTAACATTTTTTAACATACATCTTCACCTTCAATGTGTTTAAGTCCACCTTGACTGAAACTGTATTTAGCAGAAGGAAAAATCCTCAAGAAAATGCAATTAAAATTATCAGGTAAAAAATATGCTTAAAACTGAAGAGAACAATTTCAGCATCTTTGAAATCACAGACAAGCAGCTTGGAAGGAAATTCTTTCAGGTGGGATCCCGACACATTTGCCAGTTATCTCCGCTAACATCTTCCAGGACAGAGACTCCAGAAGGTCCCCAGGCAATCCAGTCTACTGCTTAATTGCTTGTGCTGTTGGAAAGTTTCTTCTGAAGTCTACTCTAATCCTGCAATTTAAGCCCTTTACTTCTGGTCTTACCCTGTGTGAACATGGAGGAGAAATCATTCTTTTTCTCTTTGCAAGACTTTAAAATTTTAAAATTATTTTAACTTCTCCAGCCTGAACAATCCTGATTATTTCATTCTTTCCTTGTAGGTCACATTTTCATTTCTATGGCTTTCTCCTGAGCTACTTCCACTTCATCTTTCCTGAAGCATGGTGTGCAAAAACAGCCGCAGCAGTCCATCGTTCCAGTACACAGTAGAGAGAAAGGCTATGTGTCTCAGATGCTGGGCACCTTCATATACATTGTTTGCACTGTTGACTCATGTGCAAGGTATGATCCACTACAACACCCGCTTCTTGTCCACAAGCCTACTATTTAGCTAGCCTTTGCTCTTCAGTATTTGTGCAGCTGCTAAATCTCGCCAAAACAAGAAGTTTACCTTAAGCAACAACAAAACACACAGTAAAATTAAAAGTCAAGTTATTTAAAGTGGAAGGGAATAATTAAGGGAGAAGAAGCCGTGCATACCCATATAATCCATTATCACAGCAGCGTTTTAGTAAAAGCTAGCAATAAATATGAAAATAGAAGCATCTTCTGTTTCTACAAACAGAAAGGAGATAGGCATTTATACAGTTTGGGTTTTTTTTAACCTCTTTGCCTTTCAGTGAGATGTGTGTGCTTAAAGCTCCTAAGTGTTTCTGAAACTCTCACTCATAATTACCTAATTGTCCATTATGGAGATTTTATCACTTCCTCCAAAACAACTGATCATCAGGCACTCCTGGAAACAGAACACCATCTTAGGCAGATCAGTTCTCCGACTGGATACGGCATTCTCATCCTCTCCTTTTTTTACTTCTCATAAGTGCATTTTACGATGCAAACTAAGCCAAAAAGGAGACCGGGTTTTATAATAAAATGAATCATGATATCAAAGAAATAAAGTCATGCAATGACGGATAGAAATTTTTCTTTTATGTATTTGTGCATGGACGCATGAGTTCTGAAAGCTATCATACAGTATTTATGGCAAGACCTAAAAACGTCACCTACAGTTAAAGGAAGCTGTATTTTGTGACCAATTTGTTGAGAAAGCATCATGTAATTTGTTTCGACTGTATTCTCATCGCTATTTACATTACAGCACACACTGAAAGGCTTCAGCCAAGGTTAGGATTGCTATATACTATGACCTATTCAAACACATACATGAGCACCCAACTGTATCTGTATACATAACCAGATTTCTGTGTGCCTAACAAAGACATTCCCTGCCCACATACTTTTCAAAAGAAACAGAGATAGCATGCAAGTACTAAAACGGAAGTATCATCCTAATTTGACAAAACCAGAACTGAGGCAGCAATGAAGTAAACTTCCAAAGTTCACATGAAAAGCAGAGCAAGGGACTTAGGTCAAATTTTGTAATCCCAGTTACAGCGTATTAACCACAAAACAATCCTGCGTTCTTCCCCTAATCACCAAGTAACACAGATGTAAGACGCCTGCACCTAACACTCATTCACAGTAATACTGGTGGCTAAACAACATGCAGTAATTCTCCAAGAGAAAACGAGAAGTACTTTTTCCTTCTTTACCGTCCTGAATTTAGGAAGCCAGTATCACTGTTTTCATTCCTCCTCCGTCTCTGCCAGTTCATACCAAGGGCCTACACAGGCAGGGTTTAAGTGGACAATTTATTTTGCAACTGAAGCAAACTAAGAACTCAGTCACTGCAGTCCGACTGTAGCAGTTGGTTGTTGTCATGAGAACTAAAAAATCGCTTTAGTTACTTCACCCTTAAAACGAAAGTATTGCGGAGCGCTACTAGAACAGCTGGAAAGAGAAAAATCACACCTTAAGTTAAGGACAGCGCTTCTACATGTGAGCAGACTTCAAGAAATAGAGGATTAACTGAAGAAACATTACCAAACCTGTCACAGACGTTTTCATCTACACTTGAAAAAAGCATGCAAAAAGAGGTAAGAGCGGCATCAGAAATATGAAGAAAATCGGAAACGCTGCAGGAAATGATGGAAAAAGAGAACAGCTGAACCACAAACTGGGTTAGAAAGGGACACCTCCCCAGAGCCCTAACAAATCCATTACAAGACCCTAGGGAGATGTTAAAAAACAACAGGCTTTTGTAGTGATGTTTAACGCTCCTTTATGCGACACAGTGCATATATTTACCAAAAAGAGTAATGCAACACACTGAAACCAAAAATACAATTGTGTATTGAAAGAAGTTAAGAGGACAAGACAGCATTTGATCAAAGACACACAAAAGGTAAGAGATTATGGAAGGGCACAAATGATGTGAGAAAAACTGATATGGGTTTATTTCAAAGAACAGGGAAGAAACCACAGAGAGAGTTTGCAGAAAATATCCCAGAGGTTATACTTGAAGTTTAGTGAAAAGCCTAATGCAGCATTACAGCAAAGCCCCATCTGCAACAAGCAAGCAAAAGAGCCCAGTACCAATGTGCATGGCGGGCGCACAGGAAAAACATCTAACTGGGTACTTTGATGACCTATTTTGTTCATTTTATATTAATGATAGCTTTCTAATCACTTTATGTTTGTATCCAGGCAACAGGACCAACCGTGCATGTAAGAGATCAGGATGCTATTAATAAATCTTTAAGCTAGGGCAGATGACAATTTTTTACGGAGGCAGTGAAGAACCCCGGGCCTCGTTCTCTCCCCACCAAGTGAAAAAAAAAAAAACCCAACCCACCCCACTCACACCCCAGATTATATGTTCTGCTGCGATACAGCAGCAAACTACTCCCATCACGCAAATTATCATGTGGTAAGTGCCAATTCCACTTCTATCATGTGATACAATTACTTCCAGTCAGAGGACAGAAAAAAATCAGTAAAAGTTGGCAGGAAATGGGTAACTGGGACAATTCAAACTCCTCAACTTGCTTTCTAGTACATCTGCAGAGTCCTGAGAAGATGGGGTGGACCATGGGCCAGCTTAACTTTTCTGCTGCCGTGGATCTGATCTGCTGTCCAACCTTCTCACCTTTGAGTGAGATGTTACAGTTCTTGCTCTCATCCTGTACCTCTCACACACAGCTTTCAATCTAGCAACATCAGAATGATTTACAGAAGAAAATAAGAGAGTCCTCCCAGTAAAGATAAGGTAATGTATGCAAACAGCTAAATGGCAAAGGGATTTTCTGTCTCATGCTAGAAAGAGTACCACACTGACCTCAGCTAAATACAGATTCCATCCCCTCTATCCAAAAGAAATGCCTGTACGCTATTAATATCACAAGATGAAGCTCAGCTGTGTAAATAAAACCTCTCATTTCAGCTAAGTCTTCATCATCTCTCTGGCATCCACCATCTTCTCCTCTTCACAACAAAACTCTCAGGAGGGCCTTCAGTGTAGGTTTTTCACAGCAAGCCTGTTGCTGAAGTACACTGAACAGGAACGCAAGTCTGGTTTTATTATCTCCTCTTGGCAAGTTAACATTTACGAACAATTAGGTTGGAATTAAGAAAAAAGAAATCAAACAATTAAGTTCTGAAGGAAATGCTCAACTAAGTATTTGCAAGTCAGCATGGTTTAAAATGGAAATGTATTGTCTGGAAGACAAGGGACCCGCATGCTCTTTCAAGAGACTCGCTGACGTGCTGGATGACCTCAAGCACATCACTTGATCTTTCCCACGTTAAAAAAAAAAAATCTCCTTACACAACCTTTCTAGGTACCTCACTTTGAGAATTAAAAAATAAATACACTGTAAATCCTCCTATTATTAATACTGCTGTTACTATGGGGGCTGGAACTGTCGTCAGCAAACAGGCAGAACATAATTTAATTTTCTTCAAATATTTATTATGCGACAACATAGCCATCTGTTTAACACTCACTATATTTAGTTTCTGTCTTAAAAAACACAGGGAAAGAAAATATGAGCTTCTGACTCTCACTTCCACAAATCCTTTCCAGCCACACATGCGCTAATACATGGCCAATAACCTTTCAACTGCAGCACACAAGAAATTGCAGGAAAGCAGACAAAATTTCAGCTTGGATGAAAACGATTCCAACCACAAATTTATTCTCCAGTATGCCAAAGACAGAATCCCCAGTTTCAGTGGCATTAAATAAATTTTAATTTCAGCAACAAGGACAAAGGACAGGATACAAAAGAAAATGGTGGGACGAGGAGATAGATAGCAATAAAGCACTGTGCACAATGACCATATGCTAAAAGAGGACAGATATAAGAATATTCCATACCTATACAGGAAAAGTAACTTCTCAGTAGCATTAATTTCTCTCCTGTACATTAGAAAATAAACCATCATTCTTAAGTAACAGCCGTTACACAAAGGTGCCTTTGGCATCTAAATGTATTCTATTTGGACATTTTTATGAAAAGGCTTCACTTCTCTCCATTTGCAGTGTATTATTCCATCAGCCTGTATGCAAAAATCTTTATCTAACGTGTCTCACGCCATATCACTGGGACTTTGAGATAACACAAGTCAGTCAAGGAGGCAGCAAAAAATCTAAACTAATTAACACACTGAGTGAATTTGCTGAAGAGAAAAACAAAAAACCAGACGGCACCAGCTAAAATGCAGTCGTTTTATTGTGCCCTATTCCCTCCTCTACTATTCCAATCCTGAGATCATGAACCACTCCCAAGGCACCCCAGCTCCTGGCAGAAGCATCCCTTACCATGCCAGTCCTGGTCCACCAACACGATTCCAACATATAGAGCTAAGCCCTAACTGGGAGTACGCCCTAATTTTCTAGAGCTATTTATAAACTGTGATACCACATCAGGTCAGTCATGCCTCTCTCAGAGGCCAGTATCTGACACCACAGTAAAAAAGGGCATGGAGCTCAGACTGAAGAAACGCCAGCACACAGGTGAAAATGCATAAGCCAAAAGCAAAAATGCAAAAAGATGCCCAAAGTTATGATGCTTGGATTGTTTTAAACAGTTTCTTTTCAGATCTTCTATTGCTGACAAGTCTTCCTCTGTTTTCACACAATCAAAAGATAACATGTTATCATAGTGATACACTGATATCATTAACTAATTTATTGGCATTTGATGGTTGAATGGTTAGAGAATAATAACTAATATAGCATCAGGATTTTGTCCATCAACCACACATTGGTTGCTGTGCCTTTTTGCTCATGAACTGTAGATTCCAAATATGTGAAGCAAATGAATTTTCAAAAAACTGGGACTAACAGAACCAATAAGGATCTAAATATTACCTTTTTGCACTAAAAAAAAACCCGAAGAGAAACAATTGCTTTGAAAATACTTCTCTGGTATAAGCCACCAACTCAATTTCTCTCCCTCTAGCCTGTGGCATCGTGTGCTTATTCAGAAGCAATCCGGCCAGAAAAGGTGGAGGTAGCCCTGGCAAGTCCCGGCTGTGCCCTGATGCCTCAAGGGAGCATCAAGGCTACAAACAACAAACCCAGCCAGGGCTCCTTTCTACCAGCACAGCCCAGCACTTCAGGTGTGGCAGAGTAGGACTGGATAACACACAGCCTTTTTATGTGTACATGACAAAGCAACACCAACACGCTGCTGGAGCACCCCTCAACCCACCTGCGTCCGACCCCTACCAGCAGCACGGAAACGCAGCTGCCCGCTTACAAGTCACGCTCCTGCGGAGCAAGGGTTGAGCACTGGCACCAGCAGAGGCTTCTAACCTCTCTTCAGTTTCTCAACAAGGACAAAGGTTTAGACAAACACAACAGCAGATAGACTTCAGTCCAAAATGAGGTAACCCTGGACTTCCTTTAAATCGAATACGATTTGAGAACGGGTTAAAGATGTGCCACTGTCTGCCTGATCCATCCAAACAATGAGTAGGTCTACTCTCTGTTACCATTCCTGAAGATACCTCAAAAAAAAAAAAAAATTAAAAAAATTGGACATTACTTCTCAATCCTGTCAGAAGTCTGCATTTATTTTAAGTAGCCTGCCTGCATTGCAGAATACATTTCTAGCTAATATTTTATCACCAGCGTAATAATCTGAAAATAACACCTTGTTTTTAGTGGGACATTCATAATTGTTTTGTGGTCTGGTAAGAATCATAGCCATTTAAAACACTTCAAAATTATACAGGACATAAGATTGTCATTCTGAATCTGGCCTAAATCTCATTCACACCAGTATCCTACCATCTGTACTGTCCAGTTCCAGCTATTTCAAAGACTAGCAGAAGAAAGCCTTGAAGACAAATTTACAAAATAGCCATCAGGAAAGTAGCCATTATTACCCTTTACACTTACGGATACCTTGAGCTCAAGGAAGCTGTCTGTCCCTTCCAAAAAGCCTTGAAAGTTTGGTTTCCTTTGCAGGATTTGTCTATACAACAATTACTACTCTCCTAACACATAAGTATCAGATTACTTCCGACCCCACAAAGTTTTATCCTCAGTGGCTTACTGCAGCAATGAGTTCCACAAACTGATTTGTGCACTGAATCAAATATTTTTCCTTTGGCCAGAACTGATTTTGTTGCTTGCCAGTATCATCGACAGTCGCCCTTTCTGATGACGGCAAGCTATCCATTCCTAAACTGACTACTCGAAACAAGAGATTGTCAAGATCTCTTTTACAGAGAAACTATTTCATAAATAGAAAGTACTCTGCAATGACTGTAATTTGTAGAGATGCTGTTAATTGCTACGAATGCTACCAACAATGCATACGCTGCACCTTCTGCATCCGAGATGATGTTTCTTATCCTTCCCGTGCCCCTGCAGTAGGGCTTACAGAGCAGAGCTCAAAGCACCTCCCTTACAGCTCAACATCCAGGCCTAGGAACAACAGGACCAAAGTCCCATCATGAAATTACCAGCAATACCATCATCATGAAGAATGATGGTAAATACAGTTTTTAAAGGGCTGCTGGGTTTTCCGAGCACGTCAGCACAACTGCAGTATACCAGAAAGAGACCTCCCTTGATGGTGGGAACAAGTGTATCAGCTGTGCCAATGAGCTATTCACCGGAGTATTGTTCTTCTGAACTTCCCATCAGACGTACCTCCTACCTGCAGGATGTGAAGTTTGCAGCAGTCGGTGCCTTCGTGATGCTGTTTTACAGAATTAAGAAAGTAGCATATATAAAAAACAGTCAAACAACACCTAAAAATCAAAGGAAGAGGTTATTTAGCTAACTGAACAACCCACGTGGAGATTCCGATGCAGTGATTTGTCCTCTGAGCAAGGCGTTTCCTTACACTTTTCAGTGCCATGAAGTGAATCTTCTGTCCCAGTCTGGACAGAACTACTGACAGAAGCTGGAGCCAAACCCGTGTCAGAGGCTACCTTTCCCTCCATCATCTCAAAACCTTGATAGGAAGTGCGTGACCCTCTCCTCAGTTAAGAAGTCTCGCATAGCCAGTGATTCATCTCTTGCAATTACAGGTGGCCCTGAAATAGATTAAATATCTTGCTATCCATCTTCAGAGGTACTCTTATTTGATTTCAGTTTTTCTTGTATTGAAACTAGGAAACATGGACTTATATCTAAATACTGTTAAAGAGATCTGGTATTATCTCTCTGATGTTAGCCATCAGGGCTTCACGTGGGTCAAATAATTTCTCCATTTATTAGAAGAACAATTCCAGATGATTCAACAGTTCTTAAAATATTACATTAAAGGATGTCTCTGACAGGCCTAGTGATGAGATCACCACTAATTCTGAAATGACAGAAGCTTATGCCATGATTTTGAGTCATTTGACGCTGGCAGTGACCAAGTATCAATGACATTCTGGTTTTAGGGCATATGAAAAAGGTCTTTTGGCACTTTAGAGGGGGGTTATGACAAAGAGTGCTCAATCTGGATAAGCCAGAGCCATTAGAACTGGGCATACCCCAAAACATCAGTGAAACAGCATTTTTCATTAGTTTTGTCATGTTTATCTAATGCTATGTAGTTAAATGTGTTCCTCCTTGTCAACACAGGCTGTAAGTGAAGATTGCCTGACTCTTCCCTCTCTGAAGCAGCAGAGGCACAAACACTGCAGCTACTGCTACCCCTTCCACTGCACACATGCTTCCAGCGAATCTGCAACACAACCCAGGGACACCTACTTGGAAAACCATCATTTTAGCAGGTCCCGTGAAAAACCAAAACAATAGTACATGATCTACCCACAAACACTAGGACAGGACAAAGACCTGCCCTGTGTATAAGCTACTGTTTTCCTCTTTCTCTCCTTTCATCACTGAGAATTCAGTTTAACCGTCTCCAATGAGTAACCTGTGTTCTCCTCAATGCACCCGCTTTTACCTTTCCCTGAAATAGGACTGATAAATAACTAAAAATACTTACTTGCTAATTAAGGAGTCAAGGAGGGCGGGAATAGTAGGCACAGCAGGCACCTTCCACCGATGCACGTTATGCAGACAAGATAAAAGGCAAGAGCATTTTACAAAAAGGCCTCGAGCAAATGCCGTTTTCCATTTGATCCCAAAAAATAACTTCTAGCACAGAGAAACTACCTAGAGGTTCAAAACAGCCAAATTCAACATTGGGCGCAAAATGAAAAGGTCAATCACAAATCAACATCTCCTTTAAGTTCCTTTTAAAAACATTTAAAAACGGACTTCTCCGCATCGATTTTCCCTCTTCTGCCTAAGTGTCTCTTCCAAGCCTCAACACCTCGCACAATAAGTTTGGTTTTTAATATGGAAAACATGTATCCAGTGACTTTTTCCTGTGGGTGTTGCTGACAGAGGTAGAGGAACGTGACTCACTTCCTGTTTGTTTTTTTAAATCCATCGGCAAAGCCTGTGGCTGTCTCCTGCCTCAACTTTCTGCTCCAGAAGACCTGACGCCTGCTCCCACCACCAGCCTTCCTTTTCCCCGCAAAGGGCAGGTGGCTCACAACCAGCCCTGTGCAGGACCCCGCAAGCCATGGGTCAGCACGCACTAACACCGATGTTTGCTGCGTCCTGTGATTCTCGGTAAATCTGGATGCTGACTATGCCAAGTAGGAAGCTTCTGGCAAGGCCTGCCTCTTCCCTTCTCTAGTGGAAATCTCCTAAGGCTAAATAAATAAAAACACCATTTAGATACCAATTTCCACAAAGTTACAAAAGAGGCAGACACCTCACAGTTTGGACGCAGGTTGCCAGCAGGAGTCTTACAACGAGGTGGCCTTGCAACAGAGCAGAGGTGAAGCATTTTTTTGTTTTAACACAGTGATCAACTGATGGTTAACTGCTTTGGTCTCTTCAATGTGAAGACATGGATTTGGACTAGGTAATATGGAAAAATGGGTCTGCTTTAATTACAGTACCTAATGAAGCACTCATTACACAGAGATTTTTATTCAGGACTGCTTTAGAAGGAAGTACCAAATCACAGGACTGCTCAGCTCCATCACCGCGTGCAACACAAACAGGACTAATGAATGTAACAAAGGATACTCAAGTCCACTGAAAACACAGCAACTCCCCTAAGAGCCCCCAAATTTAAATCCCTACAGATATAAATTACAAAAGGAGCAATCCTCCTGGAAAAATAACATTTAATTCTTGATGTAGAAAACAATAATAAAAAGTAGGTTGTTTTTTCCCCTCAAAAGGAAACTTGAAAAAGTATAACCATAGAAATGACTCTATGGTAATATGCCACTGAGATTAAAAGGGAGCCATAACTCTCCTAACTATTGCTTCAGTCTTGAGTCTGAAAGGTTTTCCTCACAATCACTCACAATAACTTGTTTTGCGTAAAGACTCTGCGTGTTAGCTACGATGTCAGAATATATTCTGAAGCTGCACACTTCTTCACAGGGAAGACAAACTCAAGGTGGTCAGTGATCTGGGTTGTTAGGACATGCAGCAGATGGATTAGGAGAGGGATCTGATCATCATTTACCCTGCTATCTGCGGGATCTGCTGCTCCAGCAGCGGATTCCTGCCTTGGTCTACGTTTCATGGCCTGAAAAACACCTGTGTCACCACTGCATGTTATTCTTGCCGTTTTTTCCCTAAAGAAACGGGGTAGAAGAAGAGACTGACTTGATAAGGAAAAATAAAATAGCCCATCTGGATGACTGCAAAAGGAAAGGAAATTACTGACTCATAAGCTGTATATTAAGCTGTTTCACAGGACCTCCCACCCTCAACCTCTCCGCTTCCTTTTTCTTTAAAAGTGCTTAAGATTTATGGGGTTTTCTTGCTGCATGCTAGCAAAGCTTCACTATTGTTTAGGCCAAAACACTAACGCTATTGTCATAGAAGAGAACAGCAAAGGACAAAATAGAGGAAGTAATTCAAGGTATGACTTTTTTTGCAACTCATTATTCCCCAAAGACACGGAACAAGTCCTAGTGAACACAGCAAGTTCAGATCTCGAGATCTAGTATTCCAAGGCTGCAAATTGCACATACCACTGTAACACCAGTGAGAAGAATGAATACACAGGCAGTGCTTGCTTAATCACACTGTTGGGTTCCAAAAGTTCAGTCAATGCCAGTAGATACAAAAACCCCTTCAATCTGTAGCATGCTTTCTTCCTTACAGTAACTACTATAAAACATGTCTAGATTGTAGAATCAAAAGAAAAGATTTGGGAAAATTAAGGTTTCCCCCTTGTATTTTCATGATCCATGTAAGTCAGAAATTATTTTATTTAAGGGGGATGCATTAAGGTTGTATAAGCAAAATTAGTTCTGGTATGTTGTATCATGAGTATTTGTCCTCACAACCTTCAGAATATCTGAATATGGTGGTGTACATCCATATACATGCCTCAGTGTCTTTCCTCTGGTCTCCAATTTCCATGTTAAAACAAAATCCTAAATGATTAATTCCACTACATAATCATCTCACTGGTATCACGTGGGCAGAGCTATCACTTGATCTGGCACAGGGGCATCTCGAGCTAACCGTAAGTTATAGCAACTATAGGTGGTTCTCCGTGTGGGAGAACTATAAAATGGAAGCCACATTGCCAGAAGGTTTTAGGTATTCTCTGACAGCCAGGTCTTCAGATTCAGAGACCCAGATTCCACTCAAGGCACAAGAAGGTTCTACAAACCTTTGTATCTAGTTCTTGCTATCTGTATCTTAGCTATTTCACCTTCTTTTCTCCTCCAAAGCCTGTCTCTCCCACCTACCCTCTTACAATCTAACCTTCTCATGTTCCTCGTGCCATACTTGCCCGTCCTTGCTGGTCACCTGTCAGATCCCTGTCTAACATTTCCCTTTTGGCAACACAAGCCGACAGATGCAGTACCCTCCTGATGAAATATTTTCCATTTCATTAGCACCCAAAAACCTACTAGCACCTCAGCACGTCCACCATTTCTATGAACCCCATTCGTTTCCTAGAATCAGACATCTTTTTCCAGCAGCCATAGTCTTCGTTTCCCACAGCTTACGCCTTCAGCCTCTGTCTCCTTTAAGGATCAGGCTGTGCGCTGGCCTGCTCCAGCTCACAGTCCCTGGATGCCCCAGCACAGGAGCTCCCTCCTGTCCCTTCTGTATAGAGACAGCAGAGTCCAGACTACAGGACAGGTTCTCAGTTCTGGTGCAACTCCAGTGCAAACGGGCAGGGACCTGCAACTCAGGGGAGGAACCAGACCCACACGTGCTCAGTCGGGGTGACATCTTCGGAATTTCTAATCAGCTCTACAGAGTCTTAAGCATGCTTAAGCTACATTTACTCCCTTGACATTGTATCTCTCAGCTAATTCTCATGGGAACACAAAAGAGTATTCTAGCTGTAATGCAACATCAATAACCACATACTATATGTATTTTGTATATACACTTCTATTCTTTTTGATAGTCAAAAACACAGTAACAAATTTTCATCAGATATTCATGTCCATGACAGTTCACATTCATTTCCCTATCCCACCTATCCACATCAGTGAAAGACACCAGCCTCAATATACACATCCTCTAGAGTGCAGACACAAACCCACTACGTTGCTTAGTTAAGTTACCAGTTCTCATAATTCTAAAACTACGGTAGAAAATGCTGTGACTGTTTTAAGTATTAGCCCCCCCAAAAGACCCCATGCTTCCACCATCTTCTGATGAAAATTTACAGGGCAAAGTGCTGAATCTGACTCAGCTCTATTTACAAATGCTTTAAATACTTGTATCTTTTGCTGAAAAGTAAGCTCAAAGTTTTCCAAGGCAAAGGTAATGTGTATTATATACTTTGAAAACATACACTGTGGTTTAGTAAAAGTTTATTGTTACTTACTTGCTGGAAGGAAGACAAAAAAAATGAGCAAAGTACAAAAACCTTCCAAAGAGAATGGAATTTCCTCCTTTTCCAATTTGCGTACCTGTGCTGGGAGTGTCTTTTGATAAAGCCAGTGGCCAACCAGCACATGCTATTTAATTGTGATGAGCAGCACGATGTGGTGTGATAAGAACAGCTCAGAAGGCTGGAAAATAGCACTTGCTGAAAATCAATAGAATCTGTTAGGGGTGGAAATCTTCACAGGCCCTCAGATGTGTGGACATCACAGATCTCTCTGTGCAATGAGCTTTCCTAAGATAAAGCTGCTCTTTAGAAGAAAGTAAGTCCCATTGTGCAAAGCACAGCCCATGCAAAGTCATGTGACAAACAGCTCTTCTAACCAGAAATAAACTGCTTTAGAAAATGTAGCTTTTTATTGGAACTGACTTTTGGGTCTCCACCTGACAGCTGACATCTTTCTCCAAAGCAACACAGCAGAATGCCTGATATCTGTAAACTACTTTAGATCTCATAGTAACAGAAGAAAAACATCACATTCACTGTTTGAACAGCTCAATCAGGAAGCGCTCTTACAGAAATTGCCACGTCAGATATCACAACTGGGTGGCAACTGGTTTGTAATCTCTGGTATGGGGCCTTCCAGGCCCAGCACCATCTTTCAGAAGAATAGCAGCTTGCACACAAAGATCAGAAGCATCAATATCGATTAAAGTCATGTTACAATTTGAAACTGTAAAGCCATATGAAATTTTCAGACTGCTGGGCTTTGGGGGAAAAAAGTAATGCGGGCTTTCAAAACAGGTTTCTTATCTCCTGGAAAATCCAGATTGGTAACACAGTAACAAGCCAACGTCCCAGCAAGAGTGAAGGTCCCCTGTTGTAGGTGCTCTCAACCTCTTCACACACAACCCCCTTTCTCACAAACCATCTGAGTGCAAATGGTCAGGAGGACCATGGCTTACCTCGAATCGTTAAGAGGTTGACACGCTTCACTGGAGTTAGAAGCAGAAGAATACAGTAGAGGTAATCTTATGACTGCCTGGTTCTTGGAAGGGCCAGGGGGCTCTGATGAATGTATTTATTGCTGTAATCTTGAGCCAAATGCCTAAGGGTGACTGCTATTTCAAATCCTCTAAAGCCTGTGAAAACAGATAATCCATTGTTTAAAGATTTTAACTAAAAAAGACCAAGGTTGCAAAGCCTCAGGCAGAAAGAACAATGAAACACTAGGCAGGAGAGCACTTTGCATTAGTTTGCTGCCCACATATTGCTATGCTCTCCACACTATACAAGAAATAGCAGCAATTGGACCTTTGTGTCCAGAAAAGAGCTTTTACTAAAGAGGGAAGAGAAAGGGGATTCCTCTGCTCAGTCTCATAGCTACCTGCTCCCAGATGCACTATACACCAAAGGTTTTAAGCCTTAGCAGTGATTAATTATGCCCAATATGAGCTACTTTAAATAGGCACAGAGTTTTGAAAGTACTTGGCACTTGCTCTGGTAATGAGGCCCCTTTAATAAAATGCCTCAAGCTGAATACTTAAACATTGCAGCATTCAAAAAAATCAGTAGTCATTTACAACCTCTGCAGCTAGTACATTTAAAGCATGATGATGCTGTGCTACCAGTGTAATGGCAATGCTGACCTTGTGCGGGAAGTTTGCCAAGCCAAAATAACCGCACTGTATGACTTGCTTCCCAGGAGAAAGACACCATATCTGAGCAACCACGACAGGGGAAGAACTACTCCACTCGCTGCTCTCATGGACTGCTTCCCAGAATTTGCCATATACAAACCCAATAAAAATTAACAAACATTTCTAAGAATTTTTGATATGATGTCTCCTCACCCCTGTTTAAGATGCTCTGGGGTGACAGTGACAGGACAAAGAGTCTTTCACATCAGAATTTCCGACTCAAAGCTAGATTCAGATCAGTACTAGTTACAAGTCATTCCTACTTTTTTCTCGTATTGCCCACTGATCTCTGCTTCTGCAGTCTCAGCAAGGCCGGCCTTACAGGCAGAAGAAAGGGATGAGAAGTCTCCTCACATTCACAGGATGGATTTCACTGCAGTAGTCAGTCTGCTCCTGTAACTTTACATAAAACAAAACATTTCTTTCTGCTTCTCCTTCCTTTTCCTTCAAGGGAGGTAGAATCAAGCTAGATGGCAAGATTTTCCTAAAAAATATTACCTAAGGATAATTCATTGTAGGAAATCTAAATTTAAGATTTGAATGTTAAACTAATGTCTGTGCATACAAGGTCATTCCCATTTCATTTGGCAGAGATTGCTCATCTTATTCTGGCCATCACAGAAGCCCTGGCACACGTGCTCACAAGCCTTGCAACCACTTCCCCAGCTCTGTCAGCAGTTTCATAGCTACACTGCAAGACGGCTACGGTAAAAGGTCATGACTGCAAAGGAAGATGGAACTCCATACAGGCCCAGGAAAAGTTACAGATATCCCAGCAGAGAGCCAGAAGCAGAGGCTGTATAACGCCAGTGCCAACGGGTTGCGAAGACAGGACAAAAACTGCAGAGCTCTCAACATTCGTTTTCAAGCTTGGTGCCATCAGTCCCATCCTGGTAAAGCAAGCATGAGGTTTCTAAATCACTAGTCCATGAAGACCAAACAACCTCTGCATCCCCACCTAATGCTCTCTCCAGATGAAGCCTGACGACAGGGGGAAAAACGGAATCTTGCATTTGTGGTTTACACCCTACATTGCTATTAGGAGGTGGTTGTTTGTCTTTATCTATTTTTTAAAGTTTGCTCATTTGTAAAACTATTCAATATAGACCTCAAGACCAAACGGTTTGCAGACATATCCTTCAAGAACAGCCTTGCTTCCAGCGCAGACGCTGTATCAATCTCCACTGCTTTGTCTTTCAGCATTGCCTCTCGCTGATCTTCACCCTTGCACAGGATGCATTTCAGGAAGATATAATTGCAGGAAGGGGAAGGGGCCTGAGCACTCACAACAATTTCAGTCCCCAAAGATCTGTTCAGAATAGTATCATGGGTCAGACAGTCAGTGGCAGGGTGCTAGGAAAAGATGTTGAGGAAAACACAGAAACATCTCTCCCTCTTCTTTTCTTTTTTTTTAAACAAGGTACGGGAAAAAAAACAAACCAAGAACCATTCAATAGAAACATACCTAGTTTTCTGACATAACATGTCTTGTCTTTCTGCTAAACTGCACAGGAACCTAAAGATAATACAGCACTGCTCATCAGAGAAACTAGGAGGTCCTGGAGCAGGATGCAAACAACCACAATGCAGAACCTGCGACCCCAGCTCTGGTCCACATCTTGATGAAAGCACCTGCTTTCCTCTTCCCCTGGATGCATCTCCTTTAGAAACGACTACTGCTATGACTTCTTCAATCTTTCCCCTCAGGGGAAATCACTGATGTAAAAATTAACCCAGTGTCCAATTAAAAGTGGAAAAGAACAGGCAGCAACAAAGGGCTGCAGTTACTGGCTCTGAGTCTGCTGGGCACACAGCTCAGCTCTTATCATGCTGCCTGTCTTCAAACATCCTTTTGGAGTTTGTCATGACCCCTGTTAGTTAAGTCTAACCTAGATAAATTTGACATTTAGAAATTTTGCAGGACTGATGCAAAGAGAAGTAGCGTAAGACTCCTCTGCAGCTTACTCCATGAGAAATTGTACTTTTAAGGTTATCATCTGGCATGTGTTTAGGTGGTCACACCTCTCCTCCAAAGAGAGCAGTCCTATCCCCAAGGCACTGTGGCGTGTCAATACAAAAGCTTTTGAGCCTGATTGGTTTCTTACTGATCAACTGAAAAGTAACTTTTTCTCTCCTGGAGAATGACAATATAGCAAAAAAGGAGGTTTGGTTTGCTCTGTTTATTTTTATTTCTACATCAGTTTCCTGATCATGCTTGCTGAGTGGCTGTGCCAGTATTCAGATGGGTCAGTATCGGATTGCTTTCCTCAGCAGTAGCATGTGCTTAAACGCAGACCAAGAGGAATATGTCCAAAGGGCATCTCCACCCTATTTTCACTTACCAATGGGAAAAAGCTAGGACTGACATATAAATAAGATAATTATACAATAGCTCTACAACATGCAAAAGAATTAACTGCAACAACCTCAGAGAAACACCAAACTCAACACCAACTGCAATTACGACAATCCCTGAACACTAGCTTGTTCTTAACCTGCCCACATCCACAACCTAAGACCAAACGGGACTTCCGAGCTCTGCCTGCTACCACAGGCACTGTACCGTCACGTGTGGTTAGCAAGGAATCTGTATTTAAAAGTAATACTGGGAAAGGCAAACATCAATATTCTGTTTGAGGCAAAGCAAGTTTTCCTGCAGAAAGCTCTGGGCTACATGTTTATGTGGACTTGGGCCATGGAAACATACCCTGTTCCTACATGCACGGTTACACGACACTGAACTACAGACACTAAGGCATGGTAACAGCACATTTTCATGGTAGCCCTGACCCAGGGAAGCAGACTTATTCACACCATGCTTTGATACAAGGGGCCAGTTCTGAAACGGGAACATAAAGGAAGGCTATGGATGAAAGCCTGCAGACAAAACTAAATCAGGAGACAGTGACAGGTCCCTGCTTATGAGGAAGATGATTATGACTCAGCCACAAGCAAAGCACATGCAGTTTGAGCTGAAGTATCGCTGACTGAATCCAGAACATTTAATTAAAAATGAATAAAAATGACGAAAGTACAAGTAACAAATTAAAATATGTTATTTGTAACTGAAATGAGGGTGCAGGGGGAAGCTTTACATTTCGGAGATGTTCTGGACAACAGATCAGACATGGAGACCAGCAATTTATGCCAGGCTTCAATGCTGAAATTAACCTGCCTAAAGAAAAAGTGCTCTAAAGATGGGAAGGGTAGTTAAGATCAGAAGAGACAAATTTATGTAAATCAGTTATCAGTGAAGATATTAAAAATGCTACACTGACAGCAGTCCAGGATTAGGAGCACCTCTGGGAGGTGTTCAACTTACCTTCTGCTCAGATATCTGTCCTGCTGACATTTTCTACGTCTGGACTAACATCCTCAGTTTTCATTATATTCAGTGGAAAAACAAAAAAAGAACTTCCAGAACGTGAGTATCTGCTTTAGGGTGAAATGAACAGTGCCCTAACATAACCTTAATGTAACAGGAACTTGTAACGCCTAGAATGATAGAATCATAGAATCACTTTGGTTGGAAAAGACCTCTGAGATCATCGAGTCCAACCTTTAACCTAACCCTGCCATCCCACCACTAAACCATGTCCCTAAGCACCTCATCTATCCTTCTTTTAAATACCTCCAGGGAGGAGGACTCTACCACCTCCCTGGGCAGCCCATTCCAGAGCCTGACAACCCTTTTG
>NW_009260182.1:6222034-6227449 GCF_000687185.1 Egretta garzetta | reverse complement strand
CCCCTCACCAGCTTGGTTGCTCTCCTCTGGACACGTTCCAGCCTAGCTCAGATGCAGACGCTTTAGATCTTCATGCGTAGTCAGATGAGTCCAACTCTCATCATCCAAGAGATGACAGAACTGACTGTTTTAAAAGCCCTTTCTGACATGAAATTTCCCATGCACTTTAAAGCACCGGGTAGTGCTAGAGAGCTAACGCAAAGCCATTCAGTAAGAGGCTCTTAAGACAAAAATAGACATTTATAAAGTGTTCTGGGGTTCTTCTAACCTTTCTGAAGTAAATCTCAAGTTTCCTGTCTTTTCTAAATTGATCTCTACTACTTGGAGTCTCGCAGCTAAGACCTGTCACCCCACTGTTTCCTCTGAAGAATTTATACCAAAGTGATTGAAAATTTAAGAGTTAAGATCTGTTGAAGAGCTCTAAAAATCTACATGCAAGCTCTGATTTTACTTCAGAAGTACTTCCAAGCAAATTAGCATTAATTAGAGACAAGCTGAAAGACCAATAAAATATTAGGCTAATGGAATCATCTGGAACCATAAGACTGACTAAACATGATCAAAGAAAAACCAGTTGCTCCGTCACATAATCTAACGGTCCTGACATGGGAGTCTCCCAGCATGAACAACCTAGAGGAACGCCATATTCTTGGAGAGTTTCTGATGCAGAAATGAAGGATGTAGGAGACTGGAGAAATAAACAGAGGAGAAAGGGCAGGGTGCTGGGGTTGTACATTTTCAGAGAGACTGACCAGATGGCAGACCAGAACTGCAAAAAAAGATTAAGAAGGGATAAAATTGTCATTTTGCTGTCTCTCTTTCCTCCTTCCTTGTTGCATCAGCTATGGCAACCCACCTCCCAAAGGAGCTGCTGAATACAGAGGAAGAACATGCATCAATAAATAAAAGCAGCCGTGATCCCTAGCCCCAGAGAGGGCTACGACTCGTTGGCATGTCATTTAACACATGCAGTTTCATGTCCTGCGCTCTGCTGCGTTGTGGAAACCCTTCTTCCCTGAGGAGGTACCTGCAGCCCTGGGATGGGAAGGTAGGAGAGGAGGGGACACTGCTGGCTCTTGCTTTACAGGGAATGTGCAAGACAATCTTTTCCACTGATGCAGACACTTCCAAAGCGGGGGTAAAAAAAAAAAAAAAAAAATGCTTTACAGGGAATGTGCAAGACAATCTTTTCCACTGATGCAGACACTTCCAAGCGGGGGTAAAAAAAAAAAAAAAAAAATCAGAATAACGCACTGCAGTGCAGGGAGGAAACAGATCAGACTAGTGCAGTACAGCTGTATTCGGATCCCACCAAAACCCTAGATCACACTCCCTCATTCCCATCCCACACTCAAACCACGCGCCAAAGCGCTGAAGATGGGAACTGCGGCATGACACAGACACAGAGCACGGGGCCCAGAGTTGGGACCTGCGCAAGCCTCGTGCACCGAGCAGAGGACAGAACATGTCTCTCCTTTTCACCTTCCTTTGATTCTCATTGGGAAAAAAAAATAAATATGAAAAGATGGTATCTAATCACTGTTAGTTTTAACGCTTAACTTCATAATTTGTATTTAATGACAAATATTAAATTCACTTCATGGAAAGAAAGTGTGCAGTATTTTAGGCTAAGTTAAGGTGCTAACATTCCAGCCTGAGAGCAGCTGCAAACACTGTTGATATTCAATGTCTGCAACCCCAGCAGGAAGAACAGCTTCGGTTACATACAGCTACACACACACTTGGAAGAGACAGGTATTTCTTAACATCTTTTTGGTGTTGTTAGTACATAAGCAAGTGCTGCGTGAAGCTGTCCTTATTTATTGTGCATTATTCATTTCACTCAACAAATTCAAAAAGCAGGCTGAGCCTATATATATAGACCGTGACCATCCCTCTCCTTGTTTGGAGAGTTTGGGCAGCTTTAAAAAACAAGCAAACACCAATTCCCACTTCTGTGAAAACAGATCTTGTGACATTGCCCAGCGTAAACCACAAATATTTTGAGAAGGTCCAAACTGCATTTTACAACCATATCAACCCCCTTGCATTCACTGCTAGATCAGTTAGCTTACTAAAAATATTAGAGCAGGCAAGAACGTGGCAGAGGATATCTTCCTGGCGCAGAAGATTAATTCATCATTCACGCCTAGAGACTTCTACTGCATTTTTAATAGGGCGCATATGGATTGAGTCTAGTGATCTATATAATTTCCTTTCTGGATATGGGTCTATATTGAAAAACAGTCCCCAAACAGCAATTGCCAGAGGCCTGAGACCTTCAAATATCGCTATGCAGAAAGAACAGTTAGGGCTCTGATGTATGTTCTCCAGTAAATCTTTCAGTGGCAATTTAAGACGTAACTGTGCTCCACAGCTCTGCTGGAGATTCCTGCCTCCGGAGCAGGATCAGAAAAGCAGAAAGTCTGCCTCCACCTTTGCTGCTGCACCACACCGCCTGGGATCTCACCTCCAATGGCCGAAGCAGAGACACGCATTCCCTTCTGATTTTGCTCTAGCGGGAAAACCACCAGTGTAAGGGCAGGGGGCACAGCTCGAAATAAAAAAAACCAAAACCCCGAGCCTTTGAGACTTCCCGAGCCGATGTCAGAGCACCCGGAGATGAGGCGTAAGCTGCAGCAGCACGCCGTGCCTGCAGACTGTGCTGCTACAGGCCAGAGGTGAAGTGCCTCGGTGCAGGCGTCACGAAACACAGAGCTTCACCTCTTTGCATTACGTTCAATTAACCAAAGCAACCGTGTTCAGGGAAGCCACAGCGAATCTTACAAAGACAGCTAATGTTGCTCTGGGCCTTCTAAAAATATGCTCCCAGCATTAGCCTTCTACCAATTCTGGGCTGCTCAAAGCCTGTCGTCAGACAAGAACAGCAACTCAGATGTATTTGCATTCAATTGCAGAGACTGGAAAGACAGCTAGGAAGGGAAAAATTGAACTCAAAGACCCTTGCATCAGCAACGACTACAAAAAGGCTAGAGAAGCAGAGACAGCAAATGGGAGCATTCACCCCAATTACTTTCAGAATCCGGACAGACCCGGCACTCGTGCCCCGCGCCACAGACTGCTGGTGTGCTGCTGCAGCACCACTGCCTTACACCCACCAACTCCACTGCAGCTGCCTGTTGAGCTGGAAATTTGATACACTGCAAAGGTTGCTGACAGCCAGAGGCTGTTCCCTTGTCTATAAAATATCGTGTAATAAATTACATTACAGACTAGGGAAAAGGATTCGGAAGAGAGAGAATTAAAACACAACCTTATGAGAGCTAAATGAGACCAATTAAAAGAGATTTGCTACAAGTGCTGAGGGATTTTAACCTGAGCTGTAATCAGGGATGGATACCCATTCCTTTAAAAGAGGAAAATGAGGGAGAGATCATGTGTAAACAACTCTGCCAATTAAAATGAAACGGATTATCTTATCTATGCAGCTCTGCTCAGAGAATCACCGCATATTTCAGATATACCACAGAGAGATCTGAGATAGGCATTTAAACCTCTGAAACAAGGCTCAGTGATGAGGAGATATGCTGTGGTTCAGGACACGCCGGGGCCTCATCTGCACTTGGTATATCCCACCTATTTTTCTTTTGAGAAATCATGGAATTATAAATGCTAATATAAAATTACTCTCAGGCTTTTCTACCAGGTCACCTGTGTGACTTCTGATGCAGATCAGACTGAAGGCCAGGCATCACAACCTGGGTGAAACACACCTTATAGAAAAACCATGCAGCAGAGAGCACCATCACCGCGCTACTGGATACTGCTGAAAAACACGCGGCTTGCCGGTGCACACGCTCACGTCCTGGCAAACACTCGCAGGTGTTATTCCACACCTTGAAACAGCGATGCTCAATTTTTCTGTATCACAATCCCCTTTTGCTGCCAGATGCCCCAGAACTCGTCTCTCCTCACGGTCGGCAATACCGGAGGGCAGGATTGGCCCCCGCTCTCCACTCTTTGATGCCAGGCTTGAGAACCCGTACCCAAGAGCAAACGCCATTTCTGCAACCCGAGAGAAAAATTTGACACGGACAGATGTACCACTGCTCTGCTCTGTGTACACCGCTCCGTGTCCTTGCTCTGCAGCTCATCGCTGCTTTTTGAAATTTCCAGTGCTTCCTAGTTCAAAATCACATATATACAGAAAAAACAGCAGTTTTACAAGGGCTGAAAAGAACCACTGAAACAGAGGAAGAAAATACACTTTAGGAAACCATGTTCGAGAAGCAGCAACAAGCAAAATAGTATCATGGACTTAGAGAAGAGCAAAAACTAAAAGGGAAGAAAGAACAAGAAGAGGAATTTGGGGAGAGGAAGAAAATTTTACAAAGAAGGCAGCAAGCATACAAGACAGTAACCCTAAGAGATATGCACTCGTTCACAGTTGCTGACAGTGGAAAAGTTTTTAGAACATTTTACGCTGGTTGCCAGATTTGAGCACAGAGTTTTTCCACTGGCTCAGATCTGGTGTAGCGGTGTCGGGCTGCTTTTGGAACCAGCCTAGCTCTTACCACAGCACAATCAATTTTGTGTGGCATGAAGTACAAAGTAAAAAGCCTTCCTAGGTCCAGTCTGCCAGGAGTTGGATCGGTAATCTCCGTGCCACGAAAACAGCTGCACCAAGAAGCCCGGTGCAGAGACACCGCCCAAACCCATCGCAGATGGAGCAAGTGCCACCGGTGTCTCCACGCAGTAGCCTACAGGGCTCAGCTCCGGGACTGCTTCCTGCTGCGAATGCAGAGCCAGCTCACATGGGCAACGTGAGCAGGCGTGGGCACCCAGCCCAATAAACTCTTGGGGCTGACGCTGAGCTTGTAATTATTTCTGGCTCTCAAGGTGTTTTTGTACACAAGGTGTCTCACCGTACCAGCACTACCTAGATTCTTCCATCATCCCAAATTTCCCAACCCAATTCTCATAGATAATTGAGCTGACTGCACGTAACCTGAAAAATTCATCAGAAGTTTCTAGTTTACCTCTTCGCCACAAAGGGCAAGGTTGTATTTCCTAATGAGAAACGCAGGTACAATTAACAACTCTGAATACTTCTTTGGCAAGACTGGTCACAAAGAATCCCAGTGTGGAGTAGCGTAACTTGCGGTTAAATTCAGATATATGACATTTGCCCACTTCTAATTTGGGCGACAGAAAGTTTATTCACTCTTGCATAAGCAAACAGGGGTGTCTCGTGCTTTATTTATCGCTTTACCACTGCAAATACGTTTTAACTACTAAAGGATGGGAAATACCATAGGAACGATTCCTCACGTTCCATCAGCTTTTTCTGCGTAACATCATTTTCGTTGTGTCTTCATGCTACCGCAACCGTACCTGCTGTGCCTCCGCTGAACGCAACGCCCCCGCAGAGGCGCGCAGAGCACGCGCGGCCCG
>NW_009260182.1:6206339-6221016 GCF_000687185.1 Egretta garzetta | reverse complement strand
CACCGCAGCAACAGCCCCTGTGGCAGCACCCTCCCGGGAAAAACACGCACGGTGCAATTTCCTACTTAGAAATTCCGACAGAGAAAATTGTAGTAGGAAGCCAGGATGGGATGTGGAGCCACATCACAGGAACTTTTATTCTCAGCAGAGGATGGAGCAGTGGACAGCAGTTGTTAACTACGGCCCTGCTGTTGAATGTACTGCGCTGCGGAGGAGTGAAAATTAGGTTAGCACGAGTAGGACCTGGAGCAGCCAAAAGCAGGGGAACTGGCTGGTGGCAGAAGAGGAGCGAGCAAAGGGAAAGCCAAGTGCTCAGGCACAGCACTGCTTCCCGTCCCTGCATCTGAGAATTGCCAGGGCCCTGTGGATCGCCCCCAGGAAACCCTCAAAAAAGCAACACAAGATGTAAATTTGCTGTTGAAAAGTTGAAAAAGCTCAAAAGTCACTGCTTTCAGCCATATTGATACAGGACTTTTAATCTTCAGCTAATCAGTTTGTACCTGAAGCACTGACTATGCTTCTGCAAGCCTGTTAAGCCTGAGTTAGCAGGTGAATCAAATAACCAAAGTAAAGCAGACAAACCTGTGAGCGATCCTATCTTCGTGAGGTTCAAAAGCCCGTTCTGCCTCTGGCTGGCAGCACCCCCTCCTCAGCAGAGGCTGCCGAGGCAGCTGCTCCCGCCACCTGCACCGAGGCTGCGGTCCCATCACACCGGGACCACACGCTGCCAAAACACCCGGCAGCACATATTTTCAACACGTGATTGCATTTCTGTTGAATTAACCCAAACACGTACCACAGTGCTTACATCACATTAAATACCGTCCCCCAGCCTGCAGCCATCCCGAAGCTAGCATGGCAGCAGCAGGTGATACCCCATCCACCACAGACCTTGCACTTCCCAAAACAGCTGAGCAAATCCGAGCCAACAGCGGGAATCTGTGGCAGTTCAGCACTGTGTGTCATGTGCTTGTAGCAGTTATGATCCAGGACTACATTCTGTGAAAGTGGATTTACCGTTTCAAACCACAGTTTGATATTAGAGTATAAAAATTGTTTTTTAGTAGTTCCCCTCTCTCCCCCAGTCCAACCAATCTCAGTTACGCTGAGGGAGGGGAATCACTGGCAGGAATGTATGTTGTACACTACAGTACACTATACAGGTGCAACAATATTGGCTTGAAATTCCATTTAAATCTGCAGTGAAAGAAACCACCCCAAAATATGCCCCATCTCTCCAAACTCCTCCTCCCTCCTCAAACCCCCAGAGCAGAATTCACCTGCCTGCCTTCTTGTTTCACATCACAACTCCCAATCCCTCTGTCATCTTTGTCTTTCTAGCTACCTCGTATGCTTCCTGTGCTCACTTGCAAGCCACCTTTAAATCCATCTTGCATCTCCACTCTCTTCCCCACACCAGCCACCTCACGCTCCAAACCACTCCGAGAGCTTGGCTTTACTACTCCCTTTCCATCCTCCAAGCTATCACATTGCTCCATGCCTACCTCACTTAGCACATGCTATCCCTGCTAACATTGCATTTCTCTGAAGCAACTTCTTCTTAAGGTTATGTAAACAAACACTCACTCCTTCCCTGGGTATTCAGTTAAAAAAAAAAAAAGTTCTAATGACCATTTCTATTTGCCCACTTCTACTGAAGTTTTAATGGGTCAGGAAGCCTGCTTCTTTCAAAAGGGAAGGTCAAAGTATAATGCTGTATAAAAGATTAGGCATGTTACTGTTTATGTAGAAGCTCAATGAAGTATTTCTAATAGGTATGGAAGATTTTTACTCCCATCATAACAGATCAGAAGGTGATCAAACTTGCTGGCTTATGATATTTAAAATAATTTCAGCATTAATACTATTTTGGAATGAACGAGGCTGAAATCTGTTTACAATTCTTAAAAATAATTAAGACAATCTACCTCGAAGTTTGGGCCTTTTTTGTACAAGAAAACCATGATAAATCCAAAGAATTTCAAACAACACATGAGTAGAACATCTTCTTGTATAAGTGCTTTTTTCAGATTATTTTGAACTTCTAAACATGTAGTAACAAATAAAGAAATCAGTAATTGCTTTCTGGAATGGGAACAACCATACAGCAGTATGCTATAACCTATAGGATGTTCCAATGTAAACAAGACCTCTGAAGCACAGCCCCGATGCCATTTTTGCCAGCTATCCTCTGTTGGTACAAATTTTTCCACAGGAACATGGAGAAATAAGTCATGGCAAAACGTCCCAACAAGAATTGGCCACATCCCAACTCTGCCAACATGCAGTCATAGGATACATTAACAAAAAGGGTTTTGGTGAATAAATGCCAGGCTGCCCACCCATTCATGGATAATTATGGTGAAGTTATGTCAGTTGTCACAGATAGGGACAACCACCTTTCCCTCTCCCCCCATCCACCTGTGCTTTGAAGGACCCCACTACAGCATAAGGAACTTTCAGACTGAGATTTTATTGACTTATTTATTTGCATCCTTTCACTGTGGCCAGGTTGTCTTAAAAACCACAAGCATATGCATTTTTGTTTCCTAATACTTGTTAAGCATAGAAAAAAATGGCTTGCTTAAAATACACTGACCAGGAAATTCCTATTCCTTACTGGCAGGGCGGGCCCTGCAGGTGAGGAGTTCTCAGGCACTAAGGATCTCGAGGGGAAAATTCATAACCTTCCACTCAAGGCACTTTAAGTGCCCCCAAGGACCACCTTTCCCAGCTCTAAAATAGATTTATACCAAACCCAAATAAACAAGTATTCCAGGTGCATTAGTCTGCAGTCCCAAACCTTTCAAATTCTCAGGGGGAAAAAAAAAAAAAAGGCCATCTGTGATGTGTAGCAGCACCACCACCCAGCTGCTCTGCATCGCTGTTCATCAGTCTCTTGCAGAGGTTTCTACAGGGGTCAGTCTCATCATCTGCATGGACAAACGGGAAAGCTGAAGCACAGAGCACACAAGTGGATTGCCTGCAGTCACCATGCAGAGCCATCGCAAAACCAGAAACAGATTGCAAATCTCCCGATTGCTAGTCAAATGCTCTGTCCATTTGCTACGTTATCAGTTACACATAAGTAAAAGGTAATGGTTTTCATAATAAACCAAAAAAGATATCAACACTTGAGGTCTAATTCTGCTTGTGCTTCTCCCCACCTCTCACACATCCTATGGCATAAAAGCATCCTGCCAGACTTTGTGCCGCTAGCCGAGCAAGTGAGAGCAGACCAACCCTAGTTTAAAGGGAAATCTGATTTGGGCACAAATCAAACCTACCATCAGTCATAGGTCTCCCACAAAGTAATCAACCCATATGTCCAAGCACACGTGTGTGTGCATGTGGGAGAGAGGAAGGGAACTTAGAAAACCACGCTCAGACACTTCTCTTAGGCAGGAAGATGGCAAAACGCCACCCAGTATGATGAGCAGATTTTAACCAGGCACGGCATACTAGAAAGTAAGTTTCTGAGAACACCTCTGCTCAACAGCTCAACACTGGATCTATCACACTGCAGGTAAGGACCATGCCCAATCCCTGCTGTCAGCTAAAACATAAGATGATACAGCACTTGCGAGTGGTAAAAACACATCCGGTACAGCTTAAATGGAACCTTTTCAAAATGTACTTAAATCACACACACACAAGAACCCTCTGAAAAGCCCCTTATATATGCTACACAAATATTCTTGGCATAAGCATTAGTCTGACTATCCTGCTTTCAGTAAGCATTTAAATGACACTCGTCCTGGCTAAAAGAGCTACTTAGGACGTGGGAAAACATCACTAACTTCATGGCTATCTTCCTAGCACGTATCGGATCTTACTGCGACATTTCTTCAAAGATCATTAAGATATGATTAACTGCTTCAGGAGAGACTTTACCTGACAAGTGATGCTGCCTTGGATGTCAGAAATGATAGCAGAACCTCTCTTTGCTACTGCAATAGCAGGAGCTATCTCTCCTGGCCACAAACAGATTGCAGTCCCAGGGAAGCAGGCTGTAAAACTCTTACCTTCTCCCTTTAAACACTAAGGACAATTTTCTTCCTGTATCATCAGGCAGCAAGAGCAATCAGCTCTTTAAGCAGCAGCAACTGACACCTATTTACTAGGTAATTGCTGCAGTTAAAGGGGATTAAGCACACTGAACTCTCTCTCAGTGATAAGGCAAAGCCTCCCAGGTGCACCTGAGAAGAGCCCGGGGGCGAGGGAGGCCAGCCCAGCCTGCCAAACTGGGGGCACAAATGCTGGCTGGCCCCTCGGGCTCAGCTGCAGCCAGCACCACCCCAAGGTGGGTATCCCCAGTGCAGCCACAGCCGTGACTGTGCCAGGCCCCTACACATGCTCTACTGCTACAAGGCCACCGGTCGCAGGAGATGCAGCAAAGCACACGAGCATCCCAGTCCCAGCCACAGCCCAGCTCCCCGGCCCAGCTGGGAAGGGGTCTCGGCAGCAGGCAAGGGCAGCAGGCTGCAGGCTCGCTGCTGAGCACGCCTGCCCTTAAGAGAGTGGCATGAACAGTACAAGGTGGGAAATAAAAGAAAAATGCCAAAGCAGCAAAGGCCTGAGAAGAACAAAGCCTACCCAAGGGAGCATAAATGAAATGCTAGTAACAAGAGGCAGCACAGAAGCAAAACGGGCTACATCCAACTAACTTCTGTTAGGCAATCACGCTTATGCTGCTAGACCAGGCAAATTTGTACCGGTGAGCGGTTGCTCCGTGCCTCTGCAGGAGCATCCCATCCAGGCCACAAAACACGCTACCTCACAAAGAGCTGCCGCCCAACTTGAGTTCAGCATGTTTACATCAGGCAAGCCTAATGGCAAGACGTCTTCTCCCACAGAGTCTGAAATATTGGTGAGGAAAGCAAAGACCAAGAAAGGAAGCAACAGCATAGGCTTGCCAAGGGTTAGGCTATCGGGAACAGAAGCAACATTCCGCTATTATTCCATGGTCTGTCAGAGAAACACCATAAAGTTCATTTTAACAGGTTCTGTTGTCCCTTTGTTTTTATTAACACTAGCATTTTTTCATTTTACATATGGTACCACTTACCTTTTTTTCTTTTTTAAACATGACATTTTAAAATCACATAATTTACTGAAACCAAAAAAAAAAAAGCTTTGCGGATTGATTCTTATCCCAGAAGTGCCAATTTGATTGTCCCATGGTTTAAGAGAAAAAGGTGACACTCAAAACTTTGCACTGTTTAAATGTTATTTTATTAAATATCTTCAGTTCAAGGTTTCATTGTAACAAAGCTATGAAGGTTCTACCAACATTCAGACCAAACAAACAAACACTAGCTAACTTTAATTATTTCTATATCATGCAAAAATTCTGCATCAAATGCCTTCCATTTCCTGTTTAAAATGTGATATTTATAATATATATTATATAGATGCTTATATTAGCCCCGTAAGAGAACATTAAGAATGCTAAAGGTGTACAGCTGTGTTTGATAATGGCCATACCAAGCTAAGGTTCTCATTAACTTAAAAGGAAACAAAACAAACAAAAAAAAAAAACCAAAAGAGAGTTTGTCTCCAAGACTGTGCAAAACCAAAAAACCCAACAGTTCTGTTCTTTTTAAATTTTCTCTGAAAGATGCAGGTACTTAATACAGAGGGTTTTCTTTTTAATTATTAATCATCATCAGGTAAAGAGACAAGGAAGATCAGACCTAAAGAAGGCATGCATAATGTTTTGTATTTCTCTTTTTTTAAATGGCATAATTGTAATCTCCTGTTTGCTCTCTCTTTGTGGCTTTTAAAAAAAATCTGCATAAAATATCAAGGCTTTTCACTTTTCCACTTCACTCACTGGCTTAGTGCTGTCTTAATGTTTCAAAATAATAAAATCTAGTGTTTCCCCCCCATGGGTTCAATCCCCACACTCCTCCCTAGGGTGGTGGAGGGAGGAAGAAAAGGGTATTTGCTCAAACCTGGGAAGCATGGATGGTCTTTTCCTTCATCAGGGGTTAGCTGATCTAATCCTAGTGTGGGATAGCACCTCTCTAACACAGGGAGCAGAGAGCTATCTGTTGCGAAGCGACAGCTCCACTTTGTGCAACAGCTTCTATTTTCTGCATTCTGTTAAATAAGGATTAAAATTCCAAATTGGCTTTCTTCTCTTCCGTAGTCTGTAAAAACGTTGCCTCACACTTAGTATGCTGTCAATGCAATCACTTTAACTCCCTTGAAAGAGCTGAAAAATGATAAGGGGGAGGCAGAAATTCAGGTAAAAGCCCATCCCAACTTCTGCAAGCGATGCCTTCCCTTGGTCAAGACAAATCCTGTCGGATCCACCAGAAAGGCCATTTTCTTCTTGGGACTAGGCTCCCTCCTTGGTAAGGTCAACAAAACACTTCCACATTCCCCACCCAATGAATAAAGGAAACGGACTCCTTCTGCAGCAAAGAAAAGAAAGGAAGATGAATTGGCCCAAAGGACAAACATCAGATCACATGTGCTAATTCCCTTTCCCCTCTGCTTCATGAGGTATCCTCTAACACCCAGAGGCAACACAGGGAGGTGGCCTGCAGTCCTTCAGCTATGGTTGCTGAGGTTCTGATCTGGTAAGTTTTCTGTGTTACAACATCACTGTAAAAAATAGAAAAATTACCCAAATAAACACTAGGAAACATGACACTTACAAACATCAGATGGGTTAGTGGTAGGGAAAAGCACCTGGCTGGGGCTGCTGGCTCCCACTGCTATTTTACTCGGAGACCAAACAAATCAAACAGGAGGCCAGGTAACCCCTTTAATTCTATGGGTGCATATATTTCAGTATAAAAAACACACGCTATTTATGCCTCATATAGGAGTGTATGTGCAAGTCTTCATGAAGAACATAACACTAAGTTTTTTGTCTGCTTCCTAAGGAACACGTGTTCTGCAGCACTGTGGATCCCAACTATGCTACTAGAAAGGAAAAAAAAAAAAAATATAAAGTTCCATACATGTACCCTCTTCCTCTAAAATCTCTGCTCTTAATGCAATGCTTTTTTTGTTTTGTTAAATTAAATAATCTGGCTTCAAACCTCCATGTTTGGCCAGGTAGTGGCTGTTTGTAAAACCAGTATCTCTGAAGAGCAAGCTTCTATTTAAGTTATACTCACTTAAACCCATTTTTTTAAACCCTACTTCCACCTTTAGTTTTAAATCAACATCCCATTTTGGTTTTTTCTTTTTTAAAAAAAAAAAAAAAAAAAGTCTGTTTTGGGATCCAGCAGCTGAGCAACCAGCTTTCCATAGCGTTCTTGCTGTGCAGAAATCGAAGAAGAAACTCAGGCTGAAGTCAGTCTGCCAGGCAACAGGAAGAGAAGCGCCTCCTCTCTCTTGGACCCCAGTCTTCACACTGGCTCCTCTGGGGTCTCCTCGCCACCTCTCACCGACTGAAGTCGCAGCACAGCCTGAATGCAATGTTAGCTTCCACCATGGCTTTGCGGAGCACAGTTCAGCCATCCGCTGCTCAAGCCGCCTCCTTTTTTGCTCTCCCTCTCTCTTTCTCTCTCCTTCACTTTTGCTTTCCCCCTCACTTCATTTCTGAAAGATGTTCCAGCTGCTGCCATTTTCTTAGCCCTGGGGGAGGGGGCATGTTGGATAATCTGTCATTTATTTAGCATTACTCCTGTTTTTTATTATTTTATACAAACAACATGTCTTTTTTTTTTTTTTTTAGATTTAAAAACACCTTCGTACAGCAGAAACAGACACGATGGATCCATGGAAAACAACAGAAAGGCAGCGCCCGGAGCATCAGATGCATGCAGGGTTTCGTGCATTTGGCTGCTGCCTGTTTGTAATTTGTATTTATTTTTTTTAATGTCAAAACAGACATGACCGTTGCTGTCACTCAGGCACTCCAGAGCTGCTTGCTAAGAAGATATTGCCCTCCAGCTGAGTATCTCCACAAGTTGCTGCAGTCAGGAAGAGGTAGTGTCCACCCAGAAAGGAGAGGGGAGAACAGGACGGAAGATGGAAGGAAATAAAGCCAAACGTTAGCTGTACACAATTCATAAGACACGTTTTCTACAGGCTAATTATTCGGTGCAGGCAGAAATCCTCCCTAACACAACATAGATTCGGGCTCGTGAGGAGAGCCCTGAAGACAAGAGGCACTCGCTTTCCCTTCCAGGTGGCTGAGTGTGCCAATGAAAATGAACTACTTGCTAAAATGAATTACTTGCTTGATTGGAGCGGACCTGGGCCCACTATCTAATAGTGACATGTCCCAGAAGTTGAAGAAGTTTCCCAAGGGGTGATCAAAGGCTCTGGTCCTAAGGAACAGTTTCTGCCTCACTTCCCATTAGCTTTTGCTTTGAACTGAAAGATTGGGGGTTTTTTTTAAGTCTTCAGTAATTTTGTCTCTGAATGTTCTTAATATTTAAACAAATGTATGAGCTTTTCTGCAGTTTTGCAAAGTGGTAGTCCTAGTGACTGCTTTTAGCAAAGGCTCCTCCTGGCTAATCTTCTTATGTCAAATTACTGGATTTATTTTGATCAATTTTAGGTTTGGGGTTTTTTTCATGCTTGTTTAGCATTGTCCTGCCATGAAAGCGTAACCAAAATCTTCTTTCTACCTTTTTCTTAGTTTGCAAATCTTTGTCACAAACTCTCTTATTAGTCTTCCCCCTTCCTGGTTCCTACTCTGATTCTGTCCTCTGATTAACCTCAAAATTCTTTTACAGCTGCAGTTTCCTTTTAAGATGACTTAACCAAAACTGAACTCTGCCTTCCAGGTGAGAACAAACCACTGATTTCTATTTAAGCATTCTTATTCACCTCATTCCTTCTTCATCCTTACCCTTCATTGCACATGGGCCAAAGCGGCTCCGAAACGATTCAATGGGTTCAGATGGCTGCTGCCCACACTGACCCCACTCATAACTGCACGTGATTACACCTCCTTCAGAACCCAGAAATGCAGGTAAATATTTCAACTTCAGTTTAGTTTATAAGCTTTTAAAATATTATTTTAACCAACATTTTGTCATTTGGAAAGGGCTTCTGCTCTGCAGTTTTCAGAAACCCTCCAGCTCATACTGTTGGAAGAGGTGCAACATTCCAGCAGCCAAGTCAAGGAAACATACCTTTTCTATAGCAGCTAAGACTCTCCATTCCTAGGCTTCCTCAGAACTCCTAGGCATAGCCACTGAGCCATACCGATCTTTAATTTAGTAATTTCTTCTGTATCTTTTTTTGGACTAAATCCAGGACAGAAGTCTCCCTCAACATCTCTGTGATGAAAACTGATGCAAGTAAGTTATTTTTTTGTTTCCCTGCAATGGCTTTATCCTCACTGCCTTACTCACTGGAAATCCAGCTGATTGTCCAGCTCTCTTGAAAGCTTCCCTGCTTCTGGTGCCCCCAACAGGCTTTTGCTTTTCAAATTCCATCTGTGACCTGTGCAGTTTGCTTGTCATAGTTCATGTTCCTTTCCATTGCCTTCAGTAGGGTTGAATCCCTCACACCACCTAAGAATAAAAACTGCTCTTGGCTTAGTCCCAAGTAGTACACAAGGCTAGGAATGAAGCAGTAACTATATTTGAGTGGTTCATCCTCAGGTGACCACATTAGAAAAAACTTGTCTCCCAGGTGTAGATTTTTTTTCTGTTTGCTCTTAAATAGGAAATCTTTAGTAAAAAGGTCCTAAGATTACAAAACTTAGATCTTTAGAATAAATGTGACATATACTTCAGCATAAAACAAAAGGAGGCAGAAAGACTTTGTACATCTAACTAAAAGAAACCAGTAAGGCAATAAACAACAATGCCTAAATGCTGCAGAAGTAAATGGATCCGCTGCCCTTCAGGAGCAAGCAACAATTGTTTCTTCATGCCAAATTTTATAATCAAAGTTTCCTCCAATGCTGAATTGTGGTAAGCTAATTGAGGGAGATTTTAAATCCTCTGATATTATTATTTGTTTAGATTTTTTTTCCTCTGAGTTTTCTCAAAATTGTACACTAAATAGCTTCTGCTAATCAGAAAATTGGTAGTAAAATTTATATAAATAAATCTTTACCCTTATGACACATCAATTGCTCTGTATAGATCTTACAATACCCTCTCTAGAATATGACATTCCCATCAACAAAGTTCTCTGAAATCACCAGCATGTAAAGGTAGATCCCTGACAGCTGGGAAACAGCAAACCATGCACAGCGTGAGATGCTCTTCCTCTCTGCCCTGGATTAGCACTCTGTCCGAGCACAGAGCTCAGTACCTGGGAGGAAGCACTGCTGCTACAAGGGTAGCTATGCTTGGGAATGACTGTCTGGGACATGACTCCAGTATGTCAGGAGTGGTGGATAATCCTACTGAGTCCAGAGGACAGGGCTTAGAGAAAGGAACACCAGCTGATCAGCAGAAGTTTTTAGCCTACAGACAACTAAAAAGGGTTCTTTCATAGCCAGCTAAACAACCTTGAACACTGAATTCCCACATACAGCAGCCTTAGCTGTGTGAATGATATACTCCTTCCTTAAGAGTCCATACCCGTATTTGATCTTCACTGGAGAGGTGCTGCAGGAGCTCCAGAGCAGTGGTAGTGGACATTCAGCCACTTGCCATCTCGGCGGTGCCAGACACGGGTCTCTTCAGACTGCGTGGTGCGGGGCCGGCCTTGGCCATCGATGTACTGTGTCAGGCGGATGTATGCGATGCAGGCAGCATCTTCACCAATGACGTGGACGTGAGGGTTCAGGATGGTGGTGTGTATTGGCTTGCTGTTCTTCGACAGTACTGGCAGAACATGCAAAACAGTCAGCTTCATTTTACTACTAAGAAGGAACAGCCCCCGCATCCTCCAACCTCTTTTGTATTCTACTCACCTTCCACTGGATTCTGGGATACAATAAAAATAGCTCCTGAAATTTTCCAGGCAAAATCCAAGCAATTCTTCCCCCTACCACCTGTTCTTCTCCTTAGGAACCATGCACTTATTATTGCCTAGAATCCCCTGGCCCCTTTTCTCCCTGGCTCCTCTTCTGCAAAGCATAATCGCCACTTTTTCAACATCAGTGCTGCTGTTTTTTCGGTTACAGGAAAAGATCTTTTAATTACAGAATATTGTCACAAAGGAGTCAATAATCAGGAGATCTTTAAGCTAGGCCTGCATTAAATATGAACAAGCCTCAGAGAAGTGTAAAAATTACTCCAGAACAGGTTTTTGAGAGAGACAAAGTCTGTGCGTACTTAGAGCACTAGAAATTGCATATACTAAGGACTGTGACCTATCCCCCAAAGTAAAACAAATTGAACAGCTCAGGATTTAAATTTCAATTATCTCATCCTGTGGAGACATTCAGAAAGGGAGGCAAATCCACTAGTATAAATGACAGCATTTTTCCCAACTCTTTTTCCTGCCCTAGGCTGACACGGTGACCCTTGTATCCACATAACGGGTTCATTAGGGGTTAGAGATCTGAAACCATCCAGGCAAAACTCAAAGCAAAGGCACGACTGATTTGTGCATGACTATCTTTATGTCTGACCAGTCAGTATGTCTACCTCAAACATACATGTTGTTTCCATCAAAATATGCTCATTTTGTCCATTTCCGTATCAGTAGGAAATCCGGTGCCTCAAACTTTTAAAGCTCCTGCAGTCCACGCTTACAACGTATTTGCACCAGGCAAACTGTATGCCTACAGTGAAGGGATCTGGGGGTTAGAATTGAAACTGTGGCTGAAAAAGGCTTTTGAGAGAAAGCATGCTGGCTCTTATGAATGCATCATAACCCATGCACAATCAAGTTTTTGCTGGTTCTGACAGCCGATAAAAACAAGGTCAATTTTCCCCCCAAAATGTGGCATAAAGGAAGATCAGAGAGAAACCTGTTGGCATTACCAAATCTACCCACTCACAGTTCTCAAAGTAAAACTTATGGAAATCCATTCCTTCAACCAGGTTCCCCAGTGCTTCAGGTTCAAATGAGGTCAAGCCAGGATCACAGATTTTTCTGCAAAGAAAAGCACCACAGGCTTACAATCTGCATTTGAGCCCAAGGGCTATTTACACAATTAAGCACTGGCACGGGCGCTTGCCTCACACCCTGTGTCCACCTAACTATTTCCCTCCTCCAAGGACTAAGCTCCTGGAGGACTCAGTCCTACTGCAACAACACGCAGTTGGTGCTAGTTGGCGTTTCACATAAAACAAGCCTATAGGTTTTTGGCTTTTCTTTCATCCTCTTCCTGCCCACCTCAGTGCCCTCCCCCCCTACTTTTCTTACAAAGCCAGGGCATTTTCCTTTTGTCACTCCTGTTGCTGTTTGATATCTGACTTCTACTTGATGTTCATTTAGAGGGCTTTACCATATCCCTGCTCCTAATTGATGGAGGCTAAGAAGCATAAAACTTTACCATCCCTGACTGCATGACAAGTCCTCATACCCAGGAGCCAGAACATCACTTGCACACAGATAAACAACCTGTCAGAAGGCATCTGTACTTACGTATAAGCCTCAAAGTCTCCATTGTTGATGGCTTCTATCAGCTGCTCTGTTATCTTAATGATCTCTTGCTTACGCACTGTGAACAAGAAGAAAGAGCAATTTAACTGTGCATAAGACTTCAGTGGGAATATGGGGCTAGTGGGTGCTTCCTACAAGCAATTTGCAGAGCACCATTAGTCTAGATCTCATAGGATGCTGCTCCCTGCATTCTGGAGATATGCAGTAATGACAGCCATCCACATGAGAGTAGGGGGGCAGTGGTATGAAAGGGGAATGGTGATCCCATAATGCAGGGAGAAAGGAAATAAAGATGTTGTATTCAATTTTTTTCTTCTAGCAAGGTCTAAGGCACCAGAGGTGTCTCCTGAATGACAGCCTGAGGTGCTTCTGGGGAGTCTGACCAATGAGTGTCAGTGAACCTGCCAATGTGAAGCACTTGTCTGGCAGTTTAAGATGTGGAAACCCTTCACCAGAGTAGTCATATACAAATGGTCACTACAAAGATCAAGCCAATTGGAAAAAGTCTCCCAACAACTTGCCTATCACCATCACCAATACCTCAGCTATTATGAGTGCTGCAAACAAGCAACTGGGACATGTAGGGATGACTTCCACAAGCTAGAAAGACAACTGCAGCAGGATGGATGGGTTGGATGAACAGATCCTAGCTAGGTACTAATGCGCACTCCGTTTCTCAGGCAGTTAGCTTCTGCCAGTCTCTATGGCACAATTCTTTTCAGCACTCTCACAGCACTGCCATAAACCCAACCCAGCACATTGGATTTCAAGATGAATGAAGACAGGGGATAGCTGTCTGCTCTTATTTGGGCGCTCTCTGGCCAGCACCTCTGCACTCGCTTCTCTTGGTTTCCCACAGCTGATTGCCCAGGCCCCATCCCCGCTGAAGTGTTCCATCACCCATGCTGACCTCAAGGGTCCTTAACACTTGCAATGTTTGGGTTGGCTCTGCCAAATAAAACAATCCTAGTTCTACAACTATATGTCTACCATATATAAGCCTGAGCCTGTATGCACACCTTCACATCTCTCCAGCCTTCCCCACGTTTTCTCTGTAGATCGAATATCCTGCACATTATACAAGTGTTTAGGAGGTGCTCTAGAATTATCTTCAATATTACCAAATAATTTAGAATTTCTACCATCAGAAGTGGACCTTATCTGACCTTGGGCATCTAAAACATCAGTGTCTGAAATTGAACCAGTCACCTGACTGCTCCTCTTTTATGCCCTGAAAGAAATAGGCACTTCTGGAAGTCTCACCTGAAGCATCTCGGATGCTTATCATTAGGGGGATGGTGTTTAAATCCAACCTACCATCTTTAGATGTCCAAGCCAGAGAAACTGAATTCCACTCTAATTGCCAGAAGATGCTAGTCTGAACTGCCCTCCCCTGTAAACTTTCATCCACACGTGCATCTCATCCCACCATTGCTAAGTGCGGCTGAAAAGCAACAAGATGATAATCTCACTGGCTATGAAAGATGTCTGCACCCACTCTGGAAATCAGCTATGAGAATTATACTACCCAGCCAGCCACAGAAACATCTCGGATAGGGGACAACTGGCTCGTAATAGTAAGGGTTTGCCACTCGGGCTGTATACATTTTCACACGTCAAAAGATGCATACAGGGAATGGATCAAAACGAGACAGTGGGCTATGTCTATTGTGAAAAATGTCTTTACAAGCAAGTCGTCTGAAATTGCTTCCGCATGAAGCAGGGCTACTTGTCGGACCTCCCTCCATGCAGAGCACACAACTGTGTGCAATGTCCAGAAGACGGAGTCCATGGGAAAGGCTCTCTTTGGGATGAGTGAGGAAATCTGCAGACCACGGCCACCGCGTGCTGGCTCACCCCAAGGAGATTTGCACCCCTTTCCCGAGTGTCACTACGCAGCAGCATCGTCCCTATCCTTCCACACCAGGCCATTCCATCAGACTGTGCTCGTCTTCTTGCTTTTACTACATGTCCCGAGCTACAGCCAGCACACCGGAGGCGATCCGTTTTTCCCGAAGGACAGAGCGCCTCGGGATGTCACGGGGGCAGGCATTCGCGCCCGCCACTCCTGACGAACCCACGGGGCCTCCTAACTTACACCGCAGAGGGGCACGGAAGGGAGGCAAGCAGGCACCAGCACAGATACAAAAGCGTGGCTCGCGGCTCTTCTACTGCCCGGTTC
>NW_009260182.1:6164129-6206168 GCF_000687185.1 Egretta garzetta | reverse complement strand
CGCGCCTGCCGAGGGGGGCGAGCCGGCCCTGCCCGGACGGAGCGAGGGGAGCAGGGGTGGGGAGAAGAAGGGGGGAGCTTTACATCTACGGTCACTAGCGTTAGTTGCGCTACTCCGGTACTGCTGCCCAGCTGCTAACTTACACGGTGCGCGGTTAAGTACAAAGGGAACTACTGGAGTTAGCAAAGGCTCCGACCGAGCACGCTCTAACTCCAATGTCTGCCCTGGGCTGTCCCAGGCAAGAAGCTTCTCTTCACAAGACTGTGTAGCTGCAAAACAAATGTAAGCGTTAAAATAATAAACAAACAAAAACCAGAAAGCAACATAAAAACCAACAGATATACGAACACACACAGCCCCAACCCCGGTCGGCACACAAAGACACCCACATCCCACCAACCTCCACCTGCTCTCCTGCCTCTGTCACACATCAGCTGGGCTGGACACGGCTCAGAGGGGACCGCCCTGGCAGCGGTGCAGAAGACCCCTCAGAGCACTGTAGGAACCACACTTAATGCAGCTGGAGGCAGTTTGAGGGTGACCTAAAAACACTGGCCGGAGTAGTGACAGAGCAGCACGAGGGCAAGTACGAGACGCGAGTGAAAGAAAGTAGGGCATCCAAATCACTGCAAACCTCAACTCGGAGGGGAGCGGGGTGGGAGAATGCTGTCCCGCTTGGCAGAGAGGCGGTTTGGCACTCCTCAGCGTACCAAGCAGGGCCTTGCTATGAGCAAGAGGAAGGAGTTAATAAGAAAGCAGCGATGGACAGTTCACAGCAAAAAGGACTTCAGAAGAGATCATTTCCCTTCCATTCTGGCTGGACAAAACACCTTCCCTATTGCACCTCATGAACCAGCAGTCTGACATCCTTAGAACTACTTCAAAAATAAGTAACGGGGAGGCTCTGACTGCCACATCGTATGAGATACTGGTGCAGTGTGCAGGAAACCAGGGAAGGAAGACAGGAGGAGACAGAAGAGGGCATGCCTGCTCCTTCCTTTCCAGACTGACCCAAACAGGATCAAATACTCCAGACCTTCCCAACTCACATTAAGGATCCTTCCCTTACAGTTTTAAATAGTCAGGCAGCTAGTACAGTATATCTGCGTAGGGGAAAGGCTGGGAATCCCACCTAGATTTTCTTCAACCTACTAGCTTTTTTCATATCCATTTTCAGAGTTTTTCAGCCACAGGCTCCTTCTACAGAGGCAGCCAATTCCAGAGAGATCAGGCAGACGGTACCATAACTGGCAGACTAACCGCGGTACCAGCCAACTGAGCTAGCAAGACAGACACGCAAGGTAAAGCTCACAGCAGAGAAATGCCCCTCAGAGCCAACATTATCCAAGGATTTTCACTCAGAGCACCTGACAATGGATTCAAAACCGCTAAGGAGTCTTCCAGCAGCCACAGCCTCCTATCCAAAGCATCCCTGAGGCAGTCTATAAGAACTGGTTTACATTCCTTTTGTACTTCCTGAGCACCATCTGTGTCTGGGGTGCTCAGAAGTTCTTGACAAGTAAGATTGAATTCATCCTCATGCGTCTCCTCCGTCAGACCTGCACCACTGACCCCATTTACCACAAGGAAAACGAAGAGATGCAGTGTGACTTGCCCGAGGAAACCCCAAAAGGCAGTATTCTCTGCAGAGAACTCCATGTCTCACCCAGATGAAAGCAAAGGAATGAAGTTAGCTAGGATGAGGTTCTGGGGTGTTTTATTTTGTTTTTTTTTCCAAAGAGGGAAGGAAAGGTTTGGAAATTTTCAGTGTGCAAAGGAGGGTATTTTGCAGGAAGGGAGATGATTTCTTTTTATTCTGGAATACTGAAAATGAAAAATCAACGTTCTGGAAGGAAGTTGAGGAAAGGAAAAATCTTGGGGAAGGAGAAATGGGAAAGGTGGAGGGAGGGGTGGGAAAAAGATGCCGTGAAGCACTGCACCCCTGGACTTACTGGCTGAGAAACAGAGAGAAAGCTGGGACTGCATGGACTCAGTCTGTGTTTTGCTCTCACTGTGCCTCCGTCCTTCAAGCACTGAGCTGCCGTCCCCGGTGGAGAGAGGGGGAGCTAGCATGGCAGGGAATTAAAACACAAACACAAACAAAACACGCAAGTTCAGTAAATAAAAAAAGAGAAAGGAAATAGGAGAACATTAAAGAAACCACAATGCTGGGCACAAAACATGCAGGAGTATCTTCCAGGGCAAAGCCAAGTAGACAGCTCTACAACGTGGACCTGCTGTGCAATTTAGAAGGGCACAGGGGCAGGACGGGTGCTGCCTTTAGCCCCACCACAGTGGAAACAACATATCCCTGAGGCAACCGTCACTGATGGATCAAGACGATGTCTCCTACACCACAGCCGAGCAGATCTGCGTAACCTGTTGTCTATTGAAAATAAGAAGTTGGCAGAGGAACTGCACAAGCACTTCCCTTTTCCCAGAGTCATGGCTATGCAGAACACTGGGAACTCCAACACCCCCAAACCTTTTGGTCTATTTAATTTTGCTCGAATGCCTGCTTAGCTTAAAACATGGAGGGGCAGGAGTTAAAAAGGAACAGTGGTAAACACTGCTACACTTAAAACTGAAGCACTAAAATTACCCAAGCTGGACATAGCACAAACCATTACTGTGCAAGCTCCTTCCCTCCCAACAACCATTCAAAGGCTCCCTTCTATTAAAATTGACACAAAATTTTCTAACCTCTGCCAAAAAAAAAACCCCTCTCAGTTTTGATCTGTAGCAATGTAGCCCTATACAATTCATAGATTTAGCCCTGGCCAGCTTCCCTCCTGCCCCCCCGCCCCCCTTCTGTTCCAGTCCTACCCTTCCTTCTCCTCACAGCATTCTTATTCCTGACTTACAGGACCTGTGGCTCAACTGGCTCAAGTCTGGAACCTCTCCTGAACAAAAGATGCCAAGGCAGACAAGGTTCTGGACAAATATCTGTTCTGGACGGATATCCAGCAGAGATCAGATAAATCAGTTTCATCACCACACTACCAAAAACATCCAGTTCCCTTCCCTCAAAGCTAAGTTCTTAAACCACAGATTACTCTTTGGCAAAAAGGTGGGAGCTAAAATACTGACCTGTAATGAGGTCAGGTCTTATCTGAAACAATCTGTATGGCAGAGCTCATTCACTCGCTGTCACGCATTTCTGCTCCCTGTGACTCCTCCAGAAGAGGAGCCAGCAGCTTGTGATAAGCCACAGGAAAAGCATCGGGAGCTATCCCAGCTGACCGAGGTGACATTGCTGCTATACCACAGGGTCAGCATTGATTTCTCCCTGGATATGTAACTCAGATTGACTACAGGGAGAATTAGAATACTCTGCCTCAAAATGCAAACTATTAACACATTTGCCTCAGAATGCAAACTGCATTCACCCATGCCCAACCTGCTCATTCAGGAAAATGCCTGCTCATCCTTCTTTAGGGAGGTCAGGAAAAGGATAGCTGCTCAAACAAGATGAGCAGATATGGGACTCAAGGCTCCTTCATCTAAAGAGTTTTACAAGCACGGAATATTTAAGACACTGAAAGGTCAAGGTGTGAAATATCTCCTCAGCCTCTCCCTCTACTGATATCTCAGTCAAGGATGTGAAAAATCATTTCCATTCAGAGACGACAGGCTGAGAATGATCTTCATCTTAGTAACAAATACAGACCCAAAGAGAAAAAAATAAAAAAAGGGAAGCATGTGCATGTCACTAGAGAGACTCCCAGAAAGGGGTGAGAAGGGAGACTGAGCAGTTAGCAGAGAGGTTTCAACTCCCTGTAACCTACAGGGAAGTACAAAGCCACAACCAGACTACAAACCTCAAGGGACTGGTAGGGATTTTCCAAGCCTGGAAATGGACTGGAGATGAACAGATTATGATATTTGCAAGAAAAAAATTCCAACTCTGAGACAAAAACAAATTAGCTCAGGGCAAACAGTGTTTATATACCACAGAGGCCAAGTCAGCTGGTTCCCCAACACATGGTCCCACTGCGACAGGAACGACAGCGGCATGGCGAATTTATGAACTGAGTCAGACACAGAAATCTGGGCAGCTAGTTCAAGGCAATGATCGAATCTCCAGCATCCCCTGCCTGCACTTAACTGTACTAGAAATTACAGGCAAAACACCTACCTTTCAGATCGTCATCTTCGGTCGTGGTGTTACAGCTCTCTGTGGAACCCTGCACGGCAGAACAGAGCATTACCAGGCATCAGCAGTTGGGAGCACGAGTAAATAGTTTGATTTCTTTGTGAAGGGAGATGGGGAAAAGCGCAAAAACATTGGCAGGGATGGCAGGGAGAGGGTGATACAAGGAAGATTTGGATGGAAGCACGCCAGATATTAAGCGAAACTTAACAGCATCTCTGCTCAGCTTTTGCGCATTTAAGCCGTTCAAACCGTCCATCCAGAACTTTTACAAGGACAGAAGTTACCAAACTCTGTCAAATCAGATCAGCTGAGAGTTGCTACCGTTTGGAAGAAGAATAGCCACAAGAAGCTACAGAAGGGCCCCTAGGCTTTCTCAGAGGAACAGGTCTCCATCTCCAGAAGAAAAAAAAATTGTGTAAGTGCCTGTATCTTTTCCACCCCACATATGAAAGAGAGTGCTGATTACACACCACTACTGCGGAAAGAGATGATAGTATTTGAACAGTTGTCCCTACTCAGCCTCTTCCAGAGATCCACAGCCATACAACACAACCCTCCCAGTCTACTGCCAGCAGTATCTGGGAGCACGCTACAAACCAGACGTCGGAAAGGTAGAAACCGAAGTAAGACACACAAAGACGAGAACAACAAGAGAGAAGCAGAGGTTTCTCTGGCAACGCTCCCAATCCCTTACCTTTATGCCATCTGTAGCATTATGGACAACAGTTGTTTGAGGCTCCTAGGAAAGGATGGAAGAATCATTAAACTCCAGTTCCAGAGCATTCTCTCATTTCTTTTCACTCCCCAGCAAGTGGAGAAAAGGTGACTGACATAAGAAAAAAAAAAACAAACAAACCACAAACTCCAAACAGCACACGTGTGCTTGCGTGCGCGCGCGCACACTTCCTGCACAGAAGGTTTCCTTGAAGAGAGAGGCTGCACTAAAAGCTACAGTTGCAAGGAGACAAAGCCCCCAGCTTCCCTGCAATTCCCCCAAATTCCCAATTTGCCTCCAGTGAACCAGGCTGGCACAAATGCCAGACGGCAACTGAGCAGCCAGGCTGCACCCTTTGCAGCCGTTCATGAAATAATGACCCCTCCACAGCGTCCTCACTGGAAAATGCTTCAGAAGAGGGAGAGGAAAGGATAATACTGGGCTGGGGCCTTTGTCTCCCAGTTTTTTGGAAAGTTTGCCAGATATTTTACACTAAAAAAGGGACATTCATAATTTCCATCATAAAAAGGGGATAAGCCAGACCACCTCACTGCCTCTCAGAGAGGAGCTGCTAAGGGAACTGGGCTGTCAAAAAAGGCACATTTTTCTAAACGTCTCTAAAATGAGATCCAATTTCAGTAACAACAACAATTAATAATTTAGAATGGCTCCCTCAGTATCAAAACCATAATGAACAAAGCCAGTGAAGGGAAAGCAGAAAATTATGAAGTGTCCCAAGATCCCTTTGCCCTACAACAAACATCAGATCCCACCCTCCCACCCCCCAAAAAATGCCAAATCCAACTCCAGAGACACACAACAAAGAGCAGCTACCAGGCCTACGGGTGCTAACTAGCTCCTGCACTCATCCCTTCTTTACTGGGACAAGACTTCAGGATCCCGAACCACCTCCTCCCACTGCTGTCGCTCTCACAGGGCGGCTCAGCCAGGGCACCAGAGGCTGTGACGGTGCAGTGACATACGCTCACCCAGCCACCTCCGTCACCCATCACACTGCTGCCTGATCTTCCAAGCGTACTGAGGCAGACCACACCGAGCTGTGCCGTTAAACATACTGGGCACATGGCAGCCTACGAAGCCTGCTGCACGCAGCCCAAACAGAAAACACTAGCCCAGCAAGTCAGCGAGCTGTGGAGGATCAACCACACAACTGAGCAGGCCAAATGGGCCATCAAAGGATTCCTCTAAAAACCCTTTGCCTGCCCTTTCTTCTGTGGTGTCCTGAAGTCCATCCTCCATTTCCTGGGTGTGGGAGAGTGGATGGAGCTCGCCACTCTCCTTCCAAACCAGCCTCCCCAAAGCCAGCGGGAACAGTTGAACGGGACACACAGAACTATTACAGGGATGGCACAAGGGGAAGTCCAGGCAAGCTGCGATCCCCACATCCAACCACAGCTCTGCTCAGCACCCCCACCCCAAAGCCTGTGAGGCTGTGATCAGGCCCCACAGCAGCACAGGGACAAAGACAGAACAAAGCCAAAACACAAGCTGAAACAGAGCAGCACAAGCAGCACTCGGGATGGGGGGGAGGGAGAGAAGGGGAGAGGACAGAAGCAAAATTAAACCAAACAGGAAAAAAAAAATAGCGGTTGGGGAAGATACCATGGACGTCTGCACTGGGGGTGTTTCTTTTGCAGTGCTTACTATACTGGTTTTGTTGTTGCTCTGTGGCTGAGACAGAAAAACATGGTTTTAGTTCCCCTGCTGGGCAGCAGAGGCAGCAAGAAAACGACAGTGTGGCTTCAATCCCAACCATCTCCTCAGACCCTCCCCTCCCCACAGGCTTGATCACCAAGAGGGAGGAAGAAGGAGTGCTACCCAGGTCGCTGGACATCATCCTTCCCTCAGAAGCAACATATTTTGTAAGGCATGTACCAAAACCCAAATGTGCATGGACTGCTAGAGCTATAAGGAAGGAAAACAGAAGGGAAAAAGGCAGCAGCCCAAAGGGATGGGGAGAATCCTGGAACAAGCACCAACAAAAGTATTTGGTGAAGAAGAATGAGAGATGGCAGCAGTCCCGAGAGAAAGAGACTACAGAAGTGAGACACACACAGTAGTCATGGTGCAGTCTCAAACAAATGGGAGTCGTGTCTGAGGAGTCCCAAAGTGTGCAGGAACAGTCCTAGATATGTGATGATGCTGAGGGTCGCAGGGAATCTACTGATGCGAGAAAAAGTGTGGTCAACCCTAGAAAAGGTAGAGAAAAAATGAGGTATGGTGTGTTGCATCCCCACCGGGACCTGAACAAAGACACTTCAGGGCCAAAATATGGAAAGGGATGGGGGGTGGGACACAAGGAAAAGGCCACGTAGTTCCTCAAGTAGCAAGGCCTCTGGATGGCGCCCAGTAGTTTTTCGTCTTTCCCCGCTTCAGTCTCTCTTGTAGCTGTGGTAGAAGAATAAAATCTCCATTTCCTGCATTCACATAGCACAACAGGCTGCACCAGCTTGCTGCAAAGAAACATCCCGCTGAGTCATGTATGTCAGTTAGGTCAGGAACGAGCAAAGTTTATGTTTGTAGGAAGGCAAACCTGTGTCCATTAGTATATAGTTCCAGGCCCAAAAATCCAGCCATTTGTTGGAGAATTAGGCCCACAGTTACACTGCCGTGTAACCCCCACACCAAGTAGGTAGCTCTCCTGCTGCCAGACAGCAGCAACAATGTCAAAATCAGCACTGCAGGAGCCTCACTCAACTCCTTGGTTTATGGAGCAGGGGTACTGGATGGGAGCTCACAGCAGCATGACCTCGCTGCAGCTGCTCTCCATCCCACTGCTCTTGGGGAGTGCAAACTCGTGCTGCAAAACATCAGGCCCTCATCACCCAATAACCACCACAAAGAACGCAGAAGTCAAGTGCTCAGCTGGAATACATCTGCCAAAGGTTTAATTATGTCAGCCAGAGACAGATTCCTATGAGACTGAGACTTCACACACACCTACTAATACTCCAGTATGCATGCGGCAGCATGCCTTGGCTTAGCTATCCCTTTTGGAGAGGGAGAGAGGAGAAACAGAAGAGGAGGACGAGGTGGGTGGAGAGGGGAGGAAGTAGATGAGAGAGACAGGAATGAAGTCTTTAAAAGTCCATGGGGAAAAAAAAAGAGCATATGACACACTCATCCCCAAAGCTAAGAAAGGAGGAACACTTCACAAATTACTGTCTACTGCCTCTTCCTATATATCTCCGCATTGTCCTAAGACTTTGGCTTTCCAAGAACTTCGCGTCCTGCATGTATTTCCAGCCTGATGGCAGAAGAGATGACAGGCCACTGTGGATGTAAGAGAGGAGCAGATCAACCTGAAAAAAAATGAATCCCAAGCTATTTTGTGGCATAAACACAACCAAACTTCTGGCAATGCCTGGGTCCACCCCTCCACACAGCACTGAGGTTCCCATACATCTTCAGAAACAGTGATCCTAATGCAAGAACTATCTTCCAAACCTCTTCCAGTGAGCAGAGCACAGCCCATTTTTCTTAGTCCACTGGGCTAAGAAGATAAAGTTAGCATGAAAGAAGCTATACAAAAATACTTCTGATTTTTTAGAAGGCTTTATCACTGAAGCCAAATGGGAAAAAACCCAACCCACTGTTCTGAAAAAAAGTTGACAGCAGCTTGCTTGGTGTGGAATGTCACCTTACGAAGTACAAACCCATGCACACCCAAAGCACACAGCCTACCCTCCAGGCTGCACTAAACACCCAGGTCATTCATTATACTCTTCCCCATCCAGTGGGCTGAAGAAGACCGAGTATCATATTTGCTAGTCCAGAACCACATAGCATTTTACTCCAGAACAGACTCCCACGGGAATAAGAGGCAGAAGACTTAGCCTAAGCAGTTTTCACAGCTCTTCTCAGATGGAAGTATCTGACATACTGAGCTTCCTGCCACCTAACCAACTGCCCTTCCCTGGGAAAGACTGGCCTGCCCTTCCCAGAGCCCCAGGTACCACAGCCAACTCTTACCCCACCTTCCCCTCCTACTGCCAGCCGACATCACGGTCACTGGGCAGGCTACGATCCTTGGTAATTCACAGCAGTACAGATCAAGTTAAAAGAGGCCAATTCACCTAAAAAGGTGCCAGGCCCTTCTTAAGATCTACGTAACACGATTAGTTTTGGCACAGCAGTTGGCAGCACTTCCTGAGCTAGACAGGAGACAGACAGATAGGCACAAACAACACAGAGGGTGCAAGAGAAAGAAAACAGACCAGTGATCATATCGCTAGGGACACACGTTTCTAGCCAACTAAAAGAAAATAAGTACCAACACATGGGCTGTCTCTGGTTATTCAGCCACCTTCACTGCTTCCATGTTTTATGAAGCTGACATTTTCACGGTTTACATATCCCAGCTGCTCTAAAACAACATGCAGAGGGAATTTAAGTATTGCTGGCAGTGGGCAGAATAGAAGGGCAAGAAAGGCACAACAAACTCCTGCCCTGGAGTTTCATAAAGGCAGGGCTGGTGAAAAGTCAGTCCCTCACATCAGATTTTCCAAGCAGTACTTTGGGATTACTTTTTTGCATTTACATAGTTTTAAGCTGTCACTGAAGGATGAATAAGAAAAATATCTTCCAGATAGTAATGTAGAAAGAAATTATTCTGCTCTCCCAGTATGGTAACATTCCTATTCCTACCTGCAACAGGGGAGAAACGTTTTCTGTTCTTTTTCAATGGAAAGGAGATAATGCAATAACTAATTTGTGTATTTTAGTATGTGCTTAGTTCATATCTCAGTGTCAGAGACAACGGCATCATCCGATGGTCTGTGTATGACTCCTTACAATATGGCACTGGCCAATTTTCTTTTTGCTCCCTTGAGAGTGGATTTGACTACTTTTCTAACAAATTCTATGGATGTCAAACATCTGGATGGGTGAAAAAAGGAAATGAATAGGACAGGGGAGGCAGTTACTGGGTATTTGGTCATGCTGGGATACATAAACAAGATCAGGACAAAAGGAAGTTTGGGATTATAAAGGCTCTGACAAACCTTTTCAGTAAGTATGCTAAAAAAAGAAGTGACCGGCAGCTCTGAGCTGCCCGGCGGTGCTGTGCCCACACATTTCATCTGAACAGTGGAGCCCCATCAGTCTCTGCCACATTTGGAGCGACTCCCAGTTTGTTCTACACTGCAGGGCTCCCACCAAGGATGACGGCACCAACACCAGGCAAAGCACCTGCTCCTCTTTTTGGCACCTCTGCAACAGAATGACAAAGCCCCATGTCCAGGCAAAGCACACACCTGCTCTGCTCAGCCCAGGCGAACCACTGCCTTTTTTCATTTCACACTCAGAGCAGGCAAGGTCAAACTGCATTGCCAGCAGTTGATTTTTCTGCACAAAATGGGAAGTGTACGACTGGCCGGGGGCCAGACAGTCACAGGGCCCTTTTAGTGAGGACATGGACCTTTCAGTGCACAATGATCCCCCCCTGCCACCGCCCCCCTGCACAGACATGCTATGTAGGGTGATGAGCACAAGCCGAGCGTGCATGGCATGAGAATGGTGGACGCACGAATCGCAGGCAGCTTACGGGAGGTGCTCACCATCAAATGCACACTGGAGCTCGACTTCCTTTTCTGGACACACCATTGAGAGAGGGAAAGAGAAGGGAAGAGAGGAGATGAGAAGAAAAGCACAGAAACTATTCACACATTAGTGTGGCAGCGAGGGCCCCCCTGCCAATAACGCTCCCCTAGGGGCAGGTATAAGCAGCAGCAGAAATGCACAGACACGCGAGAAGGCACAAAGAGAAGTCACCATTAAAGAACACGACTACACACGAGGGGAAAGGGCAAGGCTGACAACCCCCATCCACTCAGACATCAAGGTCAGAACATATGTGCCCCACACACTGATAAAAGGAGAGAAGAGGAAGGAATATATATGCACAAGACGCGGGATGCAAGGGGGTGCCCTCTATGTGCTCTCCCACCTCAGAAAACTGTGCAGCTTCCCCAGCCACACTGAAGGGGTAGGCAGAACCCCCCCGTGTGTTCACATTGGGGGAAGCAGAGGCATGTTTGCAACTAGAATCAGAGGCTAGGGTGGAAGGTGCAACAGGACGGGCATCCCCAAGGGCTATAGAAAGAAGAGGGAACTTCTGTGCATAGCACGGGGAGGAGAAAGGCTCCCTCACACAAAAATTGGGGCCGACTGGAGGCAAGGCGCACCCATACTCAGACACAGAGGAAAGACAAGGAAGGCAAAGGGGCACTCAACAGCCAGAACACCTTGTGCTCTCAGATCCTGGGAAAAGAACAAACAGGGAGCAATGCTCTAACACTACCCAACCTTCTTGGACTCTACTCTTGTTCAAAGGCATCTTCAGTCATCTTCAAAGACACTTTCATGTCAAACTGCACCCTCCAGTAAACCAGGCTCAGCATGAATTTCTCTGCTCTTTCACTACAGTCTTCATGTTGTCCTGTTCAAGCTGAGCCTGACAGGTCTTTCAGCACCACAATGCTACCCCTTTCCCCTGCTGTCTCCACATACATCTTTCCATCTGCCCTTCTCCTTTGGTACTATCTAGGCTATTTCTCTGCTGTTTACTACTCATTGGGAGGTACTGCAGAATCTAGCTCAGAGTACTGTAAGACAGCATGTCCCAGTCAAAACCCACGATGACATGGCCTCAGCTACGTAGCTCTGGACTACCTGCACACGACCATGGCCCAGCTCTGGAGCAGCCCTTCAACTCAGTACAAGCCATGGAGTTGTACCTCCCCATTTCATACACTTACTGAGCCTTCACAGCTTTCACCCTGAATATTGCCTTCATCCCTGCTATCCTCCCGTCAGAGCTCAAGCACACATACAGACTGGCATGTCTGTGAGAGCAGAAGTGCCCATGTTCACCTCATACCCAGAGCCGCACTCCTAATCACACCATACAGCCCAGAATCACACAGCCACTGCACGAGCAGACTCAAACTAGCAAAGCTTCTGTCTCATCTGATCTTTTAATTCCAGTACGGACAGACTCCAAACACTGATCTGTTCAGCATTTGGCTCACCAGTCATCCACTTTATGGAGGTGCAACACAGGGCTTGCCATTACCTGGTTTACAAACTTGTGATTCCTCTCATCTTCCTTTAGTATAATTTAGCTTCTCCGCAGGCTTTTCTTTAAGCTAGAGCTAAAATAGGAGGTACTACCAGTGCATGAGTACAATGCTTAGACCACCAACAACCCAGAGGAATCCTCATGCCCAGTCGCAACAGGGAATTCTTAACTGGGAGAAGTGGTAATTCACACCAGCAGAGAAACTGCTCCAAAACTTCAGTTTTTATTTTTAATGTATCCTAATAAGTTGCACCAGACAAACAGAGGCTATACGGATACTGCAGGGGAATGTCTCTCTAAGGAAGACAGTCACATTTGAAGTTCATATAGATTTCCAATGAGTTACAGAAACAAAGAAAGGGGCAGAAAATATTAAGAGACAAGCAAAAGGTTCAATATGAGAGTCAACCGACCCATACAGAAAACAATCACCCTCCTATGTTAGAGGCAAAAGTAACACTGACTCAGGAGGAAACAGAACCCTCTGCAGATCAAAATTTCATTAGAGTACAATCTACATTTACAACAAAGTTGGTCTATTAACATGGCATGATGTATTGTAGAAATCATAGAAAGCACATTATTGCTGGCTACTATAACAACAGGGGAGAGAAAGGCTAGCTAGGCAGTAAGAAAAGGGTAGGGGGGTGAGGTCTGTGTTAAGACCAGAGCATGAAAGTACTCATACAACTCAAGGCAGGTTGGATAATGCCAACGTGAGGCACCAGCAGTAAGTGCTAAAGCAACAAAACTTATTAAATCAAAACATATACAAGGAAATTACTAAAACCAGATCAGTCTCCCAGTCCCCTCTGTAAGAGCTGCACCAGAGCCATCTACATCACCTTCCCAAGGTGACTGGCTGAATAAGCAGAACTTGTTGTTCTTCTTGTAATGTGACTGCAACTTAGCAAAGTATTTTTAAGTTACATCTCTTAAGTATTTCTAAGCAGTGCAGAGTCATCCCAGGGAATGCAAAAAATCATTGAAGGCAGAGATAGCCTATGGTAAAGTACCCCTCTGATCACTTTAAGGATTTCCCTAGATCTGAGCGACAAAAATTCTCCCAAAGCAGTATGGACAACATTTTCTTCTCAAAACCAGGAATGAATTTAAAGTTCTGTATTTGTTTGAAATTCAGGTGTTAATTTCACAAGAGGAGCAGATTCTCTACAACGAAACTTAAGGAAGACTCCTGCTTCAGGTAACAACTAACAGAAGTCAGCAGGTGACAGAAGACAACCTGAAGAATCACTGTCCCTTCAGCACAGCAGCAATACTAGAAATGGCAAGTGTAAATCATCCCGAGCACCTATAGAAAATACAACACAAACTAGAAGATGCTATAGGGAGCAGAGTGGTTCCAAGCAATGTCCCATTCACAATTCTGGGCACCTAACACGGGTATCTTTTTACAACAGCTTTTTGCATTTCTGTCTTCAACATGCAGTTCTCCTCCAGTTTGATATTGACAGTATCGGTATGTTAAAATACCACGCTTGCTGCAACTCATATTCCTATAGAGAGAATAGTCGTTTCAGGACTTAAGGTACCTAAAAAATATGTTCAACTCAAAGCAGATCAACGAGAGGCAGCCTGAACTCACAGATTTGAGGTCCTATTTCTACTTCTTCTTTAGTCCTTTTGTGCGATGCTGAGCAAATAATTTCATCTTTGCCAATCCATCTTCTCTCTTGCCCTTTGTCAGCTTGTCTATTTAAATTGTAAGCTGAGAGGCAGGGATTTTCTGCTTAGACATCGCTACAGCTCTAAGCACACTGGACCCTTGATCTCAGTTGGAGTTTCTAGGCCTTACAACAATGCAGTGAAAAAAGTGAATGCATCAAAGGTGGGTAGAATGTGTTACTGGATGTCAGCACTCGCACAGATCTGAAGTGCTCCCCAGGCATCTTCCATAAAACAGTTCAGCATAAAACTGTGCTGTTCAGGTGAACCCGGGTTCTCCTCATTTAGTTTCACCATAACAATATTTAAACAGTATGGCTTTAAGATCATAAATAGTCCAAATACAGAAATAGGAGCATTAACTCCTGTCGGTCACTGCATGGACGTTACTCGACCCTTAGAGATTTCCAGACTTTCTAAGGATTCCCTGTTGGTTCACCTTGCTACTGTGCTTTCTCTGTCTAAGGCACGCTTTCGCTAACTGCTTTCTCAGCAGCCGTGCCAGCTCACAGAGCATCCCGCCTTCCCCACATACTCTTTACTGGGCAAAGGGCAGGGAAAGTTGGTACCCACCAGGCATAAAATGTACACTTACCGCAATATTCCTTACAAAGAGCAGAACAAATGATATTTGGTGCCTCTTTGCAGTTATGCAAGATGAAGGACAGGTTTTACAACATTAACCTCGTCACACCAAAAATCTGGATCTTTACTCTTTCAGCTGAGTTCTCCTTTCAGCTATGCTATTCAGCTTTTACTGGGAAAGAAAACAGCGTGCATGCAGCAGAGAGACAAGGTAGAAAATTAACAAATTTTGCAGAGCATTGCAAGTGAATGCTGTTAAAATCTTCTACATCCCATAGCATTCTGCACAAGTTACTATTTATATAGAATGTTACACTGGGCCTGAAAAACATTTTGTATCCCCTAATCACAAACCTAAGTGCTCAGAAAAAAAAAGAGAAGAAAGCGACAAAGAGCTTAGAGAAGAACTAATTTTAAAATACTTACAATTACATACTTAACTAAAAATAGCACTTTGCGCATTAACAAATTCTGGTTATAAAGATGGATCTGCCAGGCCCTGCTAGAACTGGAAACACATGCATCCTCTCACACGAGTAGGAAGGGAAATTCCCCTTTGGGAAAAAAGCGAACATGACATTGTGTGCCCAGACACACACACACACACACACACAAGAAAAAAAAAAAAATCAACAGTAGGACTATAACACTAATTACAGGGAGCCCAGACCCTGACAAGGTCAGAGAAAGGACATTCAGCATAAAGTGTCCTTAATCTTCACCCAGGTGTCTGCCCCAGCCCCTTCCTTAATCCCTCCCTCACCTTGCAGTGGATGGCAAGTCCAGATTACAGGCAGAAAGGGGAACAAGAAAGCAAGCAGATTTGACATGAGACTGTCTAAAGTAAATTTTAAAATGGCAGCTGCACAATGTTGCTTATAAATTTAGAATCTTAAAAAAAAATACCTGGGACCTACAGTGGTGGCCACAAGATAAGTGGCATGTTACATGCCTCTGCAATTCGTCACCCAGTATCTTCTAGCCTCACTTTCTGGATTTGAAAGCTGAAAAGTATGTTTCTTGGGGATAAAATGTGGGCCTTCCTTGTTGCTACTCCATCAGCTTGGATCCAAATTCTGCCTGAAGAAAGTGAGTGCAGCACTACCAAAGGTTGGGTGTGCAGGGACAATTTAAGATTCAAGGCAGTTTAAATCATTCATTATTTAAGTTAATGGAAAAGTTCTCAAGTGCCAAGCTGATGAAATATCTACCAATTAGCAGAATTAGTACTTGAAATAGAAGCAGCAGTGCAAAATGAAAACCAGAAATGCTTAAAATAGATTTTGGAAAGGAATTTGCTAGAAGAGAGGGTCATACACATGGCAATTTGTCAAAATAACCCCAGTGTGGACACACCTATATAAAATGTTTGCTTCCAGTCCTCCCCTCCTGATTTAAGCTTCCCCCCCTTCCAAAGTGGTCCAATGCAAGTAAAATGTGTCCGTCCCCATTGCTTTACTGTGTTAGGCTTGCTTCAGCAAAGGATTAAAGCCAATTCCTATAGAAAGAAGAATTGTGGGGTTTTTTCTTACATATCAGCTCAGCATGACTCACACTAGATGCTTATATCACCGCATACAACTAATATATCACTCCTCTCTCGTTTATGCTACATTAGCAACAATACCCTGTACCTTGCATCAGATACTCACCAACACCAATTTTCACGGAGTTCTTAGGAATAAAGCACGAGAAAGACATATAGGCCTCACTGAAAATTGCCTAATATTATGCAATAGAAATTCCTACTGTATTTGTCAAATAATGCAGGATTCTAGCATAGATATCTCTGAATATCAGCCAAAAGGATGGGAAAGTTACCTTGAACAGAAAGTAAATTAAGACAAACTGATGATGTTTTTTTCTCAATGGCTTAAAGCCAGTAGTTTTCACACTAGTGTACTTATCAGTTTGTGGAAGAAATATTCTTTCTATTCTCATCTACTGTGTGGATATCTGTGGCAACATTATCATGGAGCACAGTCACCCGGGACCAGATAATGCCAGTGAAGAAACTGAAATATATTTTCTCTCAAATCTCCATAAGGAGCTAATTTCCAAGAAAGTTTTAAGAAACAAACAGACAAACAAACCTAACCACCAAACAAACCATGAGTCTCCATATCTGGAGGGAACATAAGAAACAGCCTAACCACATGGCATGTGGTCACTAGCAGGCTACAGTTAAAAATACAGCACACTATGCTTCTTCTAAACCTACATCTGATGTAAAATTATTTATATAGGAAGTGGGAGTGAAAAGGATAACACGAAGCTGAAAATCTGTTTGGTCTTCAAGTCATGATATCTGTGCTCTACACTACCGCAGTGGGCAGAAAAATCATAGCTTGCTACAAGTAATTGTATTGGGTCAAGCTGAGTGGTGCTGTGCTTTCTATTGGTATGTAGAGAGGGGTTGATAACACACCAATGTTTTGGCTACTGCTGAGCAGTGCTCGAACAGCATCAGGGCTGTGTCTCCAACATTCCCCCACCACCACTGGGTTGGAAGGGGGCAAGATCTTGGGAGGGGACGTAGCCAAGACACCTGACCCAAACCAACCAAAGGGATATTCCATACCATATGATGTCAGCTCAGATATAAAAACTGAGGGAAAAGGAAGAGGAGGGGAGGCATTCACATTTTATGACGTTTTGTCTTCTGGAGCAACAACTATGCATACTGAAGCCCTACTTCCCAGGAAGTGGGTGGACATTGCCTGCTAATGGGAAGTGGAGAATAAAATCTTGTTTTCCTTTTGCTACCATGCACAGCCTTTGTGTTTGCTTTTTTATTAAACTGCCTTTATCTTGACCCACGAGTTTTCTTTCTTTTCCATCTCCTTCTCTCCCCGCCTGTCCTATTGAAGAGGGGAGCGACAGGGCAGCTTGGTGGCACCTGGTGTCCAGCCAAGGTCAACCCACCACAGTAATGCAAGACCAGATGCTCTTAACCAGTCACTGGCACAAGTTGTTTGTCAGAACTATCTAGGATGAGAAAATCAGTGGGGCTAAAATTGCAAGCGTCCTGCATAAGGAGCAGCATATGAAAAGCAGGCTGGTCATAATGATGAGGCCACCAACCAGATAGTGACCAGCAAAGAGGTGGCTGCACAGCAGCCAAGTGTGCCAGTACCGCTCCAATAGGCAAAGGGAAGTGGTAAAGGGCTACACTTCCGTGGTATAACTGAAGAGAAGCTATAACTGAAGAGAAGCAGGACCATACATGTAGACAGTAGGGGCAAGGAAGGAAATAAGCATTGTAGCCACAGAAATCCTACAATGGAAGCATTAAGGATGTACTACAAACACACACAGGCCACTACCTGCTCTCTTATCTTGTCCAAACTTAGCACCGGCAGGAAGTGACCTCTACTTTTAAAGTCTGCATTACTGAGCAAGAGGGTTACTCAAAACACCAGCTTTAAAAAGAAATAAATAATTTCCTTCTGAGTTTTAAAGCTTATAGAAATGAGAACTTAAAAGCCACACCTGAAGATAGATGCTGTCTGGGGGAAATGAGAAGCTTAAACAACTCTACTGAGGGCCCTGAGCCCAGGCTGAAAGCACGTGAAGCCCCTTGTGGACACCATTCAGGTTCACACTGCAGAGCAAGACTGCTCTCACAGGAGCAAGGCAGTTGCATGTAGACTCTTGACTGCAGGTCTCCAGTGTCATGCAGAAGGAGACGAGGTTCCCAGAGGGCAAGGCAACCCCATTCACCATGTACAGAGAATGTTATGCTCTCTTATCTTTCACTTTATCACAGGTATTCAGTTATATGTATCAGGAACAACATACACTGTGAAGAGTTGAAGAGTACTTCAAATCAGCTAGAAAAGCAAATCCAGCTTTACTCTTTTCACAGAGGAAGACACAGAATTCTCAATGAACCAAACACCTCAAGCTTTCTACGGAGCTGGAAGTCTCTAACCTACAGTTCTCCTTGTAACCACATGACCAGGAAGCTGTGCCTCAAAACCTGCGTGCACATCATCTGTCCATTTCTGGAAGATTTTGACCCCAGTTGTGGCACTCCCTGAGAGCCTGTTGGAAATCAAGAATGCTGAGAAGAAAGCCATTTTTTTCTAGGTAGGTGACAAAACCTACATAGACGTGTTATTATCTGCTGCTTTTCCAGTTGCTTCTTCCCTGCCATGTTGGGATTTTGAAGAATGTATCTGCTGGTTTACATTTCACAACATTTGGGATCATCCATTCTTACTCCACTGGGGTTTTACTGTAAAGTCTTGCACATCAACTGATGCAACAACTCAAACACACTTGCTGTATTAGTGTGCATGTGTTCAACGCGTGTCTGTACAAAAGACAGGCATGTGCAAAGGCACAAAAGCTCACTTTTGCAGGCACATTTCAAAGATAAGTATCCTAGGGAAATAACAGCAGTTTCATGTAGCATTTTGGTCAAAAAAACCCCAAAGACTTGGGTGTCATTAGGGCAGAACACAGCAGAACTGCAAGAATACAGGTTTTACTAGAGCAGTCCCCAAAATAAACACAACTCCTCTGAAAACACCTCTTTCTCCAGCAGCCTGCTCGTATTGTGAGCTCTCTGGAAACAAAGCCTTATTAAACTGGAAATGATCTAAGAGAGCAGGAGAGAACAAGTGTGCTGGTCCTGCAGTGCGCACGTCAGCTCCCCGGCATGGGGAAAATGTGCGCTGTCCACAGTGCAAAACCAGGAGATGAACTATTGCGCCTAACAGAAAAGGACTGGACTTCAAATGGAAATGCAAGCAAACAAACCAAACCCTACCTTCCCATATGGAAGACAGTTATCCGTGGGAACAGTAAGGGGAAGACAGTGCTCTGGCCCAACACTGTCTCTACTCCAGTACCAGACGGTAAAGGGCTACTTGCCTGCAACAACATACAGCCTTGAGAATGGCCTATTTGACCTCCAGAACTAAAGGGTGACCATGCACACAAAGAGAGAAACTGAAGTGGGGAAAAAATAATTCCCTTCAGAAGGGAACAGGAGAGTGCCTGGCCCTCAGGGATGTGGACCAAACTCTAACACAAGACTCAGTTTTCGTTCTATCCAAACATGAACGTCTGAAGACTCCTTCTTCCCCACCCCTCTTCCCAGCCCAACCTTCAGCATCTGTCCAAGGGGGGAGACAAAGAGAATTCCATGGGGTTTGCTGGGTATCATCATGCTGACAACTGTTCTGTGCAATTTTGATACCCAGAAACATTCTGCACTGAACAGAACAGACTAGTCAGAGGCATATGTCACACTTGCTCAAGTCCTTGGTCTTTCTAATCCACAATATTGATCAGTTCTCCATACTTCAGAGAAAGGGGAAAAAGAAATCTTGCTGGCACAATAGTGCACTTAGCAAGTTGTGTGATGTATTAGGTAGGGAACATTAAGATCCCACTGAGGGGCATCATAACGATACACTGAACATAACAGCCCCAGCCGCAAGACAGGGCTGTGGTTTTACCCTGGAAGGGGATGGGCACCAGAGAAAGCAGCTGCCTTCTGTTCAGGTGGTGGGAGAGACAGTGAAATGGGAAAGCAACGGGAGAAGTAGGTCAGATTTTGGTTACAAGACCATTCACTCTTTCTGTCCCCCCACTTCCCTCAAAACTGCATGAGATTTCAGAAGGACAACCATCCTGCTCATTCCTTCCTAACAGCAAAAGACCTGGAAAACAAGGGCGAGTCACTCATCAAATCCATCCTGATAGCAGAGGGTCACCTATCCTATCTATTGTTCACCTAATTAGGCAAAAATGCTCCCACTTTCACCACCTCAGGAAGACCAAGTCTGAAATGAAACTTCAGAGCTCCCCTATTTCAATCCTCCACTCACACAGCGACCCCATCCAGAAGTGCGAGCAGTTACAGGGGTAAGAGCTAAAGAAATCTGCCAGATCTTTGCAACAGGATAAAGGCTTCACCCTCAAGTGCAGCCATTCACATAACAGACTTTGCTTATAAAGAGGGCACTGATAACGCAGAGGCCTCCTAATTACTGCTATTCACAGTTACTATGGGGAAACATCTGGATAGCTAAAGAGACTGGAGAAGCGCAGAAGGCAGCATCTAGTAACTGTTAAAAAACAAAAAGAGAATGAGAAAAGAGACAGGAACTAGACTGGATTTTTTCACTGCAAGATAAAGATGCTCTGCTGTGCTCAACTTGAACAACTGGCACAAGCAATGAAAACGAGAACACGATAAGCACAGACAGGGGGCTCACAACAAATGCCTGGCAGAAGGCACACTTGGGGCTGACGAATGAGCTGCTCCATTACAAGAAAGTGGTACGTTGACAACGACTGTCGACAGTAAGACCCCATCTACAACCTCACCAGACATAAAACATAGCTTGCCTACTCACGAAGAGTGGATTCAGTTGTTTCAACTTCTGTAAAGAGCACGCTAGAGACCTACTGGACCAACACACTGACAGGCCTCTTCTGAGCAGCTCTTGGGAAGCATATGGGTCTGGGTACTTGACCTGGATTTTAGCTCTGGCTAGGTGAGGCCTAAGGAAAAGGCAAGTCCTAAGACAACGCTCACACAACTGTTGAAATACTTCACTCCCAAAGACACACCGACCAACTTGTGCACAGAGACTTCAGTCTCCCTCTAGAAGCAACAATATTAGGCAAAAAAGTTTTTGCAATATCCAAGTAACTGTTTGAGTTTTACATCAAAAGCATTTTACACCCTGTCTTCCCTACCACGTGACCCTACAGATATGGATTAACTAGACAACAGCAGCTGAGCTGGTGCAAATGACTATGGTGTCTCCCCACAATAAAGAGGCGGCACCCTATATAAGTTTATTACAATTTCCAAATTGGTCTTCCTAATTCTACTCCCTAATGCAAATATAAAGCTTGATCAGGAATTTGTCTTCATTCCTCCCCTCAGAAACCACCCAAGAACACTGGAAGAACATCATGCAGGGTTGTTTTTTTTTTTCTTTGCTGAGCGTACACATACTGAAGCACTGCAAGACCGAACCTAACAGGTAAGTTCTTGCCACCTTCAAGGAATGATAGAGACCAGTTTGATTCCACATGCAAGTAAGGAGAACAAAGGCGACCATGGGGTCAAAAGGGGTCCAGCATTTATACCACATCAAGGCATCTCACAACAACTGTTGAAACCAAGAAACTGTTATGGCCTTACAACACTTCAGAAGGAATAAAGGATTCTGCAACTTAGCAAATACCAAAATTGGGACATCCCTGAAGTGAAAAAAACCATTTCATCACCACATGTCCTGGGAGTGACCCATATGCAAACTGGGAGGAAACGTTTCTCACACTTTCTGCAGCTTCCCCGGAAGCTCACATTTGTCTTTGTGGACAAAAGACAGCTAAAATCACGTCCTGCGGCGTTAAAGCAAATTCAGCTGAGAGCCCTTCCGTGTGGCCCAGCGCCATGTAATGCTGATCCAGTGCTCCCTGGTGCAGCCTGCCCATCTACCCCCCTCCCCTGCTTGTACCTCTGCACAGCACGCGCTGTTCTCCCCCGGGCCTGTCAGCATCCCAGCACTGCCGAAGGAAACTCTGCCTGGGGTGCATTTAGTTCATGAATCATACTGTGGTTTGTAAGGACAACTGGAGAGCCCACGAAAGGCATTCACGTGCAAAGATGACTGCAGACACCTCAAACAAAATGGAGGCATGCAGATTTACCCACAAGTCAACCTGTACATGTTATGAGACAGAAATTAAAGGGGATGCAAGTGGAATTTCTGCAGCGGCCAACAGACAAGACGTCCTGTGACAAGACTCAGTTTAGAAGACTGGCAGTACCCCTCAACATGCAGCTTAGCAAAGAAACAACAGGAGGGGGAAAATCCCAAGGACACATGAAGGTAGATTCTTTATTGTTCAGAAAATGGTCTTGTACCTGTGCTCTGCAGTTTTCCAGGCATGAGATATTAATACTTATTTTCACCATCCTTCCCACTTCCTCTAAACGTTAAAGGGATTAAATTCCCTCTTCTCAGGGGGGTTAACAGTTCCTCTATAACAAAGCAATACAAAGGTACACCCTGCTAACCAGGTGGCTTAAAAGCACAGTTCTGTTCCTGGTTTAACAGGACACCCTCCAGTTAATCTCTGAAGAGAAACACAAGAGACCTCCCCTGCACACACCCCATATACCCCTCCTTCTTCCCACATTTCTCAGTTTTGGCCTCCATAGGAAACAGCCTAGGCTTTGGACCACGGTCCTGGCAGAAGCACAAATCCCTAATCCTGAACTCATCAGCAATAAACACTGGATGTACCAGAGCCAAAGGGGGCGGTGGAGGAGGAATTTCCAAGAGGGACTGAAATACCTACTCCAAACACAGCCGTGGATAGCGCCTCCCCTCCGCCAGCCCCACTCCTCTTCTTCCAGAGAGAGCTGCCCTTTGCCCAGCCTGCCCTGGGGTTTGCCCTATCCCCAGCTGTCAAATCTCAGTTACATTTCTCATCTTGGTTAAGCTTCTAGAGAGTTTTTTTTGGGATGCAGGGATAACATTGAGGTTGCTTTTGTTAAGCCTGACTAACTCATAATGCTAGTCTAACAGCCAACACAGCTTCTAAATACAAGCACTTACACCATGAAGAATTTTGGACTTTGCTGAGACCTGATTATTAAAATAAAAATTGTATCAATCATACCAACACAGAATTCCCAGTGACAGAGTTGCAGCCTGTCATCCTCATATTCTCAGATCAAAGAAAGTCAGATTAACTAATTTTCAACTTGGTGTCACTTCTGGGGTTAACCCCAAACCAACCAAGAATCAGTATATAGCCATGAAGAGGCATCTCTGGCTACCATTGCAAACAATGCTCACGAATGCAGCATACCTTCAAGAACATCTATTTATTAAGGACAAGACAGAGCAACGACTGATGCTTAACTCTGTCTTGATGGCTATTTAGGTCCAGGTTGCTCTAGCAGTGGCCATTTAAACACAGCAGAGTGATTTCACAGAAGAGAGGGGAGTTGTCTTGTTTTCTCTACCCTCACTTTGGTTTCTGTCTCAGCAGTCCCCTTTCTCAGATTCCCCAGTGACTTCCTATGGGAACTTGTTGCAATAGCAATTGCATGGGAACCTTAGCAGTGAGAGACCAATACAAAGACAACCTATTTGAATGGGATAACTGCCTGGCAGAATTTACAACATGGACTCCTCCTCCTGCTGAAGCATATTGCAGAATCTTTAAATCAAGCGTAGCAGCTTTTGTATTCAATGAAAATTTAATTCTGAATATTTTCAGTCAGGAAAAAATACTACTGTGAAACAAAGTGCTGAAAAGTTGTTTTGTTTTTTTTTTTGGTTTTGTTGTTGTTTTTTTTTTTTAAACATTACTTTGCTATTAACTCCCCCTGCCCTCTAAATGACACTGCTGTTCCAGAAATGCACCTGAGCAATACACAAGAGCAGTGTTTAACATTTCCCCCTTCAATGAAAAGCCTTCCACGAAGGCTTCTATTCCCCAACAAGACTACAGCGATCCTATTCAAAAAACTGCTACAGGATAAACAAAGGGTCATGAAAAGCAGTCAGATGCTTCAAAACACTCTTTTTAAAACAAGCAGGGAGAAGGGTAGAACCAGGTGGAAAGGCAGGTAAAAACCCCAAACCTTTAGGCAATGCAAGCCTTTATGTGATCTGGACCCATAGGATCTCCAGACACAGCAGACACCTCCTGTCCTATCCAATTCATCTCATCAGGTGCAGCCAATGCCTAACACTGTGCAGGTACTTCCAATGCTTTGGGAAATATCAAGGGTAGGTAGTATTTGAAGATGCATACCCATCTCCCAGACATGCCCCAGTGATTTCCAAAGATTAAAAGAGGGAGCATTCATTAGAACTAAAGCCTGAAATACACAACCCAGTGGTGTCACCTTGGCATGAGCCCCAGAGCTCCCAGTTCTTCCAATAGTGGATAATGGAGAAATTGTGCGGGAGCCAGGTGATTTCCTTCTGCTTTTTTCACCTCTGTCAGCCTCCGAAAACCAAAATATTCTCCAGGAAGACTATGTACAAAAAGCCAAAACCCAAGAGCCAGCCTGATAGTTTGTGACATTTCAATTAATGTTTTCAAACACCTTCCTGCCAATACAGAAATTTCACATCCTGAAAGACGCTCTCTTTGCAGGTATGCATATGTATGCACACAAACAGGAACAGAACCTTAACAGGTCAAAACAGATCGAAACCCATCCTAGACTTTTGAGCCTGAATGCCCCAGTCTGTCCCAAATTCAAGACATGAGAAAACCTTTCTTGCAGTATTACAAAAACTCCATTACCCTAGAAATGAAGAGGTGAAGGGCAAACACCACAAGAAAAGGCATTTACAAAGTTCTCCTTAACTTTAAGGAGAGAAAGATAAAAGTAAAGAGAATTATTATAGTAATTTAAATCCACTTTCAATGATAAATTAGACTCTCGGGCTGTAGTCATAAGCATTGAAATGCAGCAATGAAACCCATGTGATTCTGGGAAGCTCCAAAATGGAAGTTTACTTACTGAAGTACACTAATTCAGCAGGTCTACACTACAGTAGTTGAACACCATTCTCTGAAACCCCTGACTGTTTCTTAAGCAACTTAGTAGATACAGAGAAATCACTTAAAACCAACTTAATATTTCATTTAATGTGACCTCATCCTCTGTTTGACTACTGTGATTCCCAGTGATCTCATTCTCATTTATTCAAAGCTCTCTGGAAACATCTTGACAGATTCTGTGATTTTTCCCTCCATATTTTCTTCCTTTGAATTCACACCAGGAGGTCAGTGTTCACACGAGTCAGGTGATACAGACCTCTGGTGCCGAATGGGTATATACATAACTAACACAGCACAGCAGAAACTTCAAATATATTAATCCTACAATTTTAACTTTATTTTGGTTAAAGGAAAGAACCCAAATTCCAGTCTGAATATAAATATATATGAAGTGTACACAGACAAAACAGCAAAAATTCATTTTCACAAGCACTTCTGAAAGGCAGGTGTGTAACAGGACAGTGAAACTTTTCAGTACCACTTCAGTATTTTTATTATTTCCTCCTTCTTGCTCTTTAGTCAGGTCAAAAAAAGTCCCTGTACAGGTTACACCAAACATGCACAGGCATATTCAGCCCTTCTTTACTTAGAAAGCGCTCTGCTCCCTGGATCCTCCTTCAGCCTCTCTCAACCTCACTAAACCCCAAACTTCACATCGGGGAGTTAGTAAGGATCTGTAGAGACACGTAATGAATTCCAGCTATTGTCACAAGCTGCCATAATAGCTCCCTCACAAAACTGTCCTGAGCAAGCAGTGACAATTCCCAAGAAAAAGGCTCAGCATCAGTTAAAGAGAGAGGTTTCAGGCACAAGGCTTAATTACGTGCAGTGTCTGCCTTAGGATCTGTTTTGAACACAGGGTAGCACACAGGACTTACGCTGAACCACTTGAGAGAAGTGTATTTCACAGAGTGTGAAAGCTTGTCAAACAACACCTCCCCAAATTAAAAGTTGCAATCCTGTTAGGAAAACACTGCTAAGAATTTCATGTAGTCCACTTGTTAAGTCTTGCATAAAAATTAACTTACGGAGAAAAGCCACTTCTCAGCACTTTGTGAAGATGGCTGTTTCTAACATGAAAACCAATTTTGTCCATCCTTTCACTCAGTTTATAGCAAACTTACAGAGTTTTATCTACATAAATGAGTCCAGGCACCCTTAAATACTGCAGCTATTAGGAATCTCTGAAAACCTTGCCAACTTTCTCCTAGTAATAAATTTATATCTACTTCTCAGAAGGCGATTTAGGAATTTCTTGCATATGATCTAATCAATTGATTTCCCGGACTGTATTTCTGTAAATAAACACAGATCAGATCAGCATTTGCTTGGATCATTCGAACATCAAAAGCCACAAGTGAGCACCCACTTGTATACCCTGGTGTGACTCTAAAGATCCCACAGCAAAATTTAGATTGTAATGCTCTCTCCCGCAGCCGAGTGAACACCTACCAGAGTGTGGACAGAAGCTACAAACCCTTTATTACAACCAAGTCTCAATTTCCTGACTTATACTGGAAGGAGTGCAACTGTATGTGCTTTTAACAAATAGCCTAGAGCTGACCTGAGATACAATCTTTAAAAAGAACCACAAACAGCCAATATTAAATTGTTGAATACACCATAACTGGGGAAAGGAGCCAGAACACATTCCTTTATCTTTAGCAACTGACCTGGGGCAAAAGGCACACAGCAAGCAACAGATAACTTGCAAAAGGACACAAACTTTTTTTTTTTTTTTGCTTTGTAAAAAGTAAGATTTTTTGATGGGAAAAAAAGAGAGAGAGTACTGCTACAGACTCTTTAAGCATACTGTTTGTCACAAGCTAAAACCACACTGTCAAATGAAGGAACGCCACATTACAAAACACGTGACTGAGGAGATAGATAGTAACAACAACAGGATTAAAGAAGTCTTCTCTTATTTCCTGCAGATAGTACTATCACACCTAATTAATTGATACCAGGGTCACATGAGCCTTCGTTTTCCTCTTGGTTAAAAACATCTGTGAAGACACTTCTAGAAGATCTCATGCCCGGACAGGAAGAAGCTTCTCTCTTCATAAATCTAGTTCCCTGTCTACTGGGAACGGGGCTTATAGAGGCCCACAAAACCAAGTTATTGTTTCAGAACTTTTCAAGTGCAGTTAGATGACCTGTCAGGATAGCAAAAGTCTGAGCTCTACCCAAAGTTCCCACATGCACTTTCTAACTTTTTACTTTCAGTTAGCAAGCACGTATTCTTCAATTCCAGCAGATTTATGTATTTCAACTGCAGCAACTAAAAAACCGAAGTAAATTAAAAAATAATAATAATAATTAAAAAAAAAAGTCAAGCTCATCTTATACACAGTCCTGCAAAGAAAACAAGAGTAGCTGATCTCCCCGCTTTCAAAACACATAAAAATATTAGAATAGCTAATATCCACAGAAGCTGTAAATGCTTTACATCTAAATTCACATTTCTTTCTGGACAGTTTTTCAGAGCATCTCATTACCTGGGATCACAGCCCATATTCAAAGCAGAACTCAGTGATACTGAGAACCCTGCACTCACTGTGGGCCACCTAGGATTTCCTTCTCGTCAGCTGTTAACTGAAGCAGATCCAGCAGCTTCAGCCCTTGAGACAGAGAAGAATGAGCAGAGCAAGCCTTTTCCTCCTTGATACTAGCTCGGGGAATAAATGGATGTATAGGTCACACACCATTAAAGAGAACCCTTCTCTCAGGCATTTCATGTACTCAAAATCTGGGCCACAGGAGATTTTCTTACCCAAGCACTTCTGCAGCTTCATTAGAAGTGACAACATTTGCGGACTAAAAATGAATCCAAAAGTGCTGTTAAAAAAAACCAAAACAAAAACCAAACCCCTGACTATTTCAGAATCATCAATTTGGTGAAATAAAAACTAGCTGTGTGAATAGATCAAAAACCATTCACACCAGCAGAAAGCCCAAGAAAGCATTAAGTTTTGCACAGTCCTGTGGAAGCCCTGTCATTGTGCCACAGCTCCTCAAACAGTTATTTCAGAATCATTCTCAGAAAACAACGTATAATTTTCAAGTCCTATAATAGCACAATCCTGGGACAGGTGAATGGAGCAGATTATTCTGTCCCTTTAAGGCCAAACTATCAGAAATGCAGTCAAGAGAAATTGCTGTAGACACAAGTAGTCCTGACATATTGGCACAGGTTCACCTGAAAGCAAGAACCGAGGAAAACCAATTTTGAAGTTGCTGAAGGTTGTTCTTTAACTGTAGCTTCAGTTCACATCCTTCACTTTTTTTTTTTTTTTTTTTAAATCACCATACAGGAGGTTAAAAATGCTGCTTTGGTTTCACAAAGAGTGTATGTATGAATGTGCGCTTTGAATGCTGGGATGATCATTTCACAGAGGTTTTCATTCCAATTAGAAGTTTACTGTAACATCACCCAGAATATAAGTATTGGCATCCACCATTAGTAAATGGCCAGATGAAATGAATACACTTCCATCCCATTCATCATCACTTATAATCCATAAAGCAGACTTTCACTTGAAAGTGACTGTAGTCAGGTGCAATAAAAATCCAACTCATGCACTCAATGATTGCCCTTTCTAAAAGAGAAAAAAAAATGGCAAAGAGGGCAAAGAAAGCAAACAATCCCATAAACCAAAAGCACTTGGAAATAGAGGTTTTCCACCCAAATGGAAATGAACACAGATAAGACTGCATCACCTAGATGTGCTGAGCCAAGACAATCATCTTCCAAAAAGCACTGATTTGCATGGTGAGATTTGCATTTTCAGTAAGTGCACTACGTAATGCAGTTGGGTGGGAGCCAAACTACCAGTTATTAAGCTTAAAAGGATGAAAACCACTTCTCAGACTCCAAGAAGGAAAACTAATAGCTATATGCTTCAGACCCATTTTTGATGAGTCAAAGTAATGCAATACCCAAAGAGCTTCTGTCCCTATTCTCACCAATATTATCACTTGCTCTGTGTCCCTGCATCAGGTCTAAAGGAACCACTGCTACATAATAAGAGTTCTTGGCTCCTGGTTTCAGTCAGGAAAGCTAACAAATGCCAGCTAGAATTTCCCCAAAATAATCTGATAACAAAATATCATGAGAGGATTGTGGCTGCCGACTTTATTTCTGTTTTGTATCAGACTACAGCTCCTCCCTGGACAAATCACTTCCTATGTCACACTTGTCACCAGCCAAGACAAGGCGGCCACCATTACACCATGATGAATTGTCAGCATGTTTCCTTCCCTCCTACTCAACCCCCAAATGGATAAAATATCCCCCAACTAACTCACGGAAAACAAAACCAAGGAAGGGATGGGAACAGTGACAACTTACCTGAAAAATTCCGAGACACAAGCATCGTTGTGAGGATTGCGCCCTGTGGGGAAGAGAAAGCAGGGATAACAAACAGCATCACTCACTTCAGAAAGGGGCTGGGCTGACCCATGGAGAACACAGTGCATCAGATGCAAAGCAGAGGTATCCCAGTGCTATCTTGGAATGTCCTAGTGTATCCAGGATTCACACATGTGGCTGTTGGACCTGACACGGGACCACTCAGAGTCCTGCTTTTCCAGAGCAGTGGCTAGAGGCTAGGCAGGACTGCCTAGGAAATCTACAATGGCACTAAGAGTTATGTTTAGACACATAGTTGCTTCTTCACTTCCAAATAGCAGATAGTTGCTGGATGCACAGGCTTTGCCCTAGTTACAGGCAGCTGATACAGTATTACCGGGAGGCAGAGAGAGATCAGAACTAAAAGCCCCAGGATTTAAGAACTAGTTGCTCTAGTTCAACTCTCTTGCAGGAAGTAGAAGGGGTGATTATGTAGCAGAAGAGGTACAGGAAACTTAGAGCTTCAGAGAAAGAAACTACCCAGCTCCTCAGTACACTTTAGTACCCTGTACTGGAGGACCACATAAGGTACTTCACTAATCTTAGTGAGCTAATAATAAAAAAAATATTGTTGCTAGGAAGGTATTAACCTCAAATTCAGAAGATTAAAAACAAACTTAAGGCAAACTAACATATACTTACCTTTAGCTTCCTTCTAGCATTGAACTTTCTCAAGCATTCCACAGTCTCCTGCCTGTGCATCATTGAAGCCACAGTGGATCGTTGCTGAAAAACAGGAACAGCAAGAGATCAAGAACATACCCTAACCAAATCAGCCAGGAGCATTATCTCCACTTGCACACAACCATGGCATTTAAGCTGACATTGCCAAGCCTCTCACCACTGCATGACTGCAAAACACTGCAACCACTTCATAACTTAAGAACTTCCCAATACAGCAAGACATAGTAAGTCAAGGTTGGCTATTACAGGCCTGTGCCCAAGAAACTCTCTGAACTGAGGTACAGGGGAGAATCAATGCTCCCTGACACACAAATGGATCAAGACAATAATAAGACAAAGTCAAATGTACAAGCATACCCATGGGAACCGAGTTTGAGGCACTACAGAAAAGATCTGGGTTGCATTAGTTACAGCTCTAAGGGAAAATTCCAAGCAGTAAGTGAATACTAGTGAGCAGTAGCCTTCCTGGATGCGGCAACTCCCTGAATGCAAGAACTTGACTAGCAGAGGCCTCAGCATCTCTGCATCAATTTTGCAGAAATAGATTTTCAGTGTGTAAGAGGAAAGATCCTATAGCTCTGTTGTACCAATGCAAAAACCTGAGCATAACCTCTGGGCAGTGATGCACACCTGTCACCTACAGTAGACTGGGATCCCATCAGCTACAAAAAGAGAACTTCCCAGAATTGTTGCCAGTCATTGGGAGCACATGAGGAAACAAGAGACTGATGCTGCCAGGCATTTAGAGCACATGAGGAGACCAGAGACTAATGCCAAATTAGCTGTTGCTCTTGCATAGATCCACAAGCCTGAATTCCCTTTACAGGGACAACGGGTTAATGACCAACTTGGCAGATCAGGGTGTACAAACCCTCCATTACCTTTCTCCTGCTTGGAGAAAATTCTGCAATACCCAGTGTAAACCATGCTCATATTCAGCTGGTTTCATGGAAAGTCTCTGATCCTGTCAGCAAAGCCAGTCACCTGCTGCAGTACACACAGCAGCATGGAGGGAGAATGTAGCTCAGCTGTCCTCTTAACAACTTTGATGGTCACTGTTCATTCAGCCTCCTTAGGAGCAACAGTGATGGCCAGTTGTTCAACATGGGCTTAAGAATGTTGGGACACATATTTCAGAAGTTCAGTGATGCTAAGAAACTCAGCGTCTCAGATAAACTGTTAAGATTTCCTACCACATTTATTTCAGAGGAGCAATACATCTCCAGAAAGAAAACGTGCTGCACACGCAGAGACTGCAGAGCAAATGGAAACAACAGACTCAACAGGAGGCAGTTTGAGTGAGAGGCCGAAATGGCTGTGAAGTGAAATTGAACTCCCCATGACTTAGAGACGGAAAGCCTCTCTTGAACTGTTCTATATTGTATTGCTACAGGGAGCGAGCTATTGTAGCACACACAGCTTTGGTTCCAGGCATTGGGACAAAAGTTAAGTATACAGGAACTGCCGTTGATTACAAGCATGCAAGGAGAAAAAAAACAGAGATGCAAAGTCTCAGCTAGTGTGAATTTTTGACTTCCAAGGAACGTGCATCACTTCACAGCAGACACGACACTACACTCCTGTTACATAGAAGTAAGTTTAAATTGCTAATTTGTTGTTTTGTGGAGGAAGGAAAACAAAACCACTACAGTTTCTCAAGAAAAAAAATGAGTGAAGGAACACGCTACACATCCTAGAAAGCAGAAGTATGCTATGGTATTACAAGAGCATCTGGTTAGACTTAGGTGGAACTATTTCATCCTGTAGAGATAAAAGTGCTGCCCTCCCCTACGCCCACTCCCAGCTGCATTCTGGGATTTCCTTGCCAACTTTGCAAGAGATGAAAAATATTCATGTGTGGGGTCTGGCAAGGCAGAAACTACATACGCAGAACAGCAAAAAATTTTTTGCTGATTTCAGGTTCACAGTCAGCTAAACTGCAGCAGAGCAGAAATGTTCCAACACTGCAAAGATGCAATGCAATAAACTGAAGTAGAGATGAAGAACAAAATAATTCTAAAATATTTTGTCTGATGCCAAACTCCATCTGACCTTTTAGGATGATATGAATTGTGAGAGATGTGGGGAAAACCAGAAACTATGGACAAAACTTATAAAAAAATAAGGGATTTTTTTTTTCCTACAATGGCAATAAAAGCTCCACAGCATGACAAAGTTGGCTTGTTGAAGGTCAGCCTCCAAAAAAATCACATTTTAAAATATCTAAAATATTCTGGGCTCCTCTGCAGCTAAGTCTTGACATGTCAGTTCAGGGTAAACCACAAATTAATCCATAATAGAGGAAAACACTTACGCAGACCCATGGATGTTTGAGAGCCTGGTCAGCGGTGATGCGCTTTGCTGGGTTTATCGTCAGCATCTGGTTGATCAAATTCTTTGCTTCGGGAGTCACAGTGTCCCACTCAGGTGATGGGAACTGAAAGAGGAAGAAGGAACAGATGATGAACTGAAAATACCTTCTACTAGCAGAAGAGATTGTCCCTCCTACACAGCTGAATTCCAGCTTTTGCCCTTTTGATACCAGGGCTAACATATTTGCAAAAACCATTAATTTTTGTGAAAATACACACTGAATGAAAATTGTAAAGAATCCAGCAAATGAATGGTACCAGACAGCAGGACACACCTGTACCATTCACCAGACACAGGCAGGAAGATAAAACAGCTTAAAAGCCTTTTAGGAATCACTCGGACCTTTGAATTCCTTTCATACTCAACAATCAAAAAAGTAAAGTCACAGATCTTTTTATCTGAATTCTGACATAAAAAACACAAGCACTATCCTTTTTACCCCACCTTGCTCTTTCTCCAGCATGCTAAAAAGCTGTAACAGCATATGCAACATCACAAACACTTAACTCCAGCAAAACCTCATGAAAGCGAAAACCCATCAGGTATACTTTCCCCACCATAAAGCACAATATTCTGGAACAATACCAGTCACTTAGGTGTAGAAACCCAGCAGCAAAAGTTGTTAGCAAGCATCTACCATACCAGAAATCATTATATGGGGAGCAAGAGAGATGTAATAGTGGATGGGAATACAGAAGCATGGAAACGAAGGAAAGAATCTCAAGTATTTCAGTTGTTGATCATCCATGAGGGGTAACTGCTCTCTCCTATAATTCCAGTAAAGATAAAGACGAGATATTTATGCCATCCTCCAGATGCTTGCATGTAGTATAAATGACAGCATGCTGAGATTAAATGCAGCACATCTCATTCCTATGAATCTACTGTACAAATACAGGTAAACTAGAGAACACACTGATAAATGTGCTGTTGGGATAAAAGTCCCCTGTCTTTAAGCAGGGGGGAAGATTGACCTATCCTGAGAATGTTTCCTTACAGCACTACAACATGTAGAAAAAGTTTATCCCATCTCTTTTCTCCTGCATTTTGTGCTTTGCTCTGTTGGGTCATAAAAATCACCCATCATATTTGATTTGCATATAATCTTATTTCTGCATTCTCAGGCATCAGCAAGGCATTATACAATTTGTTCTGCAAACGTTGCAAGAGACTATTAAAACATTATGATACTGAGCTTTCATCCAGGACGCTTTCTCCCTACCCGAACTCTGAAATAAGCAAGCTCCCTACCCAACAGCACAAAGTCCAATTCACAGTTGCCACTTCCTCTATGGTCAAGAGGTAACAACAGACCAGTCCAGTGCAGACTCGGTGCCAGGATAAGGACACCAGGGGCAGGTACGCCAATAAAATTTGAGCTGTTTTCTACCAGGCAAAACAGGGGAGGAATCTACTAGAACTTGTTCATTATAGGTAAGAAGTCAAAAACAGTAGGTAGATAGGAGGCATCAGGCACTTCACTCTTCATGACTTACAGAAAGAGTTAGACATTTAACCCCTGAAGTGCTTTGAAAATCCACATCGATATAATTAGTGCAAAACCACTTCAAATGAAAACAAGCAACACAGAAACAAGAGGGGCAGGAAGGCAAGAGAAGAACACGAGCCCATCTAAGGCTATCAGGTACAAAGACATGACTTTCCTTTCACTCAGGAAGCCACTGAGCCAGGACATGGGGTTAGGCAGACCTTTGTTCTCACCAGTACAGCCGCTCTCATGGTCTCAGGCACAGAAGCTGGGAGGTAACCGGGGTCCAGCAGAACCCTTGCCTTTTTTTTTTTTTTTTTTTTTTTAAATACAAACCACAAGACAGCCTACAAAATGAACTCCCCAACTTCCTCTTGATGTTCATGCCCACAAGCTTTGAGCTAGAATTTCCAGGAGTTCCTTCTTCCCTCTTGAGCCTCTCTTTACATGGAACAATGTATGTCAAACATTCAAGTTGTGGTACCCAAACCACATTTTACACCACCTTTGCTCCCCATTACTAACCTCCTTGCTATTCCTCTCCTTCAGGCACCTTTTTACACCTCAGTTTTGCCATGCTCTGAGAACTGTTCCATGAGCTGCTTGGCTTTCTACCAGAGCCTCCAACCCACCACGCTGATCCCCAACACAAAGCCACCCCTCCAAAGTCCCCTGCCATTCAGTCTTCTCACTGGGCTCCACACTTTTCATGGCTGGAAGAAATTCCACTATGGCACTGAGGAGACCAGAGGCCATAATTTAAGCTATTATTCTACAGGATACTTCCCCTTACTTTTAATTAGGCCTTGATAAAGACAGGCTCCTTCCCTCTGCTCCCTTGAAAGAATTAGCCTTGGGTACATCTGCAGCACTCTGGTAAACACACTACGAGACACCATCTCCCACCATCTGCATTTCCAGCTCTGCGTTTCCCTAACGGCCAGCAAGGTCTTGGTGCCCACTGCGATGCTTTCCACATATCCTTTCAGTAGCCCCAAACAGGAATGTATCCCAGGCAGTGAAGACAACAAGGTGTATGAACACGCCAAACATCACTTTGCACAGTAGCTTGGGGCCTGCTGCTGGACACCAGGTAAGATAGTGCCATGTTTTGGATGGCTTCTACACCCATGCAGGTACTCAGCAAGAAAGTGCCCTTACGTCATAGGCTCCGGCTTTGATCTGCTGATAGAGTTTGTGCTGATCTTCATCCCAAAAGGGAGGGTACCCCACTAGTAATATGTACAGAATCACTCCTGGGAGGGAGAGACACAGATACACTATGGTTAGGCTAATACGCCAATTATTCCTTCAGCCCCTCTTCCTTCCCTCTTGACAGTCCCCAAGGCAATGATTGCTCTATATCTTCACTTGCCATCATATTTAGCCGTCTGAAGTAGAAAAAGACAGTATGAACCTGCTGAACCTCACCCTGGCACTTCATGTTCAGCTCTTAACACCAGCTGCCAGGAGCTAGAACAAAGTGCATGATGTCCTTCTACCCTCCTCTGGCTATCATGGCTGGTGAGCCACAACTCCCAGCTGCTCTCAGAAAAAAATGAAGCCACATCCCCTGGGGCTGCTGGGCAGCAAGGGACTTTTTAGGAAGGACTAGGTTTTTAGATGCTTACTGTGCATGGTCTTGGGACAAAAATGCTACTGACAAAGCTAACACTCCCAGCCTGCAGAGAACCATTTAGTCCATGTCAGGCAACACTGATACACTGATATCACATATCTTTAGACTTACTGGTATCCGATATATTTACACTTCACTTTTTCATCTTAAAAAAATCATGTCTCTTTAGTATTTCATCTTCTACATAGTGTAATAGGAAATTGCTACAGTTATCTAAACAACTGACTCTGCAAAGCATAGACAGGTCCTATCTCTTGAGTCTCAAACATCTGATAGATGGCCTGAGGAAAGGATTAGGAGCCAAAATCAAGTGAATTCAGGCTCCAATATTAATTCCATCTACACAAGGTGCTTATCCTCAAGTGTGCCTTCATCTCTCCACCCAATAAGAAGGAGCACTGCACACCCTCCCAGCAATAAGTTATAAGGAATTGCTCTTCTACATGAAATGGTGTTGTTTAAGTGTAAAATGTTTTGGCAGAATCTTACCACATGCCCATATATCCACTGGTTTTCCATAAGGATCTTTTCTTAAGACTTCGGGGGAGAGGTAGCCTGGAGTGCCAGCAAACCCTGCCAGGAAATGGATGACATGAAGTACTTACAGTACCCAAGCAGAAGAGATCTCGCTATGTCACAAAATCCACTACTGGTAACCAACAAATTCCAAAACCCATTTCCCACCCTTCATCTCATATTTGCTAGAGCTACCTCTTTGTAAACCGACAGAAAAAGGAGGGGGAAGGAAAAAAAAAAATAATAAAAAAATCAGATGGGATCGAGTGTTTGTGTGTTGCAGGAAAAACAGAGGAAAGAGGGAACATGTCAACCAGCTGGGCACAAACTCTTACGCCAGGCCTTGTATTATTGTTACATATAATGGCTTGGAGTTTGAAAACACAAGACACAGATGGGACACATTCGATTGCCAAATGGTATGGACAGACCAGGAGAAGCAGCCATCTCTTCACAATCTCCACAGCACTGCAGAGTCTCAGAGCTGATGTTTAGCCTGAGGTGGTCTCATTTCTAATTACGTTTTAGCTAAACAAAGATAAGGCCAGATCCAAATGTGCCTGAGGAAGGCCAGGTCAAATGCATTTCTGTAAGATGACCAAACAGAATTCCAGATGTCTACACTCCTGAGCAGTAGGAAAGTTCAGATCAGGGTCTAAACTTAGCAGCTGCATTCATCTCTGACACTAGTATCTACTGTAAACAAAGAAGAAAAATAGAGGAATACATAGCCATTTTTTCTGTCTTTATTTATCATATTCTTTCCTGTATTGCACATAGGCTCATGCCCAAGGACCCAGAGGCTCTGAGATGCTTGGAAAGGAAGCAGCAATGCCAAATACACGCGAGTGTTCTGGAAGAGCTGTGAGAAAGTACTCAGGGAGTATGCAACTCAGCCAGCCACCAGAGAAGGGGGGAGCAAAAGTGGGAAAGCTCAAACGCTCTTACCAAACCAGGCCTGCTGCTCTCCCTGGACTTCTATAGCCAGTCCGAAGTCAGCCAGTTTGACAGCAGCACCCTTACATTTACTTGCCAGTAGTAAATTCTCAGGCTGGGGAGAAGAAAGAAAAGAAGGGGGTAAGAACGAAAGACTGACATCCTCATTAAAGCCTCCTACCTCAGTATTCACATAATTAAACTGAATCTGCTGGCTGAATTTAGCAGGCATGTACTAAAGCTGGTCAGGTGCAGGCAGAGCAACAGCAACAAATGGCCTTGACCTAGAGTGGCAGAAAATCCTCAAGTCTAAAACAAATCCTCTGTGGGAGCCAGAGCCTCTCCCAACCCAGCCCATATGTTACATGCAGACACCAGAGGGCACTGGCAGTACAGTTCCTGCAGCACAAGACCCAAAATTTGTTTCTGTCATCCCCAAAGACAGTAACTGGCGGGGCGGGAGGGGGAAAGATGCAGTAGGTACAGTCTGCAGTGGTGCTTCTCCCCATGAACATTACACGGTACTCAAGGCACTGGAAAAGTAAATACGATGCTAATAAGGCTGCCAAATACAGCGCCATAATGTGGGAAGGCATCATCTGGATAGGCAGTAGCTTTCATCCCTTACAGAAAAAGCCTCAGCCTCGAATTGGCATAAGCAGCACAGCAGTGAGTATTCTTGTAAGCTGTTTTTTCACGTTACATATTTACAGCAGTGTAAAATATGTTGTCTTGCTACTGCTGCTGTCACCTATACGACAAGCAGCCATGTCACTTCTCCCATGTGCCAGGAAAGGGGGACAGACTTTTTTGCCCCTCACATTTCCACCTCACATGAATCTCACTCAAATCATAATTCTGTTGTGTTCCAGCAGAGGACTTCAGCAGAAGGCTTAACACAACTCCAAAAATTGTACTGAGAGTCAGCAGCTTCCTCTGCAGCACCACAGCAGCTAGTTACATGGGACTCTCTGAAACCCCGAAGTCTTTAAGGTGGTGGCTATTACAGGTCTGCAGGAAACCCAACTTGTAGACAGGACAAATGTGATTTCTCATCCTACTCGCTTCTGATCATTTGTGCAATTCATATCAACTTGAGTTTTTAACCAAGCAAGATGGAAGTCTGGAAATGCAGAAACAGGAGCTTGTCTCTGTTTCACAAATCTGATGAAGGTCTTTTTTTTGCCTGCTCAGTTTCATCCCACAGCAAAGCTCTATCCCCGTTCTGCCTGACTGGAACAAGATACTTTGCTCATTCACCTGCCTTAAATACTGGGTATGTGCCTTACTTCTGCTTTGAACAAAGGGAGAACAGCCTTGCCCATCACAGTCCTTGCCATAAGCAGCGTGGAAGGAAGGGGAACTGGGTGTCAATACATTTGGATGCCACTGGCTTTTCACTATATGGGAAGTGGAGAAGATTGCGTTAATCAAGCTACACTGATGAGAATCCACCAGTGTAAACAAGTCCCTACAGCAGAAGACCAGTGAAGTCTTCTGAAAATCCCTCCCCACCTCAGATAACACCTGGGCTTGGCTTGACTAAGAAACTGAAATTTAGGCCACGCTTCGCTAGCTAAGCACTATTTGCTTCTAAAATGCAGCTACCAACACCTTAAAGCTAACGGTGCTTATCCATGTGCATGTTTGCCAACATAGGGGTTGTCTCAGGTTTCACATACTTTTTGGTAAGGATGTGAATGCATTCCCTAATTTCTTACGGTCCTTATGGGCAGCTCAACATTTGAAGTTCTTTAAGAGCATGTCAGCCAAAAGACAGGCTTATGAGAGGGAGGTGCAAAAGACAAAACTTAACTTGAAGCAAGCTCTGCACACTGATCGTGAAAGCCAAGCTTTTGGCAAGGAGCTAAATATTAAACAAAGGGCACAGGATCTTTTATTGCTAAAAGGAATAGCTAGATAGTTTCAGTGAATCAGAGCAAGCAACAGAAGAAATACATTAACTACAGTAGGGAGTGTCTAGCAGGTGATAAGTTCTAAACGAGTTCAAAGCTTTCACAAAAACATGATTTGGGAAGCAAACCAGATTGTATTGAACACAGGATGAGAAAGAAAACTTAAACCATCCTGTACTGGAAAACACTACTGATTTTCATAGAGGCCCTAATTTTGGGCAGTAGTGCCTCTTGGAGGCTGGTTTCTCAAGAGCAGGTGTCAGCTCTAACCCAGAACAGCCATTCTGCAGTAGATCACTTGCATCTTTTCATGGCGCTCTGAAGCAGAAGGCCAAAAGTGTTGCACGAGAGTTTGCCAGAAACACTAAGGGTTAACAGCTGTTCACTAGATCAAAACACTGGGGAACATAGTCATCCAGCTTGCAACATGCTTTTACCTTGCTCTCTGCAAAATATTTTTATACTTTTCCCCTTATGCATTGTATAACAAACCAAAATCAACACTAGTAGCAGGTGTCATCCTGCATTAATTTAACTGGACCACTGGTGGCCATCACCATTCCCGCTTTAGACAGGGAGGGCTGCAGGGCAGGCAGAGCTTCCTGCACAAAGCTCTTCATTCTGGAGCCTGCCCAGCTCCCAGTACAGCTGGCACTGCGTGGGAAGGGAGTTTAAGTAACTACACTGCAGGGGCTCTGGGTCTGTAAATGTGTTATAATGTGGCAAATGGTTGATTCACCCAGTGTTTAACTGGCCAGCAGTTTTGGTTTTAGATTAAAAGCACTTCTACTGATGAGAGAAGAAAGAAATGACACAAAAAATTCTTGTAGTGCATCTCTGCCCTAGCCCATTGCATGTGTTTGGCAACAGTACCGAATAAAAATATACATGCTCTGTGCAGACGAACTCATCCTGGCAGATTGAACAGCAATTGCCCCAGGTCTCTTGAGATCTCTTCAATGGCAGACTAGAAAGTGTCCTTCATTATAATGAATACTACCCAAGTTTCTCCGAAAGCCTACTGCACTCCAAGGTTCATAACTACTCCCTCCTGGAGCTGCCTCAGAGAGGCTGAGAGCTGGCAAGGTTCATGAAGACTGAAAACTTCCTCAGGAGTTCAGCACACCCTCTAGAAAACTCTGAAGGAGTGAATTTGTGCTTCAGGAACCCCTAAGCCCAGTTCAAGTGAAAAAAAAAAAAAAACAAAACCCTGCCAGCTGGCAACACAGTATTCCTGTCTTGCCTCTTCCAATGATCCCCTGGCTGCTCTCCTCAGCCTCTGTGGCACGGAGGAAATATTACCTTCAAGTCCCTGTGCACGATATCATGCTGGTGAATGTGATTCACACTCTCCAGTATCTGATGAATACAGTGGCTGCAAGATAAAGGGAGAGACACACAGAGTTATGGACGAACACACATATACTTGTCATCTCATGTCATCCCAGGACCATTTCCCTAACTTCTGTATTTGTACCAGGCAGAGTTCAAGACCCCAGGCTGAATCCCTTCATCACACCCACTGGATGCCACAGCTCAGTACTGTCACATCTGGACACCCCCAGCCCCCTCAGCAACAGGATACGAAACATCCTATCTACGGCAGGACCACAAAGCCTCTCTCCTACCTCCCATCACCTCCTTCCTCTCCTCCCCCCCACACTAAGCATCTCACTCGTTCCGTCAGCCAATAGTGCCCACCTGGGACAGGAGAACCAAGGCACCTGACTATCCACAAACAGCATCCGATATTGGGCAAGCAAGACCCAGTTGCTCCAGGAAACATTCAGCTGCGCTAGTCCTGAGCAAAGCACAAACTTTTAGAGAGCAGCAGCCTCCCCCAGCAAATTCAGGATGACGACTCCTGGGTGCCTGCCAGTTTGCAAAGCTTTCAGAGCAGCATCTCAGGCACTTTACATACACAATGTGCACACACACCCGCTTGCTGGGTGCCTTTTAAGTACAGATCCCACTTAAGGGGTTAGTGATCTGAAAAGCAGACTCATTCCCTGTAAAGCGCAGTGTGCGGCACTCCCCAGCTCACAGAAAACCGTGTCCCTGCCACCCTCACTGCTGTAATCACAGGGGCATAAGCAAGATGTTATTTACACCTGTCACGTAAGGACAGCGTAACACACCCATGGGTCAGACTTCTGCTTGAAAACATCTCTTCTGCTAAACATTTACTCAGCTCCCACGGGTGAATGTGGAAGGGAGTAGGGATTTTGACAACTATGGGCAGTAAGCACCCAGCTGTGGGCAACTCAAATGGGTCTGTGTCCTCACTGCAGGAGCAGTCAGTCCACTCACAGAATTCTACAAATCTCAGGGCAATGAATTTGAAATGAGTGAAACATTTGAGGGAAGGGAAATTGGCGACTGTAAAAGATGGAAAGAGGGTGAGGGGAGGAAGAGGAGAGGAGGCGAAGCACTATATATTTGTTACCCCCACCCCTCCAGAGCTGGCAGTACAATCCTCAGGGTCGGAGTCCATGAATATCTCCCCGCTCCCAAAACAAAAATGTATAATTAGAACAGAGCTGAGTCTCAGCGAGAGAGATTTTCTGGCCAAAAATGGCAAAAGTGTGAGGTGTCCCAGGCGAGCCAAGCGCGGCGGATTGGCACGGACCTCACTCCCTCGCTCTCCCAGCCTGCTCTGGAATTCAGCTCGGCATGGGGAGAGAAAGGGAGGAGTTTCACTCTGTCATCTTGTGGGCACTGCGAGACCTGGCCATCTGACAGTCAGAGGGCTGAGCACCCTGAGGAAGGCTCACAGAGCAACAGACAGTTCTTTTACCCTAACCCTGCCATAATTTTCCTGAGCAGCATCAGTCACTGCCAGCTCTTGACCATTTCAGGGAACAGGCACTGGCAAGAGGGACAGGGGGAAGGATCATGATTGATAACCTCAAAACTTCCCAACTTCAAGGCAGAACAGCTTCAGTGACAGTGTATCTGTCTGAGGTGTTGTGCCTACAACATCTGTACGCCCCACTGCAGTGGAGCACATGGTACAGTGCCTCATTTGAGAGCATCGTGCAATGCCCAGAAGACAGAGGCTGTAAGCGTACCACAGGAAAAGCAAATAAATACCCACAGACTCCACAACAGTACCTATACTAACACACCAGGTCACACTCTTCCCTTCCTTGCACTCAATAGGATCTTCCTCGCAGCACTGCCTATCAAGCTCACCTTACAGCAGCAGCCACTACTCCCTTCTTACTGCTCTCCTCTCACAGCTCCCCTAATTCCTGCT
>NW_009260182.1:6156661-6163968 GCF_000687185.1 Egretta garzetta | reverse complement strand
CCTAATCCCTGCTGCAGCAAGGGTTAGGATAAAAACATGGGTGCAGAATAAGCAGAGGAGAAATGTCACCATTAGGCCACTCCCAGGCCCTGCTCAAGCAGAACAGGAGCTGCCTAATCTCAGCTTTGATTCCAAATGCTGCATGTCGACGGGTCAGAGAACACCCTCAGCTACTGCTGCACAAAACACCCACCCTGCATAAACCGCAAAGGGACAAGCACAGGCCATTTCGGGAAGCTCACACATGGCAGAGAGGGGACACACTCAGAAAAAGAAGGGCATAACTTTAAATCTTTTTAATATTAAAATATAAAGGTTGCTCCCATATCGTGCCTCTTCTCATTGTGTCAACCAGCTCACAGTCAGAGAGGGATTCCACAGAAACATAGCCTTCAAAGCCCCCTCTCCCCTCTGCCCCATTGACCATTACCTAGACACCGGCAAATGGAATGGGTCTGCTCAACAGCAATGGCACATCATAGAATCATTTAGGTTGGAAAACACCTTTAAGATCATCAAGCCCAACCATTAACCTAACCCTGCCATCCCACCACTAAACCATGTCCCTGAGCACCACGTCTACCCGTCTTTTAAATACCTCCAGGGATGGGGACTCGACCACTTCCCTGGGCAGCCCATTCCAATGCTTGACAACCCTTTCATTGAAAAAATTTTTCCTAATGTCTAACCTAAACCTGCCCTGGTGCAACTTCAGACCATTTCCCCTCGTCCTATCGCCCATTACCAGGGAGAAGAGGCTGACCCCCACCTCCCTACAGCCTCCTTTCAGGCAGTTGTAGAGGGCGATCAGGTCTCCCCTCAGCCTCCTCTTCTCCAGACTAAACAACTCCAGCTCCCTCAGCTGCTCCTCGTAAGACTTGTGCTCCAGACCCCTCACCAGCTTTGTTGCTCTCCTCTGGACATGTTCCAGAAACATCACTGGAACCTCTACTAGGAGAAGACAGACAGAGGCCAAGCAGGCAGTGCTCTTACAGCCACAGGACAGCTCTCCCCTACATTTGCTCACTAAGGACACCCTGTCACCACGCACCAGAAAGGTCAGGCAGACAAAGCCTCTAGCAACAGGTCTTCCAGCAAAGAGCACAGCATCTGCAAGCAGCAAGGGCTAGAGCTGCGGTGAGTCAGGCTGACTGGTGACAATAGTTTATGCTACTAGCAGAAAGAGGAATTGTTTTTTCCAGATGGGGAGCAAGAGCGTCAGAACAAAGCCGTGCACAGAGCAGTAGTCAGGAAACTCATTCCACTTGCCAACACACATGGCACATACACAGAAGGGTCTGGAAACAGTCTTACCTGGCATCTGCTTCACTGTAGTATTCTCTGGCAACAATATCCTCAAAGAGCTCCCCACCAGTAACCCTGGAGTGCAAAAAAACAAGGGAAGTTACAGAGTCTGTGCACACCTAGCTCAAGGCTGCACGGGATGTATGTGGCCACTCATCTGGGCCCTTTCCCCCTCCGTGTGGGGACCTGCAGCATAGGGGAGCCAGGGCAGAGCTCCACCGCCATGGCACCAGTACTGGTACATCCATATGACTGACCTCTCAGACTGCAATTTCACCAGCAGTGTCCAGGACACTGTTGACACACTGGGCACGAATTGCCCATGCTGCTCTACAGAGCTTAGGAGATGCTAAGCTTGGGCAGAACATCCCTCCTCTGACCCACTCCAGGCTGCCTCAGAGACAAAAGTCAAACAGCCTCCCTATACAGGATAGCCATCCTTTGCCATCCCATGCTTACACCTGCTGCCAGGAGCCTTCCTGGTCCATCCCCTACCACACAGTCAATGGATTTTTGTCAAAAAGGCCAGAAGTATCTACAGGTCTCAAAAGAGAAAGGGAGAATTATATTCATGCAGGTACTTTTTATTCCACTCTTAGTCAACCGTCCACGTGCCTGTATCACTGGTGAAGCATCAAAGCCAAAGACAGACACTTACAGATCAAAGACGAGGTAATGGAAACCTTCTTCTGAAATACTGTCATGGAGCCGCACTGCAAAAACATAATCAAGAAATGGAGATTTACAGACCATGTAGCAAATATGACACTTCACAAATCAAATGCATGCACACAGCCAAGTTCTCCCTCAACCCAATCAGTCTATTAATTCCCCATGCCCTTCACTTTGTGTGCTCGCTTAGTGACCTATTTCCTTCCGTTATCTCAAAGGAACAGATGGGTGTCCTTCACATACACCCACCCCTCCCCAGCGTCAAAACAAACTCTAAATATCTTTGACCTCCTGTTCGTTCTTCTTCTCTAACGCTTCAATACCCTCCTTTCACATCTGCCTACTCTTTCCTCCACGCTCACGTTTTGTGATCTCTCCCCACCCATTCTTATTTCCCAAAACAAACCCTTTTCAGACTCTCCAAACAAGCACCCAACCCAAAAATTGACTCCTGACCCCACCTGCATGCCAGTGCCATTGATCTCCCTTCTGCCTTTCATCTGTAAAGCTCCATGAAGTTCCCTCCCTTTACTTCCTTTTCCTCACTTCATTCTTACACTCCAAATCCCTTACCCAAAATTCAGAGCCAGTTTCTTGTCTCATTTTCCCTGATGTGTTTGTTACCACTGACATACCTGATCACATTCCCCTTCTCAAAATGTCACCTTCCTTCAGCTTCCTTACCTATGCCCCTTAGTTCTGCTCCAATTGCCTACATTAACTGTCATCTTTTCCCTTTCCTTCTCCCCTTTAACCTGCAGGACTGGGGCTGCCCCTAGGATGGGCCACTATCACCTGGTATTCTGGCGTCTCAGGGCTCTGTCCTCCTTCCCCCATATTACATGTGGGCAGTAACTATTGTATTGATGCAGGCAGCACACTGACATTTCCTCCTAACAATAAAAATCCCAAATTTTTTTGTTTCTTGGATACCTGGGCACTAATTCTAATCCAAGAGGAGAAACTAAGCTCTTAATTTCATATTGCCCCACTACTATCCCTGCTACTTTTTGCTTTTCTCCCCTGCTGGAAAACTTCACTTTCTCCATGCCAGTCAGAGTCACAAGGTAGCAATCCTATTTGACTCAATTCCTAAACTTTCACACCCTGACTTGGACAAGTTGTCTTCTTCGCATGACTGTCTACAGTCCTTCCCTATCGATTCACCCAACTAAATCAACTAGCTGAGACTAGACTGGGTCTCAGTCACTGCAACACGTTGTAATCAAGTATTGACCAAAGTAGCATCACTGTTCTCATCCCTACAAGAAAAAGCTCGTTATCCTGCTCCGTCACTGTAGCGGTACCTTTGTCTCCCCTCCCTGTCTTCCATTCTCTTCTGCATAAAATACAGGTGACCTCTCTTGACTTTTCCCATCATCATGATTTTCTCTCTGCCAGCATCAAGAGGTCAGTTTGCACCTCTTATTGGTGCATGACGTCAGCTACCATCACCGTCTTGGGAATGTTTCAAACTAGCATTTGGCACATGCTCCTACCTCATATGGAACAGCTTTTGCAAATGTTCTCAATGCTCTCCCCTCATCCTCCTTGCAACTCTCCTTTGCTAAGGCACCCTTCCACATGCATGCAGACACAAAATCAAAATTGAGAGTAGCACAGATGTGCAGAGACCACTGCCAGTACCTTTCCTGAAAGGATTTCATTCTTTATTCTTTCTGCCTGTACTTTCCTGTATTTTTCCTGCCTTAATTTGAAAGCTCTCTGGGCTGGTCCCTTGACCAATTCCCTTTCTTTAGCATTTCTACTGCATCTAACTGCAGGGGTTTGGAAGGAGCACTCAGCACGGCATAATGCTGCAAACAAGCAAGTACAGTTAGAGTACCAGTGCAGCAGGTGTTTCAGGCACAACATACTGTTCCTCCTGCATGAAAACAGAGACACATCACCTTTACGAACTATGTTCTTCAAATTATTCACTGAAAAAAAATAAAAATTCTTCCAAGCACGCAGTTTTAGTTGGCTTTGTAATAACTTCAATGCAATAAAACTTTGTGTTTACAAGAAAATTTCCCTCCTGAGCACTTGGCAGAAACCAGCAGCAGCGGCATTACAAAACGCAAGGAAGAAGAGTATTTCCTAGAAGAAAAGATTTCCATTCCAGACTGGTAACAAGACAGGCAGTGTCTTAAACAGACACTTGGATTTCCAGTGCAAGGCAGTTTTCACTTCACTGCACAAGACTGTTTGAGGTGAATGCAGGGGACAGGCACATAAAAAAGAGCTGAGGCCCAGGACACGGGCAAAAGTCTGTGAAGAGACCTTGTGAAGAGGGAACAGATGGAGAAACTTCAAGGAAAGCTGAATGTGCTAATAAGGTCGTGTCTGGTGATGCTTGGTGTGCACGAAAAAGCATTCTCCTTCCTCTGGCACCTGAAAGGTCATTGAATCGCTGCAAGAAACTCTAAGCAGAGAGAGAGGAGAGCGGCACAAATGAAATTCTTGTAGAGGAGGAACACAGCCACCAGCAGGCTGAGAGCACTGGCCATGAAAATGGAAGAGCAAACACGTCTGCAGGTAGAAGCGAAAAATAGTGAACAATAAAATTCCATGCAAAGATGTGGGCAGGAAATTACATCAGAAAATAAAACATAAATGAGCTGATTGGTGCTATTTCTTTGTCCTGAGGAAAGGAATATTGTCAGATACATTATGAAAAGGGAAAGAAGTAGCAATTCAGCTGGCAGAGACTGGCAGAGGCAGCAGAAAGAGCCTTCAAGGACAGTAAAACACTATTTGCCTCCTTAGGTGAGGAACCATGACAGGAGGACAGAGACAGTTCATAAATACTGACGCCGTACATCACCCTAGGGCTGTACAGCAAAAGAAAGGCTTGGAGGCAGGACGCAGGTCATTAACTTAACAAGGGAGCTGCTTCCTCATGACGGCCCAGAGCAATGCTGGAACAAAATCTGCCTGGGATTTAATCTGCTGAGGTAACAAAGCTCAGGGAGTAACAGTAGCACAGCAAAACCCAGAAAAGCTGTAGGAAAGATGACAGTGGGCCCTACCACCTAGCATGGGAATAATTAGCAATGGCTCAAAACATTAGGCTTCAAGTGTGGAGGGGGGCAGCAATGACGGGAATCAAAAAGGATTAAGAAAAGTCTGAATACACCAAAACTCTTTCAATTCCAGCCCAGACCCACTTCATACCGATGCTGACGGGAAGAAACAAAAGCAATACCCAGCAGCAGAAGAGCAAGAGCACCCAGTGCCCTTTCACCCTAACGTTTTGCTTACCTACCCTCCTGCAGAGCCTTGGGAGCCTTCCTGACCAGGAAGGATACTGCAAGCGGCAGCTCTGATGCCGTGGTTTACTCTGCTGACACACAAGTTAAAATGCTCTGCTTTCTAATACAGTGCTAACTACCATGGACTGTCAGCTTAAAAAACACGATCTGCCTTTTCCAACACCATTCAGCCAGCCCATGAAATGGCATCTATTCAGAAGTAACTCCAACACCTTTAGCTCATGTCAAGGATTTTAAAAGTTTCTTGGCCTCCTCTCCACTTTGGTTCATAAATATGATCCACATAGTATTAGCATTCATCATGAAGATATGCAAACATCAGATGCCATCTGATACCTCCACCTTCCTGACAGTATAGAGCCCTCTTTGCTTCAAAGATGTCCTATGTGAGTGCCCTCCATCTGAAGGCAGGATGCAGGTTCCCAAATTGCCAGTTCCAAGAGCAGGTAACAGGAACCCAGTACTGGAGAAAAGGAGATCCCATTTGTTCCACAGGCTGCTGGTCCTGACACACCATCTAACATCGCCATTACTATCACAAGTTCAGCTTCAACCAAGCAGCTGAGCAGAGCCCACACAGGCTGCTCATACCTGCATAATCTGTTGACATGAGAGGGTGAAAAATAGAATCATATGTAGATGCCAGAGGGTAAAGGATTCCCAAAAACTAACAACACATAAGAAAAATGGAGAATTAAAAATAAAAGTATTCATCCAGTTAATCTTTTCTTCAAAAATATTACAGAACCCTTTTTTTCCCTCTCATCAGGGAAGCAGTGATGTCTGCGTCTAGCGCGGCAGGCTAGACAAATGCACACATCACAAAGTCTCAAGTCACAGAAACAGGGAAGTTTCACAACAGCAACACAGGGTCTTCCAGAAGATGACCAAACTACAAAAGAGTCCAGTACTTGCCAAGGAACCTGACCTCACTCACCAGAAGATGAATCATAGAATGTTTTGGGCTGGAAAGGACCCCTAGAGGTCATCTAGTCCAACCCCCCTGCAGTGAGCAGGGACACCGCTAACTAGATCAGGTTGCTCAGAGCCCCATCCAACCTGGCCTTGAATGCTTCCAGGGATGGGGCCTCCACTACCTCTCTGGGCAACCTGTTCCAGTGTTTCACCACCCTCATTGTAAAGAATTTCTTCCTTATATCTAGTCTAAACCTACCCTGGTTTAGTTTAAAACCATTACCCCTTGTCCTGTCACAGCTGGCCCTACTAAAAAGATTTTCCCCATCTTTCCTATAGGCCCCCTTTAGGCATTGAAAGGCCACACTCAGGTCTCCCCGCAGCCTTCTCTTCTCCAGGCTGAACAAGCCCAACTCCCTCAGCCTGGCCTCATAGGAGAGGTGCTCCAGCCCCCGGATCATTTTTGTGGCCCTCCTCTGGACCCACTCCAACACTTCCATGTCCTTCTTGTGCTGAGGGCTCCAGAGCTGGATGCAGGACTCTAGGTGAGGCCTCACCAGAGCAGAGTAGAGGGGCAGAATCACCTCCCTCGACCTGCTGGCCATAATCAGGAGGTAGATCATTTCTGTTAACTGATTTTGTCGCCCAGAAGAAGCGATTCAAACCATGCTTCCTTCCTAGCCTCTTAACACAGGGATTCTGACAGATGTAGGAAATCAGTCCCTGCCAATACCCCACACAGCCAAGGTCACCTGATGACTGTTCCCATGTCAAAGGTCTCTGATGGATGAAAGAGCACTTACTACAATGGTTAGCAAGAAGAGACAGGGAGAGGGGAGTAAAGAAAACAGAAGCAAGTCAGACAATGAGGGACTAAGTCAGCTACAGGATATGGCGAAAGACTTAACCCAAGGTTTTAGTCAGAGCACAGAAAAAAGTCCCATCCACCCAAAGAACAGAGGGCTTGTAAAGTTCATAAGCACATTAATTTTGTAAGACTGTCAAGTCTTACAGATAACTTCAGAAATAATAAATAAAACCCCACAGCACTAGTAAGCAACGCCAGAACAAATGCTGTCAAAGGAGCAGAATCAGTCACAGACTGTTACGTAGAAACGTCTTCTGCAACGATACCGGGTG
>NW_009260182.1:6153829-6156455 GCF_000687185.1 Egretta garzetta | reverse complement strand
AAAACCCTCTAACTTTCATCACATATAGTCATGAATCTGGTACTGTAGTGGTACCCCACCAAGGGTAATGAGTGACCGCTGCCTAAAACTGTCCCTCCAATTTTAAATGGACACCTGTAACTCTGCATGGTTAAAGAGCTGTGATGCATCGCTACATAAAAGGCACAACCTAGCTAACTGGTTTAAGCATCCTTTTCTTCCCTCAGTATCCTCTCCAGTCTCATCCTATTAATCTGATCTCACCTGTACAAGAAGCATCTCCCACAAAGCTGGCCTTTTAGAAAGGTAACTAACAACAGAAAAACAGTGAGACCAAACCACTCCCTTTCCCTAAAAACTTAAATCTTCAGCACTGCCTGACGCAAGTTACGCAAATTGTTTTCTGTCTTGTGTGGGTGTGTGTGTCAGGTCCAAGGCCCTAATGCAATCCAGAGCATTTGCAAAGAGCCTGACACCACAGTGAGCGGCTCAAGGGGACGTGCTGCGGTTACTGACCCTAACAGCAGCTGGGTACCAGGAGTTCAAGCACTTTCTAAGAACATCTGCTGCAAATATTACTGTTGTCTGCCTGCTGTCTTCAGAGTCTCACTGCAAATCTTGCCTCAAGAACAAAACTTCAGGCTGATACTTCGAAGTCTTTCAAAATCCTCATGCATGTACAGTTTTTATTTTAAAAAGAAATAACATCAATAAGCTATATTAACTACAGAAAGTTAAGCATTTTAGTGAGAAACAGCAATACAGTAACAGTCATGCCACGTGGTTTGCATTCCCTACCTGAATAAAGCGACCCCATAAGGCAGCGGCAGCTCTCCGATGCCTGAGTGTGATATGAAGCAAGAGAGCGTAAGAGGAAAATCTCCCTCATAACAAACTGTACGAGCTGAACAACCAATGCAAACTGCTGCTGAGTCATGCAAAGCGAGACTCTGAATGCAAAAGTTAAAGTGAATCATAAAGAAATCAGAAAACAGCTTTCAATTTTTATAAAAGTCCACCTGAACTACAGGAACATAAGATGACATTGAAAAGCAACAGGCATCTCATTTTAAAGGGTCACATGTAAAAGGCCAATTGATATTGGAGTCACCAACACAGATTATGCCTAGCCTAGATTTGACCCACATCTTCCCTTCATTCTGCCAGTGTGCTGAATATTACTATCTTTTTACTCTTATTTCAAGTATAACAGTCCAGGAGCATTTATGCCTGCCTCTTAAGACCCAGGATGAACATTCCCATTTCCCACGTCCACAGCAAACAGTGGACCAGGGCTGCCTGGGGGCTCAGCCCACGGTTGGGGCCGGCAGGCTCTTGTAACATAGAGTGGCTTCCAGCAACCTCCTGCAAGTCAATCTCTGCAAGCAAAGTAGTTACCGAAGTCACAGCAGAAGGCAAGTACACAAACAGCAGAAGAATTTCACAGGACAATTCCAGCATCTTTACTTCGCAGTTATTCATCTCTGCTTAGGAAAAGTAACGTGGGCTGAAATAATGCTTGCTCCTACATACCGAAGGTCTTTGCCTGTCCTTAGGGACAGTGTTCAAGCTACAGAGTAGGGTAATCTTGTCTGCTAAATCTAGGTTCACCGGTGTTCCTAAGGATTTGGATATTATGCGAACGTAAAGGACACTATTAGCCAGCTACCTCTGTGCCAACACACATCGCGTGCTGCGGTTATATAATATTTGGGGCTCCCAAATTAAGCTGTCTGCGTTGCAGTACCTGCAGCAGAGCCAATACAAGGCAACAGAGATTTCTGGTTGCCTTCTGAGTCATGGTAACTGCAACGCAGTAACTCTTTCACACAGCCTTAGTAGCGCAAACTCAGAAGTGCTCTGGGATCTTCTGGACTGACCAATGCTATTTAAAAGGTCAGCCACTCATTAGAAACAGCCACAGCTTCACTTCTCAGCAGTTTCCCACCAGACATCAGACATTTGCCTGTATCACGGAGAAACGGAGGAGGTAAAAGATACCACAAGGGGCATGTTTCAAAAGACAGTGGATGCCAGAAGAAGCAGAATAAAACTGGACACTAAAACCTGCCTGATGCCCTCTTCCAAAGATATTCTCCAATGTGCCAGGAGATGCTGAAACTATAGATACAAATACACACGGCCCAACAGACTGCAAGCTGAGCACTATCGTCCGTGGCAGCACAAGTGACAAGTGAACTGACGCAGATGGCTACCACCCACTCGCTGCTTCCCCAGCTGCTCACCAGCCTGGGCAGCCAAGATGGGAACTGTCCCACCACCTCCAAGCCTGGCTGTGCTCCAGGACACTTCCTGCATGGTTCTCATCACGCAGGATGCCTGTCCCGCGAGGAGCCACCACCAACCTGTGACTCCCTGTGAGCTGGGTGCTCAGCTCCCCCCCCAGCTGTTTCTCTAATTACATTAAACACGCAGAATTCAGCTGCAGCTGCTCAGGCTGCTTCCAAAAGGACTCTCCTTTTAATTAAAAATTTGCTATTAAAAAGCATTAAATTGCGTAATGCAAATAATCCTCTAGAAATCATCTGTTCCAGCAGCTAATGACCAGCTTTGTTAGAGCAGTAACTACCAGCAGCAGGACAGTTAGCTAACAGGACACAGCATGCTGCTGTTAACCAGTCTCTTA
>NW_009260182.1:6151783-6153539 GCF_000687185.1 Egretta garzetta | reverse complement strand
CCTCCAAATCTGACACAGGGAGGTTACACTAGGCTGGATATATACCAGCTTGCTGTAAATTCCCCAAGCCCACAGCATTTCACACCAATTGCAGTTTTAAAGCTTTGGAAAATGGAAGAGAAGAAGGGCCGGTTAACACTGCTCCGGTTCAGGCAGAGCCAAGCTGCTGCAGGCTCTGCAAGGAAAGACAAGGAACAATCCCAAGGGAGTATGAAAAGGCACACAGGCACACACAGGTGGGTTTTGTCCCCCCTCACCATTGTTCTCACCGTAACCTTTTTAACACTCTGGCCCTAAAAAATGAGGTTAAAGCAGTGCCCTTTCTGGTGCCATACATGGTGCCAAGTCAGGGGAAATTCCCTCATGCACAGAAATTCACAGCCAAGAAAGAAGTTGTAGGGAGAACAGTATCTTTCCTGTTAAGAAACTGGTCCTTCTGCAAAGGTAAAAAGCAAAAGTAAAAAACGGAAAACAAAATATTTTTTAAAACACATTTTAGTGCCAACTAAATGTTATTTTTCCTTTGATTTTGCAATGTCTGTATTGAAAGGCTGAAGTTCAGCACATGATACATAACATCTAGTATGCCCTACTTAAACATTACATGAGCCAAAAGAAGGCATTAGCAAGTGTATTTCCTACTCTCCCGATAACAGTGCAATCACTACCATCCAGAATTGTTGTTGTTAATTTCTGATTATCGACATACCAGGTAAGCAAAGTACTTCTGATAACCACTACTATTATACAAGAACTTTTTCTACCCCCCCTCCCCCAAAATAATAAGAAGCCAACTTTATTGGTATCTCAAAGAAAGTAGACAGAGAACACCTGCTTTATTAGAAGTAAGACAATAAAGATAGAGGCCACGACAAATTTTAGGTCTCATACAGGCCCTGCAACTTGGGTGCACACATTTCTGCCATCGGGGATGAATCAGCCCTTGGTGCTGCAAAGCAGTGCTCCTGCCTATGCAGGCAGGTGTTCTGCCTGACACCCCCCCAACCTTACTGTATTAACCTGATTTTCACAACTCCTTTCTCACATTGCCCAGGACAGACACGAAACCTTGCCACAGAGGCAAGCTCTGTTCAAAAGGCAGGTTATCACTTGCACGATTTCACCAGAGTGCAGCTGTACCCCCCCATTTTGTTCAGTGCTCAGGTAGGGGAAACCCCAAAGGAGGCTCATTCCATTTCCTCAGTGCTATTCTAATAGAGAGGAAGGGGGGAAAGTAGGGGAATCCTTCTCCTCTGACTTTTGCAGTAACCTTTGAGTGTGAGAGCACCAAGTCTGGCCATCATCCCACTTTTTTTTTTTTTTTTTTGAGGGATTGCTTGCATACAGATAAATCTTGCAGCTAAACAGCTGAATAGTGCAATCCGAATACCTCTCTAGTACAGACCACAAAGACATACAGAATAAATATATCCCCTGGCAAGGAAAAAAAATGCAATTGTTACTCCATTCCCAAATTATGGAGGATTATGGAGAAACATTTTTCTTAAAACTGCAGGAAAAGCTATAGGAAGAAGAGGCAGAAAAAGGAGAAAACAAGAAGAGGTAAATAAGCAATAGTTAGTGAAAAATAACTGGGAGAATCAGAATGAGAAGAAAAAGCTGGACCTGCCTGGGGTTTGGGGGAGCTTCCTCTCAGCCAGACATGCATGGGCACTCATCTAAATCCCTAACAGCACAGGGACTAGAAAGAATAAATGGCAACTTGCAGCTCAAAGGCTCAAACTTTCCAGCAGGA
>NW_009260182.1:6148294-6151766 GCF_000687185.1 Egretta garzetta | reverse complement strand
TCTGTTTGGGGGTTGAGTGATTGGGGTTTTCTTCAGGGTTGTTGGTTTTGGGGCTTTCTTGTGGGGTAGGGGAGGAAGAGGAGAGCAGGTTAGAGGCATAAGGCCAAGAACATCACTGTTTGACCTCCCAGGAAGCACAGCAACCTGCTGTCCTCTCAGCCAGCTCCGTGACACTTCCAAGCAAAAGCTGCTCAGTAACTGAGAAAGCCATAAAAGCATAACTCTTGCTACAAGGTCTATTCTCTCCCCATTCCCCACCTTCCCCACACCACCCCCTCTCTGCACCAGTTTCACTGGAGAAAAGGAGCAGTCCCCCAGAAAGGGAAATGACAGGGCAGCAGTTTTAAACGGCAGGCCAGGCGCAGGAGCGCCCCACTTGGAAATCGCTGAGCTTCCATAGGGCAGCAAGCCTGGCCAAACCACTGGAGAATCCCCAGCATTTTAACTATTCTTTGCACATAACTTCCTTTCTGTCCCAATTGCAAAGGCAGTCTGGATGTCTGCAGCCAAATGAAAACAAGGAAATCTGCTGTTTACAGCAAAACACAGCCTACGGTTTTTTCTTGTTCACTAAGGAAGCAATTCAAATCTCTTGTTAAGGAAAAGGTGATAGGAAAACATTCCAAGTGGCAGCGGGGGAGGGGGAAGTGAGGGCCTGCTTATCAAGAGTAGTATCATAAACATGACAAATGAGGGAGCCTTAGTTGTGGCTGATACCACTAAGACAACAAATCCAGTATTAGGCCTACAGACATGATCAATGTACCCCATTTCCCACCCAGGTTAGTTATGGGCACTGGGGGATTCTCTAGCTGGGCTGCACGCAGAAGCACAGCATCCTCCTTAGTCCTTGCAGCAATTCTCACCTTGATCGTAACCATCATTTAAGGGCACACAAACTGGAGGCCTTTTTTTATATGCATCCATCAAAATCACTCCCACGAGACAGAAGTAGTAGGAGGACAGACCACTTGTCAAAGGAAATAAAACTGAACTGGGTCAAAAAAATTCTTCTAATTCACAGATTTCTATACCATTTTCTCTCCATTTTAAATAAGGACATGTCCAAAATTGTGGTTTATGCTGAGAGAAGCCAACAGATAGAAGTTAAAATAAAAAGAATTCAAGTGCAAGTATATTTTGGAGAAAAAGTCAGAAGTAGGAAAAACCTGAAAAAGCAATAATTCTGATAGATGCTGAGGACAGCATTTCACTACTGCTATAAATTCTCTCAAAGAAATTAACTCTGAAGCAGTTCAGAAAAGGATATGAAGGCAGAAATCAGAAACAGAATTTGGCTCTGGCTCTTGGGCTACTACCAGCGTCTCTTAAAATATGTATTTTTATTATTCTAGACCTAAGTGCATGCAGTTCTTCACAGCAAAGGCTGCCATAAGCTGGGACACAATAACCGACCAGAAGTGCTCAGCTTGAAGTATAAACAAAAGATATTCAAGAACTACTTTTGTACAGTTGGGTTAAAAATATCTAAGAGTACAGATCATCTGATGACAGCTCCAAAGAGGAGGCACATATTTAGACTGGCATAACAAAGAAAACTTAGAAGAAGGGCAACACCTAACAACATGGTGGACAAAATCCATGCACAGAGCAGACTTCATGGTGCACTGAACAAGCCACAATCCTACTCTTGTAGAAGAACACAAGAATGCTAGAGAAGAGTTTTCAAAACTATGAATGAAGATTTTTATAAATTTTTGCATCATAAGTGCTTTGGGGTTGTCCTAAGACAGGAAAGGTCATGTTCTTCACTGTGCTGAACTTCACATCTGCACTGAACAAGCCTGCAGGAAGAGACTGGGATTCCCAGCTCTGTCACTGCTCTAATATTTGATGGGTAGCACGAAGCATGGGAAAAAACCTGAATTCTCCACAAGAGAATACCTATGTAGTGAATTAATTACAGGACTTAAAAATCACTGACTGAAATTAAGTTTACAACTAAGCAGAAGACCAAAAGAGTTGTTCCAGTGAGCAAGAGTCAATACTCAACACACTAAGTTTAGCACTACAACAAACAGAAGACAATAGTGAAGGTTATCTCAGCCATTGCACAAGCTTCCGTGGCACAATCAGGAAAGCGCCTGCAAATGAAGGGTCAGGGATATGAGCATGCTTATAGAAACCTGCTTCTTTTCTGCAAAGCAGGGACCGAGAGAGAAGAGAGCCATATCATTCTCTTCTACGTGTTACCAAATACATCCATGTCAAATGCCCACAAGATTTATAGATAAGTGAATCACTGGAACAGTAATTTGTTCAAGAAGTGGAATTCCCCAATGAGCTGTGACTCTTGCCAACTTCCACAGGCACTTTGTCTGCTTACAGACAGTGGGGTTTTAATGGTGTTGCCTTCTGCCTCTCTTTAACACTCCCACATCCTCAGTAACGGGTGCATCTTTTTTGCCTTTAAAACAGGATGGAGAGAACAGATCACTGATGGATCTCCATCCAGGTCTGCTGTATTTGGTGAGCATGGCTGGCAAATGGTTTCTCTGCACTAGAATACAAAATACTCTAGAAAGTTGTCATGAGGAAAAAAACACAAGAGGGAAAGAAGTCCTTCCTCTACTGAACTAAAGCCTGAGGTGACCAGCTCTAACGGCACATTCAAATGGACGGTTTGCAGTGCAAACACAGTACACATCATGAGTCGGAAATCGGAAAATTGCCTCAAGTCAACCTTCTTCTGTCCAGACAAAAAAAAAAACAAAAAAAAACTTTACTGCAACACTAAGCTCTTAGAAGGATTACTCCACTGTGGTTACCCTAGCCATAATGTGCATCTAAAGGCAAGCAAAACACCCAATTACAGGGCAATAGCCTATAATTAGGGCTGCGATTTGATGAAGGCATGTTAGGATAACTCAGAAAATGGTCATTTCACAAAGAGCAACAGCAAATAGAAATATCACCATTATTTTGTGTCTAGAGTAACCTTTATTTTATTGGAGTAGCAGTGTTATGGTCAGTGTGTTGCAGTCAAGAATCTCCATAGCAGAATCAACTGTCTTGCAGCAAATGGATAAGAACCACAAATTCAACAACAGGTTTGCTTTATATCCTGTGCACAGGCAGGAGAGAAAAGCAGCCCACCTCATAGAATCATAGAATCATTTGGTTGGAAAAGACCTTTAAGATCATGAAGTCCAACCGTAGCTGCCCACTACTAAACCATGTGTCTAAGCACCTCATTTACCCATCTTTTAAATACCTCCAGGGATGGGGACTCAACCACTGGGTAACCCGTTCCAGTGCACACTAACCCTTTCAGTGAAGAAGCCTCGGAGAGTCCTAACTTTCAATCCTCTGCCCTGGATTCATAGAATCATAGAATCATAGAATGTTTTGGGTTGGAAGGGACCCCTAGAGGTCATCTAGTCCAACCCCCCTGCAGTGAGCAGGGACACCGCTAACTAGATCAGGTTGCTCAGAGCCCCATCCAACCTGG
>NW_009260182.1:6134590-6147852 GCF_000687185.1 Egretta garzetta | reverse complement strand
GCAGGGCTGCTCTCGATCCTTTCTTCCCCCAGCCTGTACTGATACTGGGGGTTACCCCGACCCAGGTGCAGGACCTTGCACTTGGCCTTGTTGAACCTCATGAGGTTCACACAGGCCCACCTCTCCAGCCTGTCCAGGTCTCTCTGGATGACATCCCGTCCTTCTGGTGTGTCAACCACACCACTCAGCTTCACTAGAGGCTTAGGTCACTGTAGAAAAGCAGGACATGCTGCAACCCAGTTTTCAACAAAAACAGTAACAACAAAACTTAATGCGGAAATTAAAGCAAGAGCAAAATCTGCAGAATTTTTCTGAACTGGTGCAGTGTTACTAGCATAGCTCACACTGAGGCAACACACCAAGTATTCATCCAGAAGAGTTTACAACACAGAATGGCAGTAACTAGGTGATTACTAACTGCTAATACACATTTCAAGGAAAAAACCTACTGCTATGTCAGAACAGCATGTTTCCCTTCTATGACAACATAATAAGTCCAAGGAATATGGAAGCAGCAATGTGGGTAGCATCTGGACTTCAGCAAGGCTTCTGACAGCACCTTACGTGCTATTTCCATAAGAAAAAAAATGCATATTCAGAACTAGCTTACAATGGTGTAGACAACTCATTTAAAAAACATACTCAAAATTGATTACTGTCAAACTGAAACAATGTATCAAGGGATATCTCCAAGAGTTTGTCCAGAGTCCAACAATATTCAACGGTGTTATTAATTATCTACATGATGCAATATATGGCATTGTTATTAAATATCATGTTACTGTGGGAGGAGTTGCAATGCTATTATAGTATCAGAAGATAAATCAAAATGGTCTTGGCAAATTGCGGGGGGAAGCCACACAGTGGATTTGTTCCTGTTTGTTTTAATAAAGACGAATGTAACATACACTTCGATAGGAATCCTCATCTATACAAGATGGAAAAATTATTTGCTTGCCAGAAGTTCTGCAGAAAGTAGTCTGGAGCAATAATGCATCAGAAAACAAATGTGCATCAACAATATATTTAAATGGCAAGTTTCACAGGTTGATGTACAAAACAAGAGTATCTTTGGTAGGACAGGTGAAGCAATTCTTCCCCCCTCTAGTCAGCAATGACATGGCCTTCATTAAAATCTTATGTCCAGCTTTGGGCATTGCATTTCTAGAAAGATATGAAGAACTGGAGAGAGTCCAGGAAAGGGAAAGAAAAAAAAAAAAAAAAAAAAAGACTGGAGGTCTAGAAAACATGACGTATGAGAAAAGATTGAAAGAACTGGGTTTGTTTAGTCTGAAGAAAGAGATGACTAAAAAGAGACATGATAACAGTCTTCAAATATGTAAAAGATTGTTACAAGAAAGAAAAACTACTTTCCACATATACTCTGGATAGAAGTAGAAACAACAAGCTAAGATAGCAGCAAAGTATGTTTTTTCTAATGTCTAACGGACAGAAAAAGTAAACATTGGAAAGATTGCCACTAGGGGCTGTGGGACCATTAAAGGTTTTTACGAACAAACATGCCTGGAACCAGCCAGGTATAAAAGGTTATCACAGGATTGCTGAATGGACCACAGGACTTCGCGAGATCTTCTTCAACACACTTTTGATTCTGTGTTGTAGGCATAAAACTTAATTCCTTTATTGCTATTTGTGACCACCCGTTGAGTTTAGAGTGACTAGTCTCTTTATCTTAAAAGAAAAGCTGTTCTTTCTAGGAAGACAAGAAATGCTCTGTAGCAAATGCAAGGACCACTGACATTCCTCCAAACTGCCTTCTCCAAACCACAATACGACAGGAGACAACCATTGCCACTCATTACAGATGAGAAACAAGCTGTAGAATTGAACCAGGAATGTGATATGTTTCTGTTTTCAGTGCGGTTTACTTATAAAAGTGGTTTTCCTCTTGCATGTAAGATTTACTCTGTAAGAGGCCTGGCAAGAAAAGATCCAGGAAATTATAAAAAGGAGAGATGATGAAAGTGAAGTTAAAGCCAAAATAAAAAGTTACATCACCTACTAAACTAAGTGCAACAAGTCTTAGGGGGCAAACAAAGCTCACTAACAGGCTAATAGGAATTTTAGTCATTTTGAGTATTGCCAAGCAATATATTTACTGGCCAATATACCACTCAGTGCAAACTACTGTACAAGGTGGCCACTGCTCCTCTCCTCATGCCATACCTCCACAGCTACAGTCAGATGCAACAAAGCTCTTTCTGTTGAAAGGCTGCTACTAAGGCACTTTGCATTTTGTGAGGTCACAAGCTTGTGGACATTGCTTCTTCATCACATATGGCTACAGGCTACAGATGCTAGTTCACAGGGTATGCTGTAAGGCACCTTTCCTCTCCCAGGTCTTCAGAGGATAGGAGCAAATGATTATGAAGCTGAAGGTCAGGAGACCAGGCAGATGCCCTTAAAACGTTACCTACATGGACAGATAGGGTTATGCAAAAGAAAGACAAAATAATGCATCACACATTTCCCAGACAGGGATATTTAACAGTGATTTGGTTGAAGGTGACAGTTTGGTATTTCTTAATGTATTCTTAAATAAATTAACTCAAATTAGACATTAGCTAGAATCCTACAGGCTTGCTTTATTTAAAGATCCTAAAAAGAAGATTATTAATCGTCCAAATTTTTTGCTCAAAGCAACTTCCAGCAATGCGAAGTTTCTCTAAAAGAAAACTTAGGACAAACTTCCATGGTAGTTTGGAACTAGACAAAAATCCATGCCCTCTCACTCCAGTGTAGTAAATAATGTAGTCTTGGTTTGAAGCTGTGCTTTATTTTGCCTCTTCTTGTATTTCTAGACAAAGTACTCCCTTTACTCCATCAGTCTTATTTTTTGACCACTGACAAAATGGGGAATTTGGTTTTGGTCTCTTGTTTTTAGAGTAAGTGGCCACTGTAGAGAGTGCCACATATGACAGAGAGCTGACACATTAGTCCACCCTCCCTTAACTTTGGGAATGTCACTGAATACTGCATTTAAATGGATATGTCAAAAAGTGCCTTCAAGAAGAAGAAACAGAAGACAGATGTGGGGAAAACAAACACAACAGCTCACTCCCACTGCAGAATGTCAGATGAGCAGACAAGAGTCATGCATCACCCAAGGAGCAGGGACAGCTCTTCATGGGCAAGCAGATGGGAACGCAGCACACTTTGGTGAACATGTGGGCCAAGATGCTAAGGAATGGGACAGGGTCATACGCAAAATTTGTCAAAGAGAGAAACAGTTGATTTCAACAGACAAGTTTGATGAGTTGTTGTGAACATTCAGAATACATCTGCTCTCTTACAGCACGCTAGATGAGACACATTATTCCCCCCTCTCACCCCCATCCCTCTGAGCCCAAGGAGGTTTACCAATATTTGGATGCTTTAGGAGTCGGCAGATTCGAGCTTCACGTTCCAGTTTCTGGTGATCTGAAAGAGAATAAGAAACAAGGCGTTAAGCACCACAACTCTGAACTAAGCTCTTGTTCATATTCAATGGAGAAAGGAACACAGTGACCCAGCAGGCATCCAGAGGGCTGGGAATTGCTGGGACATGACTGTCTCCCAAAACCTCACAGCCATTAGCACTGAACTGATATTCCCTCCATGGATTCAAAGCGAGTAGCAGCAGAGTCAAAGACACTGCTCTTCCATCAGCCTCACAAACATGCAAAGCCACTTCCAGTGACTTACACCCTTCTCCAAGGCTGGAGAGGAGGAGTTGTCTCTGAAGAAACAGCCCACACAAAATGGGAAAAGGACCTGCTTCCAATCCAGAGAAACACTGGGAAAGAAGAGCAGAGAAGGAGGGAGAAATACAGAGCTCCTGCTAGTGCACAGCCATCACATAAAGTAGGGAACTCTGCCAGCTCCAGTGAACTGTAAAGGTAACCATACTTCAGTACCCATGGACAGACTCGCTGGTGAAATGCTGATCAAGCACTTCAAGATCTTCAGGCGGGAAGTTCTGCCCAAATGTTACGTATGCTTATTTCAGCCCAAAGGAAACACCCGTTCGAGCACAACTGTCATCTGGATTAAAGAAAAAAAAATATCAAGGAGAGTAAAAAAAATGGTTTCTACTCCCCAGAAACATAATATGCATGAGTGCAAGGAAAGGAGTTAGAGCAAACCTGCCCGTCTCAGCCACCGAGGCACAGGCAGGAGATTTGTCACTACAGCAATGACTGAGTCCTGAACTTTCACTACAAAGCCCCCATCCTCTCAAGGGAAATGCTCACATTGGATAAGCACAGGTTCACTGAAAGGATCCGAGGGAGGCAAATCTTTTAGGCAGCCCTGGCAGCTGCTAAACTCTAGATTTTTGGGGATGCAGATGCCTAGAAAGAGGCAAGAAGCAAGGACTGCCCTTCCTCCCCAGTCCAGCCATAAAAAGAACATAGCAAGGGGAAGCAGCAGTCCCTGCCTGCTGTTGACACTTCTTTTGCAGCAGATCTTCAGCAGACAGGCTTGAAAACACACCTTCTCTGCATCCCCTGTGACATACAATTCTTCTCCGCAGGAGTAAGCAGGACCCTTGGCTGGTTGGGCTACTCAGCAGATAGCTGGTAGGAATGCAGCATCCTCCTATTTATGGGAAACCCACTAGAGACACACTTCAACAAAGCCACACTGCACTGCTCTGCCTGAGAACAGCCTGTGCAGCTCCATCATTTCTGCACGGCCTTCTCTTCCCTTTGTAAAGGCAGGCTTTGGGCAACCTTTCTCCTCCCCATGAGCAGTAGATGGAGACCGAGCCAGATCTCAGCTCAGAACACTTTTCTCTCCCAGGCTGGGAATAGCAGCTCAGGGCACTGCAGGATTTCTGTCTTCTTTCCCACTGCTGAACTGTAGAAAATGTCCCAATTAATATTTTATAGGGCTGAGATGTGCTTACATCCTCATCTGCTACTGTTCAGGGATGGGGGAAGGTAAATTACTCCTTTCATCTCTCCTTCCTTCTCAGATAAAGCAGCAGGCAGCAAGAAAGCCTGGAGAGCTTCCATGCTCCGGAGGCCCTGGTGCAGTGCAAACGCCTTCTCACCTGCATTGCTGGGGAGGGGTAGGGTGCCTTGGCTTCCCTTTTAGCAGCATCTCTCACAAACGAAGTTTTGCAGAACACAGTCACAAGGTAACAGACTGTGCTGCATATTTTGCACTCAAGCCAGATTCTCACAGCAGGACCACAGTTTAAGATAAAATTCCATAGCCCGCTTGCACGCCTGGGTCTTGCAAATTCCCCACTTACCCTCCCAGCTCTACTTGGAACTCCCACAGAAGGGGGATCCTTCATCCACCCGGATCACGTTGCCCTCATGTGCAGTTACACTTGCTGAGAATATGTTCCCAAGTACAAGGACACGGGGAAGCAGACAGCAAAAACAGCTGAGCAAAGGGGGAAGAAGAGGTAAGACCTCACCACGTGCTACTCAGCCACTGAGTCCTGACAGCCAGGACAGACAGCTGACAGGAGCAAGGCTCAAACAAAATGACATAACCATCAAAATGCCACGGGAGATGTAAATCAAGAGCAATTGCTCCCCTGAAATCCTACACCGTCGTGCCGAGGGAGGGGAGCGGGCAGGGCAGTTAGTGATCATGGGCAGCAGCCACACCAGAACTTGTGACAAGAGGTCATCACCCCACACCCCATCCCTCCAGCACCACACAGCCTGGCCGGAGACCAGAGGAGGAGTACAGCGCTCTGGTCACAAGGTACAGGAAACTATTTCTGGTCAGGGGGAAAGCATACCACACTCTTCTGTCTCCAGGGCAACAAAACAGGCAAACTCAAGCACAACTCCCAGAGAGAAAGCACACTCCAGCCCCGGGAGCACCAGCCCGCAGCAGCCAGCCGCCACGACTGAGAGCAGCGAAAGGTCAGGCTGGGTGGGTTTCCTGCCACGGGCCCGGGAGGATCACGGATCCCGTTCCCACAGGATCACCTGTCCCATTGCAGGCGGTACCAGAAGACAGCCCAACCTGTGACTTGAAAAGAACTGCCCCCCGCCCCCATCCCCAAAGAGAGCCCCTTTTTAAATCTTTCTTCACTGTCTGGTGGCCTTCGGCACAATGTAGGCATTTTACTCTTAGGCCAGGGATCAGTGGCAGAGTTGGCTTGGTACTTGAGGGGAACAAACTGGTACCTAAAAGCATAAGGAATAAACACAGAGCTGCAATTTTTCTACCTTTCTCTGGTCTAACAACAGTTATTCCCAGTAGGAGAAAATTCTCCGAGTCCAGTAGAGCAGTCAAAGGCTGAGATTTAACACGTCTCTTATATGGGGTCCCACTAAACATTAAAAATGCAAAGTATTCTCAATTGTATTAGAATAACAATGAAAAGACAACATGGGTTCAGATCCCTGCCTTACCGAGAACTTGCAAAGCAAATAATTTCTTCTCCCTCTGCCCAAAAGATCAAACTGATTTCTGCAAGCTGTTTGTGGAGTGGAGGTGTTTATTCTTACTGAACAGTGGAAGCACACCTCATAGCTAACAGCAACACCGCAACGCATCCCAGGCCTGGGACATTATTAGGCTGATTTCCCACCTTTCCCAAACTATGAAATTCAACCAGCAATTTCCACAACTTGCCTAAACCACAGTATATCCTTTAGAAAGCATAAGGGTTCACACTCAAGACTTCAAGTGATAAATAAAGCCATACACCCACAGCAGTTACTCCAAATGTTAGTTCTCCTTCCTGTTAAAATTTAGCACTGCTGTTCCAAGTCTGAATTCATCTCCCTCCTGCTTCCAAATATTGGGTTTCATTAAGCTCTTTTCCTGCTACGTTACAGAGCTGTCTAGCCCTGAACAATAGCTGATGCTTAAAACTTAAGTACAGGATATTACAAACACTCATCTAATATTCATTTAATGTTTTCCAGCCAAAAAAAAAAAAATAATCCTGCTATTTGGGCAATTCTTCTATCTACAGTCTGAAGAAATTAGCATCTACACGGACAGAAAAGTGCAGTCCACGTAGCTCTTTTTGTAGCAAAATTTAAAATGTAAAAATTTAAGGAGATGGTGCTTAATAACAGCAGGAGAAAAACTTCTCGTGTTTGATACACAAACTAAGGTCTTTTTATTTGTCCTTTATATGAAATTATTTCTGCATCTTGGTTCAGCGTATGAGATGACATTTAACCCAAGTACCCTTAACATTATCGCTCTGCAAATACTGCTCTAAGGGTCATTCCAGTAACATTAATACTGTGTTTCTTCAGAATATAGCTGATAAGAAACTGCCCGTTGAGAGAACTGGGATTTCTTTGGGTTGGGTTTTGATTTGCCTAGGGATTTACTTTAATAGAAAACAAGACTGATTTTGTTCGCATCATTTGTGAGAGTTAGGGACCTGCAAAAATGAAACTGCTTCATTTTACACAAACATGCAGTCCACTCACTGGGACAGGACTGCTCGTGCACGATGCATGACAGAATTGGCCGTGCACAATTAGTAACGTCACAGCTGTAAGAACCTCTAACTGAGCAGATTAAAACAAAACCAACCCTGCCTGAGTACAGAAGACAGCAGACCAAAAACCACAATAGTTTGGCCTGAATGTCCTAAACGCATCAAACTTCAGCAGATAAACAGTGATGAAAGGTGTACCCAACAGAAATAAAAACCAAAATGCAGACAGCTTTACTTCACAGAAACCTGATAATCTCCAGCAAGGTGGGGAACATGGCTATTTTTATATTGAAGCACATTTCCTACTCTTTCATAAAAAAATCCTTTCATTGTCTGATCACTTCAGTCTGTTACCCCAAAGACGCAGTGGCAGAGATCGATGAATAACATAAGACCCAACTTCTGGGCTCCACGCTTCTCCAGGGAATCACTTCCCATTTTTCTACTCTAGCCAGTACCTGCACGGCTGCTTTGCAGGTTTTTCCTCACCAGGTCTTTCTCCTCCAAGGGTACCAGAGGCCTGGAGGAGCACATTTTCAGACACATAGACAGGGCACAGGACATCTATAAATCCCAGTAGTCTAGAGCTGTCAAGCGAGAACATTTACATAACAACAACAAAAAAGAAACGATTAAGAAAAAAGGTCACTGTGCCTAATAAGCCTGTTAGGGAGCTGTGCTGAGGAGAAGGGGCTGCCAGGGAGGCACAGGGAGACCTGTCTGCGTGGAGAGGAGGTACGCTTGCAAAAGACAGAGTCTGGAGACCTGCAACAAACCCGAAAAGGAGATCAGTCCCAAGCAAGTGGGGTGAAGGCCGAACTTGAGCCGGGGAGCAGGAGAAGATGGTTAGGTGTCAGGTGCCGACACTGCCACCCTGCACAGGCAGCACAGCACGAAACCTTCCCGGCTTTGGGCATAGCTACGATGTCCTGACTGACTCCTGCTCCCAAGAGATGCGGAGAGGGGTTTTGTTTCAGCTGCAGGCAGCTGCCATGCAAACACGCTTTCCAGCCAGAATCTTGCCACAAGCTCCTCAAAGGACCAGGGACCCAGGGAGGTTGAAGAGATGTTCCCTTTGCACCCCATCCCCTCCACCTGCCCAAGGAACTCTAACATTTATTGCTCTAGGAACAAATGTCAGTAAAACCACACCTATTTCAGGTCATTCCTTCTCCTGGCAAGCAGAAGACAGCATTAAAACTTAATTGAAAAAGTGGACAAAACAGTTATTGAAATAAATCAAACCAAGATTTATCAGTGAAAGCGATTAATTTCACACCTACCAGAAAATGAGGTGGAAAAAGTTAATTCTACCATACTTTCCTCAACAAGCATTAGAAACACAGCACTGCTTCGAAACAGTTCCACGTGGAAAGAAGCACACCCACTGCAGCATTTACTGGCTTGCTTTACCAAACTGCAGCTATACTGAGGTCCTGCAGCTAAAGCTTGCTCTTTTTTTAGTACACCTGCCTTAAGGAAAAAAAAAGGGGGGGAGGGAAAGGGGAGCAACTTTTAGCAGCTTAAATGTTTAGCCACCCAATGGGAATGCAGATTCTTTCCTAAATGCAGTAAAAAGAAGCAGCAACAAAACTAACACTCAGTTGTGAATCATCTCTGTTTAATGAGAAACTGTGTCATGAAGAAAAAAACCTTGCTCCTCCCTTTACCAATGCATAATCTTCCTGCTCCCAGCTGGAATACAGAGTCCGGCTGCTCAATACTACAGTCCACCTGCCTTCATCCTGCACTAGGACCAGGCTCTATTGTTGCTGTTAAAGGAGGCTTGAAGCTATCGTTCCTGTGGGAACACATTCTAGATTACATTTCTGAGAATGGGAAGAGTCCGGAAGAGGCATCAAACCCAAAGCAATAAATTCAGTTTGATTGCTGTCATCATGCCAATTCCGGGAGATAGTCAATTGGTGCCAGCTGCTAAGATATCATTTGAGTTGCTTCAAGACAGAAATCGAATTTGCATCAAATACATTTTGTAGTGTGAGACTAGCCTGAGCCTTCAGGTTCCTTCATGCTTTTCTTTACTTGTTTAAATTTAAACTTCCTCTCTGAGACGTTCCCAGCAAAAGAGAGAGATCTCCCTCATCCCACACTTCAAGCCACAGACTTTCCCCCATATTCTCTTATTTTCTACCAACAAGACTGTGCTACAGAAGAGCTGAGATCTCTCAGCATTTGCAATAGGGTGGCACAGGGCTGTATGCCATGCCACACCACCACTTTAAACACAAATACCAGCAAGTCTCAGATCACCACCCTTTCCCCTCTGCAGAAGCTAGTAGAAGCAAAACCAAAAAATCATCCTAGGCCTGAAGAATGACCAGAGGTGCCCGTAGATTCAGTATGTGCTTTCTGACAAGAGCTAACAGCAGATGCTTAAAGAAAAATATAAAGAAAATAAGCATATAACAACACTTCTCAAACGCCCTCCAGCTATTTGCAGCTCAGGACTTCAACGTTTCCATTTCAGTGTTTCTATGCTGCTATTTCAAAGACCAGCCAAAATTCATAAATCTGTGACAGCATACTACCCCCGTTGCAGGCCAAAGCCAAAGCCTGTTTTTCAGCCTCCCAGTGCAGAACGACCCCAGTGGCACAACGTCCCAAGCGCGAGGGCAGAGGAGCATCCAGCCCTAGCACCACCACCAGCATCTCTGCTGCAGCAACTGCCAAGAGTCAAAGTCACCAAGGGGAAGACACGGCTGGAGCGAGCAAGTGAAGATGAAACAGCAAAGCTCCACTTTTCTCACCCGGTGAAAGCTAGAGAAACAAGGCTGTGGTGAAATCCTCATCACTTGCCTTCAGCTACTGACAAAGGAGGAGGTTCAAATGCCAACAGGACACAATAAACAAATACAAGACTTCTTTCAAGAAATGCCGGCAGACATACTTCTGACAAAGCCTTTCCTCTAGCAAAACCGCTAATACTAGTACCTTGTAACAGCCCTTTCCCACGCTCTCCCAGCCTCCCAGAAACAAACTCCACGTGTAAAAGTGTAATACTACCCCTAAAAGTACATACACACATGGATCTTAAAGACAGCCAAAAAGCTCACACAGTTGGTAACAAGCCGCGTTTCCACACACTATCGTGAACCCCTTGGTACAGGAAAAACAAAACAAACAAAACAAAAGGAATGAACTACATGAACTTAAACAGTTTCCACTTTTTTGTTCAAGTAATGCAGAAATTAAGACTCTCAACACCACAGAGCAGAAGTCAAGATGGTTTAAGTAACTATTATTTGTATCTCCGACAAGCACCCTGAAGAACAGGCCAGGGAAATTTATTCTCTTTTCCAGTACTTCATTACCTTATACTTACTTTGCAAAGAAAATCTAACGGAAGGCAATATGAACACGTGTACAACAGTGGCAAGAGAAGGTACTAAAAATACCTAAGAGAGATGGGTCTTAAAAAAAGTCATAGCGTGCACCTTTGCCATTGCCGTTTCTATGCTTGGTGTCATTCAAAGCTGACTTTTCTTTTCACTTGCATGTTTTTCAGTTCATCAGCAAACAACTTGTCCAATAGTTTTCTTTGGGTTATCCAGCAGGTGGACCTGGTAAGGGAAGGAGAATTCCTGTCCTCTTGCTTTCAGTAGGAATGCATCCCCTGAGTATTACCTATTGTACACATTATAAAGCAAAAGAAAAGCAACCCCATGTGCACAGTAAGAGGAAGCGGGGAGCTTGGGCTCTCACAGAGACCAGCAACTTTCCAGGAAGTTCAAGAGTCAAAGGAGGTCAAATTACTGAATCAGCGCAGGCTCACAGCTATAGGTGAGAGCCATCTCAGTCACAATTAACGGTCTGAGCACATGGGGGCTAAGTGTGGGCAAGCCTGACATGCCATTCCTTGCCTACAAAGGCACAGATAAAGCCAGATCGGGTATTTTCTCTCTCTCAGAGAGAACTCCTACCATTCAGCTTAGGTTCTTAACTACAGCAGATGCCATGGTTTGACCAAAGGCAGCACTGCAAAACAACATGAAATCTGAATGGATATGCATGCACCAGTATACAGAAAGGGAAGGAGCAAGCACCCCAGCCATCCACTGTAGGCATAGTCCTTGGCTTCATATTTGAGATCAACTCAGAATCTGGGCAAGGGACCTCCTCCTGAGTTTGCTACAGCATTCAGAGCAGGATTTTGCAAAACCCGTGACAAGACTTCCATCCACAGCATCCACTGCCCCCTCCCCACCTGACCCATTCTTGCCCACAAGCCACAGGCCCCCAGAGGCCCTGCTCTTCAGGCTGTTTGGAAAGCTGTTCCCAGCCTTATTCAGCCAAAAGCAATAGGCCAAGTAGAGCCCGGTGGATTCACCCTGACCCTTGGTGTCAGTGCAGCTACTGAAAAATGAGCCAGCACCATGTCTGCATTAGGAGTGTGGAGGATATCTGCCCTCAGAACAACTAACACAGGCCAAAGCACCATTCAGGCCCCAGTCAAAATCTTCAGTAAGCTCTGACATGACACGCATGCCATCCCTCATGTACAAGCCCTGCTTCTGGTCCACATCTCTACTCAGGGTGTACCAGTTCCTCTTGCTAGCAAGATAAATGTCTCTTCATCTCCCCAGCCATCCTTCCCATGTTACCAGTGGGCCTGTGCCAACTCTGCTTTATTCTGTGCTTCTCCCATGACCTAGTCACTTCAGTTACTAAATACCAGTGAAGAATTTCCAAGAGCCTCTGATCTGAATTTCATTCCCCCTCTTTTTTCCTGCTAGCGACCAACTTATTTCATGACTGTGATGGAGGCAAGTCATAGAGGGAACATCCCTTCCAGGTTTGGTGGTGAACAGGTGGGAAGGAAACGTTTCACCACCAAGGTACCTTCCAAACTAGATGTGCTAGGTTAACACCTATGGCAGCCACAGAAGCTGGTACCTACAGTCTGCTGCAATAATCAGGAATTCTAACTTTTGACCATTAAAACTACCCTCCAATTCACCAGCTCCACCCACTCCATTGGCTATTGCAGAGTGCCATTTTTTGCTTCTATGAGGCTTCTTCCTTGCTCTGTATGGGATGAAACACAAGGAAAGCCAGCACTGCAGTGGGAGGTACTGGGAACGATCCCTGCAGCTTTGCATTGTAGTTCCCCTCTGAAGCAATACATCCTCCGGTTGACAACAACAAAAATGCAGCCACCTTCCTCCTGACCTGAAGCAATGACGATCACCAACCACAAACAATGACAGGCAGATGTAAGCACAGTAAAGGGCAGGAATTATACTATCTCATTTTATCTGCTGCGGCCAGGAGACGTTAACTGTACCCGCCACAGTCCTGACACAGGAAGAAACGTGGTGTAATTGTACTCCCCCTCAGAATGGTGCAACTGCCGTGCCGTCCAGCCCGGTGGGGCATTTGCTTGAAGGCCCCCATCAGGTTTGTGATGAGTATATCAGCATATTTTAGCTCCCATTCGGTTAGTGTAATTTCAAAAGCTTAAGAGAGCATACATCCCAGAGCAAGGAAGAACTGTGGGATACAAACACAACTAGCAAAAGGAATGAAGTTTCAAACCAGAAGATGCTGAGCTCCACAGCTTTGAATGGTCAAACAATTTCCCCTTTCTTGCACCAGAACAGAGCAAAAATTAGTGCAAGCCTCTGTTGTGGTCACTTCAGACATTGTATCCTGTAAGATGCGACCTTCAGTTCAGAATACTTGCCTAGCCTAACCCTCAAAACACAGCCCCCCATACTACCTGCACCCCACCCCTGCAGCAGAGCCCTCCCCTTCCTTCCCCCTGCCCCACATGCAGCACCCCCCACCTCCTTCCCCCGGTAGG
>NW_009260182.1:6113322-6134515 GCF_000687185.1 Egretta garzetta | reverse complement strand
GTTCAGCATGTTCCCCTCCATTTTGCCTCCTGCAGCTCACGCTTTCCTCTGCAGCCCCACATCCTGCAGCACATGTTCCCCCAAGCCCATGTCCTGCAGCAGCACATCGCCCCAGCTTCCTGCAACTCAGCAGGGAGACATACCCCTTCCCTTCCCCGGCTGCACTCGGGGCAGCCCCAGTCCAGCCCTCCCATCCCTGGTTTCCCATCTGCAATGGCACCATTTTTTTTAAACTGCATTTTACAAGTAAATCACGTGCTCAGCTGCTAGTTTGGGTGCAGAGCCAAGAAACACTCCAGTGCATGGGGGAGGGGAGCTGATGTATTTTTTGTTTCATGTGACCAGCTTACCAGCAACTTCACTGAGACCAAGCGCAGAATCTCCCTCTTAACCATCAACCCCTTCCCCCAGATGTGGAGCAAATGCACAACAGCAGAGTCTGGCACCTCATGTGACTACAGCCAACCCTGAAGTCAGAGAAGAGGCGAGACACCAGCCTCACACCCCAGCTGATTGTCTGAAGGGTTATGTGCAAGGAGCTGATCTTCCCTGTAAAACAGCCATGGGTTGTGGAAAACTGGTGGCGGGGAAAAAGTAAAAAATAGAGTATTAAAGGTAGGGCTGAGAGGAGGAGCATGATCTGCTGCTCAGGTGTTGGGGTGGTTTCTCCTACTCCACTGGAAGCATGAGAGCCCTAAGAAACGCTGCAGTGCAAATGACATCTGATGTCCTGACGTGGCAACTCGAGAGTCCATCTGCATCTCTGAGCACTAGGTCTGGGGCAGCGTTACAGACAGCGTGCTGCGGTCTCTCATGCACAGCAATGTAGAAGTTGTGGGTTAGGGGATTAAGAGGCAGGAGGCTGCAGTTACAACGCTAACTTCAACACACACGTAACTACATTTTTTTGGTTAGAAAGTTGGGGGGAGTGTTTCAGATCTAAGAGCCTGGCTGGAGAATGTGTGTTTAAATAAACAGCATCCCAACATGCTTTCACAGAGATTAAGAAGGGACAAGTGATTTTTGAAATAAACATACAGTCTAAATTTGAGAAGGGTTCTACACGCTTGCTGCAATGAGATGGGCAGGGCAATACGCACAGCAGTGTCTCTCAGCTCACGCCAAGCTGTGGAATAATGTTTTTCGTAGGTGCCCTTTGCAGAGCTCTCTAATTGTCCCTAGACCTACAGACCACAAGCAGAGATTTTGGGAAAACAGACATTCTGGCAAATTTCTAGAAGACAGATAGTTAAATATTTGTGTGTGGGAGGAATATGCTAGAAAACAAATGAAAAATCCCCATAGAAGAACAACTACTTCCATAGCATCTTTTGCCAGAGAATATCTAGGTGTGTAACAAACTTTTGCTATGCAGCCTGAAAACCCCTGAAGCACAAGGGGTTTTTCCCCTGTCTTTAAAGAGATGGAGAAGAAAAGCAGAGGTACTGAAACCAGAGACTATGCCAGTGACAAATCTGTGAACAAACTCAGATCTTTGGAATTTGAGCCTCTCACTACCACATTTTTCATCCTTCTGCAGAAATAGAAATGAAAACAGAAAAAATGCATTTGAGTAGTCTCTCAGAGCAAAAACTGACAGGGGCAGCATTAGCGCTGCTGTGATACCTCATCCTATCTCAGTCTGGGAAGCATGAAAACCTACCTCAATGCCATACTAGCACCTAATGTCTTTTTTATTATAAAGTCCAGTGTTCAGACGTGAAAAAAAAATTAAAACATTTTAAAACCATTTAGCCTGTTTGGGTGGAACTGCCACCTGACAAAGTCGACATTGCGCTTGACAAGAGCGCAGCCTGAAAACAGCTTCTTCACGTGGAGGCTCCACATCTGGCCTGTCTGGTGAGCACAACAGCTTGAAAGTAGTTGCCCTGCCCCATCACCTTGCCTGCTTTCGGATTTCCAGGGAAAGAGGCACTTCACTTGCATCTTTTCCAAAAAAGCAGCTCTTATGCTACAGTTTTGATTTATTCTCTGGCTAAGTTTATTTCTTGTTTTGATGAATGTTTAATGCTCCTGGCTAGATCAGTTTAGATTTTGTTTGCCTGGGGGCATTTAATGCTGCTACATTACCGTAATGCTAATTTTAAGGCCATCTACAGCTTTTCGCCCCCCCACAAGTCTTTTGCCATTGTTTGGATCTAAATTATGTGGTGCGTTTTGGCACTGAATTCCACAGCACCACACCAAGATGACAGACATTACCGAATCTCAAGAGATCGCCAGATTCGCCGATAAAGAGACAACACACCCAGAACAGCAATCCTCACTGATTAAGTCCACCCCACTACTGATGGCAAAGACCAAGCTGAAACTGTAGCTCTCATGTTATCATCTCAAAGCATGCAGATCCGTAAATTGCTGCCTCTCCCAAGTAAAAAATGAGAGGGTAAAGGGAGCTGTGTCAGGAGGAGAAATAAAAGGCTGTGAAACAGTTATTAAAGCACGAACACCAATATCTACAAAACAACTTTCTCTGTTGAGACTGGGTTTTAATGGGGTGGTGGTTAAGAAGTAAAGCCAACATGTCTTAAGACTAAACCGTCCTTTTTCTACAGAAGACACAAATGAGGAATAGTGGCAGAGAAAGCTTCTCCCACACTACCCACCAGACAGCCTCAGCTCTGACCTAAAAGGAGCACTTCCACCCTACAAACGTAACTTTCACCCACACAAGTGGAATTTCAAACAAACAAACAAAAAGACAGTGGAGCATGGTCTCCTGTGGCCAGAGCCTGAGAAGCCTTCACAGTCCCAGGCAAGCTCTGTCGAGCACAAAGGTGGGATCCAGACTGCAGCACCCACCATGACAAGAGGCTCCCCAACAGCCACCATTCCCAGCAGACAGCATGGTTAAAAAAAAAAAAAAAAAAAAAAAAAGGCTCCTTATGCTTCCTTTTCTTCCATCTCTACCTGGACAGCTGGTTCAGCCAAATGAGACTTGGGAACCTGCTCATCCTGTCACCAAACCTGCTATCTCCATTTTCAAGGTGAATGCTAGCAAAAGTGATCCCTGCCCCTTCCCCAGCCCCTCTCCTTTTCTTCAGTTCTTCTGTCAGGCAGTGTATCCAAATACTGCAGTCCTTCAACATGGCAGGCAGAGGACAACTACAGACATCTGAATATGGTATATCATGAAGATACTGCTGCAGCCCCAGCATAGAAATACATAGCTCACACAGCTCACTGGAAAGCTGAGGAACATGGGAAAACAGAAATACAGCCCTTTATGCATGCTCCTGCCCCCCCAATAAATAAATAAATAAAAAATTCATCTGTGCTGTAGGACTGGTCTCTGCAGCAAAGAGGCTCCCAGGTCCTGTGTCCCAGCAGGGGAAGGGGGCAGCGGCAGGGCAGCAGCACTCTTCAGGGCTTAGGGACAGCAAGTCTCCCAGGCTGCTTGTACCCAACACAACCAGGATCTGAAGCGACAGCAGCCAGTGGGCAGGAAGGCCCAGAAAGCATGTCCTCCAGGCCCTAGTAAATGCAATCATAAAATGTGCTTCTAAAAGAAAAACATTAATGGCACTTGTAGCCAGGAACACAGACAGGAGACAAAGATAACTAAAGAAGCATCCAGAGGGAAGCCAAAGCCACAAGAAAAAAGTATGCAGCATGGGAAGGACAAAGCACCCACCAAAAAGAGCAGTGCAAGGAAAATGGGATCACGTGAGAAGAGAAAGCCCAGCTGAGAGGTGAGACTTGTTGGCCCTGGTGAAAGTGAGCGAAGGACAGCACGGTGGCTGCCCAGGGCAGGCTGTTCTCCTTCACGGGCCATAACCCTCAGCAGCAGCCTAAAGCATTACCAATCATGTCACCCACAGCTCAACAGAAAGTAAGCCTGGTAACCTCCGATGAGTACCAACTGCTGTGATCACAAAGTAATCAGTTTTCCATTTTATAATTATTTAAAGAATTTTCTGTACTTCACACTGTCCCCACATTTGTTCTTCCACCACACCACGAAACATGTTTCTCTGTTCAGCTGGAGCAAAGCCACCAGACTCTTCAGTCACCACAGCCAAGGCGGTGCCCGGAGAGGGCATTCAGCCTAACGACATCAGCCACCATCCAAAACAGTGACCATGCTGTTGGCTGATCAGCTTAGGAAGTTTCTGCCTCCAGCCCATCTGCTTGTTGTCACCTCCTCAGCCGAGCCCAGTGCCAGATCAGCTGTTTGGGTGTCAGCCCTATGAGCAGGGAAGGAGGAGAAAGGCAGAAAAGGCAATTTGAAGTCTTCTCTAAAGTCAGTTGAGCTTCCAAGGCAGTTGATAAAATTAACAACCTTAACAGAAACTGCCCACTGCAAACAGCAACCAAATAAAGCTGCTAGTTCCCAAATGGCTGATGACCAAGCCACAGCTGTGACGGGGGGAGGAGAGGGGGAGAGCACGCATGAATCCTTGAGTGAGTCACTCGCTCCCTGCATCCCTGCTGGCCTAGATAAATGCTGCTGCCAGTCGGTGATGGGTGCCGCAAACCAACTCTTAAGCCCACAGCATCCCTGCTGCTCATCTCCTAGCGGGCACAGAGCCCACACCGAACAACGCAATTCCTGTGCAAGTGTGCAAGCAGGAGAGGTAGTCACAATGGCCATCAGGTCTCCGAGGTTCCCGTACGGCTCACATAGACTTCTGTGTCTTTTCTTGTCCTTGCTCCTGCTTTCTGAAGTCCCGCCTCAAGGGCTGGGATCTCAGGCAGGTGAGGACACAATATAAAGCTCCCCTTTTTAGATGAGAAAAAGATAGAACACAATGTGAAAGCAAATAGATAATAAAATAAAAATAGTGATGAAGGCACTGTGTAGAAAGTTGCTCCTCATCCCTATACTGGCATCAGTTTGTTTACAGTGCTGGCTGCTCACTTGCACCATCTGAGCAAGGAGCTCTGATGAATCACATAAGGACTGTCTTACCTCAAAGCTGAAGTTTGGGAAGAAGGCAGTAGTAACCTGCTAACTACCCAAAAGCACAAGATGCATTGGAATTAAGAGCAAATCATATCAAGTCTAAATCATGTGTGTAACGTCTCCCCATTTCCCCTGCAGATGCACCGAGGACAGGGAACTGGTTTAAAACAGACACTCCAGCTAGTTAGTGGTCTATAACACAAGAGAAAGCCTCAAGTGCTGTAATACTGAGGCAGCACAGCTGCAAATCCTGCAGTAAAGTCATGCAGTGTTTTAAGAATGGAGGATTTTAAGTCCTGTAGCGCTTAATGCAATCCCTATGGGAGACCTATTAAAGTTTTAACCATCCTCACCCATTGAGTATGTGACAGATTTCTTTACCCCAGTTTCATAAGAGTACAAACACACTGGAAGGAAAGGGGAGAGAAAAGGAAAAGAACCTTGAAGGAACAGTCTTCATTTTCTGCATCTGCAACACTGGCGTACATACTGGATGCTGAGGATTTCAGTAACAGAAGCTGGCTAGCTGATATTCACACCAAGAAGAAAGGGTCAGGCCACAAACTTTAAGTTTCAGGCTAATGAAGTTAAATTTTGCAATCTGTAAATTCAAAGAAACAAAGTAACAGCTTCGCCTTTGCCTAATCCATCTATTCCTGTGGCATGAAGATGTATCTTGCAGTGGTTTTCCTGCTCCCTACCACAAAAAAGCCCGTCATTTAAGATGCACCTGCAAAGCTTCCTCATCTATAACTTTTAAGACATGAGATGGAAGGATTACCATGTTGTCACACACGCTTAAAAGCAAGGAATATGCACAGAAGAGAGAGCAGCACAAGGCAGGAGGTAAGATGCTGCATATGGTACCTGTCTCAACCAAGAGTATGGTAACAGCAAATCCTACCAAGTATACATACATTCAATAGCTTCATAAAGGGTCACTGATAAAACTAAATATCAAGGAAAGGTCAACAGTTTAAACTACTCGTGCAGTCCTTCTACAGTCCCGTAGACAGGTAGGATTGCTTGAATGCTTTGATGCCAGGTTTCCCTAAGGAAACTGCAACCAAAACAAGCGTATCTGAACTCATTTACTGCAATACTAACAAGTGAAGAGGAAAGAGATTATAATTTCTGCAGCCTTCAGACCAATACAGCTCACATTGCGAAACAGAGCAAGAGAATGAATGAATGAATCAGAGTGGTTGAGGCATGAGTGCTGCCTACTCTACTCTAAGACAGGCAAAGCAAATTGACTGTGCTAGTTGTGAGGGTACTCTGCTCACTCTCCAGCTGGGTACTCCAGCCCACTGATTCTCCTGAAGCACCTGATGCTGCTACCCCTTCCAAGCAACCGTCTGGTTAGCAACGTCCCTGTGCCAAAACCAGGGCCAGCCCAAGACATGATGTGTTAATGTGGCCTGTAAAGTCTCCTGAAAATGCAAAGATGTCCTGCCTTAAAAAGGCCTGTTGCCCTCTGGCAAAGGTGTCCTAAAACACAGCAAATCCCTGCTGTAAAAGAAAGTGGTCCAGGGACTAAACAAACTATGGAGAGCCAGAGGAAAGCAGCTTCCCATTCTACTGTGCTCCAAAACATCACGTAGAAATACAACAATGGACAAATCAACCAGTGGACTTGGAGACCTGGGAAGATTTCTTTTATTTCCTTCTATCAGTCAACTTGGTCCATCCAATGCCACTGTAGTGCAATCTCTGCTTAACTTCCCTGAGCATCTGGCTCCTGAGCACAGAACATGCGCCACGTGCCCCAGTGTTTATACATCTGTGCTAGAGGCAGATTTGTATCAACTGGCTCAGGTCCTGCTTTGCAATCGATCACCCTTTGTCATATTTGAAAGTGGCATTTCTTTAGCCAAACCGTGGGACCTGGGGCAAGAGATTCCTCACCAAGCTGTCAGGGAGCCCAAGAACTCAGAGATAAAAGGTCTCTGCGAAGAAGTCGTCACTAGGATTGTTGACCCTGTGTGGGTCTACGTTCTTTGGAGAAAGAAACGTTTTTAGGAGGAACAGCTTGATGCTGTTCGGCTACCAGCAATTATGCTAGGTTTTAAACAGCAAGTATGTTTCCTTTTAGTGACCAGAGTTTGATTTAATGCACAGATTTCTTGCTTTTGAAATCCAAGTTTCCCTCTTACACTCATCTCACCGTACTTGCGGATTTCTTCCTTACTTCACATTTTAACTAATAGATGTGTGCTTTTAAATAAAACAATTTTTCATTTTGAAACATAAACAATGAACTGAAAAGGCCAATAGAAGAAAATGCATACTTTGGCTCTTTATACTAAAGTCAGCAAGTAACTTCATAAAAATCTTAATTCAGAAGGTACCCAAAAGACAGCTGAGGGTCACTGCTGATGACCTGTGGAAGTCAGGCAGACGCATGGCACTTGGCAATCTTCACTTCTGCAAGCACCCAGGAGACCTGCAAGTGCAAGTGTAGGCAAAAGCAAGCAACCACCCTGCCACAGGAGCAGCAGCTAAGGCCAGCTATAAGCTGGATATAAAGAGGGGGTGGGGAAAGGCTGCAGTGAAGACCTGGTGTCATACCAGGACAGGCACAGAGAGCAGAGAGCAACCGAAGAGAACGGGTCATGATCTGGCTGGGGGGAAGGGCAGGATGGGAGCTGCAGAGCAAAAGAGAGATAAAACGAGGCACTCTCCAGCCAGACAAAGGACTAAAAAGAAAAAAAAATTTTTTTTTTAAAGTAAAACAGACAATTTCTTGAAATGTAACATTGCAGTGACATGTAAACTACTGCTCTAGCAGCCAAAGAAATGCCAGATGAATGCAACAGAGGCTGGTTTGCACAGAGAGGGAAGGAGGAAGATGCACTTGATGGCATCCTCCAAAGAGGACACATGGTCTCACCGAGTACTGCTCTCCTTTGCTCCCTCCAGGAGGTTCCCAGGCAGAGCTGGAAGGACAGTATTTGATGGCAGTAAGACACCCTTTGCTGTCCTTGCTGCCTTGAGAATAGCAATATATTTGAGGTGCGAAACAAACTGACCAAACTTACAAGCAGTTTTCTAGATTTCTTTTCAGAAGAGGTCAATGTAACAAGCTCAGACAGGCTTTTACGGAATCTGCTTGCCAAATCCAAGACAGCATTTTTGTTCAGGTCCCTTATGTATCTGTCTCCAATGATGAATAACCTTTGGGACCACAGAAGCAATTCACAGAGCAGGGTTCAGTTAACTTCTGTGTCAGAATTTTTCTATTTGATATACAAATTCCATCTAAACCTAAGCTTTTCATTGAATTACAAGTCTTACTTTTTAATAATGCACTTACCAGACATATGAGTAGTATTTCCATACACATCTTGGTGACTATTGTTTCTGGTTCTTTTGGGTATCTTGTTAGTATACTGTGTGCATCTGCAAAGGCCAGACAGCATGGCACTAGAACAATAAGCTTTCTCCAAGAGCTTTTAGCAAGCCCACAAGCTTCCTAACCTGCAGGCTGGAAGCTGTGTGTTGGTAGAGTGCCAAGAGAAAAATGGGATGCCCCTTCGCAAGGGCCAGACACACAATCAGGAGCAAGCGTCTGAGCACGGTCCAAATGTACAGAACTAGCGGCACGCTGTCAATGGCTTTATCAAAAAAGTTAAAGCTTGATTTGATTTGTTAAAGTTAAAGCTTTGATTCTCTGGCTTTGTGTACGTGACACAGGTTCCAGCATGAGAAGCAAAGATCAGCATATGGAACACAGAATGGCTTTAGGAGCATGCCATGACCCTAACAAAAATGAATACACAAATTACCACCTGGAATTAAGTTTCACGTAAGGAAAAGGGGCAATAAGCTGCCTTTTGTAAAAGCCCTGCATGCCCTGCTATACCAGTGGTAAGTCAGTGATATAATTTGTTTATATAGATTCAGTGCAACTAAAGGGGGGGGGGGGGGGGGGGGGGGGGGAGGGAAGAGCTTTCATTAGTCACTGATAGGATAAGTTGTATTTACAAAGAGTGCATTAGTCATCCACTGGTTTTGTTCCAGAGGGAGCAAAGGAGGGCTCTGTCTTCCCAGCTTCCACGGGAGGCAAGGCCTCCATGCCCGAAAGCGCAGCCGCTGCACACTTCATTCCAGAAAGTGCTCATGATGGAGCGAGGTCCCCGCATTCCTCCACCCAGGCACTGCCTTCTGCTCTCCGACAGACACTGGCTAGGAAGGCACAGGTGGGAAACAGATCCTTCCAATCCGTATTGGCCTACACTGCCTCTCAGGGCTCAGGGTCTGTTAAACACACGTGAAAACAGCACCACCAGCTCTGGTGGGAGGAAGACGCAGGAAAATACTTAGGCTACAGTTTCTCTAGTATCTGTCACTGCTCACATGAAAGCTCATCCACCAAGGAAGATAAGAGCACAAGGCAAGCAATTCAGAGGTATTTCGAAGACAGCCACTCCTCTTTTCCTCCCTAAAGCCACAGCATGCTGCGGAAAGCCTAAAATATGCAGAAACTCTATTCTAGCCAGGGCAGTTTGAAGTGTTTGGACTACAATGTACTTCCCCACAGCTTCTGTTGCATGCCCCAGCTCTCCGAGCGCACCTCATCCCCAGCAGTGAGACAGGAATTCTCTTCCTGCACATCTCCTCCCCTGTGCTGGCTACGGCCATTGGGAAAGGCTGCAGGCAAGGAGGACCTGCCCCTCGGTATGGAGGGAGCACCGAGAAAATGCAATGGCTGTGTTTCTGCCGGCACCTGCAGAGAGGTTCACATGCCAGGGAGCTGGAGGGTCAGGCAAGCTGGGGAATGCAAGACTTGTCACAGAGTAAATATGCTGTCCCTCCAAATGCTGAGCTGTTATCAACTCTTCAAGAGCTTCCAAAGTTCGGGGAATCTGCCTCCAGTTCATCTGAGAAATTCTGGGAAGTTCTTGAACCCCTGAGAAGAGGGCTGCCAGCTTAGTGCATGTTTTACTGCTACTGTCCTACAAATCTGTTCATTCCTGTTAAAAAAAAAATAAAACAAAACCAGATCTGTAACCACGCTCATGTCTGCCCTGCTAACAGTGATTTTGCTGCCTCCTCCCCCCGCCCAGCCACTCATTCATCTTCACACAAAATAGCAAAGGGATTACGCAGATGTTGCTTTGCTATCCTGACCTTCTTAACCTATGTCCACGTGCCATCAGTGATGTTGTACATTCACCGTCCCATCATCCATACGTCAGAGGCTAACTCCCTTCTGGCTGCAGCCTCATTCAGAAGCTGGGTGGTAATTCTCATCTCCTGCTAAGCAGCTTCACAGGAGCCGAGACAGGAACTACCGCCCACCCTGCATGAGTGGGAAGCAAGGTCCAGAGCACAACACGGTAGTTGTAAACCACAACTGGAAAGGAGAAGAACAACACAGGCACAATACCCAGAGTTGTACCTGACTGAGGGGCAGCAGGAACACTGGAAAACTGAATGCTCAGAGAGGAGGTCCACAGTGGAGACAATCTAGAGCATCTGTGGATGTGTGCCTGGGGAATAATAAGGGGGAGAGGGAACTGCACCACAAGGGACAGGATTTCACTCTAGCATCCAGCAGAAGCAGCAGCTCAAATGGAGCTGAGGCTACTGCAAAAGAACTACAGAAGGTGGCTGGGCCATCAGTTTGCCTATAAGCTGTTTTCTACTCCTGGGCGAAAGTCTCTGTTTAATTCAGAAAGAGAGGACGCACAAGTCTTGCAGAACAGGTCAGCAAGGATTTTCACAGTTATTGCTTGACCACAGTATGGACACAAGAAAGTTGCATCCCATTCAGTGAGGATAGGCTACCTTCACTGTCTAACACACAGCTTCAGAGAGCCTCAGAAGGGACGCTAAGGGTGGCCTAGAATAAATCCATGGTGATGTCCAGAGCGAGGGAACAAACACCCTACAGGGATCTACAGCTGGGGAGGCTCCAGGAAAACAGGAGGAAAGACTCTTAAACTTGCTCAGTAAACTGGAGGAAGCATATAGCAGACACAGGACCAGGTGGCAGGGGAAGGTCTCTGGCAGGGATGAGAGGATAACTTCTGCATGGCTATCACTGCAACAGTCACAGCCAGCATTGTTGGTGAGCCTTGTGTCAAGACCTAAGCACCAGCAAAATGCAGCTGTCAATACCTCTCCACCAGCACCCAAAACACACAGGGAAGCAGCAGGTATCTGTTATTTTGGTTCCAAGAATCAGACCAAAGGTGGTCTTGAGGTCAGCCCTGCTGTCCCCACAGTTCTCCTCCATCTTCTTCAGCCTCCAGCCATCTGCCCTGGGGACCTGCAGGGCTGACACATCCACAAGGCAGAGCAGAGTCGTCTTCCCAAGAACAACTTTCTCTGGAGCTTTGGCAGGGTGTGAGGGGGTGGGGGGGTGCGGCGTAGAAGTCAAGGCCTCTTCAAACCAAAATCCCCCAGAAAAACCACAACTCAGCTGCTAGGACTTACAAACTAACATAGCTAACAGCTCCCAGACTTTTCCAGGGTGTGTAACTGTGGTTAGGAATACATCTGCCACAGCTGTATTTCCATTCCTTTGGCAGGAGAGGTGTGTGGAGGAGCAAAGCGAAGCATGCTGCAGCACACATGCTTTTTGGTCACTTTCCTAGTTTTAGATCACTTTTTCACATTTCAGAAGCCATGAAAGGCATGGTAATTCCCCATGCACACCACAGCCACAGTAATGCCCTGGAGGTCATGAAAGTTAGTAAAAACACCAACATCCCGAACACACCACAATTAACACAGATGAGGCTATCAAAACCCCAAGCTTTCCACTGCCCTCTCTTTGCTGCTCTGCCCTGAAGGGACAGATGGGCAGCTCTCACCAGCATCTTCCATCAACCTGCCTCCTCACCTCGACTGGGAGAGGGGACAGAAATCATCCTTCCCTAGGATCTGATGAGGATGCATCCAGCACTGTAGACAAGCTGTTGCCTATAAGGACTCAAGTGGTCACACAGGTTTTTCTCCATGGGGTTAGGGGCTGGAAAAGTTCCAGGAGGCTGGGCCTTAGTGAACAAGACCCTATGCAAGGGGATACCATAAGCAGCTGTTCTCTGGGAAGCCAAGACCTTCGCTTTAAAAGTGCAGCAGCAGAGTGAGAGCTGGAGTAAAATTGAAGTGATAAGCAAAATGCATAACAATTTCCTCTGGAGCTGGCACTCACAAGCAGGAGACAGACACCCAGCTTCTGATACGGTTCCTGCTGGGCACCTTCTGTCCCTGCAAAAGAGCCTCAAAGCTTTATGGAGATGTCTACTCTGCAATCAAAGGTTTAATCTCAGCATGAATAGACATATCCATGTTAGCACTATGCTCACTAGCAGGAGTAGTAATAGCGGGATTCATGGACTTTAACACAGATTGTACAGGCCTGCTGGGGACCTACATATGTGCCTGAGTTGCTAGCCCACACTGAAACCCTCATCACTGTGGCTTCAATGCTATTATCTCTACGCTACTGAGAATAAAGGTAGTGAAGCATATCTTCATGCTGCAATCACACTTTGCTACACTGCCAGCAGAGAGACCAAGCTCTCTCTTCATCAGCTTCAGATACTCAGTACTTGCATATAGACTAGGAGAAGTAGGATAGGAGGAATGAGGAAAAAGAGGGAAAAGATACAGACACATGGTGAGAGATTTCTAATTACGCTTTGTTTGTCCAGTCCTGTGCATTTTCCCACTCAAACACTGAACACATCCAGAGACAAGTTCTACAGTAATAATAATAATAATAATAATACAGTAATAGAAAGACATAGCAAAAGGGAGACACACATGAAGAGCAGCTCCGGGAACTCACAGCACAGTGGCTTCAATGCTATTATCTCTACGCTACTGAGAATAAAGGTAGTGAAGCATATCTTCATGCTGCAATCACACTTTGCTACACTGCCAGCAGAGAGACCAAGCTCTCTCTTCATCAGCTTCAGATACTCAGTACTTGCATATAGACTAGGAGAAGTAGGATAGGAGGAATGAGGAGAAAGAGGGAAAAGATACAGACACATGGTGAGAGATTTCTAATTACGCTTTGTTTGTCCAGTCCTGTGCATTTTCCCACTCAAACACTGAACACATCCAGAGACAAGTTCTACAGTAATAATAATAATAATACAGTAATAGAAAGACATATCAAAAGGGAGACACACATGAAGAGCAGCTCCGGGAACTCACAGCACATGTGAGTGAAGTGATTACACTTCATATCTCACAACTCCACTGCCCACAGTCAATTCCATTTTCAGTGCAATGAACAAGCAGCGTCAAGTACCAACCTCCAGCTCAATGGGTGCACAGATTTACAAATACGCACACAGTAGTTCCCATTACTACGGTCTCTGAGCACAAGCTACCGGCATCCACAGGTGCCCGGCTCTCCCACACTAGCTCTGCATTTCAAAAGTAGCACTACAGGGGAGGAAACAAACAGGAGCCAGGTTTGCACAAGTTTTAGAGCCTCCAGAGAAGAGCCAGATAAGTTCTGTCACACACAGGACTAACTTGTTCCCACAGGGCTGGTCCCCTACCTCGGCATGCTAGCAGCTCGACCTCCACATTCAAAAGCATGATCAACCCCTTAAGCTGCCTTCTTACATCACGTCACCCAGCAGATGAGACAAGACTGGTAGTTACTTTATGCAACTTATGCCTCAACTCCCCACTTGAGCATGCTATCCCTAGGTTGAGTTAATGTCCTCCCAGATCCGACAGCCAGAAGGGCTTTCAAACTGTAACAGAGAGGAGATTGCCAAGAAAAACAGGAGGCCTCAAACACCCAGGACTTCATCCTTTCCTCTTCAAATGGCAGGTATCAGAAAGCAAAGAGGTTTTCAAAAAACTGGTTCTGAATTTTGTAAAGATTGGGCCACCCCCAAAGACACATGTGTGGGGACAAAAATAAGGGCACAGAACTGAAAAAGGCTTTGGACCAGGAAGGTCAGAAGAATGACACTAACTGAGCTGTAACCAACAGGACCGAACTCCATCTGAGTTAAGCATGTGCTTGTTGTATCACCAGCACACTGCCAGGAGCTCAGGAGTCTGAGCCTTACTCAAATTACGCGCTATGGCTGATTACCTGAGGCCACCAAGCCAAGGAAACGGAGAAGTGGATCAGCCATAGTCACACAGTGCTACCAGCTTTGGATGTGCGTTTTGGGACTTTTGGAACAATGACGTCCATGAGGGCTCAGGTGCACTGTTGCTGGAAAAAGAGCAAGTCCTCACCAGCTGATTGTCTTTCCTTCATTTCTCTTCCACAAGCAAAACCCTCAAAACACAAAGTTTAAAAAATAATCTACCCTGTTAACAAAAGTAAAGAACAGCTGAACCCACTCCTTTCTTCCATTAGAATTCACATGGTATTAATCTGTGCAAAAGACTCTGAAGTCAGAGACACACATGCTAACAGAAAAACCACAGAAAACAAAGAGCTGGAACCCTGGGATCTGCAAACTAGTTCATTTTGCAGGATCAGACGTAGCTGGGAAAGAGGGCACGAGAAGAAAACAGCCTATTCAGTCTGCACGACCATCAGCCCACTACTGGGCAAAGAAGCACTCACCAGTACTGCCGTATTCACCACCTTGCCATGTCAGGAAAGCAAGTAAAAAAGGAAGCCTAAGAATGAATGCACAAACTGTTATTAGAGTGACCTTGCCCAAGAATTCAACAGGATACTTTAAAAGCTCACGAAAGGGGACAGACTTTATTGCTACAGAAAGCTTATACAAAATAATCCTGTTGGTTTGTTTCAGGACTCTTCCCAAGGGAATGGAGGGAAAGGAGGTGTAGTGATAGGACCTGAGAAAAGAATGGATGTTCCCTGAAAAGCCCTGATGGCAAAGGTGCCAAGATGGAAAGTAACAGCCTGCCCAGCTTGCCTTCATCGCAGACAAAGCACGCTGCCCCACCTGTGCATGCAAACCCACGTGTACAGAGGGCATTCCTCCCAGCTCCAGAGCTTAATAGTGAAAAGGTTTGAATGACATCCCACCAGGGTATGGAGGGGACCTGATGGTCCAGGAAAAGCTGCATCTTGAGATGGACAAAGGCACAGAGGCAGCAGCTGAGAGGGAAGGCCTAGGGAGATTAACGTGTTTATCTCCTTGCTTAAATCTCTTACCGGCCAATGGTTTCAGCCCGATGGCAGCAACAGGACTAAAAATAAGAACTCAGGCATTACCAGTGACTCACCGTGTAGGCAATGACACTGTGAGGGATCACAGAGAAACCCGCTCCCAATCCCGGAGCCTAGCTCTCGAATCATAGAAAATGACTTCCCAAAGAGATGAGGGAGATGCAACATAGAGATCTCTTCATTCAGGCAGCCTTAAGACACTGTGACATTCTCTTTGACTGTGCAGTGGCTTTAAATAGATAATCAGAGCAATCTCAGACCCAAATTTTGGGTTTAGTAGCTGTGCCTCAGAGAGTGAAACTCAGGCTTGTATGAAAGGGGGCAAACAACGCCATCAGATCAACTCCACACTTTCAGAACATGAAAATTGCCTGCTAGAAGCAATGCTAGCCATTGCTGGTCTTCGTTTCTGCCTGGATCATGTCTACCAGTAAACGCATTTCACAGGCACAGGAATTCCTGCATGTTGCATTAGAAGAGTTCCTGCAGCAAGGACAAGTGCACACAAAAGCTAGCACCACAGCAAGACACCATTTAGACTGAAGAACCTCCAGCTCCCTACAAAAAGCCCATCTACCCTTCAGATGGTATTTTCGTAATTCAGCTGTATAGAGATGCAGTGGCATTTCCAATTCCTTAGCTAAACTACTGGAATTGAGGATTCCAATAGTACAGCTGTACGAGCTAGAGGTCCCACCATAGCATTGATTCCCCTCGCTTTCTTCCCCAAAACACCACAGGTAAGATAAAGCCAGATTTTTGGGAGTATCTCTAGGAAGGAGGAGATGGCTTTTCTGGCGCTGCCTGTGGTACAGATTTGCCCAACAGCAGGTACAGGACATCCCTTTGTTGTCACGGTGGCAATCACTGCAGTCCCATCCTTCCCCTGCCTGTTTCCTAACGGCCCTGCATCCTCTTTGCTTCTGATGCTGGTGCAAGCATTTGTGCAGCAGCGCACTGAACTGGATAGCTGAACTGATCCATCATTAACCTGGTTCACCATGTAACTATATAAAGAATTCGTGCTGTTGCAAGGAGGGAACAAACAGTTGGAAGAAAGGCTGCCTCTTTCAGCAGCAGCACACAGCTCTCACTGGCTGCAAATGCTCATGAAGCTATGGGGTACAATTCCACTATCCTTTGCTAAGATACTCCAAGAATTAGTGCCCACAAGTGGTTTATGCCAGACTGTGTGATGTTCTAGTGTTCTGACTGAATTAGTCTATCCCTAATTTCCAAAACATCATGAGACAAAACCGTTCATCAGAGCTCCCCCAACATTCTTCCTCTGTAACTCCTGGCACTCGTGTAAGAGGTCATAATTTTTATAAGTACAGAATGCAGATCAATCTTTACCATCCCTTCATCACATATTGAAGAAAAATAGCCAGTTTCCCAGATTAAAAAAAAAAGAGAATAAAGCAATTTATTTGAAAAATCACAAGGAGTCAGCAGTACAGCAAGGTCTTGCAGAGCCCTAAATCCATTGCCTAAAAGAAAGAAGAAAAACCCCAGTCATGTAATACCAGGATATCGCATGAGATCTGGATTATAGCAAGGCAAATATGACATTGCTATTGAGACAGCACTGCTTTAGAGACAGGCTGTTCCGCAGCTAGTGAAACACACTGATTTCCCATGAAGCAATTATGCAGCTGGCTGCTTACAGTCAGAACCAAGGACCTTGCCAATGAGAACAACCAACAGTGTCTGATACCCGTCAGGTTGTCTACTACTCTTTAACAAGGACAGCCAAAACCAGAGCATACTGACACCCAAATCTACATATAGCTCCCATCCCTTCAATATACTGGAGAACTTGCAATAAGCAGCATCTCATCCTGTGCCTACAAGCATACAGAGCAATTCTCTCCCTAGCTCTAGCTGGTCAGGAAACCAGCAGGCCAAAGCACTGAAGAATTTATGTGATCTGAAGTTAAAACTGGAGACTGTTAAAGCTCCCAGTTTGCCCTACAAGGACAGAATGGTGACAACCAGAAATGGAAGCTTTAAAGGGAAAATAACTTAGACAGCAACATACCTAGAAAAGATCATCACTGATTGCTTATGGGAGAAACGTTTCTTTATTACAGCCTATACATAACTCCGCAGTCTAAGAGAAAAATCACTAAGATAGCACCAGAGGAAGAAAGAAAGTGAAGACAGGTCTGGGGAAAGCAGTTACCAAATTGCCATGGCAGGTATGGGAGGAAGGAGTTCCAGAAGGAGGAGCCAGGCAACACCACCAAGAGCTGGGGCTGGCAGAAAGCACTGTGCCAGCCTCACACTGATGGCAGCCTGTGCTGCTGGGGGCCAAGATAAACCTGTCTTGGCCTCTCTGATCAGCAGCACAGGGAAGACAAGATAAGCATTCAGTCCAGAGAGGGAAAACACCCAGATTACCAGGAAGAGAAGGTATTTTGAGGAGTTTGTTTCATTTTTCAAGCAAGCGGGTTCCCCAAGTAGGAAGACCTGGAACAGCTCGTTCGTGAAAGTCAGATGAGAAAGATGGCAGCGTTATCTCAGAAAACCAAACATCTGCAACGCTAAGGTGCTTTTCCAGTCTTCTCTGCCTCCTGCCAAGTTTAAATATATTTTTCCCTGTCCAAGGCAGCCATTCTGACAAGAAGCTGTCTTTAGGGACTTCTGGTTGCCTTCACGATACCAAGATGCATCCTTGAGCCTTAACCATTGGGCAAAATCAGTTTGTAGCTCTGTGGTGATCAGATACTCCCAGGGATATAATTCAGACAAGAGAAACAATGAGTCATGTTTGGGCAGAAACATAATACAGACCACAGATACTTATTTTGCATCTTCCTGTGTTCATCAGCACAAGCTAAACCTGACTGCTTCCCTTCGTTCCTCACACGTTTAAAAGAACAATAACCACCACACCACCCCCCGAAAGACAACTTCATTATTTCTTCTGATTTTATGCTGAAACATCACATTCCCAACATGTTAACTGTCTTCATCATGTCTGAGTTACTCAACAGGATCATTCAGGTTCACCTCCAGTTTGAGATACAGCCTCGTTCTGTGATTCCCCAGCCCATGACTGCAATTCAGTGGTCCCATTAGCATCGTCAGCTTGGGATGTACTTTAAGATCCTTCAGCATATGAAATCTTGTTACTAAGATAAAATGGTTTAGTTCATAAGATTCTCCTGGTCTAGCTCATAAGATTCTGCTTAGTAAAGCTCTGAGGGCATCATTAGACCATCTCTAATCACCTACCTCAGTAGAGACTGGAGTGACCTAAAACATGACAGCTTACTAGCAAGTATTTCACATGTCCATTATCACATAGAAAATACATGTTAACATATAGACAGGTCATGACTAAGCATCAAGAAGAACAATTTGAAATGCCCTTCAAATAAAATACAGATCCAGATTGTTCATACTGGCTGCAAAAAGAACACCCAGCATTTCCTACAATACCTTATAGCACTGGATTTTCAGGTGCTTTAAACAGCAATTAATTTAACCTAATGCCACCAGCAATAAAAGAAGAATACACCATTTTGCGGAAACACAATCTGAGACTCAAAATAGTCTGCATTTTAAAATGTTAAGGCCCAATATAGCTCTCTGCTTTTCCATAGATGCTGCCTGCCCAACAACTGGATTTGCTTTGATTAGACTTCAGCTACTCCTGAAACAGTGGAGACACACAAAAAGGAAAAACAAAAAACAAAAAAAAAAAAAGAAGGGGTATTGGGCTTTCCATCTGTATTTTATACCAAAAGGGAACAAACACCTGAATGCAATGACTTGCTCATCATCACACAAGCTATGAGTAAGGCAAGATCAGACAGGTAGCTCACCATCTTTTGCCCTCTTTTTAAGGAAAAGGGCAATATTGCCTCAGAGATACCCATTTGCTATAGGCACTTCTAATAAAGGGCACTTCTTTGTCCTATATATGGCACCTCTTCTTCAACACCAGCTACTTACGAACTAAGCTGATACCTAACCTTGAAATGCATCTTGAAGTGGCACCCAGCCATTCATACTGACCCACTCTAGTCAAAAGACGTTCCAGACATCTTGAAAGAGTTGGCAGGTTATGACAAACTGTCCCCATGCTCTTCTGTACACTTTTCAAAAACCATAGGAAGAGAGAAGGAGATGAAGTGGCAGCTACTGCAAAAGACATTATCTCTTAGTGAAGGATTCATAGATGTAAAAGCTTTCCTTCTCTACCAGACAACAGTTAACCCAGTAGCATGAGTACTAAAACTCTGGGCCGCAGCACTGAATGACCAAGCCAATGAAGAGACAGGAAAACATTTATCTAGACCCAGTAGGCAAAACACATTAAAAAAAAAAAAAAAAAGTAATACTTAAGTTCTGTTGCAAAAAAAAATTGTTTTACAGAATCCCTGGAAGTTTAGAAAATAGCAGAATTAATATTGTCTATGCAAATTGGTAGCGATGCCACATCGTAGATATTATTACAGCACACATGATTAAATGTCTGATTCTAAGGAATACCGAAACATTTGATTTTCAGCAATACTGCGTATGCCAAGATAAATTATGCCCAACAGAAGCATGGGTGCTCAGTGCTTCCATCTCTAAAACAGACAAGCTAAGGACAGCAAGTGGCAATTATAAGGTCCAAGTTTTAGCACAAGCTTACATCATGTTGTTCAGCTTTGCAACTGCTTTTTCCCCTCCCTTTGTTAACACCATATTAAAACATATTAAAGCCTAGGGGAATCTTCGCAGTTTTGATTTTTCAGTAAAGAAATCCCAATCTTTTAAAACACAACAGTCTAAGAAAACAGAGCACAGACAAATCCTTGCAATTCTGGGTCAAACTCACAAATCTTGGCCTTGTGGCAATGTACAGCAGGAGACCTGGAAAAGAAAATCTGGCCAAACCGCATGCACACAAACCTGGCACTGTTGAGTGGTTTTGGCTGTCAGGCCACAAAACATTTTGCACCGAGAGATAATTTCTCCTCTCACCTACACAGCAGCGCTCTGGACAGCCCCATTAGCGGTCTGCTCCCCGTCATGCTGCCAGCCACTTCCTCCTCCATGCACCGGCCCGCTTCCTGTTCAACAAGCTCACGGCTCCACCGGGGACCAGCAGCTCACCACACAGCATCTTCCTCGGCTCCATTTTAACTGGAGCTGCTAGCCAATGCTCCTGCATGCCCTAGGCATCCACCAGTTTCCAATTTCTATATGTAAACAGCTTCAGAAGTCCGTTTTCTTTTCAAGCAGTTGAGCCTCTCCCACAGATGGCTCAACAGTCCCTACGGTTAGGGTTTGAGTGCCCAGCAGCAAACTCTCCGACCCCCTCTTCTGCCAAGGGCAGATGTGTCAGTACATGAACCCCCCAAAGGCCCTCTACCTCCACATGGAGGATGCAACTGCTAAACACAAGGACAAGGTGGTTTGAAATGCTTTCATTATAGCACAGAAGTGGCTCCTTTGGGAGCAGGCACCGACACTCTTCTGCTTAGCACCAGAAGAAGAGGCAGAGGAATGGCCACTGAGCTAGCCACTAGCTATCCACCTAGGACCACTAAGCTTCAAGCACATGATCCTGCCACAGATGGTAGTTAATAGGAGGGAGCCTTATTAGAAGATTAAGTCCAATTAAAACCCTAAAGGGGCTGGTACCATTAGCTCAAGTTGGCAGCCAGGGTATAGAACCAAGAAATCAAGACTTGCTGTCTCCAGCAATCAATGCTGCCCCCAAAATGGGCAAAGAAACATCCCCTTTATGTGAAAATCTCCCCTCTGTCCTAAAACTTGCCTACTTCGTCCCACAGCACAGATCATCTCCCAGTATACAAAACACCTATAACCACAGAAAGCTGTAATTCTTAAGAAGAACTTAGCACAAACAAAGGAGTAAGAGAAAAGCCAGAGAAATCCTTTTCAATGAGGATGGACAAGCTGGTCCCATATTAGGGGAAACTATTCCAAGCCTGCCAGTGGCATGACAGGCTGTCCTATCTCAAAAGGAAATTATGAGAATGGACATGTGGGTACTGTACCAACTGGGAGGACACCAAGGCAGAGATACAGGGAGCTTCCACTTCTCAAAACTTTCCCTGTAACATCTTACTGTTTATTCATATGAACAGAGATCA
>NW_009260182.1:6091135-6113277 GCF_000687185.1 Egretta garzetta | reverse complement strand
TTCAAATCCAATATAGTCATTGCCAATCCTCCCCTTTCCTTAAGCAGAGTTATTAACATATTGAAAAGCAAAGCATACACTTCCCAACCAAAACAGCACATGATGCGGAGGTGGCAACACACTAAAACACAAACATAGCCAGATGAAAAATTATGTAAAAGCATCACTTTCCTACTCCATGCAACTACTCTGTGTTGCTGACTCAGATGTGTTCATTCCAGCAGACAAAAAGCTGGGTTTTACTACTGCTACTCCCGCTGAGGCTTGGGAAAGCAAAGTCAAGCCTACGCCACTCTCAGCTATGCTCAGTCTGGGAAGCTCTTTAGCGCTAGAAGCCCCAGCCCTGCAAATCCCCAGCGGGAACTAAAGATCATGGGCACATTTGTAGAAGAATAATTAGTTTCAGAGCCAAGACTGTGCTCCTCCCCCACCCCCTAAATTAAATAAGCCAAGAAAGAGTATGCAGCCACCTAGTCATTCTTGGAGAATCATTTTTCTGACTAGGTCTGCACTTTAAAGATGCCATTTTTCATTATTGTTAATAGGTCTCATTAACTAGAAGCTCTTAAGCACAAGACCATTACTAAATGCAGTTTACATTGCACAAAAGCAATGCCCTTATTGTGGCAAGGGCAGGAGGGAAGGAAACAGTTTGCCTTTCCATAAACACCAATAATTCAAACCCAAGCACTGTTTGCCCTTCGTTTGGGATCACAGTTATCCCAAATGAATTGACGGTTAAGAGAAGGATGGCTTTAAAGATCTCCAGTTTGCAATTAAGGTATAACTCATGACTTAAAAATGAAAAACACTTCATTTAAAACACAGCAATTGGGGAAAAAAAAAAAAAAATCTCCTCTTTTTTACTCAAGAAAAACTTCCAGAGCTTTTTGGGGTTAGTGATCACATCATGAATTTATGAAGATATGTGACCACATCCTTAAATTTCGGGCACATAAGCAACTTAAAGGAACAAATACATATTATTGTCTTCCCCTCAAACAGCCAGACTCTGAATAGTGAACTCTCACTTCAGCTGAAAGTCTGAAACGATGTGTGTTCTTGGAAGTCTAAAAGAGAAGGCTGTACAAGAAATTCACTTTTATGAAGCTACAGAGCTGCTGAGCACAGGGGAAGCTGGCATGCTTCTTGCTAGAAGAGTCAGCCCAGGCAATAGTTAAAACCCACTCTCAAGAGTCAGAGAAGTACCTACCCAATTTGTTGCAGTGTTTCAGTGCTCCACAAAACCTGCAGAATCAACAGGGCTTTCAGTTAGTAATATAGTTGATATCCCTAAAACTCGTGCATTGAATCAGCTAATAACTTCTAATATCATTTTCCATGGAGAAGGCTTGACATCATACTCTTCATGCTTTTGATTCAAATACTGCTTAAATCAACCTGCATTTCTAGTCATGAACAGACACCCTGTTTGTTTGGAGGTGACCAGCATATCATCCACAGAGAGAAGCAGAACAGTGTTTATCGCTTCAGTGTAAAAAGTTATTTCCAGCCACATGCCACATCCAGGCAGTTCACAGGACTGAACCTAGGAGGACTCTGCTTCACTTTCTCCTTCACAGTATTAACATCCCTTTTCATAGGAGGTAAAAAAACTGGGGGGGAGGGAAATGCTTCTTAAGTGTCTTTTATGTAGACCTGCACCACAAAAAACTTCTAAAAACAGCATCACAGGATGCTATATTACTGGTTCTGGAGGCTTTCCCTTTGCCATCTTCTCTCCTGTCCTCCACCAAAAAAAAAAAACAAAACCCAACAAACTAGCAGAAAAATTCTTTGCAGCCTGAAGGTCAAAAAGTTGCGTGCACTAGTGCTAGCATAGGTCCATACACCAGCATTAGACCTCAGCAGCATTACACATTACTCTAACATGCTAAAGATTAAGAAAACAAAGCTCAAGTGCAAATAAAGACAAACACAATTTCCAGAAGCGGAGAAAGTCAAGTCACAATGGGCACTACTGTCAGCTCCTAAATTTAATATACACTCATTGCCAGACCACTAATTCATTTTGTCTCGCATTCCGTAACCAACAGTGGCTGAAACCTACTAATTCAGGTAGAACAGCAGCAATTCAACTTACAACATGTTGGAACATTAGAACAGCCAGATGGCAGAAAAGACAGACTGAAAAAGGAGAGTAGCTGGACGTACTTTGTTGTTTTGGGTTGTTTGTTTGTTTGTTTTTCCCCAAATCAAGCTGTAGGATGGATCAGTCCCAATGCTGAAGCCAAACCTCCATCCCTTCCCCCATCTTCCACTCTCCTGCTGTGGTGCTAGGCAAGGGTCTATCTCCAAAGGGAAGCTTGTATTCTTCTCTAAAGTTATGGAGAAAACAACTGTCAATAGAAAACCCCCACAAATCCATCTTTCAGGACTTTCCCAGTCATCCTGTGCAAAGGCAAGAAGGGATTAACCTCACAGTGCCAAACACAAACAACATGAAGAAATAAGTCCGTAAGCCCTTTACTTTTGAAAAAGAATTCCTCTCCAAATATGCCATCTTTAATTACACACGTTTCTCATCCTTTTTTCCAGTCTATGATATTTGTCTCAAGGCAGCAAGTTTGAAATGTATTATTGAAAAGATAAATTTTCAATTTGTTGCATAACCACATTTGTCTCTTATTACAGAAAGGGCACACAAGAACACCTAACTAGTTTTCACAACACACTTCAATTAACCTTAACCACATTCCACCTCTCTGTAGTATTTTCCTTTTCCTTCCACTCCCCCCCTCATATGGATACTCCTTCGAACACCTCCGCAGCATTATTTCTAACTGCCTTCTAAGCGAGACCTGAATGACACTATTTGAAATGAGAGCAGTATCCCCAATGTACACACTATTAAGTGTAGAACAGCTTTCTGGTCATTCCCTCCCATTTTTTACTCCTGCACCTGACCAGCTTTCAGTCTTATTCCAGCCCCTGACCAGGTCTTCAGCTCTGTCCCGTAACTTCTGACGAGCTAACAGTAATCATCTTAAATGCATCCAAGATTTTATTCCTCCCTGGGTGGCAAAGGATATTCTACTCTTGAAGACTTAGTATTAGTTTGACATTATCATATGATCAAGAGGGCTTGCAGCAGTATACCTTGTGCATCTACAGCCGTTTCCTTTGCAAAGACTTCAAATGCCTTAGCCATACATTAATGTGAATGTTTACAAATTCTCCAGGAGTTAGGAAACTCTTGCACAAACAGACTGATTAGTTAGATCTAAGTTGTCACAACTGACTCAATTACTTACTCAGATCTGAAATGCAGCCAATTTTAGAATTTACCTAAATTCTTGTCCTAAGATCGCTCTTATTTTCACTCTTAGATACAGATGCTGATCCTACAGATCTCAGTTTTCATTTTTGCCACTTTACTTTTACCCACTTCAGAAAGCAACCCATTGCAGATCTTACGTCCCTGTTCATGTAGTTATGACTGATTCAAGGAAACAGTTTTATATCTGAGTGATCTCCTTTACTTTTTCTAATTAGTCTTTACAAACACACACAAAAACAATGTGCTGTTTATTGTCACCTGTATAAGAGCCTTCTGTATCAACAGCAATTAGCTCTAGTTTTTAAAGTCTCTTATCACATGGAAAAATGACAGAAAGGTAGAGTCTCCAAAGGCATGCCCAGTATAACATATTTCAGAGCTGTATTCCATAAACAATAAGCAAATCAGAAGGAAATTTAGTACAAGGAACAGGCCAAAATCTTACATCTGTTACCAGCAAACTAGACTACAACTCCTCTTAATACTACATGCTTCAGCCCACGTTATTTTCCTGCCAAATGCCCACAGTTTTTTTTTTCTACCTACACTCTTCTTATCACTGTTATAGCAAAGAATATGACTTGGACTCTTTTCCTAACTCGTCATGGCTTATTGCCAAGTGTTCTGGAAAGCACTTAAAAATTTGCATCTCTCCGTATTTCCAAGTGTAAAACAGGGCTAATACTTTCCTGCCCAGTAGTGCTACTGGGAGGATAAAGGATGCTTAATGAAAGTTATTGATGCATTATGTAGTTGATGGGGGGAACAACAAAGCAACAGTGAGGGTACATGGCTAAAAAAAGAAGCTGCAAGAACACTTTCCTAGTGGCACAGAGGAGCACAGTGCAGTGGAAGGACCTTCTTTCAGGTAGAGGAAAACAATTTTTGGGAGGATAACGGGTGGGGGGAATCAAACTCCTGGAGAACAAGACTAAGCACTCATCGCTTTCCATAGGAGAGAGCAAATCCCTAACAAAACCTTGGGAAAAACCCTACTTGGAAGAAGTTCCTGGCATTGACTCTACCTTTACCAACATTTGAACAGAAACCATAAGGCTGTCCTTTGCAGGAGGGGCTATGCAGGCTCCTCCTCATACAACCCTGACACACTTCAGTTCAGCTGTCACTGTCAGGGCTGTCCAAGCCTCAGATCTACTGCATACAGCCCCCAGTTTTCCAACAACACATATGTACGATGTGGCCCTTGAATAAAATGCTATACAGTAATGCAACCACTGGTCATCAAACAGTTGGATTTCTTTTGAATGAACCAAGGAAATTATGTTTGAACCCAAATGATGGAAACTTGGGAGAGAAACAAACACAAAACAAATTTCTGCATGCTCCTAATACTAATTATCCTAAAAATTCAGCAGAACGCCATTCTTCACTGCATGAGACACATTGGGGGTAGGAGGGTGGGGGTGGGGGGGGTGCTGCGTCCACACAACAGCAAGCCTATATTCATTGCTTATTTTTTAGCTAATCCAACTAATGGAGTGGGAAGGATGCTGGAAATGCTGCCTTGATTTGCTATTTGAGGGACACAAGCAAGAGGAGTAAACTACATGGAAAACCTTCTTGAAAGCACAGATGAATGGTTCTGCACACAAGTGCTGAATGACTCCTCTCTGAAAGAGGTAATAAACTCTGTCGAAATATGCTCTTCTGACAAGAAGAAACACCAAGTCTCAGAGGATTAGAACAATTAAAAAAAAAAAAAAAAAAGTCTTAAAATAGATGGTTTGGCCTAAGTTCCCCTAGCAGTACTAGGATAACTTTAAATTAAGCAAAGCAAGCTGTAAATACAGAGCAGGCTATCAAGAAATTTCAGTGAGAGAAGACTTAAAGTGCACACATGCACCACATTAGATATCACCTACAGCAGAGCCACCAAAACACTTCCATACAAAAGGGCAAAACACACCATGTATGAATAAGTCCACACAGCAGTCGCAGCAGTTAGGAACATGAGGTGTGGGGGGGGAGAAACAGCATGGCTGCCTCCAGCTCCTGAAGAGTCCAAAAACTTGATCCTGTGTATGCAAAGTGCTTCTAGGTACTTCTAGGTATTCTATAGAAGCGAGACAGCAAGAAGACATTTTAAGAGGAAAAGTTACCACTCACTAAAGCAACTTTAAATGTAGGGATTACTTATAAACAAACACAAAACTGTTTCTAAGCACTGATAACTTTGAAGATGCTATGTAGTCAGGGAGGAGCGTCTCCCAGTCTTTCTGTAACCAGGCTCCGCTTTGGGCAGCTGGCAAGGCTCCGCATTGCATGGGCACAGTGCCCACCCCCGAGACTGTTGCCACCATCCCTGCACCGCAGTTACCCGGCTTCCTAGTCCCAACAGCATCAGGCCTGAAAACCAAGTTAATATTCCCACTACCTCGATCAAAAGCCACTCAGGGGTCTCTGCTGCCCATGCTCTCTTCCAGGAGTACAATACAGACATGCAAGAGTGGTCTCCAGCACCAGTCTGGTGCACTAACGCAGCACTCCACATGTGCTCTTCTCAGTCCCAACGGCAGGAGATCCTGGTTCCTGGAGCTACACCCAAGCAACCAGTTCTATTATGGCTGCTCCAAGAAACCCATCTGGAAACCAAATGCCTTCCCATCCTCACCACTTCGGTAATTCCCTACCAAAGGGTTCTTCTGAGCTTTGTTTCCTGATCCAAGGAATGAGAGAGAAAAGGAAGGAGACCTGCTAGGATACAGAGGAGGGAACAGACACCTCCAGAGAAAGAGGCAGGTGCTCCTTAAGCCAACACTGGCACCAGAGACTGCATATTGTCAGCCCATGGCCTTGTTCAGCTGGGCTCTGTAATTTGCCCATACTACATTCATGCTTTGCTGGCTACAGCTGCCATAAAGATCAACTTTTTCAGGTGTTGCAAGCTGCAGATTTGGGGTGGGAGAGGTGTCTAAAAAGAATAAGCACTCACCTTCTCCTCTAGTCTAGACTGGGCATTTGGCAGCAACCCAGTGCAACCTAATACATCCAGTACAAGGAGCAAATTGCCTGTTAGGGACAGCCCTGTACGCCGACACACAGCTCTGCAGCACTGACATCTCCACGTACAAAAAAGAAAAAAGGCAGAAACAAACTCCAGTGCAACCAAAGAAAGGCATTTTTTCTTTCCTTCCCACCCACCCCCCCCCTTCCCTGGGCCAATTCAGTTGCAACATAATCTATCACCCTGGAAGCTCAGTGTGCTTTTCACAGGGAGCTACGCTGCACAGTCATTGTGGCTGTCTCCCTAATCACAGGTGATGTAGTGGTAAGGGACTTATGTCCCCCATGAACACCCTTACAACAGAAAGATCAGGCATGCTAGCAATGAGTTGGGAGTCCTTTCTGCATCTCAGTGACATTTTCATCACCATAACTGGCCAAGGGTAGAATATCCCAGGAAGCAAACTCTAAAAATAACTTCTTACAAGTCAGCCAGTCCCCCGGCAAAAGGGGAGGGAACATTGCTTATACATGGTTGGCACAATTCGGTTATTACAAGAGGGACAATGAATGCCCAGGCAAACAGGAGAGGCCGAGAGGAAACAGAGGAGGAAAAGCAGGTGGTGAATCACATACCAGTTTCTCCTGCATCACCAATGACTGTCAATAGGAAATGCTTTCCCAAGTGGAAATAAAGAAACCAAAGTAGAACCCCAGAACCCAGCCTGCCCGGAATACTTTTAAATGTAGTGAAGAAGGGAGCCTTGTCTGCTAAGCACCAGAGTGAAAAGGAGCATGCACTCCCCGGCTGCAGGCACCTTTAAGGAAGGTCCTATGGGGCCCTCTCCAGCTCTGGCCCATGGAGCTCCAGGTATGCCTGCAGATCCCTGTGGGAAGGCATCACGCTTCCCAGCTGCTTAACCGTAGAAACCACAGAGGACTTTCTTCACCAGAATATCCTCAGAAACTTGCGACTGGGGACGCAGCAAGCAATCCTACAACTGCTCCCAGGCATGGCTGATACCCAGGCAGTCTTTCAAAGGCCTTCTGCACACTGGAGAAGCAGAGGGGCAGGGGAAGAGCAGAACAGTTATAAGCCATCCACTCCTCGGCCACATGCTCAAAGCCACACGCTCCCCAGACAGCCTCCTTCACGTGTGCTTGAAGGGCTGCAACCCTTGCAGAGCTGCCCTTCAGACAGCGCATCTGCCACGCTTACAGCAGGGCTACCACAGCATATGGCCCCTCTCCTCCTCCCCCCAGGTCACTCTGCATCAGTCCCCAGCCTGCCAGGTACAACACCTGCACAGCCGTGTCACTCCAGCTGACTTCACCTGTGGGCTTCGTCCCTGGCATCACAGCATCCCCACAGGTCACCAGCATCATCCCCTTGCACCAGGAAGCGGTCACTCTCACAGCCAGTGCAAAAGAGGAGGGCACAGTAATAAACTCACGACTCATAAAGCCTCTGTGCTTCTGAGTCGCGTGCAGAAGCTCACAAGCTCTGTACTATGACAGGACATCCTGTGTGAGAAGGGAATATGCAATAAAGACATCCTGACAGGACTGTCCCTAAGCAAACACCTGATTAGACACTGTGGTGGAGTGAGGAAGGGAAAAGCATGACAGCACTTTCCAGTTCCAGGGCTGTTATCCATTGTGCTTTTCCACACTTTTTCCAGCTCCTTAGCAGCTGGTGCAGGCAGAGGCACAGAAAGGAGGGGCTCCTAGCATCAGCACCATGCTGCCATCCCTTTCTCCTCCTCCTCCTGCAAAAAGTCTTTCTGAACAAGTTTCCCTGTGCTGTGGAGAGGACCCAGTGGGCTCACTTGCGCTCGCTCCCTCTTGATTTACAGAACTTCCCCACTAACAGCTGCATTGCAGATGAACCCTCTTAAAGTGGACATGCAGTAAGCAAGACAGCAGGGCATGAAGCTGCTCTGAAGGCGATGCAGCCATACCAGCGACCTCTCCGCTGCACACACGGTGACTGCGATCTATGCAAGAACTCCAGTGACTCTGTCTTCATCCCACTATGTACAGAGGGTCCTGAAGTGCACAGCTTGAAGAGAAATCCCACCAAGTGAACTCCTTGGACACGAGCTCCTTTCTTCCCCCCATCAGCTGATCACATCAGGTGCTGGTGGGTTTGGATGAACCAACCAAATAAGTATCAGACTACAGCTGGTTAGCAGACAAGGTAACAGTGTGGCAGAGAGGCAGGTCTCAGCAGTGCCAAGTCACTGCAGCGCAGGATCTAGGAATTCAGAGATGCAGAAGGAAGAACATTAATTCCTCTGGCTCAGTTGAGCTGCATGTTTCCTTGTTCCCAAGCTGGCCCTCCCACCCCTTCAGATAAGCTAACTGCACCAGTGAGACCTGAGTTTTACTTCCAATATGGGGAAAGAATTTTAGCCGTGTTTTTCAAATGAGAAAACTTCAGCAGTTAACATTTCATATTTCATCAGGGAGATGAGCAGGCTGAAAAGCCGTGGAAAGCCAAGAAACATCTTTACCATTTGTGGGCTGGTGGGAGGGAAAGGTTTTTAAGCTCAGCTTCGGGACTACTGAAGAAACTAAGTGCACACAGCCACAAAGAGTTCATGAGGCATGATGTGCTTCCTTAAAGCTGGGTAACCAGCTCTACAGCAACATAAACTGCTAGCAACAGAGTTACCTGGACTTGTCAGCAATATCTGATAATAGTTATCAAAAAAGTGAACTACCTTGCTTCTCTTTTTTCGCATCTCCAATAATGAACTTGGCTGTCTGGAGAAGACAAACAAGCGTGTGTGTTACAAGACCTTGAATCCCAGTCTGCTGCTATAGAAGTGCTTCCACTCAAAGGATGATCTGACCAACACTTCACTCCTCTACATCATCCTTGTTAAGTGCAAGAGCAATTCAGACAGACAGGGAAGGCTGTGGATCATTGCTCTGCACTGATCAGGCAACGCTGAAAATTTTAATCTGGGCAACACAATATCCTAATCTGCAGAGCTGGCAAATTCTAGGCCAGATGACATACAAGTCAAACAAAAATGGGCAGAGCTGGAAGTCACTTTTCAATCCTGCAGTCCAACAATCAGGAATATTTAAAGTAACATAAGAGCTATGAATCACTACTTTAACTTGCACTGAAGAAGCACATCAGTCACTATTGAGCTTTGTCTCCGCACTGGCAGCAGTTATAAATTAAAGCTGCGCAACTTCAACTCTTTTAATCTCTCCGACACAATCTCAACAAAGGACATTTGATACCCAAAGCTTACATGGAGGGGCCCTGAGGCAGGCAAAATTAAACTTAACAGCATACCAACTCTTTAGGCAAACAACAGAAAGAACTCCTACTTGGCATCACCAGGCCACACTCTCCATTAGCCTCCAGGAACAACCTTCCAGCAAGTCCCTGCGGGTTACAGGGGGCACTGAAGACAACTTCCTTCTTCCACATCTATTTTTCCTCCAGCCACCCTGGGTGATTTCTTGGCCCACCACCCACGAAATGTTATATGCTTTAACACAAGGGGTGGGGGCAGGAAAAGAAAAGGAAAACCCCAAGATACACATGGATGTTTTCAGAATGGCAGCAGCTGCACTACAGTTGAAATACTAGGTATATTTGGCAGGCACTGGAGACCATATACAAGAAGAGGTTTAACAAGCTGTTTTCCTTGCAAAAGCTTCCAGGGCACCCATGCTATTTGAAATGTGTATCTATTAAGTGCTTCCCAGATAAAGCACTGGACTATCCCCTCTGAAGTCACATTTCAAGTTAGGTGTATGACATCAGGTCTCTAGCAGCAAGCACAGCAGCAGGATCAACACACACATCTCACACATCTCCAGAGCCGCAGGGAACTTGACACACTGACTGTATTCTGCTGCACAGACAAGGAGAACCCTCATTCAGAAGCAAGACCACCAACTGCAGACCCCTCTGGAACATATGGCCAATTCAGAACAAAGCAACAGGTTCAGGAAATAATCTCCTTCAAGAGAGAAATCAGGGTAAAACTCACCTTCTTGAGCTACCTTATGCTCAGTTCCACCTGTAAAAGAAGAGGGCTCAGAGGAAGGAAAAAAAACGGTGCACTTCAGTTTAAAGATTTCTAGCTCTTCTCTCCCCTTTTTTCACCTCAGACTTCAGGCTGTGTCAGACTGCTTCTCCTTTTCTCACAGCTCCCCTGGGATTGAGAAAACCTCCTCCTTCAAAGGAGAGTTGTCTTTAACATCAAGAAATGGTATCTCTCTCTTCACAGCTATCACTTACCACAGTCTATACCAGCCGACTTACCAGAGATGACACAGTAACAGCAGAAGATAAAGCACATCCAAATACTGGGTTACTCCACTAGACAAGCTGCAGCCTACATTGGCTAATTCCAGTGCCTAGAAGAGGAGTGGAAATGAAGGAAGGGAAAGGAAAGAATCCTTTCCACAAGCTTTCAGGAACTGGCTTTGGAGTCTTAACGTTCTTGTTCTCACTAACAGCCTCTATTCACAGGGGCTTAAGAAGTCCACTGGGATTTGGGCTAGTGGGAAAGAACTATACCATTAATTTCCATAGATATTAATGTCTCAATAAATAAATGTTTTAAGTTGGAGAAGCCCTTCTAGAAAGAAACTAGTTTTAATTACCACAACTCTATTTTACCAAGTCTGCAGACAAACATTTTATGCTAGTACGTGTATTGCTGCTCAGAGGTTTGCCGGACACAACCAGGTAAGTCTTTCCTGAAGCAGCCTGCACAAAGGTACCATGATAACTTGTAGTACCGCAAACAACCAAGTGGTACCACCTTTTGAGCTATGGGGCACTGATGTTTTGGGCACTGAGGGCAGAGACCCCCTCAGCAGCTCCTTGCTCCCCAGCCAACTGCAAATCCCTAGTTTTTCTAGGACCAGTCCTTATAATGGCCAACCTCCACAAAGGAGGCTGCAGCACAGGGTAGTGAGAGGGCTTCTCTCAGACTCCAGTGGCAGGAAAACTGCCCAAGCCCAGCCTCCATCACGCACTACCTGCCCGCCAACCGGGCCTTCCCCACCATGCTATCAGCTCCGATATGCTGGGACACTGCTACAGCTCTGGGAAGGGAAACCAGCAGGGACAAAAGCAGCACGCAGGGTCAAGACCTATACTAGCCTTAGTAGGGGTGACATGGTTTTGCATCAGATATTTTCAATGACAACAGCCTTGCGTTATCGGTAACACTAGTGCAGGCTGGTTAGCATCGTGCTTGGTGGTCTGAAACCTGCAGGCAACACTGAAACTTGATTATTTGCACCAGCTCTGACGTGGAAAAGCTCTAAGCACAAGGTAGAGACCTAGAGTTATTTGTGGGTGTAAGGAATAGAAAAAAAATGCCAAAAAAAAAAAAAAAGACACACACCCCATCTTTTCCCACTTCTTACATTTCACCTGCGAAACAATGCAAACCCTGCCAATTTACCCAGGGAGAGCAGGGTGTATTCACCCCCTCTTCAAAGAGGGAATCTGTCAGAGCAGCGTTGTCCAGCGTTTAGGCTGGAGGAGGAATGCCAGTCCGCATTCCCCCCTGCCATCCCAGTGGCTATAGGAGAGTGAGCCTGGTATTTCTCACTAGGATGCTGTCCTTTGTTAATGCATCATCACCCACCCTCCTCCTCCCCCCCTCCCTTCCCTCCTATGAGAAAGTTTAATCCTTTGGCTCACATGCATCTGGTAAATTTTGCAGTCCCTGTTTGCCACTGTCATCATGGCAACAGCCCCCAGAGATAACCCAGCAGGCCAGGCTGCCACTCCCTGCCTTCTCTGCCATTTCGTGTTCGGCTCAGTAGGCCTACAAAGAGCTAAGCCCACTCCCAGGCTCATCTTCACGGGCGCCTTCCTTCCCCAGAGATGTGTTTGCATGCGTTTTTTCTTTTAAATTAACTATGTCCTCATTCCCACAATGCCTACTCTTTTCTCCGAAACAGCTCTCAGCTCAGTTTTTGGGACTCTGACAGAATCACACAAACAATAGCACTGCAGAGAGAGATGCTACCTTTGCTGCTCTGGAGAAAAAGGGTCTTGTGCTTAACAGCCAAATCACCTGTGCCTTCTAGCAAAGGGAAGAGGTAGCCAGCACTCTTCTCAAAAGCAGGACACTAACCATGACTTGTCCCAGTGTCACTGCCAAGCAGGCTCCAGCCATGGGAAAGACAAGACAGTCCAGAGCTGCAGGTGCTTGGACAACAGCTAGCTCAAGATGGGAGCTTTGGATTGAAGCAGCAGGACAGTGGGTCACCGCTTCAGAGAGATATGTAACTCATGCTCTCAGGAACATAACGCAAAAGTGCTGAGAGTACAGTATCACATCTATAGGCACACACGCATTGTCTGAAAGGTCATCACATTTACTCAACTCACAGGTCAGAGACAGGGAATTCTCCTGCCTCTGCCAGGAACAGAGCAAGACGGATCTGACACCAGGAGTAAAGCCACAGTTATCTCCTCCTTTCCTGACCCCGTCACAAAAAGGCTCTCTTTCCATCCCTGAATTATTCTCAGAGTCGTCAGGAATTAGCTGTTTGCACCAACCACCATCTTCCCCAGTCTGCTCATCTAACAGTTGGGAGCAACAGGAATTCTGCAATATTCTCTCGGAGGAGAGGAAGAGGGTAAAGCAGGATTACTAAAGGGATATTTTCAATCAAAGCATTATATATTAATACAATTACTGGTTAAAGTAACTGATCCACAGGAGACAACTGAACATTCAAAAGAAATTCAAAACTAAAACAGAAAGACAGTCAGAGAGTAACAGGTGGAAAAAGCTATGAGGAATCAGAATCTTACAGCTATAGACTCAATTTCTCCAGAAAGCTAAATCCATGCTGCACTGATCTCCGGCTACCCTCATTGTACAAAACCTGATTTCTAAGATACTGCCATCCCATTTCTTCAGAAGTATTCTGCTACTGCTCTCCAAAAGTCATGTAGGCAGCAATACCAGAATGCTTGGGGAGCCGTAAAAGAAGTATACATTGATATTTAAATAGACAGTAAATTTAAGAAGGTACAAAAAGGAACCTGAGGTCAGCCTAACTTACAGGACCCAGTATTTTGAAGCATTAAGCTTACTGTCATAAGGGCCAGCAGAAACCACAGGTGTTTAAGTTACAGCTTGGCATTTCCTCTATACACAAAAAAAAAATAATTAAAAATCAAGCAAGCACCTCAAAATTTTAGGTACACGTTTGCTCATCAGAAACCAATGCACCTCTGCTTCCCCCAGGATGACTGCTCTGAGCATTGACACCACTTCTGTTGCAGGCAAACACACAACGAGGTGAGATACTCCACATTTCTTTTTACAACATTCAAGGCTTCTTTCCTGTGCTGGTGGTCCTTGTGCCAGCTGATATTGCCCTCTCCCCGCCGCCAAGCCAACTAGCTCACTCTGTAGTCAAACACTGGCAAATTAACATTTATTTTGTGAAGTCTATTACCTTGGTGAAAGTCAGGTTTCAAGAACAGAGGAAAGAACAAAAAAACACCTGAAACACCAAAACAGGTGACAGGACAGAATTAATGAAAAAGGGTTTGTCAGGGTTGTGAAGCAGATAGATGGTGTTCATAGGTGGCACAGTGGAGAGAGATTTTTATTTTAGTCTGCTTCCCCTTTAAAGTTGTCTTCACCCAATCTGCAGGGCCAGAAAAACTAAAATACTTCCAGGGCATGGAGAGGAACAAAAAGATTGTCATAGTCCTCTCTCAAAACAGTGGTGTTAACCCACCATTTGGGAACGACGACATGGACAGGAAGGGGGAAGCACTCTTCAGAAATTTCTTTATGATCCACAGAAATTTCTTTATGATCCACAGATGAGTCCTCTCTGACAGTTACGGTTTTGGCACTGTCCAGAGAAGGATTAAATCTGGAAGCAGTGAAATTTCCACACTACGCCCCAAAACCAACAAATAAGCCCCATAGCTTTTGCACTGGACACTTCTTATAGGAAATTCAAGTAGCTCTCCCCTCCCCAAATATCTACAGAGTGCTCAGTATCCCAGTCTTCTTTGGAGGGACACCTGGAAATACTTGAGTAGTGGCTTGCTGATCAGGGCGAATACTCCAGAGCCAAGGGCTTCAGGACACATGTGGGAGTTAGTCTAGTCACATCTCTGCCATATACAAATCCAGTTTACATTGGGAAAACAAGAAACCCAACTCTCTCGCCAAGCCCCCTTCTCCAACCTCAAGCGCAGAGGCTATAGGAACTCCTGCCCAATCTGTGTGCCCACTGCCCCCCTCCTCATTGTTAATGCTAGAAATTTAATACTCAATGTGACCACTGAGAAGACAGACACAAGCTGAAATCCTGTCTGCTCTGTTCCAGCTCCTTTATAAAATATACAGTGTAAACTGAGAGGCAACCTGGGGTAACCCCAACCACCACTGACATCCACAGTGGGAGGAAGCCAGCTTCTGGCCATAGAAAGCCACAGCAAAAGCAAGGCTCCCACCACTCGCCTCCCCACCAATCTCTGCCGGCTCTCACGCCCGGGCGCGCCCCTGCCTGCACCGGTGTATAGAGACAGGCTGAACCCCGCAGCCCCCTGCCAAGCTCCCAGCCCCAGCCTCTCCACCTCCAAGGTCAGGGTCTCTCCTTTTACACACACCCCTCCTCTTCTCCACACACCTCTTCCAGCACAGTTTCCCCTATTGACACACACTGCTCGCACCCCTCTTCCCCCACGCGGGGCTGCAGGCGGAGGCAGAGAGGAGGAGGGGGGGAGGCAGGCTGCTGGCAGAGGTAGAGGGCTGCAGTTTCTGACATCAGCAGAGCAGCCCCCCACTGCACACGTGTGCTGCGGTGCAAAGCAGAGAGTTCAGCCACTCGCCATCCACGCACCCACCCATGGACCGAGTCCTCCCCCACAGCTCCCCTCCCGCCGCCCCCAGCCCCTTACAGTCGTCCTGCCGGGCAGCCGCCAGCTGCACACCCCGCTCTGCTCCGCTCCCTGAATCCCTCCACGTGCGCAAGGACCAAAGAAATCCCCAGCCATCACTGCAGCTGATCATAGAATCGTTTAGGTCGGAAAAGGCCTTTAAGATCACCAAGTCCAGCCGTTAGCCGCAGCATCCCTCAGACTCCTTGCGGGCAGCAGAGGGAAGGAGGAGCTGGGGTGCAGCAAAGCACTCCACACCCAGCCTAAGGTCCATCCTGCAGGAAGGGCAGCTCCTCTCCCACACCAAACGCCCAGACCTGATTTGGCTGCTCAGCAAGTACAGCTGAGCAGACACGGTTTGATTTGCCGTCCTCTGCAGGAAAGGACATTTGTCCCCACCCTACAAGCCCAGGCACATGCAGAGGACACCTATTACAGGACATTTCTACACGAGTTGGGATTTGTGCTTCAGCCATCTGTGATGGGTGTGCTGGGCTTTCCTTGCTTTCACACAGAGAGGATTTGCCAGGCTGCAGTGCACCACTACTGCGTGCATCTAATTCAAGCGGGTGTGCTGTAGCCCACAGGGGACTTTAAACCTGGCAGCCACAAGAGCAGTCCAAGAGAGTCCTAACTCAAATGCCGGCTAAGAACGGATCAAGACAGAGGTTAGGGACTGATGCTGCTAAACTTCCTCTGCAACATTCAAGCTCAACATTTCAGTGTCCAGGGAAACTGCTATTGACACCTCCAACAAAACATATTGTAAAGCCCAGATCAGCAACCACTACGGAACTGAAAGCCAGGGCAAGAGAGGTGTATGAAAAAAAGCCGAGTCGGAAGTGTAAAGAGAGAGCTTTGTTCCTGATGGGGTCTGATACACAGAAGTAATTCCCTGCTCCTCCCACAATCCCCATAATCTCCTACAGGAACAACAACAAAACAACTGGGTAGACTGCAAATTTTTATCTGGTTTACAAATTTGAAAAGATGGAGAGCAGGGAGAGTATCCACCTCTATTCCACAGGCAAAAGCAAAGCCACAGTAAGGAGAAAGCTGTGAAGCAGTCTGATTTCCAAGACAGCTGCTTTTCACTTTTTCATCAAGAGATGTCACTTGCAAGAGTTGAAAGATACAGACTTTCAGCAGCAAACAAAATTTAACAATACATTTAATGCACAAAGATTTTTCCCCCCCACCCCCCAAAAAACCCAAAACAACCAGGGGCCAAAAATCCTGCTCCCTGGTATAAATGACATCCTAAAAATTATCACAGGACAGAGCTCTGTCTACCTGTTCCAGTGCAGGACTATCTCTTAAAGTATATGCTGGACGGTCAAATCCTGGATATTTCCCTGCTGCTACTAAAGCTACTGCTTCTCTCTTGATCCATTTGATCACTGCAAGCCATTTTACTTTCTTTGAACTTCACTGCTGCCCAGGAACTGAACCACTACTTGCTATGAATTTTCATGTTCAAGAAGTATTCTGGTGACACCCACAAGACAGCTTCCAAAAAATTACAGTTATTACTTCCCTCTGCCTGTAGCTCTGGTAAAAGCCTTTGCGTTCAATCCCATAGGAATTTCAAATGACTGAAGCACTGTAATTCCCCCAGGTGTAATAATCACTGCTCTGATATGCAGCTGAATGCTGACGAAGGTGAAGTCTCTTTCCCCTCCCTTTCCATAAGCATTTGCCCCCTATTTAACATTAAAGTTCTTGGCATACTCTTCACTGGGCAGTCTTAAGCATCAACACAATATGAGTAATAGCAAATACTTCATTAAAGCTGGAAGCATGGACTTTAATCTATACCAGCTCTTACTGACTAAAAAAGACAGAGAATAGGTATCCAAAAATCACAGACAACAGAGAAACAGAAACTCATTTCTCAACATCCCACTTGGTATTTTACAAAGGGTGAAGCTTACTAGACTAAAGTTGTTAGGACCGCCCTTCACAGGGACCAGAACCACATTCACCCTCCCTGCTTCCACAGAGAAGCCCTGTTAACAGCACCATGCCTCTTCAAGCAAATGGTTTGATAAACATGTCAAGTAATGCAGAACCCTGTCTAAATGCATACAATTCACCCTGAAGTGTTCCTGTTCCTCCTTTTCAGCTACATACAACAAGCTATTCAGCACTTCCCAGTCACCTATCTAGTATTTCTTCATCAAGGATCTTGAAAAATAAAGGTAACAAGAAGTACCGTGGAAGGAGAGCAAGGCTTTGTTACCATTTGCCTGGACGTTATCAAAGGAAGCACTAGAGCAGGCAAAACTTCTGTGAAGCAGCAATGGGCTAAACATACTTCTCAGCAGCAGCAAGACGGTGGCTCTTGAAGTAGCAGTTACGATGTGGGGTATCTATACGGGTTCAAATTCTGCTAGAGAAGGTACAAAAAGTTTAACACAGCTATGCTTAAGTTGGAGAGGGGCAGGGTGTCCCCACCTGAGGGAATATTCTGGCACTGGGACCATGCCTAGAAAAAAAACCAACAATGCGGGAGGCAGGTCAGGAGGGTGGGTTAAGCTGCGCAGTAGACAGGGATGCAGCCGGGTGCTCAGGAGAGCCCTGCATGTATGTACTGCTGTGTACGTACTGCTGGGCAGAGACCTGGCCTCCCCAGGGAGAAGCACCAGCTCAGGGAAAGGAAGCATCAGGCAACATATATCCAGGATACTGCAGAATTAACGCCGTAATTCTCCTCCTGTGGGAAACAGCTTTCTAAAATGCCTTTCCCCAAGACTTTCATTTTCAGGTTGCTGAATCAAATCTACCTAATCACTGATTTACAGCTGCAATGCCTAAATAGCACACATTTTTCCTTCAGTGCTTTAAAGACCTATTCCAAGGTGAACTCACTAAGTTCCTATCAAAATATTCAGTCCCTTTTTGGACTAACCACTTGAGCTATCAGCAAAACACAGCTGGAGTAACCAAGGAACCTATATATTCAGCTGAAGTCGCCATCCACTTTTCACTATAAGCACAGATTCTTCAGTCCTCAGAGAAGACTTCAACAAAACCTGATCAGTCCCTTGTTTCTGATGTTCTTTGCTAGCAGAAACATCCATTTCCTTTCTTGGCTCTCCCCACACTTGCCCTCTGCCTAACCAATACCTTTGTAAGTAAATCATTGCCAGCTGCTTCGAGTTACGTAGCTGAGGACCAGACTAGTATCCTCAATGTATTTTATTTATAGGAAGGTATGAAATCTAGAAAGTAAGTAGTAGATCAAAACATGGCCTGTATTCACCCATACTTACTTTTCCCACTTGCTGGGTCATAAAACTGCCATCACCTTAATATGAAAAACAATTAGAATCTCTATATTACTCCCTCTGTAACTCATTAGGTGCCCAAACACTTAAAAACTGACTCAGTCAGTCTTCGGCTACTTTTAGACTTCCGCTAATAAGTTTCTGAATTTTGTTTCAACTCTGTTCAACTCTGCAGTTTTCCCCATTTTTCTTGTCTCCAGAGTTAACTACAATACCACCTCCTCGGTAAGCAAAGGGTTTCTCACTGGTGATCAGTTTATCAAGCTACCCTCTGCCTTCTCTAAGCAGGCTTGTGTCTACTAGCATCCGAGAAGATGGCTCTCCTGAGCTTCAGTCCTTGCTACAGGATGGATGGGGAACTCTGTGGAGCGAACATGGCATTAATGGCCATCAGCAACGCAAAGCCACACTTCAAACCTCTCCCATATTAAGTTGAACTAATTTTGAACTCCAGAGATTGGATATCCCACCGACATCAGCGGGCACTGTCACCTGACCATGGAGAGGACACCAATTCTCACAGGATCTGCAGCCACCTCCTAAACAATCTAGAGCTCCACTGGCTGGTCCCCAACACAACCTCACTCAGGCTAGATACCAAAACAACACATTAACACATATGCTTACTTCCACAAGTCAAAAAAAAAAAAAAAAAAAAAAAAATCAACCTTCACAGCAGGGCAGACTATTTCTGACACTACTTCTCCATGCAAACTACAGTAAATGGAAGTTTTTCAACATTCTTCAAGCCGTCTTCTGCTCTAATCATCACATTTTGTATTCCAGCAAAAAGGATAATACATATGCTATTTTTCTCTTTCATATGGATTAAGCAAAACATCCTTCACTTCTAAATCATTTATCAAGATCATTTGCCTCCTCCTCTTGCTTTTTTTTTTTTTCTTCCATTTCTCAGTCAACCCCCCACTAAGCCATCTATTCAGCTAGCAAGACAGTCAAGGACCTAATACATTAATTTTGTCAAACCTGAAAGGCCTCTAAGGACTCAGATCTTGTCTTGTTCACCCCTTCTAGAAACAGTCGTCTCTGGCATGTCAACTTGTTGCACTCTCTGCTTTCAGCATCTTTTACTGCAGTTCAGTTTCTCTCCTCCTTCCCCTCACCCACCCCACCTGTGAAGCAACTTCAACCCTGTAAGGGATTTCCTACACATGAGAAGATACATGTTCCATGCATACTACAAGGTATGCTACCCGTTGTGCATATATACATCCCTGGAACACAGAAGACCAACAGGTTGTGGAACGAGTTAAGATTTTTTTCTCTTTTCATAGGACTACAGTCTGGTTTCAGAAGTCTCCAGGACTAACGAAAGCAAAAAATACTTGTTCTAATTTGCTGAGATGTCAAATCGGCAAGATTTCTCCATCCAACCTACTTCTGCCTTTGAAGGCAAACTTGTTAGTTTCCAAACACACCACATTTAACTACAGCATGAAAGGAGCAAGGCATATAGCATCTATCCTTCAAGAAAACTAATCACATCTGTTCTGGTAAGACAGATCTCCTAGGTAGAAAAGACATGCAGCAAAATCAGTCTGCAACACTTCTCTTTATTATGAGTGATTGGTACACACACACGTAGATAAATCTTCTATAAACACACCTCTAGCTCAGCCTGTAGAAGAAAGATCTCAAAAAGAAAAAAAAAAAAAAAAAAAAAGACAACCTCACTTCACAGAGTATCCATTTCCAGATACAGAAATTCTTCTATCGTCCCACTCTACCTCCTTTCAATCTCCTCTTTGCCACACAACTCAATTATTTTGTAATGCTGAAATAATGACCGAGACAAGCAACTTCAGATCCCTTAAACTTATTACAGCTTCAACTCCTGTGAAGTATTTTCTATTAATAAAAGGAAGAAGGGTAGATTGAGACACTAACCTCTGGCTGACAGTTTTTTGGTGTTGATGATTTTTGCAGCATATTCCTGTGATGAACTTTTCTTTACACATCTGCGGACCACAGAGAAGGCTCCCCTAGAAGAAAATAAAGAGGGTAGGAGCTATGAAACTGAAAATGAGAATACAATAGCAGCAATTTCTATCCCCAGAGTGGACCAGATTAAGGACAGGGCAGAAGACACATAGAAGAGGGAAACAACACATGAGAATCTGATGAGCAGTGCATGCTATCTGATCAGCAAATAAAACCTAGTCTATATGGTACTCAAGCCTCCTGAGGACCCCTCAAGCCCCTCACAGGCAGCGCAGTAAGAACAGCACACTGCAGGGAGAGAGAGACCATACGGGCACAGAAACAGGACACGGAGGGATTGATGAATGGGAAACAAGCAGCTCAGGACAACGCTGCAAACACAAGCCGGTAAATCCATCTCTGAAGACAGTATCCCCAGCAGTCACATCAGACAACCGGCACTCATTTCTCCCACGTTCAAGTGCCAGCTCGGTCATGAAATTGCTGCAACACTTTGCAGAAGTTACTAGCTCTCCTATATCTGTCTACCCACCTGCAAAATGGGGATAAGCATGTACCTATTAATGAAGTGAGTAGGAAGCTACCAGGCTTTGTACATTTTCTCAAGCTGGAATTATTGATATTATTACAACTATTCCAAGGAGCCACTTGGAGAAGAGGCCTGAGAGAGAGGGAAGAACGATTTCTGTGAGGGGAAAAAAAAAAAAAGATACAATACAACAGAGACCAAGGTGAAAAGATAGGGACTCAAAATCTACGGGACTACACAGATGAACACTTGAAAGCCTTCCCTTCTTTTATTAAAAAAACAACAAATCAGGGGAGGAAAAAAGTAACAACTGTCTCTATGGGAAAGACCTGAAAAGGGGAAAAGGACAAATAAGAGAAAACCGGCAGAAAATTCCAAGTTCTTCAAACCAGCAATGCGAACCCATGTCTACGGACAAACGTACACATTTGACATATAAGAAAGGGGAACAGAAGCTGTACAAGGGCCCCAGAAAACAGCCCTACAGAGAGCCTAAAATAGCTTGAATCCTTCTGATAACTGCAGAGTCCTGCCTTTTTCTCCCCTTCCTCAACCTCTACATATAAACCAATAAGCAGCAAGGTGAGCACCAGCACTGGGGCCCGGGCTCGGTGACACACAGCTGCAGCAGTGTGGGGAGGGACGGGGACACGGGGCTGGAGAGCAGAGATGCAGCAGAGCCCAGCAGTTGGTGCAGGAAGGGGGGGGGGGGGGAGCAGCAGCACCCAGGAAAGCACGGTCCCCATAATCCTACCCTGGCCTTCGCTGTGCTGCTTCCCTGTCCGACCGGGTCCCCCTGCAAAGCCCCGTCCTAGGGTGCAGCAGCAGGTCTGCCAATGCAGAGACGAGTGCGGAGAGAGGGAGGGAAGGAGGGAGGGAGGGAGAAGCGCGGTGCAGCAGCACCTGGTCCTTTCACAGGGACGAGGAAGCAGGGACCGAAGCATCGCAGAGCGGCAGCAGCAGTGCCGCGTCCCAGCGCAGAAACACTTGAAGGGAACGGCAACGTGCAGCAGGGAGACTGTACGGGGAGGAGAACGCGGCAGCCTGGTCCTGGGAGGGCAACGGGGGAAGAGAGGAAGTCCCGGGGTGCAACAGGAGCGCGCAGCCCGAGGCGGGCTGCGGGGACACCCCATCCAGCGGCGGGGGCGACCCAGGGGCGTAGAAACACCTTTCCCTCCA
>NW_009260182.1:6010508-6089849 GCF_000687185.1 Egretta garzetta | reverse complement strand
TGAACCCCCCGCTGCAGAGGTAGGGTGGTGACACGCGAAGTGTCTTGAGGCTGCTCATGAACGAGACCCGGCATTCGCGCACACGTATGGTTCGTGGCGGTGGGACTTGGATGCAGAGGACAAAACAGAAATCGTCGGTCTCCAACTGCAAAAGAGAGCAGACCAGCCTCTCTTCTGTCTCTAATAGCATACCATCCCGGGGTGCTGTTGTCTGCAGTGCCTTTATAAGCAAGTTTATTTTCACCTCTTACTTAAGTGAGTCCGTCTCTGTTGAACAATTGCCAAATCTGCTTAATATGCAGATTTATATAGGGCAGTCACTGATCCAGCCGGAGAGGGAAGGACTGCTCTGGCCTCTCCTGCGCGACTGTTAAGAACATACAGAGAGGCAGATGAGCGTACCATAAGCCAGGAGCAGTATTAAACTGATGTGAAAATGAGAAGTACTTTATAAGAACCATGCATTACTGCTCTGTGACTGGACTAGGCAATCGTCGTGTTACTCATCAATCACATGAAAAGCAGTGACAGCACCCACCAGCATATCCCCCCAACTCCCCGTCTCCTGGTTAAATGCAGCCAGCCCAGTGCTGCAAAGCCTACACCTGAGTAATGCAGCGGGCAAAATTCACCCAGCCTATGCAGAAAGTAGATAGCAAAAGTAGGACAATATAACAGTAGTGTTACAACAAAGCAATACTTCTAGAAGGTGATTATGAAACAACAGCATTCTGCATCTTCTACCATGCCAGCATTTAAACCTGGAAAGCTGCTGACCCAGCAGAATAATTCAGAGAACCAGCAAATGATCTCTCTAACAGGTGCCAATCAGTGAATCTGCCTCCTGCCGAGCTGAAACTGCTCCAACAGCCTCATTCAGTGGTCCACCGGTTTCTCTTAACAGCTGGAAGAGCTGCAGATGAGGAGGAAAGCAGTCTGATAACGCACTGTCTTTACTGGGGAAGTCGGCTGGTAACTCGAAACTCGGGTGGGAGATTTTAGAGGCAGTGGTGGGCAATGTTGCTGATACACAACCTGCAGTGCGTTTCCACCATCCAAAATGAAATGATGTGTTCTTTGTGCAGGAAAGGTGAGCTGTTAAGTTTGTGCTGTGGTTGCACTAGGCCATGTAGTCAAGATATATGCAGCCCAGTCTGCTATGTTAAAATGTACGGAGCAACTACAACAGGACCCTGTTCTGCTCTTGTTCCTCAACACAAAAACAGGGTGGATGTTTAAGGCCAAATGTTAGCCCACTGTGCTGAACGAGCAGCCAGAGGGAGAGAATGTGAATTTTTGTGTGTTTGCCCAGTGTTCCTACAAACTGAGGAGAGATGATGAAGATGGAAAGGGGTATAAGCCACGAAAAAGAAATATAGCAACAGGGGAGCTTTACCTAAAGCTATATATTAAACTGAGTGAGATTCTGCCATTGAAAACTGTTTTAACTGGACTCAAGGACTGTCCTGTGCCCTGTACAAAGCACCCCATGATATTTAAGAAGCCCTGATTGCAGCGGTCTCATAAAAATACATGAGGAACATAAAAAGAGGGAGACAGAAGAGGAAGTTTCTCATCTTCAAGTGTTACAAGGAAAAGTGAAGTCTGGAAATCAGAAAGGGAACAGAGAAGCAAGTGTGGAAAGAAAAGCTAACCATGTGTTATGCATAGCAAGTGCTACAGAAACAGATTGCTAACTGAGAAACTTGTGTTAACCAAGAAGTGGGATATAAATTGAGTGACAGACTTGATTAAACCGAGTACTGAGTGGGAGACTAAATTATGGGAGTAGAGTTTTCAAAAGGAATGTAGACAAAATGAAGCAGGAGGAGGGGTGGCAATATGGATAAGAGAGTATTGTGTCAACAGAAAGAAATATTGATGTTCTGGCTGACGCAGCAGTCTACTTACACCGAGAGTAAAACTGCAAACAGAGGTGAATCTTGAACAGTGCCTGGGCAGAATAATGTTGTAGGGATCAGAAAGTATCTGAACAGTAAGAAATGGTTTTGAGAGAGCCTGTGTGCTAGTAATGGGAGATTCTGACCTCAGTTATGCAGGAATGAAACCTGGAAGTAATGCCTTGCTTTTAGTATTAGCCAGCTGCAGATTTCACATTAGCAGAGTAGCAGTTTTGGTCTCTATCTTTTGAAGTAGCACAGGTTGGCTTATATAGTACACTGAACTGTAAGGGATCTGTCAGGGATTAATCTGATTTTAATAACTGGAGTTGAGTAAGAGGCACTAAAGAAAGTAAGTGAAATGCAAAGGATTTAATGCAAAGCCCATGGGCGTAAATGGACATTTCCTCTGATGTTAATGGACTTTGGATCAGGCCCCATCTGTCCCTGGAGCCTAAGGTCAGCTTTGGCATGTTGAAGAATGTCTGTGGGAAGGCAACACCACAAAAGCATTGGTCTTTAGGGAAGCAGAGTGAAGGACTACAAAATGAGTTCACAGAAACTAACTGGAATTCAACCCATTGTGGAAAATGGGAAGGATGCTGGAGAAGCTGCATGGTAGCGTCTTTCCAGCAAAGTTGAATAAGCAGAAGGGCAGCATGTATCAGTGTGCCAAGAGGAGCAGCGCTGCCTAGTGCCAGATATGAAGAGAGGGCATTAGCAAAAATAAAGGACCTGGGAAGGGTAAGAATGGGTGTAGTTAGAAATCAGTCTGGGAGGGTAAAGGCAAGAAGCAAAAAAGAAATAAGCAACAAATGTAGGCATATTTTTAAAATAGACATTCTCTGTTTTTCTGCCATTAACTGGGGGTCCCACAAAGAATCAAGTAATTTTTCTTCTCTGTGCCTCAGCTGTCCAGTCTGTCTATTTAGAATGAGTAACTCCAGGTAGGAATTTACAGGGCATAACATTCAACCTGCCCTGGTCTTATGTGAGGCTTCCTGGCACTACTTCAGTATAGTAACAAATGAAAATACAGACCAAAACACCCAACACCCTAGAATTTTGTGAAATATTGCATCGTCTTAAAATGAAGAATTTTTTGGCAGGTGAAAGTGAGGGAAGTGTTAAAATTCTTAATTATTTTGCTTCAGACTCTATAAAGAAAAATGCAAAGAGTTACCTAAATCACACATCATTTTATCATGACTGTCCACAGACTCACTATCATGTACACAGAAAAAAACCCCTTATTTTCATAAGTGATTATTCATGTTTGCTATACAATACAAGATCTCTTGAAAAATTTTTGTCTTAAGGAATTGTTGAGCATCTATCAGAAAAATCAGGTTCCTTTAATGTGCCTGGTTGTTCTCTTCCTTCTCCCAAACTTCATTTTTTACCTCAGAAAAATCATGATTCAAATGAGTCTAAGTGGATTTGTAGGTGTAGCTGATAAAAATAATAAGCAGCATGCATAGAAGGAAGGTTGGAAAGAGAGGAACTTCTTAGCGAGTGAATATAAAATTTATATTTGAAATAAACATTAGAGTTCTGGAGAGAAGCAAACATTAAATTACCCTATTAGTACAGCCTACTCAGCCATCCATCTGGTTTAGTGTCTTGTCTTCAGTAGTGACCTATTCCAGATGATAAATGTGAGGGAGGGGGAACAAGAGGGGATGCAAGGAAGACAGAGAAGGAGAACGGAAAGGAATCAAAACAGGCCAACAGAGACCGTGTAACTATAACCCACGTGCACTCCTCGATTAGAGAGCGGCTTTCCTCCTGACCCCAAGCTGATGATCAAAATATGCCCTGAAGCACAAGGATTGGTAGTCCTTGTAATTTTGATCCTAGCTTGTGTCAGTGCATATGCTATTCTGTTTCATGTCAATGCCTAATCCTTTTTGATACTTACTAAGCTATTTAAGTCATTAATATCCCATGGCACCGAGTGTCGCATGTTAATTATATGGCTCATGAAACATATAACGTGATATCATTACAAATTTGTTCTATTTTAATATTACTGAGTGCTCTCTCCTGTTACGAGGGTCAGTAGGTATGTCCAGATGGCCAGCCCTGTTCTATACATCTCTGCTCTTCAGTGCTGAGGGTCACTGCCCCCAGGGGAGTTCGGGCAAAGGAGGGGGTGGCTGCAGTCTGGCAGGGTCTCAGTGCCTGGGTGCTGCCAAGCAGGCCTTGTGTACCCACTGGCAGCCTGCCTGGTTCCCCAGCTCCCCCAGTGACTCATGGGGAAACATGCCTTTCACTGGGACTTCTGCAAGCCACCTAGACATGAGGTCTTTTCCTCTCAGCCTAAAGTGCTTGAGACTTTGGGTTTCAGAAGCACAGGTTAGGTCCCCAGCTAAGAAAGGGAAGCATTCAGCACACGTTCAGCTCATTTAGCTGCCATAAGCTCACTCCACACAGTCTTTTCTCTGGAGCCTTATCCTACCTTTACTGAGGGATCAATATCAGGTTTATTGACCGATTTCACAGTCTGTTCAGGATCTCTGCACAAGGACACGTGATATAGGCAAAGCCTGGTGCAAGAGAACACATGGACACGTGATACAGGCAAAGCCTGGTGGAAGAGAACACATGGACAGCCTTGAAGAGCTGACTACTTCACCCACAGACCCATACAGAAGGTGCTGTAGCAGCCTGATTTTATGTTTCTCATCTCATGGAAGTCCAAGTCCATCCAATACTAGTCTGAGCTCTAGGTTAGAAACTGAGTGAGCTCCAGAAGAGTAGTCCCAGCCTCCTCTCTTTGCTATAGAGACATCACTATACAATTTCTGAATGCTGAGCTGCAATGTCTACTGGCTGCTCTCTTAACTGATCAGTTCCACAAAATATGCTTTTATCATGTCTAAACTATCCTTTGAAATATATCAATAGGACTCTATAGATCACCAACAATTAGACAAGCATTCTGAGGAGTAAGAATGATTTCCTCTAGTTCTGTGTCTATAGTGATATTACTAATACTACATTCAAAGAATTTCAAGTTTTCATTCCTATCTTCTTGAAACTGGCCAGTGTCAATTGTTAATAAGGTGAAGACCAGGGTTTCCCACCATTTATATGGCAGCCAATGTCATGTTCCATGAATTCCTCTAATAATTATCCAGTAACAGTAACTGGTATGTTAAAATTGCCCTCAGATGAGCTTAGCCTCAAAATGTTTCATGTCTATTGCCTCCCATGGTGGGTGGATGACAGAGAAGCTCCTGCTCCACCAGAGCAAGTGAACAGATCTGTGTGTCCAGTGCCGAGTGTAGCTTACTACTGTGTCCAGATGGCTCTGCTGTCACTGAAGGGTTACTGCATGGGTATACGATAGTGGGGAAACATCTTGAACATTCATTTGAATATGGCCATCTCGGTGGAATGTCCAGGGGCTATTTTAAGATTCACACTGTTTGTTTAAACAAGATTGTGTGACTCAATGACTGTTACGTAAAGGATGAACACAGATTTCTCCTTATATCCCAGATATCTTTACCAACTTAAAATAGTGTATGGTATTATACGTTACTGATTATTGAATGAATACTGAAAACTAACGCCACATCCTGGGGTGGGGTCTCCCTCGTTTTTTAAATGAGGTCTCTGTCCAGGGAAAGGCTAATCCTGAGCTGAATGCTGTCTTTCACAGCATTGAGAAGAATATGCACAAGCAAATCCCTCATTGCTGTGGGTCACCATAACCAAAAGGAATGAGAAATGAGCAGTTTGGTTTCTGTGGATCAGTCAATGCCATCTATTGCTACTGCTAAAAAAAATACTTCCATTTAGTGCCAGCTACAACAAATTTTGGTTCTAGCTTTTTAAAATTGAGCACAGATCACTGGGAAAACCTCCAATTTAACTCTCACCACCAAAGTCATCATAACATTTGGCCATTAGTGGCTCTGTTTGAATTCAACTACAATTAAATATAAACTTCATGTATCTCACACTATCCATCTTGCAATTCCTTCCTCTTGTCATCTCAGTTGAATTTATGGCACAGTCCTTGGGGAGATACTAAACTTTTTCCATTAAGTTCTCAGTTAGGTCTTGATTTAAATGGCTGTAGATTATTGTCCTGGAATAAGAGTGCTAGACACCAAACCTACACTGAAGTGTACACAGACACTTGAGATTACAAAGAGACCAAATTATTCCCTTGGGGAATCTGCGGTCATACAGTATCTTGAAAGATCAGTCTCAAACTTCAGTCTCTTCAGAACAAGGCATCTGTCTGGTCTTGTTTGGTAAAATACTGTGCACGTCTGGTAACATGTGATAGACTGATTAGTTTGAACCGCATCAGCTCTCAAGTCATAACACCCTATGCAATTAAACATCAAGCCAAGACCAGAGTTATTTAATGCTATCACAAAAAGAGAAAGTTACTAAAAATAAAAATACAGGGGTTTGCTTTCTTCCAACTTAAATATACCTTAATAGCACTTCATAAAGCTTGATTATTTTTGTTAAACTTGCAGTTCAGAAGTTTGGGAGTGCAGCATTACAATACATAAAGTGAGAGGATAATCCAGCACTGGAATTCTCAATCCTTTTTCTCCTGAGAGATTACTCTGAATCTGGGAGACCTCACAAGCAACATTTAATCATCACAGCCTCCTGGACCGTTATAAACCATGAAGTAGTATACCTCCACATCACAAATGTCACTGCCGTAATTGGCATGAACTGGCCCCTCCTGGCAGTCTCGGGAAGCCAAAGTTTACAGAGCCTGCACTTTCCTGTCATCACCAGTCAGAAGTCCTTTCAATTTAGGACTAAGGCAGGAAGAGTGTACTTTCACTAACAATGTCCACGGTGCAAGTACAAAGGAATAGATGCAGAAGCAGGCAGTCTCCAAAGTATTTCACTATCGCTTTCACTAGCACTAAACTCTCAAATAACACCTGCTGGCAGAAAATCCTGGTTTTCATTTTTTTGTCTTCGAATCCTCTCGGTCCAGTGCTTCATCTCCTCAGTTTAAACAGTAACTGTTTAAGCATGACCTTGACTTTTTTAAAGGAGCCCGTAAAACCTCTCTGCTGTAAAACAGCCAGATTAACATTTATGCATAGTTGAAAAAAATAAACACTTTAACCAAAATTGCCTGAATGTTTATGTGAGGGGAGAGATGGCTCACAGGACTCTTCAAAGAACATTGGCAGCAATTTCCTACCCTGAGTAAAATAAATTAATTAACACACACATCCTGTTTAACATCAAAAGAAAATCTGGCTCCAAAGAACAATCCAAAGGAGAGGGCCTGTGAGTGTTTACAAACACAGCCTGAGCCAACAAGCACAGCAAGAGGGTATTTGGGAACCACAGCAAAGCCTCCACCCAGTAACTGGACTCTCCAGTTTCTGCAGGGTTCAGTTCCCACTGCGTGTGTTGAACAGAGAACATGCGGTGAGAAAGATGGGCCTGATTTCAGAGCCAAAGCAATGGTAAAACAGTGATTTACACTCCCCATTAGCAGCCACAAAACCTGTGGGAATAAGTGAAGTAAATCATGTTTTACAATGAGAGAAATGAGGCGGAGAGCGGGACAGTGACTCTCTCACGACCTCACAGGAGTGCAGCTGCCACAGAAAGGCAGAATTCAGGTCACTCCTCCAACATGAACCGATACAGATGCTTTCCTATTGATCTTGATTTTGGGTGAAGGTAATGCAGTGCTGCCAGTCTGAATTCAATGTGCAGCTCTTACCAGATTTCTCCCCAAAACTGTGCCTTCATCACAGAGTGCCACTCACAATTAAAAACTCACTAAACGTGCGTTATGCTCCTGCAACACTTTTTTGTGGAGTGGCTGCAAATGTTACTGCTTTCTACGCCTCCTTCTGAGTGTACTTTGTTCCTTGTATCTTGTTAATAAAAATAAAATGTAAAATAAAAAAAGATGTTTTTTGACAAGTTAAAAAAATTACACCCAAGATCTGTCAGCTTGGGTTGGGATCCCCATTAAGAATCCACCACACTGAGTCTGCAGTGACACAGATTTCCTGCCTTTGAAGGGCAGGAGGCAAATACACCTAACTGTGCAGGAAGACAAATATTTGCACATTCAGAAGCCCTCAAAATACCTAAAGGAATTTCTATACTGCAGAGGAAGGTATTATTTCCATGTTTAATGTCCTTATGTTACATTTGAACAGTACTAGCAAAAATACATCACAGCAGCAGAATAAGATGCTAGCTCATGGCTGTTTGTTTCTTGAATACTTGCAAATCACAGAAGTGTGTGCGAATGCATGAAGCAGAACTGTGTTTCTAGTCACAAAGATGTGGGTGAGGTGGCTCATGCTGAGGTGTGCATGTGTACATGCAACTAGATAGTGTGTAGCCTATGTGGATGTATGTACTACAGTCCCATAAATGGGAACAAAAGCAGAGAAATGCCACAGGAAGAGCCAGCAGATCAGTACCTGGCCCTGAGAGCGGTGCCACCAGTAGAATTTTGGGGGTTTTGATCACGGGTCAGTCTATACTACACCAGGCCTGCTGGCGATAGATGGGTTACACCTATCTCAAAGGGGGAAAAGGATCTCTGCAGGGGAGTTAGAAGGGCTCATTGAAAGAGCTTTAAATTAGATTTGAAGGGGGAAAGGGACAAAACCAGGCTTACTAGAGTTAAGCCTGGGAGTGGCACGCCAACATTTGAAGGATGCTGTGCCAATGACATCCTTCAGTCTGCCGTCTCAGGGAGGGCAGGGAATGGAGATCCATGCAGCAGCAAAGATGCAAGATTATGGATGTGTTGGAAACCATGGAAGCACCTGAGAATGGTCATGTAGGAATTAGGGCTTCTTCCCCCAGAAAGGTGGTGGGATCAATAGGCCAACTGAAGTGCATCTACACCAATGCATGCAGCATGGACAACTAACAGGAGGGGCTGGAAGCCATTGTGCAGCAGGAAAACTATGATGTAGTTGCCATCATGGAAACATGGTAGGATGGCTCATGCAACTGGAGTGCTGCAATGGATGGCTATAAATTCTTCAGAGGGGATAGGCAACAAAGGAGAGGTGGTGGGGTAGCCCTGTATGTTAGAGGATGTTTTGATTGCCTAGAGCTTAACGATGGTGATGACAGGGTTGAGTGTTTATGGTTAAGAATCAGGGTGAAGGCCCAGGTATCACGGTGGGAGTCTGTTACAGATCACCCAACTCAGATGAAGAGGCAGATGAAATATTCTATAAGCAGCTGAGAGAAGTCTCACAATCGCTAGCCCTTGTTCTCATGGGGGACTTCAATTTACCACATCTGCTGGAAATACAGTACAGCAGAGAGGAAAGAGTCTAGGAGGTTCCTCAGTGTGTAGAAGACACCTCCCTGACACAGCTGGTGAGCGAGCCCTCTAGGGAAAGTCCCATTGGACCTGCTGTTTGCAAACAGAGGACTGGTGGGTGATGTGGCGGTTGGAGGCTGTCTTGGGCACAGCAATCAAGAAATTATACAATTTTCAATTCTTGGCCTCAAGTTGTGCCAGGGGATGTTTAGATTGGATATTGGGAAAAATTTCTTCACCGAAAGGGTTGTCAAGCATTGGAACAGGCTGCCCAGGGAAGTGGTTGAGTCCCCATCCCTGGAGGTATTTAAAAGATGGGTAGGTGTGGTGCTTAGAGATATGGTTTAGTGGTGGACTTGGCAGTGCTAGGTTAATGGTTGGACTTGATCTTAAACGTCTTTTCCAACCTAAACAATTCTATAATTCTATAAATGGTCCAAGGATAGATGAAAGACATTTTTACATATATATTCCAGGACAAAACCCCTCAGAATGTGTAAAGGCCAAGGACCCAGAGACAACTAACTTGTAGTGAGCTCCTTACAGCAAAGAAGGACAGGCTAGTGGGTGTGTCAGAGAAAGAATGACTAAGTATTTTATGTTTACATGAGAAAATAAATGCTGTTGTTACAATTATGGGCCAAACTTCATTTAGCTTTTGGCTCTGAGTGCATTTGGAAGAGGACGTGCGCTCTGTGATCCCACACAGCTGTAGCAGTAGGCTGTCATTCCAAGGGAAGAGGGAGCTCCCTGTGGAAATCACACCTGCTGGCTGTAAATAAAATCGGCAGAACTAACATCTGTCTCCGCTCTGGCATCTGTCTCTGCTCCGGCATCTGTCTCTGCTCCTAGGCAGGCACGGAGGTAGGTGAAAGCACAGTCCGGACTGTCCCTGACTCTGCTGGATGGCCCCCAAGCCAGGGCTGAGACAGTGTCAGCCCAGGAGCTGGGGTAATTAATTTGACAAATGAATGATGCCAGCTGAGGACTTGAAAATCCCATTCCTAGATCCCACTTCCCTTCAGCAGGGGGAACACAGGAGTTAAAAACTTATTTGTATTGCATGTCACTAGAAATGCTATTAACAAAATGAAAATCAGAAGTTTTACAGGCACACAGAAAACTTCTGGAGCTCCCATATGATACCATTTCTCTGTCTACAACAGGTTGCTTTGAGGATAGCTTCATATCATGCCCATATTTTTTTGTCAACAACTTAGATGCTCTCTAAACCTAAACGTTGTCATTTATTTCAATCTATATCTTCATCATCTTGTTCTCTTGGGATGGTCTGCACTTCTTGGTAACTGAAACAGTTTCTTCAGCATTTTCTAAAGCATATTTACCAAGACTGAGATCACAAAGGTGGCTGCCTAGACCACCAGTTTTTGGGACATGTAATACCACTGACCACAGACCTGCTTTACTAGAGTGATGTTTGTTCTTTTCTGTATATAAAACCTTGTGATTGACACAGTTTGGAGCTATGATTCCCGCACAGCTGATTTAGAGATGCAGCCTTTTTACAGATACCACACATACCTCATGCATCAAATTTTTATGTACTTGTTTGTCTCTGTCCACCTGCTAACAGGCCAAACCTCGCAGACATTTATCTAATTGCCAGAGACTAGAATCTGGCCTCTTGTGTTTGCAATGCCTTTCTCCGAGCTAAAATTTTGTCAGTTACAAAGTTTATAGCCAGTACAATAGCAAGTGTTTTGTTAAGTGAAAAGGATACTTATTCTCAATGGTTTCTGGTTGCCAGAAGTCTACCATTCCACCATTTTAGCGTAATGTTTTACTCAAGCATGCAACACATGGTTCCTCTAGCCTTAGACCAGTACAAATGCAAGGCCCAGCAACAACAACATTCAGAATTCAAGTTTCCAGAATAACTTCTTCAAATGCCAGCACAGGCCAACACTCAACAATGTCCTGTACACACGGGACTTGTGTGCAACCCTGTCCATGTGAATTTCTTCTGGAACCGTTTTAGGGACAGGAGCAGAGGACAAGTGACATTTGGGAGTTGCCTGCAGCTTTCAGCACTGCCTTGGAAGTGCACGTGCCCTTTGGGAATGATACTTGTGGGGACCCATCCCCATGTGAGTCCCTCCGGCACAGGTGAGAGGGAGGAGAAGCACTGCTGAGTACTCAGTCCATGAAGGCCAGCCCATAGTGTATACAGGAAGTTTTGTAGCAGTAAAGATTTAAGAAGCAGCAAGGAAAAATATGCAAGTTACACACAGTTAAAACAGAAATGGGACATCTGGGTGGAAGGTGAGGAAGAGAAAAAGTTTCAGTGACTACAAGAACTGCTACTACTGACTCAAAAAAAGAGGCCACTGTGGGAGAAATAGCAACCCACTGCCAACGCAATTTAGCATTTATACAACAAGCATCAGTATGGCAAGATCTCAAGTCCTACAGATGGCAGTGAAAAGGGAACATCATCAGGAGATCACAGTACACAAACCCATGAAAGACAGTCCAAACCACATGGCTTCAAACTTCTTCCTTAACAGTGAAATATGTTAGTAGAAAGGAAGAGAGCCTTGGCTGAGCTGCCTGCTGCATGGGAAGAGTTTTGATCACCAGTCTGATGTTCCAGATGCTCAGATGTCCTCAGGAAAGCATTGCCTAGTAGCAGCAGCTGCCCTTGCCCTGCGGAGCTGTGGCCAAGTCTGACCATGAATGTGGCAGTGAACGCTCACTGCAAAGGTGACTTACCTGCAACCCTGGCTGAGGCTGGGTAACTGAACACATAAATCTCTCCTAGGTGTAAAGACTCTCCCAGCTGCCACAATCTCTAGACTTCCCGAGGATTAAAACCACATCCACAACAATCATTTTAGACTATTTAATCCTGAGGTGTAATTAGCTGAGAAAAAACTTCCAGTTTATGAATTACCCACATTGCAAAACTATATATTCTTTTCAATCACCTTCAGCTGTGTGTCTGTGTGTCCTACTCTTGACATTACAACTTCTGTTTTTGTTGTCCTCTGCGCCTGTACAAACCTCTGTGTGCTCATTTGCCAGTGTTCCCTTGTTAAAGTCTAACCTTACAATAGGATCTTGAAGCAGGTGACCTTGCCTTCTCATCATGAATCATTTCCTCTACCGAACAGTTATTGTGCCTTCTTGGAGGCAAACAGAGCTCTCTGGAGATGGGCTACTTATTTGCCCAGGCCAGCAAGTATTTACATAGTGATGTACAAAAATAAAATGAGATAATAAGAGAGTTGCAATAGTAAATCATAGTAAATCATGCTTGGATATCATTACATAGGCAGAACTCCTAATCAATGCAAAAAAATATCTAGAGAAAGGACTCAGAAGAATTTACCTCTCCCTTTTCTGTGTCGTTTACCTCAACAGAGAAATCAGAAAACATAATTTAGACTCAGTTTACTAGGTTGTCCGAAACCAGGACATAGGTTTAAAGACATTTTTGGCACTTAGGAAATTATTTCTGTCACTCAGTATTTTTAACTATTTAAAGGAGAATTGACAGATATCCATTAATATATTTGAGGAAAATAGCTGATTTATACAAGATAGCCAAGTACATATTTTCAAATTTAATTTCTAAGAATCTATTTGAAACAGTGTTTTAATACTACATATAAAAAGGAGGGGGGAAACCACAAGAGAACATGTGGAAGCATACCCCATAATCCCATCATAATTCACTTAAGTAATTTTTCCTGAAAATTACTGCAGGTTTAACATCAGGCTGGGCTAGCTAAGAGGCACTCATTCCTATTATGTCTGTCTCAAAGCTCCTGCTGCAAAACATTTCTAAGCATGAGGATGTACTATAACAAACCGACCAGCCTATCTCAATTATTAATTTCTTGTGTTTTTCAGAAAATAATGATGCTACGCTGTGTTTGTCTAGACACTGTAACAGAGAAGAAATCAAAGACCCAAAAGCATATCTGTCAGCACCCAGGAGAAGTCTACTGTGACTGAAGGTTTTCCAGGGTGGAGGTGCCACTTGCTTCTGTCGTTTGTCACACTCCAGGCAGGAGAACCTCTAACTGCTGGTTTTAGCAGTTTGCCTGGACAACCTTTGCCAAAAGCCCAACCTCCACAAAGGGTATCTCTATAGGGTCCTTCCAAATAGCTCTTTACTCAGAGAGGGTAATAAGGAAAAAAATCAACATGACTATATATTGAGAAAAAAAAAGAGAAAAGTCGACTCTAAAGAGAGCTAAAGTAAAAAGAGACAAAATTCTGGGAACTGGAGGTGTGTGTGGGAAAGCATTTACTTAATTACCTCAAGTAATGGCCGCACTGTTAACGAGTACAGGAGGTGCAAAGAACCAGACCAGACCCGATGGGGAGGTATTCCAGCATCTTGAAACAAGCACACAGTTTGTGCTCGACAAATAAAGCTGATCATGCTTACTGTATTTACACGAGCGCACACTGCCCCCAGAAGGCAGCATCACACACTTTTCCACTCTTGTTGCTTTTTTTCTGCTGCTTCTCGTTTGCCTGCACTTACATTTATTGTGGATAAATGTCAAGTGATGCTTGTGGGGAAAAAAATCCCAGCTTCATGTATGAAGTGGTGGACTTTGAGCTGGCCATTACTATTAACAAGTAAGAAGGGCAACAAGGATAGCGAAATATAAGGAACACCGTTCTAACAGAGAAGATTAAGTAAGTAAACTGGGACTCTTCAGATTAGAAAGGAAACAAGTCAAAAGTGGTGTGAAACTTGCACATAAAATAACAAGGGGATTCAGAGGAAGGAAAAAGAGAAAGCGACTGTGATAAATGCCATGAACTTATAGTTTCCATTAAGAAGCTGGTCCTGGTATTTTCCCCTGGAATTCACCAAGCCAGGCAGCTTTAAACTTGATAGGTGAGTATCAGGCTAGTAGGTCTTAGAAAACGGGGCCATGGTCCCCCAGAGTTCCTCACATCCCTGCTGCCACCCTGGGTTCCCAAAGTACATCAGTGCCAGTCTCACCTACAGAAACACACTCCTCCCCAGGTGACTGCCCCGACCTCCACCACCTCATAAGCAGCACTGCCCACCATTCCTACCCCACTGCCTGAGCCTTGGGGTACGAGGGCAGCATGGGCTGGGCAGAACCGAGCTGGTACTTCCTGAAGGAGTTGGGTAGGAGCTCACAATCCCGAGCAGGGCTCTGAGTGCTCCCTCCGGCTGTCAGCTGGGCCTGCACAGATTGATCACAACCCTCAGCAGAGGTATGCAGCCCTTGCGAGAACCAAGGGAACCCACCCTAAGATATCAAACTGGCTCCCACCTTCAGAGCAATTTTTTGCACGATCTTCTCACTTGGTTTATATTTATTGATATACTATTTTTCTCTAAAGCCTGAAAGAGCTTTAAAGTCTCACCCAGCCGTCCCCTCTGCAGAACACACGTATCCACAGTGATACAGTTCCTGCGCGGAGGGAGCCCGGGCCGGGGGGAGGGCGGGGTGGGAGCCCCTGGCTCTGGGGTGGCTTGCAGACTGTTTTCTGTCTGCTGCTCAGGTGTGGCCAAGGCCCCCGAAGGAGCTGCTTTTATGGGTAAGGTATTCAAAATCTGCCAGGGCAGAGACTTTTTTTTTCCAGCTGTGTCCTTATCAGTCTATGAAACTACTCAAAAATTTTAAGGACAGAGCCCATTCAGGCTTATTCAAAAATTTACACTGACAGAAACATTTAAAATAAGATCAATGGGTTTATGCCGGCTGTACAAATTACATTGGTTTGGATTTTCTGCTAACCTAATAGCAGCTCAAGATTCCGGAAAATATAAAATCCAAACTCTGCCCCAATTCAGCCCAAGCCCAGACGGTGGCGGGGATGATGAGGATTCAGCACCTACCCCTGCCATAAGGCTTGGTATGGCTCTGAGGTATATGAGGGAACGTCTGGGTGTGGTGCCTGCCTTCCTCGAACAAATCGCCCTTCTTCACAGTCTAATTCCTGCAATGCCCTGGCAAGTAATCAACAAATCCAATAAAAATTGGGAATCTCCTGCAAGATTCTTAATTGCAAACTCAACGAGAAGGAGGAATTGGTCAAAGAGCAAAGGGGTAATACAACATGAGACACGGTGCATTTCTGTGCCACATCCAGTTTAAACATAACACAGGCTGTGAGAGCTCGTCATTCTTGAAAAGTTATTTTCAAAGAAAGAATCTGTTTGTGAACTAAGGCACCTTGCAAGAGTTGTGACAAGTAAGAGAAGACCAATGCCATCAGACAATTTACATTTGTAAATATGGGCCTGGAACTGTCAGATTTTCAGTTGCTGGCTCCACAGAGGCCTCGGATGAGCCCTACACTTCTTTCTTCTATCTCTTTATTTGCAAGATGATTATAGCACTTATCTCTCCTATAAATCACGTACAGGGCTATGCCTGACAACTGGTATATAAGGAATGAAGACTTGCTAACAGTCACTGAAGTTATGCCAACTAACAACCCCGCAAATTCATTCTGCTCTTGCTGTGGGTGTATTCATTTAGCTAATGAATATCAGTGTGTGGGATGAACCAGACAAACCTGTAGCCAGTGAGAAATGAATACTATGCAGGGTGTGCATCCCTCTCAGCAATCCGTGATTAATACTTGTTTCTACTAGAGCTTATGCTTATCATAACTCCAGAATAATAAGCCCCAGTTTGGTCAGGGGACTTAATTTTTCTAAATTCAATAGTCTGGAGGTTGTGGCTCCCCAGGTGGCTTACGAAGGACAAACAAAAATTAGGGAGAAAATCACTTTTGCTATGTTGAACCTAAATGTACATCCCCGTTGCAAACAGGAGGAGGGGCTGTTGTTTGCAGTTTTGAGTTCCCAGGGCTGTTTGCCATGGCCAAGGGAAATGTTTACTACAGCTGTAATATGTTACGTGCTGTTGATTTTAATTGCTTTTCAAAATGTGAAGACAACTGTGATATTTGGAAGAGACGGGTGAGCTGCACTAATAAGCTCTGTTCTGCAGCAGATCTAGTTCACACTGTGCCACGCAGGCTTCTCCGCAAAATTTTCCCAGTACCCTGGGGAGTGGGGAAGGAAAGGAAGGATTTTAGGTATGCCCTACCCAGCCAAAGTGAGCCTGATTAACTGTTTATCTTGGACCTGTATCAACAGAGGCCTATGGCCTTTCTTGTAAGAACCTACAGTAAAAGCAGCTGGCTATAGCTACGGAGCTATGGAGCTACTACATTAACCCTAACTTTTGCCAAATCTGATGTTCAGCGTTGCTGAACACAGTAGTAAGTAAAAGCAATGCTGAACATCAGATTTGGCAAAAGTTATTTGGTCCGGTTGAGAGCTGTCTTGGGAATTAGTGGCTTAGTACTTGTGTTAGAAATGGGTAGCCAGCAATGCACCTTGGGGCTCAAAGGGGTTCCTCAGATCTTTGGGATCACTCCAGTTCCAGGCTAATGTCCATCTGGAGACTGTTCCCAAAAGGCTTCAGATCCCGGTCCCAGCTGATGATGTATGAAGGAAATGCATTGCTTCCATCTGCTGGGCAATTGGTATTCTGGGATTTTGACTCACCTAGAAGTGGGTTGGAGCAGCAGTGGGGCTGCTGATTACAGCTGGGTGCTCTTGAGTGATGGGAAATGGTGCAATTTGCTTCATCCAGCCCCTCAGAATCCAAATGCGTAGGCTTCTTCCTGGGGCTTGCGTGGAGCCTCAGCCCCAAATGTGGAGTACGTTTCTCACTAGCAAGAGATGAGCCAAATGAGAATGACATGTCAGAGGGTTAGGAAGCTTTGCCTCAGCAAAGCTGTACTGCACAGACCCCACAAGACAGCTATTTTTTTTGCAGCTGTGAGCAAACCTAGCACTGAAATCAGAAAAAAACATCAGCAAGGCAACTAGTGGAAACGAGCAGATTCAAATAGAGCAATGGAGCAAAGCTACTGCTCTCATTCTGCCACCCCCAGCTAACTGGATTACTATAAAACTGGATGTAAACAGGATTTTCAGTCACGGCTCCCAGTTTCTATTCCTCCATAAGAGCTAGGTGTGACTTTTCTGTACACAAATTGCTTAGCTCAAACTGCTGCACCAGAAGGTACATGTCTATTTATAAGTACATGTGGGTCACAAATACAGACTGATTTTCAGAAATGCTTGAGTTCCCAGTAATTTCAAAGCAAGCTGTGGATGTTCAGTATCTCTGGGGAAAAAATAAAAAAAAAAATCAGTCTGATTTCATGTGCCAAATATTCATTCTTGGAAGACTGACCTCACACATGCTGGCTCACCTCTTGTTTAACCTCTCTGAGACCTGTTTTCCTCCTCTAGATTATGCAAATAATAATGATATCTCTCCTTGTAATTTATGTGAATAATAATAATGTAAATACTAGATATGATTAATTGCCGTCTCCCTCAAACATCAGGAATAGGCAAATTATTAATTTCACCATTTCTAAATATTTTTGCTTTTGAACTGTTTTAATTTGACAAATAGGTTGTACTGAGCAAACCCAAACACTTGCAGTTACGTACCTTGGCAAAATTATAGCCAGAGCCACTATAGCCTTACTGACATGAACATTGCCTGCGAATAAACAGGCACTTCAGATTTCTTCGCGTAAACAACTAGACACAGGTCTGAACAAACAGAGACAAGTCCATGCCCGCCACCTTCACCACCCAGTCCCAGGTGCCAGCGCAACACTGGACTGTGCAAGTTCTACCTCCCAGGGCCCTGCGTGCACCTCCCCTGCCCCAGGGTTTAGCTGCCTGTGCTCCAGGTCTGGGCTGATAGTGCTCCGCTCTAATCTGGGTTCAGACTGGGAAGCTGGGGCCTGCCCTGCTTTTGCCCAGGAGCGATGCTGAAGCTGAGACCTTCAGCCTTGCCTGAGGTGTGTTGAGGGTAGGCAAATCCCTGCTCTCATACCTCCCTGCCCGGCTGACCTCCTGGCCTGACCTCAGGCGTGCTGCTGCGGGCTCGGCTGGCAGCTGGGCGCTTGGCTGAGGCTGGTTACCCTCACTGTGCCTGCCCTGCTTGCCACACTGGCTGACTGCCGTCCAGCCACCACGGGCACAGCCCTGCCTACCCTGGGATGAGTCCCCGCTGCCAGCTCGATTCCCCAGGGGAGCGCCTGCCCCCGTTGCTCCCTGGCACCCCTGGCTTCGGAGCAGCCCTATTCCCTTCTCACAAAGGGATCAGAGATGCAAGAAAAAGGTTTCCTGATTATTTTTTATCTTGGACAAACAAATATATTGACTGCTTTGTGTGAGCAGAAGCCCCTTCATACTTCTATGCCTATGATGACCTAGCTTAAACTTTATTGTGATCCAAAACCTTGTGTTTAGATGGAAAGTTTTCCCAGAAACTCTGCTCTTACAAGGCAGCTGCCTAGTTAATCCTTACAAATTAACTATGTCTGGAAAATACACAACAAAACATCCCTTAATCTAAAAGGGAGACTGCTGAGTGCTTTCAGCACACGTACACACCACCAGCTCCTCGCCACACACAGCTAGCTGGCGTGCTGCGGGGGTCTGTGGAGGTGTAACGTGTACAACCCCTAACCCACCAAGACAGTCCGAGTCAGTCTGAAACAAACCTGCCTTGCTCATACCACTGTAGGGCTCAGGGTAATAAACACACTGCCCTGGCACCTGGGCCAAACTGCCTGCCTCTGCAGAGGGGGATGGAGCAATGCTAATGAACACCAACCGACAGTCACCTTCTGTCATCCAAACCCAGACAAACACGCTCAGGAGAGAAAGCAAAGTTGTAACTCACTGTTGTAGGCAATGCATTATATGCTATCCAAAGAAGAAAAGACAGGCGGAAAATCCTCTTCACTGGCTCAGTAAAGACTCATTGTCACTATACTGCATAGAGGTAAGGTTCAAAACAAATCTCCTAGCAGCTAACCATTTAGACATAGACACTTAGAAATGTTACTTCACTTAGCTTGTACTTTTTGAGGGAAGGCATTGGTTCCTCTGTTTGTCTTGTGTTTGTACAGTAAGTAGCACAATGGGGCTTTGATCCATAACCACTGTTCCTACAGCTATTCAATAGCCGAGGCATTTAAGAGAAACCAGAAAATTGCCCAGTGCAACTGGCAGATAACCTCACTGGTTGTCACAGGGCAGACTAAGGGCTGGATAGGACAGAGATGGTAACTTTGAAAGAAAGGTAGAGGCACAATGGTAGGGTAGTTTTGTGCTGTGCCTACACCCTACGTAATCTGAATAAAAAAAGAAAGCTTTTGAATAGTTGCTCTGTTTTAAAAAACAGACATGAATTACCATATTAACCTAAAGGAAGAATGATGGAATCTAGAATGAGCTTTGTTTTTCTAAGTAGTTTAACTTTAAAAAAAGCTAGTCTCCCTTTTGGGTAAATACAGTATTTAAGAATCAAAACTTTACAATATTAATGGTGTAAGCCAAAGCAAAAGATATATTATTTCAAGCCTGTGCATACCTGTAATACACTGAAATAATCTCAGCCATTGCATGACGATGGATTGCTGAGATTTTCCATATTATTAGTTTTACTCTGATTTACTAATTTTCTATATTTATACTTTTATAACACATTTTGGTGTTTCTGAGGCCAACCATTTTGTTTCCAGTATCTTCTCTACCTAGTCATAGCTGAATGAAGTGACCAATTAAAACTAGACTACACTGCATGGGATATTTCCATTATGTCTTCAGCCTGTGCCTAATAACACTGTTTTTCTTACTACAAAATATTTTGTTTTCCTTGAAGAAGTCCAGTAACAGAGATGAAAACAAAGATTAAATTATCCAAACACAGATGCTCAAAAGCAAACATACAAGAACCTCTAACATAAGGACCCTTAGAAAAGCAATGTCTTTAATTTTATGGAGAACAAGTATTAAGAATATCAGATTAAGGGGATATGCTGAGCCTCAAATTTTGTCCCTGGTTATTGAAAGAAGCCACTTCATTAAATCCTGTTTCTTAAAATGACCAATTTTCTCCTTGAAGCAGTAACAGGCTTTTTGCATCCTTTCATCATTTGGGAAGGCACTCTAGACCAATAGCTATGATCGTCAGAGAGCTCCTTTCAATTTCCAGCCCAAACATACTGACAACCAGGGGACACTGTCTGTACAGTCTGTTCCAGGGGTTCCCCTAAGTGACATTTCTTGCATAAATAGCTTCTGTATGTAAATGCCAATGGACCACGCACATTTTTTTTCCATCTGGTCATCTTCATGACCTAAATAATTCTTCAAATCTCTTGAAAGAGTAGTATACCCTCCACTCATCCATGCCCAGCTCCCTACAAACTCACCTATACATACCCTTGTTTACTACTTTTTGTTTCCTTGGATCCTCTGGTCTTGTCTCTGTATTTTTTAGCTTTTTGCCTGAGTAAATACTGAATACAGTGTTAGCAGATTCACCAGCTGTGTGCAAAGGAAGGAAGGAAGCCTCCTCCCAGCCTTTAGCTGTACGCTCGGCCCTCGTCCTCCTCTCACAGAGGAGAAGCTGCAGATGACATGGCACATGAACAGTGTTCAGCTGGGGAAGAGATCTTCAACTCAACAGACTGACACTTGTTGAGCCTGACAGAGAATTCATTGCTAACATTTCTGACTATTAACAAATTTGCAGTTATCCGCATTAAAAGATTGTGATTTAAGATGATGATTCAGGGAATTAATTTGAATAGATTTGGTTGGCACTGAAAATACATAATGTCTCTACAAAACATTAGAAGAATCATAAGGACAGGCAAACCTTAAATTAGTGGACTGGACATTTTAAATAATCTGACAGTAACGAAGGTGCTTACAGCCAATGTGCGAGTCAGTGGCAGAGCTGGTAGTAAAACTTAGCTTTGCAACTCATGAATCAAGGGTCCCTCCAAGGCATAAAACTGGCTTCTACAGTAAAGGAGCTTATGTGTGTTTTCAGGGTGAGAAAAAAGATGGGAAATGTGCTGATCACCTAACTCTCAGTTACCAGCCAGGTCAAAAGGCAGGATGCCAAACTGGATAGATCAAATACTTTCATCTATGATGACACTCCTGTAAGCATGTGAAATATATAGCTGTCTTAACAGATTCTGGAACAGACTAGACCTCTTGTTATCCAGGCAACTTGAGTGGGTGCGTCATTTATAGCTAGGTATCTGTGAATTTCCCAGTTGATGAAAAGCAATTTTTTTTTATTAGCTCTTTAGCATTCTCTCATTCTTGTCTTGGCCTGAAGAAAAGGAAAACCCCACACTGACACATGAGAGCACAGGAAAACAGGCACAACAGAAAGCACAGCACTGCTTAATGAATTGGGAAAGGAATGAGAACACCTGTCTCCAACACTACTTAGAGAACATGCATTTGCCCTGCTTTTCCAATTATTGGGCACCAAGTAACCAAGAAGTAGATTCAAGCAGGAAGCTGAGGAGGGTAATTTTTAATGTCCGCTGTGTATCTATGAATAGGATCCATGTCCCCCTGTTTTGTCTAAAGTTACATTCTTGCTTTTAGATATAAGCTAACTTCACATAAACTGGATTTAAAGTTACTGAATCTGTTTACACTTGAAGCTGCAGCAGCTTCATTAAACAGGTTCAGCATTCAGCCAAACTAATCATACCTCTCTGCTTACTGATTTTCTCCAATATAGATATCCTGCAATAAAGCACCATAAACGTAAAATGATTGAACACAATGAATATGCTCTTTGCATACCCATGTCCTAAGGCACTTTCTGCCTTAGGAAAAGAACAGAAAAATACCCTCACAATTCATTACACATTAAAGAATTTCAGTGACTCACTCATTTTAAGATTATGATCCACAGATGGTTGGTCAAATAGGTAGGCATTCCTTCTCAAAGGCTGATACAGTATGAAAAATTACTTAATCATACTACAGTAGCTTCTGAATGCAACTCTTGTTTAAGCAGCCCATAACCTTTCTTTAGTTCTACAGGAACATCCTAACCCTCACCACAGACAAATATAAGGCCTGAGAAGAGGTGTAAGGATAGATTAGTTAAATAAATAAAATTGTAAGTAGCTGATCAGTTGAGCACAGAGATTGTGGTTTCTCTAGAGTCACTTTACTCAAGCCACTGTTGGTAACGAAACTGGAATGCAATATCACATATCATGTGAATCACCACTGTCAAACACGTTCACCTTCACACTGACAGTTGTGTACAAAGGTGCTAGCCTGCAGCCAGAGTTTCTCAGTTTCTGCAGAAGAAAAGGAATCATTCACTGCTTTTCTCATTAAAAATATCCACCCCCTATAACATTCAAGCCCAAATTTCAATTTCAGACACAGTAAAGCACAAAGAATGTTGATGTGGCTGAGTCCCATTTCCTTAGAATTCCATTAACAGTTTTCAGGAATAGATTTGGATCAAATTATCTGCACCACCAACTTTCTTGCCAGCAGAGTAGAAGGTGGGAGTAGACCTGGTCTTCTGATTTGGGAGCTCCAAATACAGCTGGCATGTTACCAGGTAGTCAGAATATTATGATGTATTTCTGCTCTATATTCATGAAGCCCCAAACAGAAGAATGTACTTGCAATACATCTGTGTCTTCCCATCTGCAACAAACTAGCTCCTTGAAGGTTAAACACTACTTAAGGGAGGAAGGAGATAAGCCATGCTATAAAGGAAGCCTTTAATCAGCAATAAATACAATGAAGGAAAGTAAGATCATCCTGTTGGAAAGCAGTGTGAAAGGAAACATGGAACCATTTCCTCCTAAAACCACACATTCACAATGCTATTCATTCCCAGGGTGATTATTTAGCTGCAGCTGCTCAGAGTCACATTATCAGTCACATTATCAGGTGAGATCAATTCCTACTGTTTTCTGTAGAACTCATGCAAAAATTTGATAGGAACCAAACTGAAGGCAAAGATGTTTGATAAGTCAGGAGAGAGTTTCCAAAGATGCACCTGCATTTTGGTGCTTTTTTCCCAGCTGTACTCATGCCATGGACAGCAGAAATCTATGCAAGTCAGGTATGGCCACTTTACCTATTATTTCTGTGAGTGGTGCCAGAGAATTGAGCAGGAAATGCACTGAGAACTGGCAGGAGGAAAGGCCATCTTCCTGTTTAATGAGAATGCTGCCTGACCCAAGCACTTCATTCAAGAGCCTCATGGCTGCAGAGGTTAAAATGCCCCGGAGACGGAAGGACACTGAATAACTTAGGGTTTGGCAAATTCACCTCCTGGATGTTGTTGGTTGCCAAGAAAATTCATTCTGACTCACAAGCAGCCATATGTATTGTTCCACGAAAGGATATGAATAGGTGTAGTACTTGCATGGATGGCCCTTAAAAGCACTTAAAAATTTCCAGCACTTTTAGCAGATTTCTATTTGGCCTGAAGAATAATTCCGGTTTGCAGAGGTGACCTCCTTACACTCTCTGAATGACACTTGTCCAAAAAGACCTGGTGGGTGGCCTGCCTAGGAAAAAGAGAGCAAAAGCACGGAAGCGGAGGTGACCTGGTAATGTGTCAGCAAGGAGTGGCAGTCCTGAAAAAGACAATACAGAGCCAAAATGGGATAGAGGCATATAATCAAAAGCTGCTTTGCTAAAACAGTTCTGCCCTGAAGGGCTCTTTTTTTTTTTTTCTCCTGTGCAGCAGGAGCCCTAAGAAAACACCACCTGACCTTCCCAGGGCTTGATGCTTGGTGATTGACAGTGCTGTTGACAGAACGGTCAGGTTATTTCATCACAAAATTTGGCCCTTTAATTGCAACAAAACAAGATGGTAGCAAACAATTTGGATCTAGGTGATAACATTTTCTTACTTTGCTTGACGTTACTCTTTCAGGTTAACTAGCAGAACTCTTCAACTCTGTCTCCGAAAACAAATCCCTTTGTTCCATATATGTGGGATCTTCCCCTTCTACACTGGCTAGGCTAGAAATCATAGGCTTCTTGCCATTAAAAAAAAAAAAAAAATCAAATTTTTACGTTTCAAAAAGGTTATCTGCATGTCACAAATTTCTGTCTCCAGTAGTTTCATGCTTTGAACAAAACTTTAAAATCACATCCAGTGAGGATATGTCCCCTGCATCTGATAACTTATCACTTCCCTGGAGTCCACGCTCAAGCTGTTGATGTCTGTCTACGTAAGGACTCAGGCATGCTAATGGTATTTGAAAGGGAGATGAAATAAATGGCCAAGACACACCAATATAAAGCAGGGATCAAAGAGGTATCTGCATCCCCTCAAAAGTTGGAACAGAGAAAAGATTTAAGAGCCCTTCTCTCTTACTGGCATAAGCACTAGGGCAGGACTGCCCAGATTTGGAGCCCAGAAACATTGCCGCGCTTTATAAGTAAAGGAGCTCAGTCTAATTTTTTTTGCTGAGAATTCACTGCTTGTTTTAATGTCCCCACAAACTATTTGGCAGCAACACAAAGGTTTCTTCAGACAGCTGTGGGATATTACCGACCCTTCATGCTCCTAGCAATGCAGTAATCCCCTAACCACTGTGTAATTAAGGGCTTTGTTGAGGTCTAGTGACATATTTGTGCATTTGAAGTGCTGCACCTTGTTTGATAGGTCAGACTGACACGCACCAAGAAAAAAGCCTAATTTCTCGCCAAACTTTTATCTGCAAAAGTGGATTCTTTAATAGTGCTTCATAGCTGCTGGAGGTGTAGTCCAACCCCAGCCTGCTCCACTCGTCCTCCCCCTGGGACATAACCATTGCTTTTATTCACCATTAAAGCCCCGGTGCTCAGTTAGAGAATTGACTTGGCGCTCTCAAGATCAGAGCAGCTAAACATTGAGCCTTTGTTCTCATCGCCCAGTGAAAGAGAACGAAATTCCTGAGTGGATGATTCTATCTTATTTGATCATAGTTTATAATTTCTTCCTTTGTTTCCTGTCATGGTTTTCCCTGGGAAAGAAACAAAGAAGCTTTCCCTGCCTGGTGTGTGATTTCCCTGCCCTTCTGCTGACAAGCCAAATGGTTGGTGCTGACTGGTGATAATATTACACTCTATGCAAGACGCATAGGGGAAATGACCTGTCAGCACTCAAATAATAAAACTTGCAACTGCCACATTTCACTGCTGATGACTTATTTGTATTTCTGTCTTTTTAGAGCCTTTTTCACCCTGTAAAAGCCTAAAGAAATTTTAAAATACATTCAGGAATTAAAGACTGATTCTCCCAAATTTTTGTCATGCAGGTGCTTCGTGAAAATCTCCACCAAAATCATGGGGATGATTCACACGAATGCCTGCAGAGGCAAGCACCATTCTTCTATTATAAGCAGTAAGTACATTTATCAAGTACACCATATGCATTGTCTTCAAGATGGGAGGTTACATCTGTAAAACAGGCATCAAGAGAGCTGATAAAAATTTTAAACAACTTGAGTGACAAACACAGGTCACCTTCAGGTGCCTAATTTCTTGCTATAAGTGCCATTTCATGTTGCATGTCCCAGCAACATAAAGATAAGAGAACTACCTGAGATGTTATCAACCCTCTGCATTTTTCCAGTTCATCACTATCTGCTCCCTTCATGTACAGTTATTTCAGAAGATTTAATGAATTCTGGCTCAAGCTTTGATATATGTAAACAGAGATATAAAATATTGTCTAAGAGGATTTTAGATGGGTTTTCAAAAACTCTCCACACATAGAAAAAAAGAAAAAAAAAAGAAAAAAGGAAAAACATTTTGTAATCAGACACTAGCATGCTAAATAAAACTCACAAGGCAGTATAATAGAGAAGCAATATTCTGGGCAAGTATGGGCATTCCAACCTGCTGGTATAGTAGAAACAATAGATTGAATTTTCTACAGTGACTAAAACCCCTTGAGGCTTAATGTAATTTAACCTGCTTTGCTTAAGGAAGTATGGTATGGTCAATGTAGGTTTTGGCAACATTTTATTTTTCACACATGATGAATTAACCAGCAAAACATCCTGCCCTTTCTCACACAGATGAACTAAACTGTATGATTTTCCATGAGAGTTTTTCTCCTCAATAGATTTTAAAAAAACGAAAAAAGAAAACACAGAACAAACCCCAAACTAATCTGCATTGAAAACATGGTGTTTGGTAGAATATTCATTCTTATGGGAACTGAAATGAGATACCAACTTCTGAAAGGTTTTTTGGGTGGGATTTTGCATATCCATTGTACCTGCAATTTGGGTGTTTTTCATAACTGTAAGTGCCCCAACTGACTAGGATGACTTAAAAACTTCAGTCACTCACTACTCCATGTCTTTCTGGCCTATAAAGGAGGTTGGGTAAGAAAGGCACAGGGCTGACAGTCATGGCATTCCCAGTAAACACTTCTGATTCTCCCACAGATGCTCTGCAAGACATCAGGTGAGTCAGCGTCAACCTGCTGCAAAATCTAACTCTGGATTGGGTCTATGCATCACCTTTCTGTCTATAAAATGAAGAGAGCGCCTTTTTAGAATAGAAAGTCTTCAGGGCAGGGAGGGTGACTTAGCAAGGAGTTTTAAATTTCCTGGCAGGTTGGAAGCCTGATTTCAGCACTGGCCTCCAGGTAAAACCTTAAAGGTAATGCAAGAGATAGATAATAATAAACTTTGCTGCAGCTTCCCTGTGAAGCACCTGGGTGCTATCATTGATCATTATCTGACTCTCTTGTCTGTTTGATGGCTACTGCATTGCTTCGTTGCTTGCAAAGTGCTAAAAGTTAAATCTAATGATGGTAGTTTCACATACCCACATGAAAAAAAGCAAAATATGTCAGATAACTGATAGCAAAACAGGTGTCACAGGGCTCTGATCAAGCCCCAAATGTCTCCAGTGGAACAGTGCTACAGGATGTGCAGTTGTTAATGGCATTTTTGAAGATCTGTCCAGAATAGGAGAGGCAAGAGCTGAAAATTTGCTTCCCTGTGAGTAGTGACACTTGGATAAGTGGGGCCTGCTTCAGTGCAAAGGAAGATGCTGAGCCCTTGATAGAATAATTTGCATGCTGGCCTTTTATTGTTTTGTCCTTCTTCTGTGACTCCTGTCCTCTAGATGCATAAGTAAGTTTTCCTGGGTCCTTGTACCATGAAAAAATCACAGCTCCCTTCTAAACAAGTTGTTTGGAAGTGGTCAGGCAGAGTGAAGCTGGAAGAACAATGATGGCTGGAACTAGAGGCTGAAAACACCTTTGAAACAGGGTTGTACCCAGAAAGAAGACCTGGGGACTGCCATTCAAATAACTAGATCTGGAGAGGTCTGAAAGAAAAGGCCATGGATATGGCTAGTCTGGAATAACAGCCATTCTAAAATACATATTTCTGTCATACAGAAGAATTTAAGTTTATCTTCTATGGCTGTAATATTGCTGCTTCTAATTCCAGAAAGAGTAGATAGAGTGATTCTGGTGTGAGATGGTGTACATAAAATATTTTGATATTCCAATTAAACATATATGTGCTAGATTATTTTAAATTACCTGTATATAAAGTCAGTCTTCATATTCTCTGCCAGCCACCTTCAAAACAGATCTGGCATATCCTCTTAAGTACAAGGAATCAAGAACTGTTGAGTAGATAATGATCTCAACATGAATGTGCTTGTAGCAGCAAAACCAGTTTCTACAGGGAAATGGACATTCTGTGGGTGCTGCCATTGAATCTTTTAATTTTCATGCGATTGCCAACATGGGAGCCTCCCCACCCTCTGGCAGCTTGCTGAAAACAGGCGTCACATGATACTCAGATACTTAGTTGATTTTTTACTTCTATTTCAAGGTATCTCACCTAGTTCAAGTCTGGGCCAAAAGATAATAAAACCCCTGTCTTTTCAGGTTTAGGAAATTAGTATGCCTTATCTTCCACTACACGCTTTCTGTGTGATTTGTTCATGCAGCTCAGTGATCAGGCACTAGAAACATCAGGCACAAATTAATTCTTATTCTCTTTGGGTGACAGTCTCACCTGTGAGCTGTGATCGTCATGCCTTTTCTGGGGTCACTGAAAGAGCAAGCCTTGCTACGTGAGCCCTCACTGGTGATGGTATTGTATCCACACACATACTTGTGTTGCTACACATTCCTGTTTCTTCCCTTAAGCTTTGGAAGTGCTAATGAGAAGCTGAAGTGCTGTGCCCTAGCCAAGAGTATGGAAACCCCAAAGAGTTTAGGTTCTAAATAAGAAAGAAAAAGTGAAGAAAGTAGTGGGTAAAAGGAAGCACCGGTAGCCCAATTTGATAGACGAGAATCAATTTGAGGAGACATTAAAGGTCAGTTTCAAGAGGTACATACTCACAGCAAGACCTTCAGAGGTAGCTAGACTTGAACATTCTTGAACTATTCCATGAAAGAGAGTTACCTGCGGGTAGGATTAACTTCCAAAACACAGTTCCTCTACATACATAACTGGAGGCCAGATCTGAGGCAGGTTAAAATCAGAACACATCTCTGGCACCTGTGACAAACAGAAGCTTAATACAGTAACTGGCTTTGGAGGTTGCTATTTGGTGCTGAGACTGCCTTATTCTGTATAGCAAATACTCTGGCTGGCTAATTCTCTCCAGCTGCATTAAGCCACATCTCTTGTAGGACAGAACCATTCTCTTCCTGGAGAAGACCCAGTATCTTCCCTCCTTAAGCTTTATCAAGCCAGTTTTATTATCAGAAAACATCTGGGCCCATGTGTATTACAGCATGGTTGCTATGGGCTAGCTAGTCAAATTAATATACAGTCCAAAAGGAGACCAGAAGGAGTCTACTTTCTGGCTATTTTGACGTGTGTTGAGTTCAAGTAAGAATCATCCCAGGTTCAAGATGGAAAATCCTGAGTACTCTGGAATCCCTTGAAACGCTCAGCTTTCAATTATCTGTATTCCTTGTCCTATTAATTCTTGTATCTTCTTATCATTCCTCCTCGCCTCCCCAACATCTCTCAGATACTGGATATTAGCTCCAGCCACAGCTCCACTACTGTGGGTGAGCCTGACTGCCTTGACACCTTGCAAGAAGTCAGTGGGAGAGTCAGTCTGCCTCTTCTCAGCAGGCTCTGCTATCTCTGTACCACACCACCCATCAGTTCTGTTTCCCAGGGTGACACCAACTGACTTGCCTTATATTTAGCTACTGCAAGTCTCATGATGTTTCAGAATATCCTCAGGTAAACTTACTAACTCCTCTGTCAAACCCATGAGTCAAGCCAGACAGCTTCTAATGTCTCACATGCTAAAAAGGTTAGTCCTCAATAGTCTCTTCTGATCAGGAAAGCCTGTGTATTAGATGAGACAACCACACCTACCTTAACACATCTGCTTGTTTGAGCTTTCTCAACCAAACAGCCAATAAGCCTCCCATAACCAAAGGAAAAGAATAGATGTTCCCACAGAGGGCTGCAATGCTCTAAAAAAAAAAAAAAAAAGAGGATTAAAAGGCCTCTTCTTTAGCTAGATCTCAGGACACAGGATGGACAGCCTAAAAGTCAGAATTAACTTATCATTGCTAGGGTGCCTTCCACAGACAGCCAGAGCTGGAAGAAGAGCTACAATCCCAACAGGTTGCCAAGATGTATCAGGAGAGAAGGTGGGATTTCTTTACAGTTCCCATTATGTTACCATTGTTTTGTCTTCCCAAAACTCTGTAATCTCAGGTAAAGAGAATGAGTAACTTATCTTGGAAGTGCTGGCTTCCATGACACTAGAGTTTGGATGTTGCCAGGATCAAAGATCAGCTTGGCCAAAAAGACTGAGCAATATGGGCATCTATCAGAGATCTAAACGGCAGCTGCAGCTGGGAAAGAGCTGACAAGAAACAAAACCATCAGAGGCAGGTGTAAACCAGTTAATATATGACATAGAAATATGGGAAGGTGGACTTCCTCTCTCCTGGATGTGGATCCCAGCTCATTGGTAGTTTTCCCTTCAGCCATACCTCGCCTGTTAGTGTAATCCTTTGACACAACCAAGAAGGAGGTAGGGGTTTATGAAAGGCAGGGTACATGGAGTACAGTAGACTGGAGAAATGTAGTGAAATGTATGTGTGCCTTAATGGGGACTTTGACTTGTGATGCTCTAACAGGCAAAAATCCCCTTGTAAGACCCAGACATGTTTTCACAATCATTCTGCCTGCTTGACGGGGGTATTGGGAAACATCTCAATTACAGTGTGCGCAAATGCTCTGTAAGAGCAAAGAATCCCCAGCTTTCTCTAATGTGTTAATAGGTCTACTATAACTGTAAAAGGGAAAAAAACTCAACAGGAAAGGCAGACATGACCAGTTCCTTCCTTAGGCGGTCTCATTGACTTCAGCTCTGGCACTCTGAGCCACCGGAGTAAATGGGGAAGGGAATTCAGGGGAAGTAGGCTGGGGCAATGAGCTGCACGATACACGCACAACTTACATGTTGCAGAATGAGAGAGACATAGGCCCAGGCAAGTCAGAGCATCACTCAGGCCTGTGAACAGCACCCGGGCGTTGCCAAAGTCCAAAAGCAGCCACAGGCAGGTCTGTAGTGGTCACAGAATCACCTGCATGGTGTGGAGTGAGGAGGTCCCAGATCAATCCCGAGCTCATGAGACTCACCAAGACAGCCTATGCAGGCCGATTAGGGCACGCTTCTGTTTCTCTCCTCATTCTTGCTCATTATGTCAATGACACAGTGTAACAACAACAAATCTTTTCAAGCTCACTTTTCTACAAATTTTTTTTTCAAAGTAGGGGAAAAAACGTGTCCCATCTATAACTTATTATGCCTCACTCTCTCTCTAGCAAAAACTGGAATGAATCTAGAAAGCCACAGATTAGCTACAAAATTCAGCCCATCAAATATCTATAGTTTCTCCTACCAACAGACAATGGATGGGTTTCTGTAGTTTTGTGCTGGTTTTAGCCAGCTGCCAGAAAACAGCCCTATGATGAAGAATGGGCTTCTGGGTTGCAATTTTCAAAGGCATCTGGGGCACTCAGGCTCTTAATTTTATTTCAGATTCCAGAGGAATTCAGTGCAGGAGCATGCGCTTCTAAGAGCAGCTACTGGGAAGGTGGCCCTTTGCCCCTTGTGTTCTGAGATGCTGTCCTGGATTCTTGACTGAAATGCAAGATCAGGCATCCAGAGAACTAAGGGTTGATTCAGGCTCTGCTACTGATCTCCTCCACAACCTTGAGAAGTGCCATCCCTCCCACTAATGTCTGCACCTGGAACATGGGAAATATATAAATTTCCTAATGGCAAAGGAGGTGGGATGGAATTAATGAGTCTGTGAAACACTGTGTGAAAAAATCAAGTAGGCAGGACACTTTCATAAAAAGAGTGTACAGTTGCTACATCACTGAAAAAGTGTCTATAACAGAGTGGTAATCATTAAGAACTTAACACAGCAACTTGGGTTAAAGGAGAATGTGGATTTTAGCCAAGAAAGAAAAACCTATACTAACCAGTTGCCAAACTGTTGAACTGCCAAACTTGTGAACTGCACTTTAAGACTTACTTAAATGAAGGCTCCACTGGATACCTTTGGACAAAACTGATGCCTAAGGTAGAGCTAACAACATTGTCTTGGTTTACCCCCAGCGGGCAACTCAGCACCACGCAGCCACTCGCTCACTCTCCCCACAGTGGGATGGAGGAGAGAAACAGAGGAGTAAAAGTGAGACAGCTCGTGGGTTGAGATAAAGACAGTTTAATAGCTAAAGCCACACACGCAAGCAAAGCAAAGCAAGGAATTCAATCACTACTTCCCATGGGCAGGCAGGTGCTTGGCCATCCCCAGGAAAGCAGGGCTCCATCATGCATAATGGTTACTTGGGAAGACAGACGCCATCACTCCAAATGTCCCCCATCACTCCGAATGTCCCCCCCTTCCTTCTTCTTCCCCCAGCTTATATACTGAGCATGACGTCATATGGTATGGAATAGCCCTTTGGTCAGTTGGGGTCAGCTGTCCTGGCCATGTCCCCTCCCAGCTTCTCATGCACCTGGCAGAGCTCAGAGCTGAGAATTCCTTGGCCAATCTAAGCACTACCCAGCAACAACCAAAACATCAGTGTGTTATCAACATTATTCTAGTACTAAATCCAAAACACAGCACTATACCAGCGACTAGGAAGAAAATCAACTCTGTCCCAGCAGAAACCAGGACACAACATATTAAGATATTTCAGAAAAGGTGAGGCAGCTCTACTGGTGTTGGCATTCCCTTGCAAACTCCTAAAAGGCATCCAGAGAGAATTACATTATTTTTCCTGAGGAAAGTGTTTTTTTTCTCTGACTGTACAGGAGTTAGCTCACTACTGGACACTCGCACACACAGAGTTCTGTGTGTCTGAACTGATTAACTGTCTGTTAAAGGATTTCTAGACCACAATTTATAGCTTATACTATTACAGGGCTCTCCAAACCCGTATTTTCAGTAGGCCATAGTCTTACAGTTACAGGACAAAAATTAGTGAGTTACTTGGTACAGCCAAGTGTTTTCTAGTTTGCTAGCATCCTCCATCTGGAGTCTAGAATTAAATACTCTGAGTCCCTGATTTCAATTTTGTTTCCTTGTCTGAAGGGCACAAAAATATGAACGGGACTTCAGTGGTATCAAAAATGTTTCTTAAGCACCTGGTGATGACCACCAGTAGTCCTGCTGATAACAGAACCAGAGTTCCCCTCTGTTTCAAAGGACCTGAATTTTACTGAATCAAAACACAGTCCCAAAGACTAAGACTTTGATCTTGCCTTGACATACTCATACATACAGTGCACCTGTAAAGGAGATAAATTTCCTTCAGGTTTGCAAACCCAGGAGTAAGGACTCTTCATAGTTATTTGCTTAGGTAATCCAGCCAAAGGAAAAAATTGCCTGAAGGAAGATGTCAGCGGTTTGCTGAACAAAGGCTGCTTGTGTTCCAGATGAATTTCCAGCCTTTTTCTGGTTAAATTCCTGACAAATACTCCATATGCTAATTTCAGTTTGTAAAATGGGTTCTGACTATGATGATTTATCATTAATCCAGTTGTTAGATAGATTCCCAGCTCTATGTCAGAGCTGAGAACATTTAGTACGTAACTGGACTTTCCTTTTCTGAAAGTTTGATGTTTATTTGACCAGAATACAGTCATTAAAGGTCACTTTCATAAGCATGAGGAAAAAAAATTGAATCTTGTATAACTCAGGGTTATATAATAATTTTGTGGCTGAAATCATAATGGTGATTTGCTATTTTTGTTGCCACATGACAGATGCCAATCCAGACGCTCTGCTCTCCCTCCAGGCGCAGCCTCCCCTCCCCCAGTGCCACCAGGAGGAGATGAGCATACAGAGGAGCTGAATATTGTAGGAAAACAGCCTGCTGTGGGCCAGATACTCGGGTCCCCCAAGTCTGCATAGTGCTGTGTGAATGAGAGGTATCTAGATACTGCCTTTGTGTGAGCAGCACAAAGTTGCAGAAGCAGCTTTGACCTCTCCTGCACTGGAGTCATTCCTTTCTGTATATAAAAAGAAACAGGGAGTGAGTCAGAAATGGGGAGAGAGAACATGGGAAATGGAGCGTCATGTTTCAGACCAGGAAAAGGATGGGGATAGAACACAGCTCTATAGACCAGAGGAGTTAGTCCAGCTGTCCCTGTCACACCGCTACACAAGCAGCACAAGTTGAAATGGTTTCCTGCAGCCCACAGTTAAAAGCCAGAAAGGCGCCCTGAAAGCATGTGAGTGAACAGTAGAATTATGGCCCCAAAGTTGTTGTGAAAAGGAGTAAATCCTTAATCACTGCTTGTCAGTTATCCCAGCCTGCCTCTCCCTTCCTTGCTTAATGTGGCCTCAGGATTCTGGCAAGGAAATGAAAAAAATTAAATCACATCTTCCCATACTAACTATGAGTATTGCAGCATACCAAAAGCCCAGGTATAACTTTTGCACTTTATTCTGTATGTAAGAAAATGTATTTGTAAATGACAAAATCTGTCTTTACTCACTCCCTGTGAACTTGGAAATGAAATCTTTACCTAAGTGGTTTTCTTCTGTCATACATTTACACTGGCTTATTATTGCAGAAGAACAGGCAAGTGCTGAGCTGAGAACATTGGTTTGCCATTGTCTGAATGGTCACAAAGTGCTGAGTTTTGCACAAAATAACTTTCTACTTCGAAGTTTCTCAGAAGATCCAAGTTGTTTGCACAGGTTTGCTATTCTAGGCTTGCTTATAAGTGCTGAACTGTAGATGTGCTTGTTATTATATGAAAGATCCTAATAAAAGATCCTAAGTACCAGAGGGTTGTTAGGGTTTTTGTTGTGTGGGGTTTTTCTGTTTTGTTTTGCTTTTTTTTTTGCATGGTACCAAGTATCAATTGTATGAAAACCCCCCAGCAATTAACCAAACTCCCCAAATCCCCGTTAAAGCTGATGTCTTAATTAATTCTCTGATCATTTCCCCACTTCCTTGTGGCAAACATAAGAACTGTAAAACAAAGTTATGACATTTCCATTTAAACTGCTAGATAGGACAAAAGAGTGGAATTACAAGAATTACATGTTAAGTCTTTAATGAATAATTTCTTAACTTATCTACAATTAACTACATAAAATCTTAGAAGTGATAGTATTCTTCTTCTGATGAAGAAAATATCTCTCAATTGTCTCTCAGCTGCAGGTAAATCCTGCTCTCATTTGCACTGTGTAAACAGAGTAACTCCACTTCATTAAATTCCTGTGGTATCCTGAGGAACTGTAATTTGCTACTCAATTAAATGAGCTGAACATTATAGATCAGATGCAAACGACTGTCTTATTACTTTACGGCAAGGCTCTCATCCTAAAAAAATGGAAGATCCAGCACCCTTCATGCACTGTTATGCACATCAACAAACACAATCTTTGTCTTCCTCATTTTTAAAATCTGCCAAATAAAATGAGAAATAGAATAAGAATATACAGATGAGAAGCTACATTTTGGATTTTATGGATATAGGATATACTAATAGAAGCAACAGTTTTTACAGGAACTGTGTGCTCTGCCCTAAGTCATTTCTATGCAATTTGGGCATTTAAATCCCCAACATGCATATCAAAATATCACCTTTAAATAAGAAAGAAGCAGCCTAAGAATCATTTACCTCAAGGATAACTACATTAAGCAGTAAGGTTAGAACTGCCATAAAAGAAGCAGAGCATTCCCATGGCAAATTTCTTGGAATTCCTTTATAAAATTTCAAAATATTTTATTAAAGAGGTTTTGAAATTATTGCTTCATAATGGACAGATATATGCCTGTGAAGAAGTGCTGCCTTACACTTGGACACATGTTTTCAAAGGGATATTTTAGAACTACAGATGCTGAGCTAGTCCCTTCTGCAAAGACTATGGTCTTGTCTCATTGCAAAACCTCTCTCAGAATCTAGAATTTTATTCTTCCCTTTAGAAGTATTTAATCATTTTGTGTCACCCAGAACTATAAAACCTGAGGCTTTTCCATCTAAAGATGATGTTGTATTAATGCTGTCAACAAGAAATTGCTGCCTCTATGCTGTTTTCAATTACTATACAGTTGGAATTAATTATTATGACATCTGGTTGCTCCAATCTGTGTGATTCACTGAGTTCACTGTCTAGCAATTTGGTGGTCAAGCTCTGAGTAGCTGGTCTGTGAAAGGGCACCACACTGTAACATTCACCCTTCCACTGTTTTTGCAGCTAAGCTCCTTCTTTTCCGCTGTCTCTTCTTTTCTGTGAGCCTCTTCCTTCTACTAGCCAGCCTCATCTCTTTTCATGGTCTCTCTCACACCAAAGTGCCATGCAGCCTCTGGTATATTGCCCATACAGTGCATACATTTTCTCTATGTGTTTCCACATTGCTTTTGTCATTGCACATTTTCATGGAGTAGTGTTTGGAATACTGTGGTAAACAGAATGTAACCAATCTTTCATATCAGCCCCCTAGTTTACATCAAAATTCTACTGACTCCAAACATACGTCTGCAACTGACAAAATGTTTGCCCATTGTTTTAGAAATATTTACAAGAGAAAGTGATAGGTAAGGGGGAGAGTGAGCTAGCTAAGGGTCATCTTGGATAAGTCTGCCATTTAAATAGCTAGCCTAGGATGCTCCCTCCTTCTCTGTACTGTAACACTGAGAAAAGTTCTGTAGATGAATAGCTGGTTGAACCTGCCTGACAGCCCCATCTGGCTGTATCCATAACCATCCATACCTTGGAAAACATAGGGATAACACTGGCTACTGTCAGTGGTGATACAGCACTGGTCAGTATGCTCAGGACTGTAAAGATTCTGTGGCTGCTGGTGGTGGTCTCTGCTTTTAAGTTCATGTGGCATCTCATTTAACTTCAGCCTGTGGAGCAACTTCTGAGGTCAGGCTGTGTGTTCCTACTAGTACCCACCATCCAAGGCCATGTCCCTCATTTTGGTATAGTGAAGCTGACAGTCTGCTTGCCTCTTCCTACGGCAGAGGAAAATCTGGCCCCATTTTTAAAATCCCGTGCACTACAACTAGGTCAGTGAATCATATTGGTGACTCACTGTTGTGTCTGTTGATCATAAGCACTTTGGTGGATGCCTGTTCTTCAGAAACATTGCTGCAGAAGCCAGGACTTCAGGAAACATGCTTATAGGAATCTTGTTGGCTTTGAGTTTGAAATGAGATTTACAAAAAATTAACCAAAATCCACAGAAAAGCAGATTCATCCCTGTCAACTCATTCCCAGCTCTCCTGACCAATGCCCAAGACAAGAAACAGATCACCATTTCAAGTTTGCAATCTTCATTTGGCAAGAATTTGCATCACTACTTTGTCATGACATGGCGTTACCCTGCTGCAACTGGGGAGGTTTACACAGCACCAGGCTTGCTAGAGACAGATGGAGTTCAGCTATCTCAAAGGGGAAAAAGGATTCTTGCTCATGAGTTGAACTAGGTTCGAAGGGGGAAGGGGATATAACCAGGCTTGCTACAGAGGAGCCTGGGGGTGGCATGCTAATGTTAGGGGTGAAATTGATAGCCCAGCCCAACTGCATCTACACCAATGCACACAGCATGGGCAGCAAACAGGAGGAGCTGGAAGCCTTTGTGCAGCAAGATAGCTGTGACTTAGTCGCCATCACAGAAACATGGTGGGATGACTCTCATGACTGGAGTGCTGCAATGGATAGGCAAGGAAGGAGAGGCAGTGGGGTGGCTCTGTATGTTAGGGAGAGTTTCAATTGTATAGAGCTCAAACGATTGTGATTATAAGGTCGAGTGCTTATGGGTAAGGATGAGGGGGAAGGCCAACAAGGCAGATATCCTTCTGGGAGTCTGTTATAGACCACCCAACTAGGATGAAGAGGTAGGTGGAGCATTCTACAAGTGGCTGGCAGAATTCTTACAGAATCATAGAATCATTTGGTTGGAAAAAACCTTTAAGATCATCGAGTCCAACTGTACCTGCCCACTACTAAACCATGTCTCTAAGCACCTTGTCTACCTGTCATTTAAATACATCCCTGGGTAGCCCATTCCAGTGCCTGCTAACCCTTTCAGTGAAGAATTTTTTCCTAACACCTAATCTAAACCTCTCCTCACACAACCTGAAGCCATTTCCTCTCGTTGGCTTGTTACTTGGGAGAAGAGACCAACACCCACCTCGCTACAACCTTCAGATCACTAGCCCGTATTCTCATGGGGGACTTCCACTTACTAGACATACTGGAAATACAACACAGCAGAGAGGAAACAGTCTAGGAGGTTCCTGCAGGTTCCTGACACAGCTGGTAAGCGAGCCTACCAGGGGAGGTGCCTTGCTTGACCTGCTGTTTACCAACAGAGAAGGACTGGTGGGAGATGTGGTAGTTGGGGGCTGTTTTGGGCTTAGCGACCATGAAACGATAGAGTTCTAGATTCCTGGCAAAGTAAGGAGGGGGGTCAGATAAACTACTACCATGGACTTCTGGAGGACAGATTTTGCCTGTTCAGGACACTGGTTGAGAGAGTCCCTTGGGAGGCAGTCCTGAAGGGCAAAGGGGTCCAGGAAGGCTGGACATTCTTCAAGAAGGAAATCTTAGAGGTGCAGGACAGGCTGTCCCCATGTGCCATAAGACGAACCACCAGGGAAGACAACCAGCCTGGCTTAACAGGGAGCTTTTGCTGGGACTTGGGGAAAAAAAGGAGAGTTTACCACTTTTGGAAGAAGGGGCAGTCAACTCAAGAATAGTACAGGGATCTCATTAGGTCATGCAGACTGTAAATACATTCACAACAAAAGGAGGGCTAAGGAGACTCTCCACCCTTTATTGGATGTAGGGGGAAATAGTGACAAAGGATGAGGAAAAGACTGAGGTACTTAATGCCTTCTTTGCCTCAGTCTTTAATAACAAGACCAATGGTTCTCCAGCTACACAGCCCCCTGAGCTGGAACGCAGAGATGGGGAGATGAATGAAGCCCCCATAATCCAAGGGGAAATGGTTAGCAACCTGCTACACCATTTACACAGACACAAGTCTATGTGGCCAGATGGGAGCCACCCAAGGGCACTGAGGGAGCTGGCAGAAGTGCTTACCAAGCCACTCTCCATCATTTATCAGTAGTCCTGGATAACAGGGAAGGTCCCACAAGGATGGAGGCTTGCCAGTGTGACACCCACCTACAAGAAGGGCCAGAAGGAGGATCCAGGGAACTACAGGCCTGTCAGCCTGACCTCAGTACCAGGGAAGATTATAGAGTGGTTCATCCTGAGTGTGCTCACCAGACATGTGCAGGACAACCAGGGGATCAGGCCCAGCCAGCATGCATTCATGAAATGCAGGATCTGCTTGACCAACCTGATCTCCTTCTATGACCAGATGACCCCCCTAGTGGATGAGGGAAAGGCTGTGGATGTTATCTACCTGGATTGTCTCCAACAGCATTCTCCTAGAGAAGCTGGTGGCTCATGGCTTGGACAGTTGTACTCTTCCCTGGGTAAAAAACTGGCTGGATGGCCGAACCCAGAGAGTTGTGGTGAATGAAAGTAAATCCAGTTGGCGGTTGGTCAGAAGTGATGTTCCCAGGAATCAGTTCTGGGGCCAGTTCTGTTTAATGTCTTTATCAATGATCTGGATGAGGGGGTTGAGTGTGCCCTCAGTAAGTTTGCACATGACACCAAAATGGGTGGGAGTGTCGATCTGCTTAAGGGTAGGGAGGCTCTGCAGAGGGATCCAGACAGGCTGGATCGATGGGCTGAGGTCAGTTGTATGAGGTTCAACAAGGCCAAGTGATGGGTCCTGCACTTGGGTCACAACACCTGCATGCAACACTACAGGCTTGGGGAAGAGTGGCTGGAAAGCTGCCCAGCGGAAAAGGACCTGGGGGTGCTGGTCAACAGCCAGCTAAACATGAGCCAGCAGTGTGCTCAGGTGGCCAAAGCGGCCAACAGCATCCTGGCTTGTATCAGGGATGGTGTGGCCAGCAGGAGGAGGAAGGTGATCGTGCCCCTGTCATCGGCACTGGTGAGGCCACACCTCAAATACTGGGTTCAGTTTGGGGCACCTCACTACAAGAAAGACATTGAGGTGCTGGAGTGTGTCCAGAGAAGGGCAAGGAAGCTGTTGAAAGGTCTGGACAACAAGTTTTACAAGGAGCAGTTGAGGGAGCTGGAGTTGTTTAGCCTGGAGAAAAGGAGGCTGAGGGCAAACCTTATTGCCCTCTACAAGTACCTGAAAGGAGGGTGTAGTGAGGTGGGTGTTGGTCTCTTCTTCCAAGTAACAAGTGATAGGATGAGAGCAAATGGCCTCAAGTTGCATCAGGTGAGGTTTAGATTAGGTATTAGGAAAAATTTCTTCACTGAAAGGATTAGTAGGCATCAAACAGGCTGCCCAGGGAAGTGGTGGAGTCCCCATCCCTGGAGGTATTTAAACGATGGGTAGATGAGGTGCTTAGAGACATGGTTTAGTAGTGGACAGGTACAGCTGGACTCAATGATCTTAAAGGTCTTTTCCAACCAAATGATTCTATGATTCTGTAATAACAGATGGAGAAGTGCCAGCACTGTCACTGACATTAGGGCAGCCCGACATTCAGGGTAAAATTAATTTATTGTAGAGTGGCTACGATGCAGTGAGCTACATGTGTAGTGCAGAGTGTTTGTATTTAGGGAAATTTTTGTTGCCTTCTCCCATCTTTACTCTCACAGCCATGACAGCCAAGCAAAAACAGGAGGTGAGACAATAAAACAGCTCAATGAAGGACAGATAAGATTTTTTTAAGTCTTATGTTCATGTCCATATTCAATTTTTTTTATTCATAGCTCCCATTCAAAAAACCACTTGTTGCTTTCCAGCCATCCTTTCTTTTGAGAACAGACATTGGATCATTAATGTCTTTTTACCAAATATTGCCCCAACAGCTTTTCACAGTGGAGATTCTCTATTTCTCATTATTACTATTGTGTGATCGATCTCCTTAGTCACAGGCTGTCACTTCTTTCCACATAAACGGGGAGGAAGAGTACAAGTCACTACACTTTTGAACCCCCTCCCCATCCCCTGAGAATTTTTTTTTACAGAAAGAGCTGGCATCATTACAGAGTTTTTAGAATTCTTCCTTTTCCGTATGGCTTGAATCAGATCTTGGCCAAGATAACCCAGACAGTAAAAACAAGCTATTGTAATAGAAACGCAGCTGTCAGATGTAACATTAGGCCATAAGTGGCGTTGTAGGTGGTGCTTCCAATTAATTGCTTTATCATTTCACTATTAGTAAAGAGCTTTGGGCTAAGGCATAGGGAACACACCCTTTAAGGGACCATGTCTCTTCCCATGTACAAGTCTGTTACACTTACCAAAAGAGTGTGCCAAATTTGCTTGACCAAAGTTTTATCATCCAAACCATTGTCTGGGCACTATTGGTCATTGGTGATTCTGACATCAGTGTGTTTCTGAGAAGAATCCATGTTCTGCAGACATTGCAACAGACCTGGCACATATATGGGTTAATGATGCAGTAGCCCCTTAGTAACAGTGTAGTAGAGGACACTCTAATAAAGAACCTGTTACTGGCTAATGCAGGCAAGCTCAGTGTAGCTCCAAAGGAGCCTTGATATTTATGTTGCATTTTAATTGTTCGGACGGCTTGGGGTTTTTTTCCCCACAAGTGAATGTTCCAATGCTGGGCATATCTTAGTGCTGGTTATTTGCAGTGGGAAGAGATACAGTGGTCAAAACAGAGAAGAACCAGCATGGCAGAGCAGTAGATTGAAGAGCTCTGAGGTCTAAGAGGAAGTGTTCCTTCCCACAGGCTGCCAAAGCTGGCACTCCAAGCAAAGCACGTGTCTCTTTCAGAGACAATTTCCTGCTGTTAGTAAGTGGAAGTGGTCTGCAGGGGAAGTGATGTGTCTGTCACAAGTTTGAAAGCCCAAGGTTTTTACAGGCAGAGTTTGAGGAGAGCAGTCAGGACTGCACCTGGCAGATCAGAACTATTCTGCAAAATTTGGTTTCTAATCTACTGCGTTGCTCACAGATTGCCTTTTTTTGTTCTTTACCTTCTGAACATGTCACAGTTCTTACTTGTGTAGGAAAGTCAGAGGTTCTGCTCCCAAACCTGATTACAAGGCACTACACTCTTTGGAAAGGAGCCAACACAATTAAATCCATCACAATCAAGGTATGCAAGCTACTCCTTTCTCCTGAGGCTGAATACCTGGAATTTGAAGAATTCCCCAAATTAGCTGTCCAGCAATGTTGCACCCCCACCTCCACCCCAGCAGCACAGACCCAAGGAACACTAGAAGGGTGAAAACCAGGTTTTAATTTCAGAAATCATGAAAGTTACAATAAAGAAAGCAAAAAAACCCAAGAATTCTGTGTTCATGCTGGCTCAAAGGCTCAAAGTCTGGTCTTGTTTAATAAAACCAAGGAAACATCTGAGTTGTTACGTAGACACAATGTCACAAAGTGGGCCCAAAGGAGTTTGTGTAGTAACAGTCTCCTCGCCTGGCTGGATGCTCCTATGAGCTAATTATGAGGGAGCAGCAAGCCACCCTCCGATTTGTCAGCATTGCCAAATTTCACAATTTCATGGCAAGACTTTCTGTGGTTGCTATATTACTTCAAGGTTCCTTGGTGTATCAGAGCAGTGGAGAACCTCAGTTATATATTTTTACCTTCCTGATTATTGGAAAAAGGCATGAAGCATGGATTCAGAAAGGAGATCATAGGATGCACAAGATACTGTGTTTTGAAAATGTCATTAATTTAAGCAAAATCTTTCTTTTTTTCCAAGCATTTGATGTGAGAATTTTGCCCCCTGTGGTCATTAGCGGGCTCCTGATTGGTGCAGCATAGGATACGCTATATTATAGAATCATAGAATAGAATCATAGAATCATTAAGGTTGGAAAAGACCTCTGAGATCATCAAGTCCAACCATCAACCCAACACCACCATGCCTACTAAACCCTGTCCTGAAGTGCAATGTCTACACGTTTTTTGAACACTTCCAGGGATGGGGACTCCACCACCTCTCTGGGCAGCCTGTTCCAATGCTTGACCACTCTTTCACTGAAGATATTTTCCCTAATACCCAATTGAAGGCTCCCCTGACTAAACCATGTCTCTAAGCACCTCATCTACCCATCGTTTAAATACCTCCAGGGATGGGGACTCCACCACTTCCCTGGGCAGCCTGTTTGATGCCTACTAATCCTTTCAGTGAAGAAATTTTTCCTAATACCTAATCTAAACCTCACCTGATGCAACTTGAGGCCATTTGCTCTCATCCTATCACTTGTTACTTGGAAGAAGAGACCAACACCCACCTCACTACACCCTCCTTTCAGGTACTTGTAGAGGGCAATAAGGTTTGCCCTCAGCCTCCTTTTCTCCAGGCTAAACAACTCCAGCTCCCTCAACTGCTCCTTGTAAAACTTGTTGTCCAGACCTTTCAACAGCTTCCTTGCCCTTCTCTGGACACACTCCAGCACCTCAATGTCTTTCTTGTAGTGAGGTGCCCCAAACTGAACCCAGTATTTGAGGTGTGGCCTCACCAGTGCCGATGACAGGGGCACGATCACCTTCCTCCTCCTGCTGGCCACACCATCCCTGATACAAGCCAGGATGCTGTTGGCCGCTTTGGCCACCTGAGCACACTGCTGGCTCATGTTTAGCTGGCTGTTGACCAGCACCCCCAGGTCCTTTTCCGCTGGGCAGCTTTCCAGCCACTCTTCCCCAAGCCTGTAGTGTTGCATGCAGGTGTTGTGACCCAAGTGCAGGACCCATCACTTGGCCTTGTTGAACCTCATACAACTGACCTCAGCCCATCGATCCAGCCTGTCTGGATCCCTCTGCAGAGCCTCCCTACCCTTAAGCAGATCAACATTGTTGCATCACTATCAGGCCAACTCCATGGTATTTATGTTCAGGATTTTTTATGACTTTATCCTCTAGATTTGCATGGCTGTGGAGGCAAGCTGCTAAAAATAATCAAATTGTTTCTACTCTACCATGGTCAATAGGTGCTAAACAAGTATTTGAGAAGAAATTCCTAAAACTGCCAGGGTTACACAGTATCACGATGAAGTATAAACACTGCAGATTTTTTTTCCTAGTTAAAATACTTCAAATGCATAAATCCTGGTTCAGAAATGCATTTAAGCAGATTTTTCATTTCCTGTACATGTGACTTATAGGCAGGTCTGAAAAGGCAGGATTTCTTGAATCAAGACAATAGGCATTTTAATTACACAGTGCATTCATGCCATACTGACTTGATTATAAGGTAATCTGAAATTTAAGATGATGTTTAATTTTCGAAGATCAGAGATGAGAAATGCAGAAGTTACTAACATTCACTTTGTTTTGCTGCTCCACAGTCCCTGCAGTCCCTGTACTATATATACAGGGAATCCTCCCCAGTCCTGTCCATAGCCCCAAACAACTGCTTCCCCTCCTGATCCCACCTGGGTTCCACAGAACTGGTTAATCCAACTCTCTGTGCTCCCCAGAGCTCTAGACTGAGATGATGCTAAGAGGGAGGGGGGAATGCAAAAGGATCCCCCTGACTATATAATAATGACTAAAGAAGGTCAGGCTATTTATATCCCCCACTCTCCTCTCCAACAAGGATTATAAAATCTACATCTTCATAGTAATGGGAATAGGCTGAGCAAACAGGACAGTTTCCCCATAATACTCTCTCAGCCTCCATATATTTTCAGTTTCATCCTGTGTGGCTGCTAGGGATTTAGCAGTACCTCCCTCATCATGTAATTACAAACTGCACAACAAGGGGCTTCAGCTAACCCACTGTGCTCCTGAAAAAGCATCTGCTCTTAAGTACATCTCATTTGGGTTCATTGCAGAAATCCATTCTGCTCCCAGGTACATCTAAAGCCTGCTAACAAGAGCCAATACAGCTTTGTCAAGAACAAATGATGTCAAACCATGTTTCCTTCTTGGTGTGGGACACCTACTGACCTCTCAAAGGAGAGGGAATAGATCTGTTTCCAAGACAGTTCCGTATGATGTTCTCACAGCGAAATTACTGAAATACAGTCTAGATGGACACTGCTTGGGGTAGTCGTACTATATGAAAAAGCATACATACAGTAGTTATATGTGTTTTGCTGGCAAATAGAGAACCCATTTAAGTCAGTTCCCTCAGGCCTGGTACTATCCAGTGTTTTCATTAACAATTGGCATGACATATTGGAGATAACAGTTGTAACATCTGTCACAGTTCAAAACTGGGGGGAGTTGCAAGCCCTCTGGCACATCAGGACAAAATTTCAAAATTATTTGGTTAGGATAAGAGAAAGTTTGAATGCAGTAAGGTGAAATTCAAGAAAGAGAAGCACAAACTGCCACCCTTGAGAAGGAAGAATGGAAGCACACAAATTCAAAATGAAGAATAAGTGCTTACTAGCAAAAAGCAAGGAAGCATTTTGGCAAAACGTCACACACTGAATAGGGATCAATAATGTGATGGCTACAAAAAAGGTAAATCTCAGCTTGTTCTAAATTATCAGTTTTGTTGTGGATTAGAGAAGGGAGGTGAAAATCCAATGCTTCTGAGTGCTGGTGAAGAGGAGTATGGTATTGCTTTATAGGCAAACAAAATAAAGATGTAGGCAAACTGGACAAAGTCCAGAGAAGGGCAACATGATAAATCAGCTAGAAAACATGCCCTAAAAGGAAAGGTTGAAGAAATTGGGGTGATAGAGTCTGGAAAAGAGATAACTATGAAGAACCATGAGGAAACACAAAGTTAAAAGGCTTCTAATGCATGAAAGGATGTTATAAAAAGAACAGTGATGAACTCTTCTTCATCTTTAGTGGTAGAAAAATAAGAAGTAAGCACAACATGCAGAGCTGAGTGTTAGTACAAACACTGCAATACTATGGACAAAGCTCTTAAAGAAGTTAGCTGGGGAGGTTTTAAGTCCCATTCACCAGAGATTTGAACACAAATGTGTGTCAGGAATTTATAACTGTTTATAACCTGTTTATAACTAATGCTACCTTGGTGAGGAGGTTACATGACCTCTAAGTTCCCTTTCATTTTCACATTTCTGGGATCATTTTAGTCATACAGAAAAATACAAGCGCAGAAGTATGATGACTTCCCTAAGCTCAGACTAGAAAGAGCCAAGAGAGAACACAGATCATGAGACTTTAAATTCTTTGCTGTAAGCAATACCTCCTCTCCCCACTATGTACACAGCACTAAGCACTGAGCAAATTGATGTGCATTCCTGAAACTCTCAAGGAAATTCCTAGCTTCTACCTCCTTTTTATATACTATACATTAAATCTTAAGACTGGCAACTTAATGTTACTGAACATCAGATGAACTGTGGGACAGTTATGGCAGTAATTCTAAATAGTCTCACATTTTTATAAGGATTATGGATAGAGAATGTGAGGCTGCCTTTGTTTGCCAAGGACACCGATTCCTTTGTGGTACTTGTAGACCTGTGAAAGAATACGTGAGTCCTCTGTGTCAACATTTGTAACTCAGCCTGCCCATTGTGAAGAGAAGAGACATCGCAGCAGTGACAACCCAGAGTGGTACCTGAATTCCACTTCGGGCATGGAGGCAGCTCTTTGAATTCTTTTCCTCAGTCATCAGTAGCACAGCCTCGGCAGGCTGGCCTGCATGACAGACAAGTAGCAGCTTTCTTATCCTGGAACACTAAATGTTCTCCAGAGCAAACCAGAGAAACCTATTTTTTTGGTTTTGTTTTAATTGCCATAGAGTTGATATGGCTTGGGGTTTCATTGGGTGGGGTTTTAAAAACAGGTTTGTCCTTGACCCAGGACTGTTCAATGTTTTCAAAACAGCAAGAAGGGTGGAATAGAGATTATCATTATTTAATCTGCAGGTCTCAAATACTGGTGAAGATCAGTTTAGAACTTAAGGCAATTTTGGCAAACTAGAAAAACAATTGGGGGAAAAAAAAAAAAGAAAGGAAATCTCTCTTGGCAAATACAAGAAAATGAGCTTCAATGAGAAGATGGCACTGGCTGGGATACTACTGTCCCGGCAGCAGCTCTGCGGGAAAAAAATCTCAGTGTTATAATCATTCAAAGGCTGAAGATGAGTCAATAACATCATGCTGCTGTGAAAAATGAAGGCATTTCACTGAAGTGCCTACACTGGAGTATGGCCTGTACAACACAAAATAATCCTGCTTCTCTATCCACTTTAGGCACTTGTAAAGCCTCAGCTGAAACACGGGGTGCAGTCCTAGGCGTGCAAGAAGGACATGGGCCAGTAAGAGACAGAAGGAGACCAACTAATGTATTCAGAGGTTCAGGAAACACTGCCTGTGAGCAGAGATCAGACACACTGCATCAGTCACAGAAAAAGGCAGGAGAGGAGATGCCGTAGCAGTCTTGAAGTACACAAGGAGTGTAGAAATAAAATGTTTACATGCTTGTGGTAGACAGGACAAGAACTACAGTTGCAGCAACTGTAATCCAATTTTTCATTACAATAAACTGATGAGGAGCATACACTGTCTCTAGTATCTCAGCTTTTTTAAAGCAGGTGAAACAATGGCATAGATAGAGAGACCCTGCTTTTGGACAGAAGGATGAACCTAAGGTTCCTTTGATTATAATTTGTTGTATAATTTAATGAAAAAAAAGAGTAACACAGGACATTGTACTGCAGATGGCTCATTCCTGAGCTTAAGACTATAAAAGAAAACAAATATAAAAAAGTGATGTACAAGCCTCTGCCTCTCAGATGACTTCCTTCTCATAAGACCATGAGAATGCAAATGCTATCAATTCCTGTTATGATATGCAGAAACATAAAAACACTAACATGGCAAAAAAAGAACCTCAAGCAAATCCCCCTCTTCCTCTTTAATCTTTGACACAAGTTTCTTCTGTCCAACAAAAAAAAAAATTTCTCTGGTTTATGCCTATTATGGAAATGGAGAAGTGTTTGACATACTAACTGCAAATCTTTCTAACAAATGCTACTCCTTCCAGAAATTAATTCCTTACCTAACATTATAATCCATTACACAGCCCAAAGCCTCTGTGAGACATTCTGCCTTCAGATACCTAGGAATTATTAATCTTGTTAATTTGCTATGACTGCAGGTTTATGTAATTTCCCTATGCATCTGTCCCTATTTCCTAGGAATACTGCAAGGCTAAGACCACGACTGTCAAAGAAAAGTTACTAAACAGATACATCACAATGTGCTTAAAACAGTCTTTTCCTTGCCAATACATAAAGCAATAGGGAATGGGTTACATAGTAGAATCATAGAATCATAGAATGTTTTGGGTTGGAAGGGACCTTTAGAGGTCATCTAGTCCAACGCCCCTGCAGTGAGCAGGGACACTGCTAACTAGATCAGGTTGCTCAGAGCCCCGTCCAACCTGGTCTTTAATGTTTCCAGGGATGGGGCCTCCACTACCTCTCTGGGCAACCTGTTCCAGTGTTTCACTACACTCACTGTAAAGAATTTCTTCCTTATATCCAGTCTAAACCTATCCTGGTTTAGTTTAAAACCATTACCCCTTGTCCTGTCACAGCTGGCCCTACTAAAAAGATTGTCCCCATCTTTCCTATGGGCTCCCTTTAAGTACTGAAAGGCCGCAATAAGGCCTTCTCTTCTCCAGGCTGAACAGCCCAAACTCCCTCAGCCTGTCCTCATAGGAGAGGTGCTCCAGCCCTCGGATCATTTTAGTAGCCTTCCTCTGGCCCTGCCCCAACAGTTCCACGTCCTTCTTGTGCTGAGGACCCCAGAGCTGGATGCAGTACTCCAGGTGGGGTCTCACCAGAGCAGAGCAGAAGGGGAGAATCCTCTCCCTTGACCTACTGGCCACACTTCTTTTGATGCAGCCCAAGAGACAGTTGGCCTTCTGGGCTGCCAACGCACATTGTCGGCTCATGTCCAGCTTTTCGTTCATCAAATAGTACATTGGCTGGAATGTGTATCAGGTATTTCTATTACACACAGCTTTTTAAATTAACAATACTTCAGCAGCATTTTATTTTGGTTTTATTTGGAAGATGCCTCCAGTAGCCATAAAGTCTCAAAAGGATCTGAAAATCAGGAAAAGCGCTGCTCCTCACTTTCTTTTCATTTAGTAAAAATGGCTGCTATTAAAAGAACTTCAACGACTCGCATAAGGTTAAGAGATATTTAGTTTCAATAAACATGTTTTCCACATGAGAAAATCTGAAATTAAAGATTCATTTTCACAGATGGAAGTATTACTATAATGAAGATCCTTATGAGACCATTTCTATGCTGACTGAGGATTCAAAAGAAGGAAAAAATGAAGTGTATATATAAATCTCATCCAGTCTCAGGGTTCAGGATACTGGGATCAAGGGGTTGAACCTCATTTACTGATTATAACCCTGCAAAGAGCAAGCTGTGGAAGAGAAGGAAACAGACATTCCCACCACCTGCTAAGCAACCACCTTTACATGGTGCAAGCACTACAAGTAGTAGAACTTGAATTCTGACAGGGAACATGGACTGTAATCCTGCAGCCATGATGCTCTTGGGTGCTTGGCCAGACAAGAGAGACCAACAGTAAGGACAGAGTTTCTACTGCCTAGAAAAATCTGTCAGAGACAGTTATCCTTCATCAATTTGATGAAGACAGTTGCAAGACACGAAATAGTGGTGTACTAATATGACAACGTTTGCATGCATTTCTGCATCTGAAATAACCACTCTGAATTAACTTTCCTATTTGCCTCTTCAGATCAATCAAAGTTTGTTAACATAAAAAAAATTTCAAACATATGCTTTGTTCTTAAATGTAAGGATATTAATAGACAAATTGCCAAACAGGAATGGTTTTCTAAACAAGGCCTCCAAAGTAACGAAACACAGAAAACCAGAGATGGTTCCAGAGGTCAGACCCAGCAACTTCAGTTTTGAAAACAGCGCCAAGAACAACCCTGGGGACGTTGACTCATGGAGAGCTGTTTAAATTCCCAAGTAAACTATCGCACATCTGAATTATATCCTGGAGAAAAGCCCAACTTGGATATTTTATCTTCTTCTTTTATGAAACTCCTTAAGATGACTCTCGGTCAATCTCAGACAAAAACTGAACTGAGTTTAGGAAATACAGGACTCCATTGGCTAAACTGATTGAAATAAGCTGAAGGCAAGTAATTTGTAAGTATGCCAGCTTCAGCCCAGTAGGCCATTTGTGTCTCTTGACAATCACTTGAACCCAAGTTCATTTGACAAAGGCAAGAAAAAGTTGCTTCACCTGTACAGAAATTCAAGTAGCAAAATTTAGATTTGTCTCAGACTTTTAACAGCATACCTTAACTTTTGAGAGTGTACTCCCAAATGCCCCTTTCAATGCAAAAGTCTTCCTGAACAGAGTCTTAGCCTGAAACACCTTTTTTCAGTGTATTACCAGTAGCTGAGAACAAAGGATATTAGAAGGTGGTTTATAATATTAGCTGTAACAATGGCTACCACAAAAATCCCATGCTTTTGGATACACCAATGAGGCTGTTATAGGCCAGTAAAAGAGGGACAGCACTGTAAATAGGTTTGGTTCTAATGTTTACATTGAAGGCTTTTTTGGTTTGCAAATATTTCATGAGTCAGTTCTGATTTCTTCAGATGTAGTCATTGGGTCATATGAACATATCATAACATTTTCACAAATCCCTGAAAATTATTTGAATGAAATCTCACAAACAATTGTGCTTCTATGTGTTACAGTCTTTGCAATGTTGGTTCAGCAAACTCCATTTGTCCTCTTCAACACATTTTTCTCTAGCATTCATATTGTTATAATAATAAATTTACATTAAGCAATGCCAGAATTGCACCCAAGATACTTCAAACTATCACATTATATTTAATACAGAAAAGAGAAAGTCTTGTATAATCAATACTGAGCTTTTAAAACAGTGAAGAAGAACTGTAAGTGAAGAAAACAACAGCCTTCGCCATGTACTCATAATTTATCGGCGAATTATTTTCTTTCCTAGGTTAGGTTAAGTCTCTGAACATGTCCCTAAAATATGCAGCTTTGCCATGAACTGCATAAACAATTGACAGAAAAAACAACAGCTGAAGCCAAATCTAAGAAGACAACTATTTCCATGACAGAACAAACCAGTATAATCATGGTTTAGTTCCACATCAGTATCTGTAACCATGCCAGTATTTGGGAAGAAAGATGGAAAGTCCACAAAGCCATTCATTTTTTCCATTCCAAATATTTTTTGGTTCTTTAGGATACTAAAATCAAAATTTTAACACATTAAACTACATTATCTGGTTCATATTCATTCCTCATGCTACTGACACACTCAAAGAATCCTCAAATAAGAGAAGCAAGGTTTACCCTTGAAAAAAACCTGTATTCTTTCATCCTCTGAGAACTTAATCTTCCCATGTTCCCTCTGTCTTAGCTACAGTTTCAAACAATTGTTGGGAATGAAGGTAAGGATTTTGGTATACAATACTCTGAGTTAACCTTGGAATATTTGTCAGCACAAGAGCAATACTTACTAATTCTGATCCTCTTCAGCAGCAGCAATGTTAACTGAGAAGCAGCATTGTTTTTAACATTCCCGTACTTCATGTTAAAGTTCATTCAGAAGTTTCAGATGCTGCTTGCCTCCTAACAGCACTACTTCTTTCCAAACTACTAGTTTGATCAGGCACCCGTCTTATTGATATCCCGTTTTTCATATATACAGGTCTCTCTCCAAAATTAATAGAGAAGATTAATAGACACAGAAAGTTGGTTTGCAATCACAGCAATTGTCTAAATTTCCTAATTGTATTTCCTAACACCTTGTGATCCACTAGGCTCACCAAATTGGTCATAGGCTTGCCTTTTCCAATAAACTTAAGGTGGCATGTGATTCTCTTGTTTCATTTTACAACATAAACCATTTTCTGAATTATTTGTAATTATATCTTCCCTCTTAATGCCTGTCATAATTTATATTCCAGTTTACTGATCTCATTTGTCAAAGGTGTGTCTTTAGTGGATTTTCAATCCTCACCATGTAGCCAAAATAATTCTCTGGAATGGAATGGGGAAAATGTTTTTGGAAACTTCTGTATTTTGCTCCAATTCCTTTTAAAAGAAATTACATTAACTGAAATCAAGCAAGTGTGGATACAGGATCAAATACCACCCTGTCATACCAATGCAATGCATCTTCGAAACAGCACAGGTGTCAAATAAATCAGGCTTCAATGCCATAGAAGTGGGCTACTAAAAAAGGCAGGCCAGATAGGAAAAACCTGAAACAAAATCACAAAATTCATAAAAGAGTGTGGATGTACCAGTCAAAATCTGAGGTGTAAATTCAAAGGAAAGATAAAATGCAATTTGGCTGGTGGTTAATAGTCATTAGCAAACTGCAAATAGCAGGAGAGACTACAAGGTACGGTATGCAGTATTTATGCAGAGGAAATGAATAAAGATGACCCTACAAGGCTGACAGTCATATTCAGTCTTAAAAGCTACTTAAGTCACATCCTACTTTGTTTGGAAATACAGCCCACAGTTATGTAAAGCAAGACAGACTTAGCGTCAAGTCATGCTTGCATAAACTTATTTACAATAGCGTAAATAAAGGAAGCAGTATGAAAAATATGTTGAAAATCTGACTGGTGTTAGGCAGTCCCCTCACTCATGTTATTGCAATCATTTCGCTGCTGTGGTGATCAGCAAACTTACGTAGGGACATATGTGTCTAAAAATTGTTCCTTGCTATCAAAAATACTGAATACGCAAACAAAGTTCTATGATGGATCTGAGGAACAAGTCATATGGGTAATGAGACAACTAATATGGTTGCAAGCATCTGGACCATACTTTTCTTTTGATTCAAGTTCAGCTAAGGTGACACCTGCGAAGAGGAAATATAGTATGTCCTTCTAAGGAGATACACTAACATGTTTCAGGAGAGCTGTGCTATTTCCTATGTATTTGAAGTATCAAAAAGTACTATGAAGTGGAACCTTATTCTTCAGATCCTGAGTTTCGTACAACTAAATCAATTAATATTTCACTCATGTAAGGCTTGGATTTTGAATTCTTTGATAATTGGAGAGAAAACTGTCAGCCAGTCCTTGCTCTAGCACCAGTACTATCAAAAGAGGCACCTCTCTATGCACCTTGATGATTTTTATCATCACTCTGCCCACAAACATGGGGAAGGTTGCTTACTAAGCTGTACTGGCATGGTATTATATCAAATTTTCTTATCCAGATCTGGCATATCATGAAGTCTATTGGTAAAATAGTTGCACTTTAAGATCTGATTTACGTATCTCTTGACATCAATAGAAACACTGGTACTAAAAGATACTGCACAGCAGACCCTCACTATACATTTAAACACATATGAAACATCAAAAGAAACTTATGCAAGGACATAATCTAAATACTTTTTTTCTTCTTCCCCCAATTCCTATTACTGAACTTCTGAACTTAATTCTGCATCTTTTGTATATAATAAATCCAAATGTAGATTTTAATGTACGTATTTAAGAACAAAAATCTGCCCCTTGAAAGTTTTTGGGTACGTAGACCTCACACAGCTGCGTGACTGCAAGTGTCAGAATCTATTTGTGCATGTTAGCAACAACAAAGTAATCCTATAGTTTAGCTCCTGACAAGGACAGTAAAGCATACAGGCTGTCAGTATTGTTACAGAGAAGAGACAAATCTGTTGCACGGGCAGAACACAGAGCTCCAGGCAATATAGGAATTAATGATCCTTAACTCTGTCAGTAAGACCCTTCCTGGGGTGTCAAATAAGTGTTGTAAGTTTAATTAGCACGTCTGATTCTCAGAAAGCACGAAGTTTTAACATGCATAAATCCTCTGCTCTTGCTGAAGAAAAGCTAATTAAATACACTAGTTTAAGAGCACCTGTTCATTACTCCTCCAAGAGCCACAAGAGGATCAGTATTATGTGCAACCTAGGAAGTGCGTAGGAATTTTTTATGATATTTCTATACTAGTAGAAGTCTTTGTGCAGGTACTACTATGCTAGAATGGAAGAGGGTTACAGATACTAGTATATTTTATTTTGCTCACAAAATTACTGTGCTCAATCTGCAAAGTATTTAAAAAAAAAAATTCTATAATAAACTAGGCCAGAGGCAGGAATCTTCTAAAGAATATGAGAAAATGGTATGATAAATCTCATTCAGCTCCAACACATTCAGGAGCTCACTTGAAAGAAACATAAAGGATTAATGCAAGAAGTGTGACAATTTTATCTTCTGAACCTCTAGTTTAACTGTATAATTTGCATACATGCTGAACAGCCTTTTGTGTGAAATATGTGGGATCTGTGAAATAACAGACAGAGAGAAATATAAAATTATCAGTATTGACCGATCCTGGTTCAAAGAACATTAGTCCAGCTTTTCATTTGGTAGAGATATTAATCATAGGAAGGAAATCCTTATCAGCATTGGAAGAAGGGATATATCTTTATGAGCCAAACAGCAAACACAATATCCTATTATTTTCTCTTCCTCATTAAAATTAACATCTCCAGAGAAGTGGAAGTCTGATTCAGAATTTCTACAGATTTTTAATGACTAAAAAAGTCAGGAAATGGAAATGGTGACACAAAAAGTATCTAGTTTTCATCTTCCTAGGGATGAATGCAGTTCTCCGCTTGAATGAGCGCAGTACTTCACTGCAGGACAATGCATGTGATGTTTGTCAGTGGCAGCTACTGCAGAAAATACAGAACCAGATGAGAATTTAAACCCACTTCTATTTTATTTTACTTTCGCTATGTTACTCTTTTACATTAAATACATAGATATAATAATGGACAGCTGAACACTGAAAGAAAAGGGAAATGGGCCTTAGTGAGTGGTACCAGAAGCAAGTAGCTCATTGTGGAAGGGGAGTAAGCACTAATTGGACCAGTGAAGAAAGCTAGTAGGTTTCAAATTATATTTAGCTTCATTCTGACAAAATCATAAAGATTCTGAAAGTTAATACTCAGCTTCCATGGTTCAAAAGGTCTGAATCTTTATCCAGACTTCAGAATGATGCTGGTTTTATCAAAGTTGAACTACTATTCTTCCTCCCAACGGGCTGCAAACATACTTCTTTACCCTTTCTAGCAGGCACTAGCATCTCCATTGTACCTTCTCTTGTCTCAGTAGGGCATGATATTTGCTTTCTTCCAACATGTTCCTCTTACTCCCTACTGACTTTGAAGAGTCTGTACATGTAGAGAAGAGGAAAACTGCTCAGTTTATATCTCCTAATTATCCTTGTATTACCCTTGATAAGTGTCTGGGGAAGTGTCTTTTCTTCTCAAAGCAAAGCGTCTTGGAGTTCATTTAATATTCCCTATTAGTACTCAAACTAGCTATGCCCTTAAGGCCTTAAAAAATGCAGTCTTCAGTCGTCTATACTTTGAGGGCAAGAGAAAGATTAGCAGGTCCTTAGCCTCTTCTCCTTCCCTTGCAAGACGTGTCAAAGTGAAAATGAGTGACTGATGGCAGAAGAACTGTTGAAATCATTCCATCCCTTTGGACACTTGCCACTTGAGACATGTTTGTTAAATGAACTTTGTAAAGGTTTAAAGGTATAATGATAGGGATTTATGTGCAGGAAAAAGTTCTTTCCAGCTCAAGGGCAGGAATTTACAGAAGTTTTGGGTTTTTTTCTGCTGACTCACAAGACCTACCATCACAAATTAAAAAATTAAGACACTTGCAATTTTCTTAAAACAAGGGCCTTGGTTACTCTAACATCTGTATTCTGCAGCAGTCCTTATTCCAAATAGTTAAAGTTATGGATTTGTTTGTCATTTCATAGTGATCAGATAGATACATTGTCACCATTACCAGCTGCTGAACTTTGTCTTCCACACGGCAAGCTGTTTTCCCTAGCAGGGCTCTTTTTTTAGGATACTTCAATTTAAATCAAACAATGTTTTGCTTGGAAGACATAGGATCTGTAAAATATCTGGCAGGGAAAAATATAAAATTATCAGTACTGACTGATCCTGGTTCAAAGAACAATAGTCCAGCTTTTTGTCTGGTGGAGATATTAATTATAGGAATTGGAAGATAATGGCAGATAATACTGCTGAAGCTGGGAAACAGCAGATGGGACTGCTGCTGTTAAGTATGTGTATATTTTTTTAAAAAAGCCTGAAGTTTCATTTCTCAAGTGTTGTGCTCTCCAAACAACTAGCATGTAAATATATTTTTGGCAGCCAGTAAACATTCCAGCTAGAGTACCAATATCATGTACTAGTGGAAAGTAGTAGATTTTCTCTAGTGTCTCAAATGGAGGAACTCAGTTAATATACTGGACAATTAAACACAAACCCCTAATCTCCACAGAAATTAACACCATATCATACTATAGCAAAGACCATTTCTGATAGACATGTCATCTGTAAGACTGAAGATCGCAAATTGTCCATATTCTAATACACGTCTCCTGAAATCTATTAGGTGGGCAGATGTCTATGAGCAATCAGCTGATGGAAATGATTTGGGAAATCTTTCCAGTGCTGCCATTGATTTCTCTTTCCAGATTTCGTTTTTATGACCTTGATCTAGCCGGCTGAACTTTCCATACCTCAGTTTCTCATTTACTGTCCTACCAAATAATGGTGTATTAGCTGAATTTTTTTAAAGCATGACTTTTTATGCATTTATGAAATGCTTAAAACAGCAAAATCCTATTCTGTTGTAGGCTTTTGAAGGATCAAACCTAAAAAATATGTATAGATTGCAATAGCTTTCAAAAATTACCTGAAAAAAAAGATATAATATGGTTTTGGGTGGTCAGCTTAAGATACTTAAGTCAACTTTTCATCAAACTTAAGTGCCAACTCAAGAATCTTTAAAAGGGGTGAACTGAAGCACCCACATTTTAAAAAAATTCAGCACTTGTAATGTACTCAAGGTAATTCCATACACTCTATGGGCTTGAATCACCTGTTAGCATGGTACATGAGTTTCACTATTTTTTTCATTCTAAATATATACCACACATATTGAGGTTCCTCATATAATCTGAAAAATTACCCCACACCCAAACTAATCTAATCTACCATGAATGACACAGAACTCCTTCAACTCCATTAGAGACAGCAGGCATGCGAGGAAATGCAATGTCCCAGTAGCTGTGGGACAACTGTATACTTTGGACTGACAGGCTGCTTTATTTCGAACTTCATGAAAAAACAAATCTGTTCCAATTAGTAAGTATTAAGGGTTCCTGTAACAGCTTGTATTTACAAACTGGAACACATTAAATGCCGTGAAAGAATGTGGACTATGCAACAACATGGAAATACAAATATTTATCATTTACTTTAAATTATAAACCCGAAGTTTCCAAGAAAAGGCGGATATGGAAGTCAGAGGAACATGAGCATCTGAAAAGGTCTTCATTTCAAGGGGGTTTGTCATTCATTATCAATTTTTCCAAAACTACTCTATAGTCTCTAGAACAGGAGGCTACTTTTCTTAATATCCTCTGAAAGAGAGAAATAATAGCTGAGGGGGATTTATCACTATGGAACCATTAAAAATTGAAATAATGAAACCAAACACATCATGCACAGTCACACACACTGCCCTTGGGGCACTTCAATGCTCACATGATTTCATTGAAGATACCTGTAAGTAGAGCCCTGGAATGGAACTCACAAGACTTGCATTTATACCTTGTTTTCCCACTTGACCTATAAGCAATATAATTTAAAAGTTTAGTGCCTCCTCCTGCAGCTAAACCATTTATTCATACTATCATCTATCCAGAATACCAGATGCAATTTACAGCTGGTATCCCACATAAATGTAGTATGTTTATCAGGGTTTTTAGTCTAGACCATGTGTTACGGAAATTTAAGACTATTCAGGAGAACTTCAAGACTTAGCATGGAAACTTTTTCTTACATTTCTGAGTGGGGTCAGTTTTGGCATAGGTGAAGTGCCACCAGTTGCCTAGAGCAGGTGAGTGCTAGGTCACAACTGGAAATGAGTAATGACCAGAGCTGCAAGCAATCAGATGTGCTCCTGTGGTTGCCTCTAGAGGAAGGATCAGGGTGTGGGAGATGACTGGCAGTGTGAGCTCCAGCTGGCAGTGAGAGGAATGTATCGCCTTAGCTATACCAGTCTCTGCCATTGGCTTTCCTTCCATCTCTCACATACACATGGGAGCAGCAAAAGCAACGAGGTGGTCTCTCCCCCAGTTTAAACTGTGTATGCCAGTTTCATGGACATGGGTTTCATTTTGCCTCTCATTCTTAAAAAAGGCAAAATAAGAGCTAGGAAGCACTTAAATACTTCAAATATTGCTTAATGAGAAAGGCAAATAAAATACTACTTTTAGTTGCATTTTTAGTGGTAGGAATTTTTAACAGATTGACTGGAAACCAGGCTGAAACTTGGATGACCTTCTTTCCAATCTCAAGGGGCTGAAAATAGTTGGCCATCTTCATTATGGAAAACAAAATAAATGGAGCTTCTGTTGACCAAAAGCACCACATAAAACTATTTGGTGGTTGTGACTGTTAGCACTTCTTCTACCTACTAATTGTATTTTTATAATCAGAGCTCTTACTATTACAGCTAATGGTTCTGTAGAGGCAGTATACAATACCATCATCTTTACATTTCCTAACTGCATCATTGATAGCTATGAATAGAACTGTTCAAAGGTCACCAACTGTGACGTCAGTGGAGCTGTGAGGGTGTAGCTTGGGACAAATTTTGACTCACTACTTGTAAATGATCAGTCTAATGACCAGTCTGATACTGAGCTACTTCATCACAATAGAAGATGTTTACCATTTTTCTAGAATTTTTTCAAATTACTTAAGTAACATTCATACATTAGTAACAAAAATGCAATGCTGCTCTCTTCCTATAATGCCCTGAATAGTTTACTTTTAAAACATAGTGTGACAAGCACAATATCTGGTAATGCCACAGTATCTTTTCAACATTACTGTCAGCTGTCAAGATTGCACAGCCCTGGGCTACGTCTTTGCTCATGGGAACCTGCAAATATAACTGGTTGTTATCTCTGCTATCTGGGGACTGGGTACTACAGCAAAAACTTTGTTGTTCCTGAATTTTCAGCCCAGCTGGTCATGTGACCCATTTCTGACACCTCTACTTCAGCAGTTATAAAACAGCAGCAAGAGTTCTCACTGTACCTATTTTACAGAACTGCACCGGTTATTGTCTGCAGAATTCTCATCAGAAAGAAATGGTCAGGCAGAGATGGAAACCAAGACACATTGGAAACCTTGACTGTCCCAAACTTTCATGTGTTTTTTTTTTAAAAAAAACAAAACCCTGAAATTCTTTCATAATTTGATAGAGGATAATAACTTGGCCTTACAAAACCAGGCTGAAAGGTGCCTGGTAGGCTTGCGAGTTGCGATTCCCTCTCTCCTGTAGTCAGTCTCTACTGTGAATAAATTGGTGGTTCACATACATACCCAAATCAACAGCATTTAACACACAGCTAGGAAAGAAGTAAAGGACACCCTTCCGTTTTGCCCCATCCTTGTGGAGTGACAGAACGTGACATTCACAGCTCTGCACAGCAGGCTGACCAGAAAAGCAATCTATATAAACAGCCACGTGATTGCCACAAGTAGTAAGTAGTCTGAGGAGAGGAGGGAAGCAAAAACCATGAGAGCTGGGGGCAGTTGATGAAAGAGGAGTTGGTTAACGGTCTTTGCTGGGCATGCCTCTGATAGTACAAGGGTATCTTTGCGGGAGAATATTCTGGGCTGTCCAGGAAGATTGCCTACAATGAGATAGTTGGGGAAACATTTGAACATGGTAAGACAACTGTCCATAGGACAGGAGGTAAGAGGAAACCGGACAAGTCATCAACACCTTTCACACAAATTTCACAGAGAACAGCACCTGTCTTAGGAACACACTCTACTGTAAATATGATATCCTACAGTAAATATGACTAATTCATAGTCCTCCATCACTCAGCTACTTTGCTCATACTACCTTGCTTTTCCTCTTCTACGTGACTGATTTAATGAAGAGCGTACTGTGCTATAAAGTAAACAAGCAATTTTATGACATACTTCCTCAACACAATACGTTACATGTACCTTAGCAAATAGAGCGCTGGAAGCACGTACAGCTTGACTAATTTCAGATACAAAAATTATATAGGACAAGGAAACACATGTGCTTTAGGTGAGAACTTAAGTTGCCCCACTAGCTTTATGCCTGGAAGCTAGATCAGTGTGTCACTGGGTTGGCATTTCAGCAGACAGCAGGACAGGGCTGCTCAGAGGATCTGTTTGCGAGCCTTGGCATAAGAGATGTGCTGGAGAACTGGAGATCAACAAGACAGATTTGAGACATTGGTGCAGCTCATAGAAAAGCAACTTGGAAATGGTTGTAACTTGGATGCCCGGGCAACAGAGGTTTGAGTGGGGTTCACACCTTTGAATCTGTCTACAGGGCAATCTAGTGGCTCTGTAACTTGTGTAGACATATCCCAAGCAGCTTTAAGCATGAATCTTCAGTGCTGCCGGCATAGCTGCGGCAGCTTCAGCTCTGCATGCCCAAAAGGGACTCCAGGCCCAACAGTGAAAACTGCATGCTTCTGCAGCTCTACTAGATGTAGCGAAGTTAAAAAGCATAAAGCTACCTTGGGAATACCTACACCAACTGTGCTTCCCATTTGGATTACCACAAGCAGGAAATTTCAGATACAGTTTGCAGAGAGTTTACATTAAGGCATAAAAATCAGTAACATCCTGTGAAATGAACACTTAATATTAGTTAGCTCTTAGATCTTTTCAGGTTCTGCCCTAAACCAGCCATGTTTCTTAATGTGTCAAATCTAGCAAGAACTGGGCGTGGTGCATGACAGCTACATATCTTTCCTCCAAAGCCTGCTTGTTTTAATATTTTTCACAATAATTAAGAGGCTATCTGCCTCAATCGTCCTATATTTGAACAGTCACTTTGGTTATTCAGCTACTAATTAAAGAATTCTAAGAATTATTTTGTTTTCTACTATTTTATTTCAAAAATATAAAAAGCCAGATCAGACCTTATTCTTTCCTTTTTAATGAAGAAGATATCTTAATTTATTTCAGCTGTGTTTACAGTCATACTTCTTATCAGTATCAGTTCTAGATTACAGGATAAACCAACAATGACTTTGAAATCCACAGGGAATTTATCCCAACTCACTGGATGATTCTCATCATACTTTAGAAATCTTTAAAAACTAAACAAAACTAAGCAGCCCCCTCTTGTTGACACAGAATAGGTTCAAATTTGATGTGACCAAATGCGCACGCAATGTCAGGCAGCTGGATGCACTGGTCAGTTCTGAGATGTTGCAGACTAGTAGTGAGAACGCATGGAATTTTATTGAGAAATTCATACTGCTAGAATTCCCTGAAACATATCCTTTTGCAAAATTTGGCTCATTTGGAAAGGTGAAAACAGTTTCCATAATAGGATAGAATAGAATATGTTGTGCACCTTGCTTTTTTTAAATGCAACACCAGGTAATTAAGTCCCTTAATTTAGAGTGACAATGTTTTATTCTATTAACATAGATTACTTTCAAACATATTACAGAACCCCTTCTCTTCGCATGTGTCTGGAGTAAGCCAGGATTTCTTCAAATACAAATATAAAAACAAATGTACTTATTGTGCAGGCAAAATAATTCACTTTACTAGTAGGAAGAATTGAAGTGCAGTATGTATGTGATATGAATAAATGTGTGTAGTGCTAAAGATATGGTTGTTTCCAGCAGCTTCAAGAAAATTAATGTTCCCTGTCTTTGCTATCTGGGGCATCCCTGATAATTGCTGGTGGGTACATACAGCCAGTGGGCCTGAAGATTACTTTTCTTCTCCCCTGAAGTCTGAGGAAGAGAAGGAAGAGAGATCGTTGAGCTTTGCTTCCATTTCTTTGGCAGCTCTGTATGTTTTCACATTGCTAGGTGTCAAGTTTTGAGGTTTTTTTGAGGCAGCTGGAAATAACAGAATGAGGACCTGTACTAAATAATAAACCAGCCCTCTTCAGGCAGCAGTTTGGGAGACCTCTGGCTTAGAATTCAAGCACTAGAGTAAAGGCTGGTCTCTGCACTACTCTTCACCCTGACTACTTATGACCTTGAAAAATTTACTTTCCCCCTGCATTTATAGATAAGAAGGCAAATAAATGTGTGAGCTAGAGTCAGGTAAGATGCTCATATATGAGCATCTTCAGCTAGAAGACAAGTAAGATGGATGACAGAGATCTTCTTATGGTGAGTGTGCCTACTCCCACACACTTAAGAAAGAAATCTCATGGCTAGAAAGAGAACTGTGAAAATGTAATGATGCACCTGCAAAAAAGTTCAGCTGGCTGCTTTCAGAGAATGAGCTGACAATTGTTTCTCACCAGGCTGAACCACTGGGGAAGAATCTGCTAGCAGAGCTTTGCTACAGGAAAGAAAGAATGAAGAAAAGTACTTTCCCAGGAAGTGTAAGAAACAGAAACTTCCTGCTGCCACTAAGCATGGTGTTCTTGTTTATGTATCTGAAGCAAATGGGGAAGTTGCCCCAATATACCTAAAAAGACCTTTGGGTAAAAGCCATGCTTTTCCTCAATATTTAACCTTCAGTCTCTCTTAATCTTAGAATAGAATCATCGAATCATAGAATCATTTAGGTTGAAAAGACCTTTAAGATCATCAAGTCCAACTGTTAACCTAGCACTGCCAAGTCCACCACTAAGCAATGTCCCTAAGCACCACACCTACACGTCTTTTCAATGCCTTCAGGGATGAGGACTCCACCACTTTCCTGGGCAGCCCATTCCAATGCTTGACAACCCTTCTGGTGAAGAAATTTTTCCTAATGTCCAATCTAAACCTCCCCTGGCACAACTTGAGGCCATTTTCTCTTGTCCTATCACTTGTTACTTGGGAGAAGAGACCAACACCCACCTTGCTACACCCTCCTTTCAGGCATTTGTAGAGGGCAATAAGGGCTTCCCTCAGCCTCCTCTTCTTCAGACTAAACAAGCCCTGTTCCCTCAGCCACTCCTTGTTAGACTTGTGGTCCAGTGTGTACCCTGGCTAAAACTCTTACAGTTAGGTGAGACAGCACCTACTTTTTGCTTGCTGATCAGGCTGCATAAAGCAAAGAGGGACCTTTGCTTTATGCAGCAAAGAACTCAAAGAAATGAGTTGTATAAGAGCAATGTAAGCAGACATCAAGGAGTGATGCCAGTTACTCTTTTCCTTACAAAACTCAGTGAATGCTCACAAACCAATTCTCAAGCAGTAAAAAAGCTCAGTCTTAGCCATTTTATCTTCAACCTGCAGTTCCAAGGACAGAGTGAAATAAGCTTGCCCTGTCAATTCTTAAACAGCTACATAACAGTTTTGCCTGTTCATGATCCCTGAAGCTCAGTAATAGCAGAGTGCAGGAAGTGGCAACAAATCCTATTCATGAACCAGGTTTAGTACAGGAAGGGACAATGCCTTCTGTTTGCTCAATGATTTTTCACTGATATCCTTTAAAAAATCTCCCTAAAGCTGAATTTAGAAGGGATTTGAGCTGCCTAGTTACTTGGCAATGTAAGATCTTTCCAGTAAGTCTTCAACTACTAACCCTTCCCCACGACTTGAAATGAGTAACTGCTTCAGCATGATATCTGCATCTTCACAGTTCTCCAAAGGCTAGGAAAGATATAGTCAAATCATAAAATCTCAAAATAACAATGTTACTATTTTTTTCAGTTCTCTTTTGCCAGTCCCTAAGAGCAGAATTTGTCAAGAAGCTGGAGTGCTTGCAGAGGGACTCCACTGTCTGTGATCCCACAACTCCTGCCAACTAGCCCAACTCACCATCTGCACTCTGTGAGCTTCCACGCCATGGCAATACAGGCATAAAATACCAGCATTTCTGACTGAAGAGCTTTTTAAAGTTTTTAATTTTCTGCACTGTAGAAGTCTTTTCAGCATTATAATGTAAGAGCACTACACCTATGAAACCCAACATGCTCACAAACAGGTTTCTTGGCTTCTGTAGTTGTTCACAGAACTACTGGCAGAAAATGTTCTAGTTGAAGAAATACCCCAAAAGCAACACTTAAAACAAGAAAAATGTGAAAAATCCAATGAAAAACTGTTTAGGATTGGCTACCATGAAATACATTAACTTATGTTTGCACAGTACAAAGACCAACAATTATTTAATTTTTTAAATAAGCAGATGCTAATTTACTCATGCAATGTACACCAATATGGCAACTGGATATGACACAATCCATTTCTTTTGTTGTTATATGTTTTTTAAACTGTCAGAATGTAGACAGCCTAAATCATCATATCTGAGGGGGAGACAGAAGCCACAAAGAAAGGTGCTGCAACAGGCAGGTATGACAGATGAAGGCATTAGTAAGGATTCTGCTAAAAACGGAGTTATGGTCAACTAGTGAGCTTCAGCATAGGCAGGCTGCTATGTGGTGGACTGCGGGGTGAAGGGGTACCAGGAATTTCATAATGATTGGCATTTCTGGTTAAATACATAGTAAGAACTGTCACTCTACATTATATTGCTGGCAGCCGGTCTCACACAAGGCCAAAGACTTTGAAGGCTCCTGTTACTAGTTGCATATGATTAAATTGCTTTGCCTATATTATCCCCTTTCCTCATTTCTTTAGAAGTGTTTCAACATATTTCTAGCCCAAAGCCCTGTATTTAGAACCTTATTTTTCACTGACCATTTCCTTCTCCTCCCCTTTGCTTGACTAAGTGACCCAGCCCTTCCTCTAGATTTCTCTCCCAGTATAGCATCCAGGCTCCCTCACTTCCTTCATTATCAAGTGGAAAATTTTGGGTTGGAGGGTGGAGGAAAGATAAAGGAAGGGGAAGGGGAGCGACCAGGATTAACTGGTGTCCTGTGTATGATCAGAGTGTTCTTTATATGACACCAAGAGAACTTCTTGATCACATTTCAGAGTGAAATCTTGCCACTGTTTCTCACATTGAGTAATATCCTATTCCTCACTCTGATGGAATGATTTACTCCTTTAAGAGCAAAGGGGCTTGGACCTGCAAGCCTCGGCTCCAACACGTGCTCAGAGTTGGTACTGTTGTGCTCAGGAAACTGAATTTTGCATGCTTATGTCCCTTTCTCTGCTGTGGAAGCTACTGCATCACCCTGGATGAACCGCATCTTCTTGCTGAGATGATACATCTAACGTTCAAACACATTGTCAACATTAATGGAGGTACTTACATGTTGACAAACTCCACATAAATCCACCTGCTAAATGAGCTACCTAACATTTAATATGTTCCATAACTCCAGAAATCAGTTAACCATTACATACAGATTACAGTGATTAAGTAAGTGGTTCAAAATGCATCTTCCTGCTACAAAATTCAAACCATTTATATGTAGCTAGCAATGGTTTTAACAATAATGCTAGCAGGTCTAAAACAAGCGTTACCAGGAGTCCTACTAAAATTTCCCTAAAATTAAGTGAAATGCAGGTAGATATTATTTCACAATTACAAAAAATTTAAATCAGGAAAATGATAAAAAGATTTCTGTGAAAAATTAAACATGAAAAATATTTACAATTCTAAGCACTAAATCATCGACTACATGCAGGATCACAGCACCTACACTGCCTGTTGGAGAACTTCAGACTTGAAGCTGTGATCTTTTACAGCAGCTTCTGGCATTACTTTGTAAATCCGAGTACCAAAATTTGCTGCCACAAACCCTCACATAAATTAGCGTGTGGATGAAAGACATTAGACATTTGTTTCAAGGACTTATTTTTCTTAAGTTGTAAAGCTGGGATATTTTTTTTTTCTATATAGCAGTGAGATTTAAAAAAAAAAAACAAACCAAACATAAAACCTACTGAGTAGCGAACAATTCTGTACTAGATGTGTGAAAGCCAGTAGGAAAGATGACATGTGGACATCTTCAGTATAAACTTTGCTGAGGTTTGCTCAATTGCTATCCATAAATTAAGACTTTGTTTAGAAAAGGCTGTTCTGAGTCATTGTGCACATCTACTGGGTCACGAGTCCTGAGAGGAAATGTACTGCAAATATTCATCCCTTCAGCTGCAAAATTGAACCATCTGAAAAGGTTCGGACAGGTTACGGTGACAGTGTCCCTCTGAAAGACAGTCTCCAAGTGGGATAAGTCATGGAATTGCAAAACTGCAGGTGCAAAGCCTGGCACTTCCAGCAGTGCCCACACAAAGACAGAATGTATGTCTGAGTTGTGGCACTCATCCTTCCAACATGCCTAGAGGATGGTGACCAGCTAAGTGCAGGAAAAAGATACCAGCTCAGAGGAAAAGAGAATAATTCTCCCAATGAAGTTAAGTGGGGGAAAGTTGTAATTATCCCTGTCTGGAATCTGGGATGTTCCGGTTAATATCCCAGTTCTCGTCAATAGTTCAATGAATTTCCCAGTGGCCACAAACAGTCAGAACTTTAGTTTTATATTCCACACTCTAGAAACGCATTCGGACACTGGCTCAACACTGACTCAGTGGGCAAGGTGCCGTTTACTGAATCACAAATACCACTTCCTGCGGGACTGTTTCTGCCTGTAGTATTTTGGAGGAATGCTTGGCTGGTTAGCTGAGAATCAATCTCAGAACCTAACACAACAAAGTGGGAGAACATATGCAGTTTGTGTAGTGTTTGAACAAAATACACTATTCCATCCCACAGACTTTGAATTAGGTTATTCAAATGCCATAGCATTTCATATGTGTTATATGATGTTCATTTTTCTTAGGAAGATAAACGAAGTTTCTTCAAATGAGAAAACAGAAAGCATGATGACCTTTATGCTTTTCTTGCTTTGTGTCCTTCTTCAATGGAGTTGCAAAGCACTTCCTTATAACAGAACAGACATCTTATTGAACAGGATGACTTTTCCTTGTCAGGAAGTTAAGATAGCAAAAAATTTCTGAGAGTGTTGCATTCCCATATCTTAGGCTGTACAACACTTCTAGAAATAGACAAAACCAAAACATACAACTCTTAGATCACTGTAATATTACACATTTTAAAAATAAATAAAGTACTCACGGGGGAATTTTACATGGTACTATTATCAGAAAATACACATATAACGTCATGTGCACATGCTACACATGACCGTCCCAGCTCATCAATTCATTGCTAAGTCTCTGGTCAGTAATGCTGATAAATGTACTTGTCCTTATGATATGCAAAAGGCAGACAGCAGTCTCTTCCTCTTGGTGATAGACTGGTGGCTGCAAGTAGCTAAACAGTTAATTGCTAGTGAGGATCAGTGAGTTCATCATGAGGTTATGCTTGCATGCAAGCGCTAACCACTTCAGCTGGGCATGGGACAGCAGAGTTGTTTCTGCAAGCCAGCCAAGCCTAGGCACTCTCCTGCAGTTTTGTGACTCTCCTGCTATGATTTCCATTAGCAAAAGTTTTGGCAAGTTGTGCTTATAAAAACATTTGTTAAGTACTAGGAATATCCATGAAATAAAGCTGTAAGCAGAAGTAATGGATGCTTCTGTTTAGATTTCTCATTGTTAGCCCAGCTGTAACTATTCTCATTTGACAGCTTATTTAAAATACATTTGACAACTTACATGCCTGCCAAAGAAGCCAGTATTTCACATCAAGTATCTGCTTTAATATGGTAGTAAGCAGCAAGTCACATTTCAGAGAGTGACCAAAGTTTTAATTAGTCTGGAGACTCAATTAACCAGGTTTCTGAAGAAGATTGTCTAAAAGGAGAATAGTAGTATGAGACAAAAACAGTATAAGCCTAGCCCTGAACTGCTAACACATTCAAATTTCCTCCTGAAGGTGGAAGGAACTGGGACAGTATTTTGCTGATAGAGTAACAGCACTGACCTCTCATCCTATGCCCGAATGATGAAGACAAGAAGCACTGGGAAACTTGAAAATTGAAATCAGAAATTCTCAGATGACATAAAGGGGGCTTCCTATGTGCCAGGCACTAAGATCTGAACCAATTCTTTTGCAGTGGCTACCATTTTTAGCTTATACATGCAGCCTAAATAGATCCACAGCATTCAGAATACTCCTATGTACCCCAAACTTCAGCTTCTAAGTACATTATTGTGGAGTTTTCCATAGCCGCAATGTTGCTGTACAGGAGTCTTAAGAAACCAAGAAGGTGCTACAGAAGATTGCCCTGCTGTGGAACCTGTTTCAGTAGAGGTGACATATGGCAATAGTGCTACAGAGTAACTCATGAGTGCACCATTTTCTTTGGTCATTGCATAAGATCTACCACTCTGAGGCTCTGGGATAGAGTATCTATCAGATAAGGACACACTCCTATAGTTAATCACCTGCTTATAAGCAATAAACACTTTTATTTTGTCAAGAAGTAAAAAGAAAATATGATGTTGACTTCCATCCACTGAGCTTTCTGACTCCTCTTCCTAGAAAGACTTCTTTAGAAGAAGTGTTACTCTTACTTTGAAAGGTAAATCTCATGTCAGGGTTCAGAGAACTACCTGTCACATCAAAGGTGCCGTAGAGCTCCCAATGAGTCACAGCTCCTGGGACTCTGCTGGCTCTAATAGCACTGGTCCATCTAACATCAGAAGAAATCCTCTCATAATGTGAAAGTCACACCAGATATTCGGGTATCTACTCTTATTTTCACTTTCTTAAATTGCTGGAAAATTTCCATGTAATTTATTAATAACCAAAACATAGTTTATAATGTTTCTTTTGCCTTTTGAAGTGTCTGTAGATATGTATTAGTCAGAGCTTATATCTATATTTTTGATAGTTTTCTGAAGGTACGTAAGGCCAAGTTTGCCTGTATGTCTAGTCTGAAGTTTCACAAACTGTTTCAAGTTATAATATTTGATACATATCCTCACGCAGACTTCCATGTCACATGCTCGAACTGTGGTTTCCTTATGTTCCTTAAATGATTTTGTATTTCCTCTTTTTCTGTGTTTTCTCACTCATTTTTGAGGAATCAGTCTTCTCAGTATATATCACAGCTAGGGAAAAAATGTTAAACATGCCTATAGAAGGCAATGCAGAGCAACACAGAGGTCCAAGCGTGCCAAATTGTCTAGCTCCAGAACTGAGAGCTGTGAAACCGTAACTGTGCAGCACTGTCATTTTAATGAACCTCACTTTCAGGAATTATCTCATGTTAATGCAGTGACATGCTTTGAGGTTCAAAGCAAATACCTCTTCCTGGCACCAAATACTATTGTGGAATCACCTACTAATATATCACCAGACTGTCAAAGACAAGATAAATTCCTTTTTCAGTATGATTCCCACAGTGGGAAGAATGAAAGGCAGGGGAATAGCATTAATCACCTAAAACTATCTGAAGCAAGCAACTGACCTAGTGGTCTGCATTGTCTTTATTGAAATTTAGCTTGAAAACCATCACTCTTACAAGCTTAATTTCCAAACATATCAAATTTAGGCATGGAAACACACATATATATATATATATATGTGTATATATATATATGTATGTATGTATGTATGTATGTATGTATGTAAAGGTGCTTGGCCTAGTTCAGAATGCCTCAGGTATGTATTTGGTGTCCTTATGTCCCATGAGAGCACCCCTAAAAACACTTAACAAGTCCTATGGTATATGAGCTCATGCTTTTGTAGAACCAGTGCACAACTGACATTCAATGCCTGCACCATTTCCCACCTCCCCCCCCCCCCCATAAGACTCTCTTCAAGTTATCTTGTAAGAGCAGGAGCTTGACAAAAGAGCCAGCAGAGGCAGCACACACTTTTTGCAATTACTCTGGAAGGAAAGATTGGGATTCCAGGCTCTTGTCAGCCTAAGGCACAAATTTCTAGCTTTTACAGTGAAGATCGTGGCCTAGGGCAGGAGTCATTCTCCACCTTTCCCTGATGAGAACAAGGCCCTGCAGAGAGAGAAATGGGAGATCTATGAGGCCCAAGAGACAATGAGTAACTAGGTAGCTTTCCAAGAAAAGCTGTTCCATTGGAACATACATTCTACAGTAGGCTTTTTGTATAATGTTGTGGATACAAGAAAAGAGTGATGCGTTATTATGGGCCAAATGCTGATCTGTGTTACACCAGAATAAACATGTTATGGAGTAACTAAGTTTATAGATGTTTATTTCAGAAAAGGGTTTGGGTCTCTGATTTAGTAGGTATTTTGGTACCCAGACCTATTCCATTGAAATGAACAGAAGACAAGGATGTCCGTAAGCTAGTTTTCTTTTAAATAATATTCAGTACAGTGTAAGGTAATTTTAAGTGATATTCAGTGCGGCATAATACAGCAGCCTAGGATTGTCCTGACGTTCCTTACTTCCACTGAGTAATGCTTATTCATGGAAGTAGTTCCATATAATGAATTGTGTTACACAGACTATATTAGAAGTTTCCATTTATCTCAGGGGAATTCACATAGGCTGGCAAAAGCTTTCCTATTGGACTACAACATGAAAGCTCATCACCAGGTGCCAGGAGGGAAAATCCAATTCTTTCCTATAGTCTGTCTTACCTGAACAATATCCCCCTTTACACTACTTGCAACTACTTCGTACATCGATCACTTCAGAGCTCACCAAATACAAACTTAACAGTGGAGTTTCTCCTCCAAATTCAGTTTAGGCTTTCTCCAATCCTCCTCTGCCCTTTCCATGGAGGGGAAGATATCCTCACCAGAACTGTTCAGAAGCAGAGCTCTGTCTTCCTTCTCCTGGGCTTGGGAACTCCCTTTACACATCACTGGCCATATTCCACAGCTCTCTCCTTCACTGCTTCTCTTCATACTGTTCTAACTCAACACTGCTTGCCTTGAAATGGCTCTCTTTTGGTTCCTGTTTTTCTTCATTTTGTATCTCACTTGGAAACAAATTAATTTGCCATCTCTATGCGCATGATGTTACACCTCTACTGTAAACCTCCCTCCCTGTGTCAAAGAGTAGATCTGCACATCTCTCTGGTATCACCTTTTGTAAGACTTTTCATAAGATCAAACTCAACTTAATTATAACAGAGCTTCATCTTTCCTGGTCCTTTCGGGTCCCAAACCACTGTCCTCCACCTTCTTTCTCTAACACTGAAAGCAATGTAACTTTTCCGCCTGCCAAAAGCCTTGACAAATGCAATTCCATTTCTCTTGTCTGCACGCAGAAAAGCTCCTGCAAAGGCTTCTCTTGTGGAATTCTCTTTGGTCAAGTCATCCTGTATCATCCACCTGTTCTTCACTGAGTCAACCATACATAATTTGTTTTCACTCTCAGAGCACCTCATTAGCTATGTCCTCTAGGCCTATCCTCTCACATTCATCCTTTGGATGCTGACTCCTCCTGAATTACCTCTGTGGCCAACCTCCACTGTCCACTTACTAGCTTTTCTGATACTAAGTCCAGGGAGAAGTGGCTTTCAACCTTTTCCAGCACAACCTTCATTTGAAACTGTGTTCTCCTTCCATTTCTGACAACTACTTACCTAATAACACTTCTTTCTTACCCTTCTCCTGGCTAAACCACAGCAGTTTCTGAAAGGCAAATGACACTTAACACTGCCTCTTCCCCCACCCTGCCTCTCCACCACCTTCCACCCTGCCTTTCTGATTATGACTACACCAGTACCAGCATGCAGCCCAAGACAGTGAGCCTTGGAGATTTATTAGCATGGACTCTGCTCTGCACCTTGCCTTCTCCATCTCCCCTGTAAATGCCTCACTCACTGCTTGGTCTGTAGAGACAAGTGAGCATACTCCTGACGCCTTTGGGGGAAGATGAACTCCAAAGCTGTTTTAAGAAGTCCCAGTGAGGGAGGCTTTGTTATATTTCAATTTGAGACATTCTGCTCAAAACCTACATACATTTCAGAAGAAATAAAAACTGTCATTTCCAATAGTTCTAACCAAAATCTCAGAATGGCACAAGTTGTCAGTATTGCCAAGAAAAAGCCATGGAGACAGAGGAGGGAGACAGAAAGTAAGTATTTCTGTTTTCTGGCAGGAATACCCTTGGTGGTACTGATGGTAGGTCACTATACGCCAGAACCTCGCTCTGTAAGACTTTGCACAAGGATGAAAAAAAGGCCTATTTTGCAAACAAAAAGTATTTTTAAAAGTTGTTTTCTGTTGTGCTTATCATATACGGGAAGGCTCTGTAATATCTCTTTCTTATCGACTGCCATAGGCAGGATAGGTGTTAAAGTCCCTGTAGGAGAGCAGGCACAAGAGATGTATTTACTTAAGCGCTGTAAAATTTAAACAGCAATCAGCAAACTAAGATTAGGGAAAGTAGCACAATGTCTATACTAGAAATAAATTACAGGAAGCTAACTCAAAAAAAAGGAAGACTGCAGCCAAAACATCCGAAGGAGTGGGAGGGGGAGAAAAAGATAAGTACTATTATTAGAGCACCCAAGAGACATGCTATTATTACAGTACCCGAGTTAATTCTGTTTCCCCTTTCTTCTCAGCAGTTTCTTTATGAGCTTAAACAGGAAGGATGCTGTTGTTCAACAGCACCCAGGAAGCAACTTACTTTTATTCCTTAAAACTCTTTTTTCCTCTGAATTGTTCATCAGCTGTTCACTTGCAAGTGTATTGAGACACTGGGCAGTACTGCCCTATGGGCTCTCTGCACTCCCATCTTTCTGCATTTGGTATCCTTTTCCTTCAGCTGCAAATTCACAGGGGTGTCTTTTTTCTTCAGAGCTTTTTCAGTACTTCATAGAACAGTCCATGACTAATGTAATTAATCTTATTATTAGAGTTATTCTTCTGTTGCTTGTATTTATTTAGAAAATTAATGCTTTAGAAATTTATACTGCTGCCCACCATTATGGTACCTATCCATATCCATATGCAGTCAAAACAATCCTGCATTTAAGGACTGTAGCACAATTCTGTGCCATGGCTGTGAGTGATCTGCATCTCCGATGAGCATCAAGGGATACACACAGCCCACCTGCTACCCTCCAGGCAGACAGGGCTCCCTGCCACTGATCCTGCACCCGCTTCTACCTGAGAGGTGCGAGACCTACACAATGTGCTGTTTCCTTCCTGGAGGCCAAACTGATAAGAGCAGGCAGTGTCACACCCTACTGAGAGCAGGAACAATTAATTGTCTCTCCACTAAGACACCTGTTACGGTATTAGTGCTGCTTGGCAGGGCAGCCTGTAAAATCACCGCTTCCTTCCCTGTAGGTAGGAACTGCCTATGTTAGTTTAGGCATTTATCTTCCTTCATGAGTAGGAAAGGCAAAGGCAAGAGGAGGAAGGAGTGGAATCCTAAATGATCTTCCCAGGCAGCCTCTTGCGGAGATAAGCAGTGCCAGTTTTCTCAGCTGGGCTGTATTGCACAGGGAGCTAGAGTATGCTGCTTCCCTGGATACACCATCTCTGGGATACAGCGTGCAGAACTCATCCCCCCCATATTTGCCTTCTTCCCAGTTTTTAGCAAATCTTTTTCTCCAGAAGTCTGCCAACTGGCGCGCCCTCAGTTTGTTGGTTTTCCTGTGGAATGTGAATCTGATTGACTGACGCACTACAGAAATAATAGTCCAAGTGAGCTGTTTCTGTAAATTTTCAATGTTAGATTTCAATGTGCTATTCCAGATCAGTAAATGGCAGGCAGACATAGGATTCCCTTGAAAAATACCCTACTTCAGAATTTAGGATCACCAAACGAAGCACAGCTTAATCCCTAAAAAACTGTATTATTTGCTTTCTCTCTTCTAGCTTCAGACTCAGAAGTCCCCCAGTGCTACCAGCAACTAGAAACTAAAGATAGGCCTACACCTAAATGCAAACATAATTTTAATCTATTTAGGATCTGGATGCAACGTCTGCATCTCAGACTAATCTTTGCTTTAGATATTAGCTGTCACAACTGAGCAATTTCAACAAACGTCAAAGAGATCAGTGGTTTTCATAATCAATGGATTTTCATAAATGCTAAATGAGCTACAAAACATAGTTTGAAAGCAGGTGCACATCAAGCTGATGAAGAAACCCTCAGATGTGATCATCGCTGTTCAAAAAAATATCCGCATCCGGACAGCTCACTGAAACAACAGAACATTGTATACAAAAAAAAGAACATTCGTCAAGTAGCTGCTTTCTATGCATGAATGAAATGGGCCCAGTGACAGGGGATTTCACAGGTACTCAAGGTGCTCAGCCTGTACCTAGAGTCAACTTCTAGCACAATCAGTTGCTTTGAAGAATGCGGCTGGAGTATCCAACAAAACTGTGCTTGGGAGGCATTATATTGTTTTAAAGCTTCAACCGCACTCTCTCCTAGCACAATAAAATAGCTGAGCCAATAGCAGTTGGTTTCTTGTGACTGAAGCAAGTTTGCAGGTTTTTGATTACACTGACTTGGTTCAGAGATAAAGGCCGGCTACTCCTGCTGCTTGCAAAGCAACAAGTAGTGTCAACAAGCATCCAGAGAGAGTCCAGTGGCCCTCAGCTGACACACTCTGCTACTTCTACCCACACAGATAACACAGATAAGAGCAAAACAATAGGCAGTGAGGAAAAGGAACACAATTTTAAATAAACAAAGAAACCTGAGTAGCTGAATTATACCTAAAGGAAATGAGATCACCATTTGCTTCAGATTCCAACCACAAACAACTGACAAGTAATAAAGAGTCATTAAAATACAAGAATTTTTATGAATCACATTCAACTTAAGATCAGCTACTCTGGAAATTCCTGGAACTCGTACAAACTGTAATATGAGAGAATAAGATTAAAGAGCAAGCTGTATAAGTTTATGTATAACTTTATGAATGGTGATAATGTAACATTCGAAATCTATTGGTTTACATTTTAAAATCTATTGGTTTACGCAGTCATACCTGTTATTATCTCAAGAGCTAGAAGTAAACTGATTAAAATAATTAAGTGGGCTAATATCAGAGGGAGAATACAAAATGTTCTACTGTAAAAGTGACTGTGTTTTTAAAGGTGAAACTAGAATATTCTAAAATAATTTTGTACTGGAAAATTTCCCTTAAACTAGTTACATCTTTATGACTGCCTTGAAATCCTTTCTGCCATAATCCAAAATTTATTGTAACCCAATACTGTTTGATTTTGAAGCTGCATTCCAATACATAAAGCATTGTAAATACAGCTATATTATTTACATTCTATACCCACAGCTGGGGCTACCTAATTCAGTGACAAGATATTTTCTTTAAAAAAAACCCCAACAACAAAGTATTATAATTATGGAGACGACAAGTCATGTGGAAATGCTCTAGGTGTTTTCTTAGCTTTTGTAGTCTTAATCACTAGCTAAACACTGAATGTGAGGCTTAACCCTGCTCTTTCATGTGAGACGGCAGAGGTTCAGGTACACATAACTGCTCATATGGAAATTTAGACCTCCCCATTCTTAGTGTACCATGAGTGATGAAGACCTGAAAATTATCTTTCTTTTAATTTATAGTTGAAGTAACTTGAATGTTTCAGACTAATCAGCCAGCTTGACTTAGCAAATTTAGAAAAGACAACATTCCATTCTAACTGGATGAGGACACTGACCTTCTTCATGGGAAGCCATTTTGGCAAAACAGACAAAATTCTGTTATTATTGATATGTGATACAAACCAGAATGTGCTCCACACAACCCTCAGACTTAAGGCAACATAAAGCCTCAGGCATATCCAAGCCCTGACTCTAAAAGTGCCTTGAGCAGAAGAGACTGCTCCGCCTGCACCGAGCCCCATTACCTTCAGCGGCAGCTTGCAGAAGTGTCTGCTCACAGAGCCCGGATTTCAGGATTAGGGCAGATTTCTAAGCATGGTTGTAATTCTAAGAGTGTGGAGATTACTATTAGGCTAGTGAGTGTCCCTGACTGAGAAAACCAGTGTGGAGTGTCAGGGTACCACAGTAGGGGAAATTTTTCCTGATAGAACAGCACGTCTGTGGCAGTTCTTTTTACTAATATTTACAGGGTTACTTAACTCTCCGTGAATTTTATCCTTTTGGGGTTTACTGATGGACCACCAGAATCAAGGTGTGGTGGATGGTATTTCTCTTTAGTTTTAATCTTTTATCATTAGCTGTGAAAATGAACACTAGAACTAATAACTCCACCCCGGCAACTTCTGCAAAATAATGCGAACTCCACAGTCTCTTTCAGTGCGCCACCATGAGATAAAACCCTTCTACTTCTTTAAGAAGGTCAGTGTCCTCATCTAGTTGGAATGGAATGTTGTCTTTTCTAAATTTGCTAAGTCAGGCTGGCTGATTAGTCTGACACATTCAAGTTACTTCAACTATAAATTAAAAGAATCAGCAAGATTTTTATCAGCAACTGAAAACTAAATCACGGAATCACAGTAAACCAAGAACTGCCTGACTGTGGGTCTAATCCTACTAGCTCTTCAGTGTTGGGTCCACTGCTTCTGACCTCTGTTTGAGAGAAGTACTATACGAACTCAAGGGCTTCACAGACTTGGATCACGAGAGGCTCATAATAGGTGTATATACTTCACTCTGTGTTATAATCCAGGTACAGACAAGAGAAATATATAAAACTCTATTATTTAAACAGCCTTGACTATGTAAATGAGAGAATTACTTTAAATTTTGTGAATTGCATTTTCTTGTTTAGATGCTGTACTCCTACTAAGTAGGTAAAATACCTTCTACAAGGTCACCCATATCACTTCTCATAGTACCTCTCTTTTCTTCAGAAGTCTTCCCCCCTTCCATCCTGCCCACACCTCTGCCAAATTCAGATGAGAGACCAAAGTGATGAAACCACAGAAACGTATAAGGAAAAAGAATTAAACAGTGGAAAGCAGAAAGTGTCTCTCAAAACCCCAAACTTGTTCATGGGTCTGTACAAGAGTTTCTTTCTTAAGCCCCATGGTTTGTCATTAATCAGTATCTACTGGGCTCATAAGTTCCACGGAGAGTCTTTCAGCAGCCATTTCATTTTGTTCACTGTTCTTCCCAAACAACTTTGACTTTGAGTTATAAAGACCTTCTTTTCCTCTGTCCTATGATGATCTGATTCTGGAGAGATAACATGGCTTGTAACAGGGCCCTTCTAAGCTCTCGAGACACGCAGTAATGAACAAATCCTGACCCTGAAGCTACCAAAAGTCCCTTAGTGGCAGAACTGGTCCTGTTTCACCCCTCCCACGCCCTGGGTCTGTGCATTTCCTATCTGTACAGGCAGGTGCAGCTTTGAGGTCAGGTGGAGGTCTTGCCAGAACTGCCAGGCTACAGATTTTCCAAGGTCTCTGCCTTAAGGCAGGGCACATAACAAGGGTCCAAGGGTTTATTTCAGCTGCAGCCCCACTTCAGACCTTTTTGTGCCAGCCATCAGCCAGCTCAGTGAACTCAGGCACTGAAAATTATTTCATCCATTTCTGCTTCCCTAAGAGTCACTTAATGGTCGTGGAGATCATGCAGCCTTGTTTGCTGGGAGATTATTTGCAGTACCAAAGCAAACCCATTTGCAACTAGCTTGGGTATCTCTCTGCTAAACCATAGTTTCAGTTCAATCATTCAACTACAATGCATTCACCTATCTAGGTGCAAATATTCAGACCAAAGGAATCTGAAGGCACTAAAGCGGTACTGCAAACATGGCAGAGTTTCTAGTAAGTAACTGTTACCAGCCTGACTGAAAAGGCAACACCACAGCCCAGGTCACTTCTCTGGTGACATTTTAGATATATCATTGAGAAGAAAGTAATACAGTATTTCAGTAAAACCTAAGCATACAACAAATGGTAGAAAAAAGCAGTTTTGAATCTTGCTGTATCTTGTGACAGGGTGAAGGCAACAAAAATGTTTGGCTTTTGTGCCTGGGAAACAAGTATGAACCTTCAGGTTTTAGGGGAAAAATGAGGAATAGAGGACATCTACACAGCTTGGTCAAAGGTTCAAGATCATTGCTCATACTTCGACAGCACTTCTCATGGAACAAAAAATGTGGAAGAGGAAACCCAGATGCTCCAGGGTTGACTCTTTTTCCAGAAAGAGAGTTTGAGGAAGCCACCAAGGCCTCCCTCTTCTTTGGGAGCATGGAGGAGGAAGGAGAGGAGCTGTCCAGCCCCGAGGAGCCCTCCTCTTCCCAGAACTTTGGCCCTTCCCTGCTCTCCCTGGTGAATCAAACCATGACACATTTCTTCATTTATTATGTGCAACGTTGACATATTAAAATTCATTACGTGAGTAAATGTTCCAGACTGCTTTTATTTATTATTTACTTGTAAATTTACTCCATGGCCACTCCTCTAAAGTGAAGAGAGTGCCATGGGGATTCTACCTTGATATTTTCTGCCCTGTTTCTTAGAGGATCTAATTGCTTGTGATGTTGATATACCCAGTCACCACCAACAGAGAGAAAAATTACCCTCCTGGAATTCAGAAAGATTTGTTCCTTACCTATATTCATTTTTGGGCTTCCACCTTTGTGTTTGTCTTGACGCAGTTCCTGCCATTCAGTGAAGTGAATTAAGAGTGCTTTCGGCAGATGTGAGGTCTCTTCTTATGTGAGCTCGAAGATCTAAACAGAAAGGAATAGAGAATGTAAGCGGCCAGTACTCAAATAAAGGTACGGTTATACCACAGCCTTGACACAAATAGAAGGTGGGGAGGGAAGAAGAAAGCTAAGCCATATTCATACCAGTGAAGTCAGATGTCAAACATAGAAAGGTGGTCTCCTTAAGCTGTGAATTGTCCAGTTATGAAAACATTGCTCTTGCAGGAAATTCAGGTCAACTCCTGCTCTGACCTGGCCTCTGAAGAAACTGCTCTTCATCAGCATACAGCCTACGGAGACCTGCCTCAGCTCAGTCACCTGCACTACCTGAAGTTAAACCCCATGAATATACCCACAAATACTATGTGCTGGTTTGCTGTTATTCATTGTATTCCTACAATGTCACAGCATAATGTGAAAAATCATATTTTACTGGTCTAGAAAAGAACATCTTTGCTGGGCCTGCATTCTTAGATAGACGTCTGTCAGTTCACATCACCATCCACATCTTATGAAATGACCCCACTTTGATTATTTCTTTGGCAGACAAAAATTATGGGAAAACCATGACCAATTTCTTGGGAGCAGAAGATTGCTTAGGCATGAGGGAGCTGTAAGCAGCTTTGGAGAAGATGAGTTCAGCCCCTGCTGTGAGCCCCATGTCCTAATAGCTTCCAGCTGGCATGATGAATGCACCCTGCTCACCCCAAATGTCCTGTGTTTCAGCTGGAGGCAGCTCTCTGAAAATACGTTCAGTACCTCAAGCACACACTCTGGCCCTCCCAGTGGGCTGTATTTAACCCACACCTGAATCAATTTAATCCTCTGTTAGATACTAAATCATTTGTGCTTCTCTCATTATGGGTAGCAGCACATGAATAGAATGCAACATGCTTGTTTCTATCTCTAGGCACGTTTCAACACCAGTTATTCTTCTCATAGCTGTCGCTCACATTTCTGGTTTTTTTAAATGCCTCTAAGAAATTGCTGACCGCCGGGGGGAACCCAAGGAGCCCCTTACAGAAACCTAACTCCGAACACAGTTGTTTGCTCGCCCTGACCGTACACGCCACCCCCCCACCCCCGAAACTCAAAAGCAGCATTTGAGATTTCCCCCTTGAGTCACTCCAGCAGCTTGTTTGCGGCAAGGCGAGCGCCCA
>NW_009260182.1:6004284-6010251 GCF_000687185.1 Egretta garzetta | reverse complement strand
GCCGTACCCCGGCCCTGCCCTGGCCCGCCCGGCATCAGCAGCCGCCTCCGCTCCGCTCCTCGCGGCTCCTGCGCTGGTAAGTGCGATGCCTTTAAAACCCAATTCAGGTTTAAGGATGAGAATGTCAGGTATCAGTCGAACAGAATGAAGTGGTTGCTCTTTAAATTAGAAAAAAAAAAAAAATCTCGTGTGATGTGATCGATGTGCTACAGTATGTCCTAATTTTCACAAAAATCAGTGGTACTGCTGTTTGTGACACTAAGGTTGGGCCTGAGAGACTAATTGTGATAACAAATTACTTGTGTAGCTGCCAAGTATGCTAAAAATAATTATCTCAACAATGTTTAAGGGAAAATATATCTGCTGAAATTGTAACTGAATCTGAAAAGCGTGCATGCCCAAGTACCCGAGGCAGGATTTGCTTTCTTGCATGATGAAACCTGCTTACTAGCAAAGGATGCCCTCTACACTAGTGTTTTGGTTTGGATCGTGTCAGCACTTTTTCAAATGATTCCAGTGATCTTCTCTATTCCCCATGCTTTGGTTCACACCACTGAGTGGCTTTAGAGTACTTGCACTGTATTTCTTCTAAATAAAACCAAACTGGAAGATGCACTCCAAATACCAGTAGGTATTCAGTCTGCAGGACCAAACTAGAACTAGTCCAGTGTAGAAACCTCTGAAGCAGATACAGTGTGGAGCAGGTCTTCTGCACCAGCTCACTTCTGCATACCCTTTCCTACTGCATTGCACTACTTGCTGATGTAAGTATAACTAAGATTCCCATGGAATCTTTTAAAAATCAAGTTTTCTAGAACTGGGGATGCTTTAAAAAAAACCAATCCCATGACTTGCATTGCAATAAAAAAAAAAGACATATTGGTACTTTATAGCTCTCTTCCCCCATAATTTTTACAAGCTACTTTAACAGACACTCTTGGGAAGATTGCTATACATGCTGGGCTACAAGATCCAGCTGCATATAAGAAATCAAACCAGAATATGTTCTAAGCCTCTGTAATACTGTAAATAAGTGAGGTAACATCAGGACCAGACTTTCAAGAGTTGGCAGCGGTCAGAGGCACTCAGTGAGGTACCAGGCTTATTGCCTAGCATCAACAAGAGGCAGTCAGCAAGTACAGAGGCAATAAAAGAAGGAGCTTTCCCTTTCATACCTTACAGGTGGATGTTTGGTGCTTTTGTTGCAAGGTAGTAATAACCAGTTAATAGGTACAAACAGCTGGACAGCAATTAAGTATGTCTGCCAATTTCTAACTGCGTTGATCCATGCTGCAGAAACTTGAGTATGGATTTTTCCAAATTCCTTCTCTCTGCTTCATTTAAACTCTAAAAAATCTGGTTGTATTGCTAAATGTACCAAAAGAGAGTAAAAGAAATAACCTCTAATTTAATGTATGGAAATAATAAGCAGATATTCCACAGCAAGTCAATGCTTAATTCTGTCAATTGTGGTGTTGTCACTTATTCTGAAACCAGCTGAAGACAACAGAAACAAGAAAGCTGACACCGCGAGCTACATGATGACACTAAGTTCCTCTTTTATTTTCAGAAACAAAATAATACAGATAGAAGAGGAACGAAGTGAGAAGTTAACTAACAAAATGAAGTTACTCATCTTCTTTGCAGTAACTCTGGGCACGCTTGTCACAGGACTAGATTCTGTAAGTTTTTAAATTAATGGTGGTGGTGGGCTTACTTGGAACCACTTCTGGTTTTGATTATGCTTCTGCTTTGGACAGCATAGTCTGCTTTTGACTTGAATTTTCCTTTTTGCTGTTTTTGCATGTACACATTCATCTGCTGCACATATACCTCCAAGAAACATGTTTTTGAACCCTTTGGTTTTTCTTCTGATTCTGCTCTCCCCTAAGATGTCTGCTAGCATTCAAATAGTGAAGACGTCGTGCAATAACCAAGAAATCTAGCTTTTCTGTTTTTCTCTTAATGCAATTTAGACCTGGACACTGAGTACCAAGAGCTCACTGGTCTTTCATGGAGGTGGATAGTGGGCCTTAACTAAATTTCCACCTCCACAACTTGAATGTGTGAGGCTAAAAAAGGAGTAAGAGATTAATTTGAGTATTTTTGACTATCAGCAGAGACATTCACCAACATTATGGAATTATATTGTTACTGTTACTTGTTTTAGCTGAGGCAAACCCACTTGACCTCTGGGAAAAGTATACTAAAAGCTTAATTTTATTTCATTCCATGACAAAAGAAATATCCAGCCTGCAAAGCAGTGGCAGGACCTGAAGTACAGGGCAAGAATCTATTGTTGTTGAAATCTACTGGCTTTTACTCCATGGCACAACCATGAAGCACCAAGGTCACCAAAATGACAGAGGCAGCTGGAGAATATTGCATCTTTGCTGCACTGCTTGGTGGCTAAGAGGTGGAGAGAGAGATGTTCCCTTCCCTGTCTTAGGAACACTGACCATTGAGAGCTGCTTAGGTCCTTATAGCAGAAATAACTGCAATTTTAACCTGATGCAGTGGACCAGATTGGCGGGGTTTTCCTGAGGGGTTCTTGTTTTGTGTGTGTTTTTTCTCCATTCTGCTTTTGCTGGAGTAGAGTTCTGCTTTTCATTCACATCTAAATTCCACACAGCAGGTTCAGCTGGTAAATACATTCAAAAAAACAACTGTTGAAGGTATGCAGTAGGGAACAGGGCCCATAAAACATAATCAAGCCACATTAAAAAAAAAAAAAAGAAAAACCCCCAAAACCCCTGGTTCCATTAAAACCTTCTTTGTTTTCTCTTAGGTTTATAGCAAGAAGTACTACAAGCTGCCACATAAACACAGATCAGATCACAAGGGTAAATATCTGCCTGTTCTACTTGAACCTGAAAAGAACTTGTATGAAGATGTAATTGCAGGTTAACAAGAAGGAAGACTCTTATTAATACTTAAACACCTAAAGCTTAACTTGCAATCACATTTCACTTCACCGTTCAAATGTTTTGCCTCTAATTAGTGATATCTCTCACTTTCAGAATGCCATTGTTTGAATGGAGGAACCTGCATTACCTATTACCTCTTCAGCAGAATTAATCGTTGCGTATGCCCAGAAGGATACACTGGGATTCATTGTGAGCTAGGTAGAGTATCTATCTTCTGTAATACTAACTCAATTGATCAAAAAGATCTAAAAAGATGGGCAAATCACAAATATGAAATGTCAAGTGAATGTATTCCCCATAAGCAAATGACTGGATATTCTTTAGTGTTTTATACTAACAGACTAAGTGAGGACAAACAGCTGAGTATTAGTGCAAAATCAGGACTTTTTTTTTTGTCCCTGCCTCATAACGTTGCCTGCCTCCTCACAAATGTTTTAGTTCACTTTTCCCCCCTGCAGACCTATTTAGGAGTGTTCAGAAGAAGCAGAAGAACTGATTATATACTGAAACTATTAAAGTAGCAATACGCATGCTTTAAAGTGTAAGAAAGATATTTGATATTCAAAATTCCTATAGAACAAATTTAATAAGAATATATAAGGAGTCCAGATTTTGCATCATCTGTCTTCAAGTATAATCCATGAACTTTTTCTTCATTAGAAGGATCCATACAGATTATTTCTGTTTTAGAACAAATATAGACAAGAACAAATATAGACAAGAACATGCTGCTGACAAAGTATGTATTTTCTCAGACACTCACAGCATATGCTATAATGAGAATGGGGAGGACTACAGAGGAATGGCAACAGAAGACAAATGTCTGTCATGGGACCTTCCCTCAGTAATCAGGAGGGGTCGTTACCATGCTGACTTGAAGAATGCTTTGCAGCTCGGATTGGGGAAACACAGCTACTGCAGGTAAGAAAAGTATCACTCTTCCTGGGATGACTTCTATTGTCACAGCCCCATAAGAGCCCCAAGCAGTCGTACATGTTTTGGGTTTTGTTTTTAAACAAAATATTACAGAGATGAGTTTTGACTAAAAAATATTCAGCATGTGACTCTCAAGTGTCTAAAGTTCTCACTACTGAAGCTGATAATACTGCAAAATTCCCAGTATGCAACAATAATAGTCAGTTGTTAATTACTTTCTCTGGCATATCTTGCAACAGAACACTCTTGGCCTTTTCAGAGCAGTTAGAATTCTAAGGTACTTTAAGTCTTTATGAAAAGAACCCTTTCTTTATCCTGCAGAAACCCGAATGGAAGGAGCAGGCCCTGGTGTTACACCAAAAAGGGATTCGCCATTCAAGAAACACCCTGCAACATAGAGAAGTGTGGTAGGTAACACTAGTTTCAAGACAACTGGTTTGATTGTCTTTTAATAGCAAAAAGTTGGTGCTTAGTTGTAAGAATATCTAAACAAAATTTCTCCTTTCATAGGGCATGCATGTGGTCAAAGGAGCATCAGCAAGTACTTCAAGATTGTTGGTGGAAGCCAGGCAGAGGTTGAGTCTCAGCCTTGGATAGCTGGCATCTTCCAAAACATAAGGGGCGTAGACAATTTTCTGTGCGGTGGCAGCCTCATTGACCCTTGCTGGGTACTTACAGCAGCACACTGTTTTCATGCTTCGTAAGTTTACAGTTCTGCATCCTTCCTATTTGCAACTTTCGTTAACTGATTTCTTTGCATAATGCTTGCTGAGCAATCCTTCAAAATGTACTATAGTAAGAATTTTCTTTTGACTGAACAAAACAAGAAGAGCAGCCATAAACATTAAGCCTCTGGAAGTCCAAGTCTAGCAGAATGAGCTAGCAAGATGTGAACATTTTGGTGAATTATGCAATTTAAACAATTTTAGCCTAAATTGGAGCCAGGGTTTCATTTTTACCTTAGCTGTTCCCAAAACATAAAAGTTCTACTGAAAAGTGATGAGCTGTTGAGAAATAAATTTATGGGTTGTTTTTGTTGTTTTTAGCTAGATGTGCATTTCAAAATGTCTGAACATTTATCTTAATCCCTTCAAATGGAAAATCAGGATGCTTTCCTCTAGAATACTGGATCTACCTTCAAAGCTGACTACATTTTTTGCTTTTTCTTGTCAGCAGTATAGTAAACACAAAACGGAACTGAGACAATCTGAACTGTTGACCTTGCTCTTAGAAACCAGTAGTCTTCATGAATCTCTTTACTCTCACTCAGGTCAAGAAAACCACTAGACAAATCCATCTACAAAGTCTTCCTTGGAAAGTCTATACTGAATGTTACTGATGATAAGGAACAAGTATTCATGGTTGATGACATCATCTCTCACCCTGACTTTACAGATGACACAGGTGGCAATGAGAATGATATTGGTAAGTGTTGTCTTAACATGAGCCTTTAAAACACTGATGATAGCCGAAGGCTACGTAATTGTTGCATACATCTTCTAAAAGAAGTAGAACTAGAGATCAGATGAAGGGGAACAGCAACAAGGTGCTTCTGAGAACTAGGCCTGTGCTGAGCAAGATTTTTCTACTTGTATAAATTTGGCTTGTGGCACACATCAGATGCATTACCTGGCACACAGTCAACTATAAGCCTGTCTCATCTCTGAACCCACCCAAGGCATGCCTTTTCCATAAGTGCTGGTGGCAGCATCCTATTTCTACCATCTTCCCAACTGGAGGGGGCTGCTTGTCAGCAGAAATACACGCACACCAGGTCTAGCCATTCAGAATGGGGCAGAATGTCCTAAACGCATGCAGTGTGGCTGCTCTGCCTTGAGCATAGTAAGCCCAGAACTTTGTGGGGTAGAGATTACATTATTCTATGTCTGCAGAGATCACACTGTGTGTATAGTAACTGATGAAAAAATGCATGCACAGTGGGTTTTATAGTGTAGTATGGGAATGCTATATCAGGTACCATATTAGCTGAAGGTTATCCTGAATTAATCCAGACCTTCATAAGTCTTCCTGGCTTTCACAAGCCTACCCCTAAACTAACAAAGTCAGATGGGTTTTTGCAACTTGCACAGAACAGACTTGCCAG
>NW_009260182.1:5954910-6004266 GCF_000687185.1 Egretta garzetta | reverse complement strand
AAAGACATAAGCCCTTCTGGTAAAAAGCACAGTATAAACTGCCCACTCTTTAGCAGGGCAGTGGGTGCCATCCTCTACAGCCAGTCAGGAAGTTGAGGTTTTAAAACATCTGAAGATATACTTGCAGAGGCATCTTCCCTGAGCTATCACGCCCTGTCCTTCCAGGAAGGAAGTTCAAGTTAGAATGTTTGCCAGTTTTAGTGCTAGGAAACTAATTTTGTTGCTATTAAATAATGACCCAGTGTCATTTCAAAAGCAATGAGGGGAACCATATGTAACCAGAACTAATTAAACTATTCCCATTAACTGTACCTGATACGCCTATTCTTGGAGAACTCAAGGAGGGGAAAAACTTGCTTTACAAATCTAATGGTATCTTCTCTGACTTGTTCCTTAGCTTTGATAAGGATAAGAACAGCTTCTGGACAGTGTGCAGTAGAATCCAAATATGTCAGAACAGTCTGCTTGCCAGAGAAGAACCTTTTCTTGAGAGACAATACCCGGTGTGAAGTATCTGGCTATGGCAAACAAGATTTTTGTAAGTGAATGACTTCTCTTTGCAAAGTTGTACTTGCACGATGCAGTAACTGGATGTCTTTATACCATGATCTGCAAAGGATTAAAAAAGATTCCTTTATTTTATGTACTCCATGTGTATCTATATCTAAGATGATCTTTGCTATCATCTTCTCTAGTTGTCCATGGCACTTCCTATCTGGTGCTTCTCACACTTGTCAACCATACAAAGTAAGCTAAGATGTAAAACATAGCATTATTTTTATTCCTGATGTGGCGAGGTGTAGAAAAAATTAAAGCTGTGTTGAAGGATTAATAAAGGACTGCATTTGTGCAGGAATTCCTTCAAAAACTATCAAACTGTTTATCTCTAAAACCCAAGCTTTATAGTTTGCATTTGGAACGCTTGTTTTTTCTCTTTAAAACTTCATTAACAGTAAAAGTAAATCAATACTGCATAAGCTGGAAGTAAGAGCCTCAAATCAGAACTGGAATAGTTATGCTAATTTCTTTTAAGTGCTGAAAGTGTGTTATGGGGAGGGGGCTTGGTTTTGTCTTGGATGGTGAAAATAATTAAATATTCTGTTTGCAGATGACATTTTCTATGCTCAAAGACTGATGTCAGCCACTGTAAACTTAGTATCACAGACAAAATGCAAATATGAATACTATGATGATACCAGAGTTACTGACAACATGGTCTGTGCTGGAGATCCCACATGGATGACTGATGCATGCAAGGTAGAACTGGTTTGTTTTATCTTCTAAACCATTTTAAATGCATGTACGCTACATAGATCAGCTGGTGGCATTTTGTCCACTATTCAGTCTCTATGTAGCAGGAATTCAGGGCATCTAGTGGAGTTGACCCATAGTGTGGCCAAACATGTGGAAGAAGCTGGGACCTAGCGTTAGGTGTTACCCCAGTCCAGACCTTCTTTTGGAGGAGCAAGAAGTGCAGTATCTTAGCCATTGTTATTCCTCAAGACCTTATTTACAGTCTGTTCAAGCAATGGCTGGTAGATATGCATCAGGGGAATACAGCAGCTATTCCAATCTTAGCTTGCACTTTAACATTAACTACAAATGCACTTTAACAATGAACTGCAAAGGGATAAAAGGTGAACTACTGGGGGGCACTGAGCCCCTCCACAGATTCTTCAAAACTAGATTTGTTCCCCTGCACCTTCACTGGGCAGAGTGGCCATATGAGCCACTAAAAAGAACAACTGTGGTCCTTAAGTGTAAAAGTACCTTAAGGACAGGGAGACAATTGATTCTATGATGAAAATTAGACATGTTGGCTTTGACCTTCTATCACTAGCCTAATATCTGTGGTTATAAACTTAAGATGAAGTATTGTGTGCAAGGTAACTATTCTCTCTGCCCCCTACTAGGGGGAACTAGTGAACTCCTTACCTTTACAGATTGTCTTTAAGTCACAGCAGGTGATTAGCCTTTTGTTCCTCTCTATGCAGCGTTGTCAAAAAACCAAAACTTTAGCTCATGGGTATTTACTAGCTTGTTTCACTCTAGAAAAACAATAATCACAGGCTTCTTGTTATAAACGCTCCATCTGCAGTAAATTGCCTAACATCTTCTCCTTCTATCATCAGGGAGATTCTGGTGGCCCCATGGTCTGTGAGCATGATGGCAGGATGACGCTTTATGGGATTGTCAGCTGGGGAGATGGCTGTGCAAAAGAAAATAAGCCTGGTGTTTATACCAGAGTTACTCAATACCTTAACTGGATTGACTCCAATATGAATGCAGTAATCACGAAGAATCGCTTTCTCCCTGAATGGGAGTGACTTTTTTTTTTCTACATCTGGATTCACATGAACAAGATTAAGCCTATACTGATGCCAGGACACTAAAGTCCTGAATGTCATGAGAGGCTTTTGCTTCTAAATGCTTGTGTGGTCTGCTACTCACATCAGCATTCCTGAGGCAGAGATGGTTGATTTATTATCTTGCTACTCTGAATTACCTGAAAACCACTCCATGGGAAGCTAAAATATTTAACATTTAAATGAGTATTCCCATGCATGATACTATGCATATCAAGTTATCTGTCCACTTCATTTATGAACCAGCATTTGGTCTGGAAGGATTGGTGAAGTTTTAACTTATTTAACTCAAGTACTCATTTTATACATGGCCTGAGTCTATAATCTTTCCTCATCACACTAAACAATGCTAAAACTTGAGTCCTAGAAACCTAACGTATTAAGACCAGTACTGAGAGGGTGATCAGGCTTTGCATCAGAAAGTAAAAGAAACTGCATCAGCATTATTATTGTTAATGTGTGAAGAAGGACCAAAGTCTACTTTGACTGAGGCAACACTTGGTGTACAGGGTTCACTGTTACAGACTTAACATAGTAAAATCTAAGGATGGTACCTGTAGCAGTGTCAGCATTACAATCTCTTAACATGTTCTACTTAAGAACTGTGCTGCAAGAAGGTAAACTAGAAACTTGACTGAACTTCCAGGTCACATCTGAAGGTGCCTAGGTCACCTGAAAAGTCTGACTACGCAACCTTTATGTGCGTACCTATGCACCCAGGAGAGCATTTAAGGACTCCGCACCCATTGAATGCAGCAGATGTCAAAAGTCGGAACTTTATTTCCATTCATTTAACTGATACTACATGGAAACTATTTTTTCCTTGGTTTTATTTTTAAAACTTGTCTTTGTTTTATAGATTTGAATTATTTGTATGAGGGCTGGAACCTCAACTTTTATTTAATTATTTTTACTGTGTTTAACTTATTCTTTGTATTATGGATGTTAAAATATCATTAAAAAAACCCCTGTTCTTATCTGTCTGTTCTTCATCTCTTGAAAGGGAAGGGTATGAGTCAAAGAGAACTGCCATTATTGTGAAGTCCCTTGGCAAAACACCTTTCAACTTCCTGTTTGCTAAAGCATTTCACATGAGAAAGGGGCTAGAGTACTAGAAAACTATCTGTGCACCAGCAAGACATAGAGCATAGGATGAACAGCACTGAGGAGTCAATAGCCATGCTGCATGTGCTTCAGGATGCTTATCTAGCCCTGGGGGCTAGCTAGTCCCAAGTGGTTGTGGAACATTAGGTGAACCGTAAAGCAAAACACCCTGCTTAGGCTTTACCCTATGGGAATACAGTTCTTATGCTCCAGAACTGCTCTGCAATAAGATCTAAATCACTTGGTGGGGGGAGAACATGGAGGTGGGGGTTGTCAAGAGATGAATTTCAAAAGTTCACTCATTAATTTAACTAAAATACTGTTGCACTGTGGAAGAATGCAATGCAGCATTATCATAGAAAGGTGCTAAAAAGAACGCAATACTTTCAGCTTTCCCTGGTGCTTCTTTGTGAACACTAATTTTTGAAGAGAAGCATTTGAAGTTGACCTCAAGTACTGCTAAGCAGAATCTTAGGTAGTAGAAATTATATCTGAACAGCAGGATTTATATTTCAGTCTGTTTTCTTTTTCAAGAAAGAAGTTTGGTTAGAGCAGAATTCATAGTAGAGCGTGCTAAGAACAAAGAAATACTTAAAGCCAACTGTGTTCATTTCTAATTCTGGACAAAATATCACAATTAAACTCAAAGTAAGTCCTTGCTGAAGATATGTTCTTTTCTTTGGGCAGACAACAAAGGCAGAAAATACTCTCAAGGTCTCTTTTGGGTGGTTAAGGGAACACAGTGAGATTCTAGCATCACTTCAACATCCTAAAGAGCATGCACTGCCTGCTTTGAATTTTTTTTCTTTTAAGGAAACTATAGGATGAGACAGACCAGAGGCACTGCTATAAACAGCGTTTATAGCAAATTTACAGAGAAGAGTTTGTATCGTAGCAGCAAGATGCCATGTATTTGGGTAACGTTTGTAATTGTGAAAGTAAAAGGCTTGCACACATGGTAACAATATCCTGCCTAGCATTACATGATTTCCTACACTGAAATGGCCATCATGGAACAAATTAGCAGCCTAATTAGCATGCTAATTTCTGAAGTTAGCAGTCTCATCCATTCTAACCAACTAACACAGTGAGCCAGAAAGATTCCAGTAGTTACTGGTCAAAAGACCTCAGACTAGCAATTTGGCTTGCCATTTTTTGGCCTATTTTTAAAAAAGTTAGTACACAAATGTTTTGTTAGACATTCATCTCCTCTCACAAATGCAGAATTTAGGGTCAAATTACAGGACCACTAGCAAAATGTGACTGTTTTTTGTAGGTCAGACCATATTAACATTTACTTTCTCATTACAGTTCATATAGTTCATTCAGAAAAACATTCAAATGTCTGTGTGCAATCATTCCTTGTGGAGTTCTTACACAAACCTTTTGGTCTAGCTGCTTAATGATGAATGACTACAGATTTCAGAAACATTTTGGAAAAGTCTTGAGCAAGAAATTTGTTGTGACCTACAAGCAGTGCTCTGACTACAAATTAACAGAATTGGCTCTTTTTAAAGAGTACTCACAATAACATTTTGGTCAAATTTTTTTTGTCATGTTATATACACCAAAGAACGTAAAAAGGCTCAGAAGAGAGAAAAACTTATTTTTGCCTTTTTTTTTTTTTTAATCAAATAGAGATGAGCTAGATAAACTGAACTCATTGTTAGACTGATTGATGTCTTCACTTCAGAGCAAGGCAACCGTGAATTCAGAGTTGCTGAGGTACAAATTCAACTATAGCAATACTTTCAAAAAACAAGGGAAAATGCATAAACTAGATTCTCTCCTTCCAAAAAGCACACTGGTATCTGTGAGACGCATGCTGCATCTTGTAGCTTATTGTAGTCTGGGTACATAAACCTTGTGCGTTGGTGATGGAATGATAGGGGTAAGAATCTTAATGAAGTCTTGTCCTTTAGACTCAAGACTAAAGCATGTAACATCTGGACTATTTCCAGCTCTGTTATTTTTAAGTCACAAGACTTTATCGTTTGATTTCCCTTATATAAAATGGGTGTGACAGTACTTCCTTTCTCCCACAGATCTGTCTGGGTATGATTTGTCAGGAGGAGGGAGAGTTGACAACTGTGTTAATGTACCATGAGTAACATGCCGACAGCCCAGTCTCATACAGGGACAGCAAGCTCTACTTAAACACAAAATGATTACCAACAATACTGGATTGTGAGCTATTTGGCAATACAATTTGTGGTTGAGATCTGCAAACAGAAATTCATTAGTAGAGGTCACCACTGTGTGTGGTAGAGTTATTCGGCAAAAGTGTCCTGTTTATGGACTGCTGATTAAAGTTTGTACAGGGTGTTAAAATGGCATTGTTTCTAGAGAACAAGTTGGAGATCTTCTGTGAGAGACTCTGAGACTGGAGACTGCAAGAAGAGAAGGGAGGCACCTCTTCACTGCTTTTCTAGACAGTAACTAACAGGACAGTCTGACCAGTGTTGGCAGAGGATACTTTGGGCACAAAGTAAGCAATGGTAATGTAGTTTTAGACAAAAATCTACTAGGTTTTAAACATGCCTTTTGGGATGCTACAGCTTTCTCACTTCAGTATTTCTTTCATTTTAACATTTATCAAAGTACTAAAGTCAACAGATTTCCAACAGGTGGAGAACAAATATCTTCAGGGAGATTACAGATTATTATCATTGTAATGAATGGCACATGGTCATCGACTTCTATGGGTTTTTTCTATGAATAAAGTCAATATAATTTAAATTTAAACTTATTCCTGTCATCATAAGTAAGAATGAAAAAGGAGTGATAAACTAAATTTGCATGTAGGTCTCTTATTTTGAAATTAAGGAAGCTCTGGAGGAAGTATGAATAAAGAGAGAGTCTTGCAAGCAGAGGAAATTTGGATGCTGGTTTTGATTTTATTTGTTCTTTAGTTTATGTTAGATAAACTGCCCCAACAACAACGAAATCTTTAAACAAACATGCAGTGTACATACAGCTCTGCTTTGGCTGCTGTAATACTTCATATACTCTCTTTCAATGTTCTGTGCATGACTTTGGCCCTACAAATACAAAATCATCTGGCTGGCTAGTTATTGGAGTCTGGGAAAAAGAAGGGCAAATGAAAGCACTGTTTTGCAAAACTTTCTCTTCCTGCAACAGAATCCACAAAACATTGTCTTTCCCTCCTTACAGAGAGTGAGCAGAGGGCAATCCAGGTTGTGGTCCTGGCAAGGAGGAAGACAAGCAGCCTAGAGAACTGTGCATGGAGTTTGGCAGACACCACTGCAGAATGGCAACAGAAATACTAGAGAGGGAACCTTTTGGGAAGATATTAGATATCTGGTGGGTAGTAGCATACGTACGAGACAAATCCTGATATCACAAATCTGCTCTTACTTAAGCATATTGTTCTTGATTTCAGATACATGGCGGGCAACTGAAAGGAGTAGAATGGGAATGCAACAAGCATTTAGAAACAGCTGAGAGTTGGGCATCAGCCAAAGAGAAGAGATCATACCCTCAGAAGTCTTAGGACCATAACTAATCTGAACTCAAGACCCTACTATCTTCAGTACTTCCACAAAAGAAACATATTAAGCAATGAGGATAAAGCAGTATCTGATGTGTCCAGAGCATAGGAAGCTAGTTTAACCTGTCAGCTCTTAAAAGGAAGTGATGCATTCTGAATGGACAGACCACTTTACCTTATATAGCTGAAGCTTTCTTCATGGAAGTGAAACTAAAATGTGACTCAAAGCACTTAAAAATAAAATCTTTTTTTAAATAAATGAAGTTATGGTGAAACATGATACACAGTCACCTATTTGTTGCATATGTTACACATTGTTTGTGCATATTGAAAACTGAAGGAATAAAGAGCAGTATGACTATTTGATCACCAAGCCTTTGCCTCATTTCTGACACTTAACCAGAGCGCTTGCTTTGAGGCAAATGAGAACAGAGCTTATCCATGAAAAGAGAACCAAACGTTTCTGCATTCATCAAGCTTGTAATCTGAAGTTTCAGATACCTCCACCTCAAGCCAAAGTAAAAAAAGTAAGTGACATACTTGAAACAATGCATATTCATTAATAAGAAAATCTGGGTTCAAACTTCGTCTGGCATACCCCTTCCACATCCATTGTGTTTCATTCAACTATACAAATGGGCAATCTGAGTAGAATGTGGGTTGTGTTGTTTAACCTTTTGCAAGTGAAAGAAGTGAACATAGTTAAGAAATTTATAGAACTGGTGCTATGTACTTCGTGAGCGGTAAAAAGAGGTGTACGCCCAGAAGACAAGCATGAATACATATGCAAACCCATATGCTCAATTCCTGTGAATTCCATAGCTACAGCCAACGAGTTGACTCATTCAGATTTAAGCTGCATCTATCTGGTAGAATACACTGATGATATCTGAAGCTGGGAAGGACTGCAAGTATACCAGCATCCAAACAGAATTCAGAGTCAACTTAGCGAAGTTCTGAGTTATCAGAAATGAACAAGCTAACAAAGACAAACAGGAATAACCAAACACACAGATGTAGATGAGTGATGACTGGTATTAAAGCAGATCCAGAAGGCACCACAGACCACGGGCTGGATTTAAGTCAACAGTATTAAGTAAAAAAATGTAAACAAACTGACACATACAACAGATCATAGTTTGTAAACCTAGGGACTAGGCAGGCATTCAGCTGTGTCTTGTGTTGAGCATCATTCTTCTTGATGAGAACGCAACAAAAGTGATCAATGGTCTAGAACACGACAAGGAGAAAAGACTGAAAATACTTGGTTCGTTTTATCCAGAGAAGCAAAACCTACACGGGACTTTTTCTTCAAAGGGGAAAAGGCTGCGGCAGAGAGGGGAGTAAACTGCCCTCTGTGTCTACAGGAGATAGGGTGAGAAGCAGTAAGCCTGGCTGCAGGAAGGGAATCCAAGTATTATGAAACTACTGGTAAGAGTAGTGAAGCACAACAGTAAACGGCATCAAGTGGCGTTGAACCTCCTCCATTGGAATTTTTCAGAACAATTTAGACAGAGATAAACCAGTTGTTTTGGGTTCTTGTAATGAAACTGGAAGAGATTTTTGAGAAATCACCTAATCTCAGGTTCCCCATTTTATTATGAAATAAATGAACGTGCTCAGTGACTGAGATGACTACATGAAAATACGGACACCACAGGGAAGTTTAGAAATAGTATTACACAACTTAACCATCTTTTTAAAAAGCAGCTTGAAAAAATGGCTCCTATGAGACAAAATGGTCTGGATTTCTGAATTAACAATTAAAGGCAAACCTCTTAATGGCAGACTAATAACTATAAAAACTTTTGAGCAAACTTTCCAGTGACTCTTAACAAAATAATATTCCAGACAGAACTAGAATCAAATTAACTGCTTCTGTGTCCCACTGGGCAAAATATTTTCAATGAATAACATGTGCAACTGGCAAGAGAGTAAAATTATTATCCCCCATTGGATAGTGGAAACGTTATTTCTCTACTGAATAACTGGGAAGTGTTTTGTACGTAATGCTGACTTGGCATCATACGTATGAATTACCTCAGTATGTGTCAAGCTGAAGGCCTGTGGGTGTGATAAAACCTTCCAAAGCACAGTATTATCATAAGGAGGCAATCATGAAAGAAGCTGAAAATCACAGGCAACCACCAGACTTTGCCAATCATAGGCTTATGCATTTTAGGATCTGATGCCCATTTGGTGCCTGTATAATTACAGAAAACCAGATGGACACATTTGCAAATAAAAAACATCCACAGGCAGTTTCATCATCTATTAGAAATGTAGCAAAGTATCTCTGCTAGTCACAGCTCAGATGTTCTAAATTCAGTATATTCATAACTTCAGCAGCAGTGATTAGCAATCAGCACTTACAAATTCTTCCCTAAATTTTCTTGTATTGTGGCACAAAACTTCAGCCTAAGTTAAAACAAAACACCCCCAAGTGACACAAATCAGAACATCACTACAGCTGTTGAAATTGCAGCTGTTTGTTCCATGGAGATCACAGCATGTACTTGGCATTATTACAGCACATCAGCACCCATGATAAAAAAATCTTCACTAATGTTCCAACTCTTTCACCTCCAAATGCACCTGCAAAGTCTGACATACTGCAAATTGGTGTGATTGGGTAACTTCTTTATTTTTAAACATGCTCACATGCTATATTAATAGCAGCCCCAGCCACATGAAGAACTGCCTTGAACAGGTACCCTTGACCATCTCAGTTGCATTTTGCTCTAGAACTTGCTAGCCAGAACCTGAGCCAACATTGCAGGACAACAAGCAGCTTTAAGTAGCTGCCATTCAAAAATGAATTGATTTGTCTTAGAAATTATTCTGACTAATAATCTTCCAGAAAAATGAAAGAACCTATCAGACTTAAATCAGCGACAGAATTCAAGTGCTATCACTCGAGTGAGAAGACATTTTTGCATCCTTATGCAGTTAACAGCTTCTGCTTTATTTCTGGAGGGATCTTAGCTGGCATTTCACAATTGTGATTCTTCACAAATATTTCCTAAGCACCCTTGTTTGGGTGTTTGATTTGGCTTTGAACACCAAATGGGGCATATGGGTGGAAACTGAGGTGGAAGAACCCCTCAAAAATGTGGGGTAGAAATTCTCATTCAGTCTATCACATGAAGACTGGGCACAACAGAAATATTTAAAATATTCAATTTTGTAGACGAGCACTGGAGAGACTGAATCTAAGCTTGGCTGGTTTACCTCCCTTAGAGACCTTGCATTTGGGATCAAGTGTATTTGATCACAGACATCACATTTTATGTATCATCTTTAAGAACAAACAATTGCTAATTTCACTTCAAACTAGATGTAAACAGACAATCTTTTTCCACAACAACCCAATTTAATCTAAAATAACTGCAACTAGGTTTATCCTATATATTAAATCTTTTGGCATCTAAGGACACTTCTGTCTTATATTAACTGTATCCTTTATTTACAATAGGCTTGTTTTAACACACGCAGTATCAAGAGCTCTCTTGTTTATTACCTGGGGAGGCAAATCAGATCATTTTATCATATTCTGTAGCTGAAACCAGGCTATGGGAATATTTTTAGATGGTCAAGTTGACTCAGCCTTAAAACTACATATTAAAGGAACTCTTAGAACATTTAGGGGGAAATTACATAAACTACTCGATTTGCTCTAAAAATTTTGGAACAATTTTTGGTTTTGCAGTCATATTCGAGTCTTAAAATACACGTATGTCCTCCTGAAGTATGAAAACAATCACATGGACAGGGAAAATACTGACTGTTCAGAGGCAACAGAGCCGTCAAACATATAAGCTGACAAATGGTGAGAAGGAGATAAAGATGACAGTGGATTCCAGACTCTCAAGGATGCTAGCTTATGAGTGGTTTGAATTGCAAAGCTTAAAAATAAAGTTTGTCACCTGACTGTGATATATGTCAGCAGTCTTTTAACTCAATAAACTTGTGATACTAACAAAAAGGTTTATTATTAATTGCAGCATTGAAAATGTCAGGAGGCAGCAATGTTTAAAGAGCTCTCAGCAACTAGAAACAGTATCTCAATGAAAATACACCAGACTAAAGTGCCAGGCTATATATACATACCTATGCTGGCACTTATGCTGATAGACTTTGTGTCCGTGTAAGAAAAGGGGAAAGTTTACAGGTATGATGAAATTTTATAGTTTTGACTACATTGGTTTTACAGTTTTGACTACACTGCTTTAAATAAGTTAACCATCTTTCTTTCTTTGACAATTTCACAGACTGTGTGGTAGCAAGGTCTGAATGTCACAACTACATGAGCTTTTCCTTTACATTTTTTCCTACCAATTATTCATGACAAAGGATGAAGTCTTTATGTGTGTGATGCATTTCACCAACTTAACACCAAAGGGTCCTGCAAATCTCCAGCATTTGAGCTCCTGCATTCAACAGCCTGAGAAGGCAGCTATATCTGCTGGTATATCCTAGTTTCTGTAGAGACAATCAAGATCAGATGCTATTTAATTACTGTTTTTTCACTGTCTAGGTATCTGTTAGACTTGCCCAGCCACTACAACTAGAATTACAGTCTGTGGGCTCTTCAAATGGCAAAGAGCATTTCTGTATGAGCTTTCTTACTTAGAAGGTTACCAGTACCCCAGCCATGTTGTTGGTATCACTGCACAGGAGCCAACAGCTCATTTTTCATATCAACAAAACCACTGCCAAACAGAACTGTTAGTCTTGTATTTTTAGTTACAGAATCTTGCTATGAAAACAAGGATGCATCAGGACAGCCTTTATACAGATTCAGCAAGAGAAACGACATTTTAAAAGCCCTCAGATCAAAGATATGGGTAATCAGATCAATTTGGAGATTTGTGAGCTATCAGAGAAATGTTTTAAAGGCAGAATGTAAATATAGCACTGAGGAAAGCCCCCACCCTCTCAAAACCACCTTTATTACTGAATGATCTACAAGAGCAATTGAATTCTTATTTCCAGATTTAGTCCTACTTGATTGGGCCAACTTCATCTCTTGTTTCACAGGAAACGATCTCACACCTACAAAGCTCCCTGAAGGTAAGGTAGCTTCCCTGTCTTTAAATGCCATTATTCTCTATTGAAACTTCTATGAACACCTGAAGAAAAAGCAATTACGTCTTTCATCGATTTGCCTACATACACTCGAACTTTAATGGGTCGCACTTGCTTTTGTTCAAATCTATTTTTAATTTAGCTGCCGGCAGTCGATAACCCAGGCTGTGCATCTCGTTTCCTCTCGCGGATCCCAATGTACAGAATGGCCACAAGATGGGGCAGCAGCCTCAAAAAAGGAGATGGTGTCGCTCGCAGCCAGCGCACAGACAATTTACTGAGCCTATGCAGGTAAATGACACTGAAGTGTGTTTTTGTAGCATAACCTTTGTCCCCCTCCACCTCACTACTTATGAAAAGGTGAGCAAGGGATAAACAGTCCGTACTCAGCCATTTACACCTATAACCCCGCACTTCTTACTGTCACCCACAAACAAGACTGTGATTCTTTATTGTATCGTAAATTCCTCATTCCTCATAAATGTTATAATATTGCATCTTCCTGACTTGTCTAGGTTTCGGGCAGTGCTAGCACACTTCACGGCAGCAGGAGAGCCAGGATGCTGCCCTTTTTATGAGAATCCCTTGTCACAACAAAGCCTTTGGGGACAAAAAAAAAAAAAAAAAAAAAAAAAGGCAGTTATGTCATCCCATGCTCACAGGAAGGCACGGGAGCAGCGGGAAAAGTGTTTAAGAAGAAATTGCAAAAGCACAGTACAGTCCATTACCGTTTTCCTCCAACAATGCATGAGTTCGACTAAAATAGCATAGGCAGAGATAAACCGGCACTCAGATACGAGCGAACACGACAATACTAAATCTTACCTAAGCAGAGCAACAGTTATAATTGCTTTAAGTGGGAGTGATGACAGAGAGCTTTCCCTGAGCCGCTCTAAAGCGCTAGATCATTACAGCGCGCCCGCCAACCGCTGCCACCTCGGAGCATTTGCTGGGGGCATCACCCTTTTTTGGAGTGAGGTAAAACAAAACCCACTGGGAGGGGAAGGAGCCTTTTCCCAGGGACACCCCAGGCACGGCGCGGCTGTCAGCCTCGCTTACGAAAATACTAATTGTCATATTATTATGAAAATATTAACCTCAGGCCGTGTGGCCACGTCTAAGTATGAGCCAGCTCAGCGCTCTGGCCTGAGAGCTGCGAAGTGTCACTGCTCCTCAGGTGGAGGTACTGCTGGGGGTAGAGGTGGCATCCCGAACTCGGCACCGAGGTCTGCCGGGGCAGTTTTCTCCAGACCACTTCCATTACATGCTACACACAAACAGAGACAAGTACTTTGTTGTACCCGAGTTACAACAACATACTGCAGTTTGCTTTGAATTGGTTTAATCTCTCGGATTTTGGATGCCAAAAGTTTTAACTTCAAAACTACACCCATGAAGTTTCTGCGGGTGCTTGGGGAGCTCAGTCCTTGGCTGATTTCTGATGGTAATAAAGATACAGTCAAGTAAGAGCCAAATGGGTTTTATAATTTATTTTTCATGGGTCTTCACACCTGACATCTGACACGTTCAGGCAGGGAAGCGAAGTTCTGTCAAATGACTTTTGACAATGCACATCTATCAGAAGTGTATGAACATTTTCATAACAACGGTTTTTACACTGAGTAATTACTGTGAACTATTCAGGCACCAGTGCATAGCTTAAAAAGAAAAATCTTATCAGTTTGTTCAAGAAGTTGTCCCATTTTGAAAGTAAAAATGCCATTACGATACCAAAACAGTTGTAACACAAAGGTTAACAGAACATCCAGCCAGAAAGCATCTGCATATGTTTAACAAATAAGTCTGCACACCCTTTGCTACAGGTGTCTGATCTGTGTTACCATTTGTCGCCAAATTTTATGAAGCCCAAATGTTAGGAATCCTTATCAGTCTGGACCTGGGAAATACAAAACTGTTAAAACACCTGTGACTGAAAAAACATACATTGTAAGGTCAAGAAACTTTTTTCAGGCTCTAATTTATCAATTTTACACAAATAATTTTTTCAAATGCATTGCTATAAGAGGAATGTGAAATATATGGCAAAGATAAAAAATCCTCATTCATCATTCCATTAAAGAGCACTTTAAAGATTTTTTCTCCCTGACATATGAACAGAACTCAATATTGCTTAGAGAAGCAAATCCTACTTTTTCAGATGAAAACAGAACACTTACTTCATCTCATTCTGCAGATGTCAAACAAACGTGACATCCATCAGAATGCCTGAGATATTCTGCATTTCTCCCAAAATACCTACCCTCATTAGAAACAGGTCTTGTAATAGTCTAACAGAATATGTAACAAACCTACAAGAATACAGCACACAAAATTTGCCCAGTTTCTAGATTACTGTTCATCTTCATTATGGATGTTACATTCTAAAATTGTGCCAAATCACTCATTCCTTTTATAGTCATTTCTGCCACAAGTATATGATATACCATGTTTTGAAAGCAAATGAGATTAAGCTGTGGCAATCAGCACTGAATCAGAAATTAAGGGAGGAGGTAGATAATTGTCATAATCTTCAGTAATTTTCAAAATTATTTCTAGAATTGATATCTTTTGCGAAAATTGGTGGTTCAGATGCCAAGGATAAGTAAGTAGAGTTTTTTTGCTTAAAGGATAAATTCTGACTGGAAATGTGGAGACAATTTAGCATAGAAGAAATTTTTCTGACGCATTCAGTTACAAATTAAATGTAAGAGTCAAGTAATTATTTTTCTCAACAAGAGGCATTTGACCTATTAACATATGCTGCATAAACTCAAGATGGCATTACACAGGAAAAATCTCTTTGATGCAAAAGGTAGGGATTAAATAGCTGTCATTTCCAGGCCCTGCTGGCGAATAAAGTTTAATGAAGAAGCTCCTTCTGTTACTGCCCAGGCTGAACTCTGTGTGGCAGCCTTCCAGTGCCAGTGGGAAGGTTGTTAAAGCCACAGCAATGGGGGCTATTTAACACATATCGCTGGGGCCCTGAACAGGGCCCAGAGAACTGGCATCTTCCAGTAAATGTACAAAAACAGAATTCTGCACCTTCGTGCAAACACTGGCTCCCATCTATCAGCAAGCGTCTTTCATCATGGATAAAACTCCTGATGGTCCAAATCTCTGTGATCAATGCTTATTGTGCCTTTCATAGCACTTACATTGCTGATAACCTTCTTCAGATCTTTTGCAAGACAGTGCAGATACATCACTGCTCAGCTATCAAACATTCAGTTCTTAAACCTCAGTATCAGATGGTCAGTCTAAGAGTAGTATCCGACACTGCAAGAGCCAGGGGTGTATCTCCTGTACTCTTCGGATGTACTCCTGGTCTCCTTTCTGCTTCTGTGTTCGTCCATCTCTAAAAATAGGTTTAACAGTTGCAACATTTCACTATTCACCCAGTAAGTATTTCTACCTTCACATATAAAAGGCACATCATGCAAATATATATAGAATAGACTTCCTTACTATACGGAAGTGCAGAATCCCAACCCCATTAGAGGAAAAGGTACTATGTGCCATGAAGAGAAGATTTTTTTTAAAAATCTGGTTCTTCACTGTCTTGTCTTTTATCAGAAAAACCCAACTATCTTCTTATTATAATCCTTTCTCAAGTAATCAGGGAATTGTAACAACTAATTTCTTTCCCCTGTTGTGAATGTATGTCGATAAAAACATCATCTTGCTGGAAAAGAAACAACTCAGTCGAGGTCTTTTGTTTGTTCAGATAAAGATTCAATAAATCAACAAACCCAACGTTAATAAATGTAAAGCCAGCCTTAAAAGCATTAGTCAATTTGTCTCAGGTCTTAAATCTGAATTTTCAGTTCTTTGTTCTTCCCTTAGCATCATCTGTTTGGTCAATAAAGAATTTTGTGAGCTGCTGTAATGACACGTAAAAGCTGTTATTGCCACCAGTTAAAAGACAGGTAAGTGAAGCTAAACTGCAGGTAAGCAAACAGCCTTCAAGGAGAGAGGCAAGTGTCTATTGCTTATTTAGCATACGGTCCAAATGTGTGCATACACCAGCATTTGGCCTGGCATACAATCCAAGAAGTAATAAAATGAAGTGGGAATACTATCACACACCCCCCGACCTCAGATACTGAAGCCACTTTGTAAAATAACGGGACAGACAATGTAAGGAAAAGGAGGGGGACTCAGAGGCAGCAAATTAGGTTAGAGCTACACTTTGGCATAAACCTTTCAAGAATGCATGCAAATTTTGCTCTGCCAATGAGCTGTGAAACAGAGATGTGCTCCAAATAGCCTCTTTCACAGGCAGGATGTGATACGCAAACCTGGATTTCTGACCAAGGATTACAGATAAACTCTTGAATCTATGGCTATTGTAGATCATTTTTAAGTGTAGGAAGGAATCTATAATCTATGGATGTTTCTTCTCTTTTCCTGAAGCTCTGCAGGTACAAGGCAAGGATGATTTTCCAAAAATTTTATTAGGACCTCTGAACGGTTGGGTAGCTGGAGAACATTGGGACCCTACTTCCAAAGCAGGTATAGACTAGCACAAATTTGTAGAAAGCAATCACTAGTTACAATGCTATATGTTGGTATTCACAAGTCAGACTGTCCAGGTTAGCTAAAGAAGAAAACGTTTTTAGGGACAGACATTAATACCCCAAGCTATGAAGCTAACCAATACAGGATGGTGGCGGAATATTCACAATGCACAGGCCCAGTTCACTAAAGACCAAAATGTATTGGTTGAAGAGGAAGTTTTTACATGCAGCAAAAAACCAAAATCAGTGTGTTCACAGCTTAGTAAGAGAAAAAGTGGTGATTTTTTTCTCATGTTTTACTTTTTGATGCAAATTATTCCTACTGTTCCAACAAGGTGTAGACCTGCGTCTAAACCAACTATTGGCTACCCTACAGGACATTTCCAGATTAGGTCCATAAACAATATAACTACATCAGTTAAAAAAGCACATAGAAAACAGTTGCATTTTGTCATGAAACATGTCACAGCTTTATTTTAGCTGTTGTAAAGGGGTTAAACTCTGCTAAGGGGGAAAGCAGTGCTTCAGCAAATGAACCCGATTTTCTTTCCTAACTACACAAACTGTTGCATGTATTTTCCCCTCTAGCAATCTCATTTTCATTGTGTCACACTACCACCCTGAATAGTAATTTGGCTTTGAATAATTCCCCTCATCAGAATGCAGATGTCAACACTGAACGATACAGGCACAAGCTACAGTGTATGCAGCAGCTCTGGTTTAAAATGCAGACTCTTGTATCCAGAGCCAGTGGAGCATGTGGTTTTTATTTTTCAGCTGTTTCCAACAGATTGAAAATTCCACAGGCTACAGAGTCTTGAATAATTTAGAATGCTGCTTGGAATACTCCTTAGCTAGAAAAATATATAAAGAGGAGGGAAAATTACTTCATTTTACTTCGCTGGATAGATTTGATCCTTAAATAGTAGTGTCTTCCTAGGGAGAAGAGGCTAAGAACATAAAACATGCCAGTTCAGGAGAACATATTGATTCATTATATTAATGAGACTCAAGAGCGATTTCATCATTGAACAAGACTAGCAGCAGGGCTATTACTCTGCCTCTGTGACAGGAGAGGAATAAAACTAAGCTGTAGGACTTGCTTGACTACTCGGAACTGACAAAACTCAGGTAGGTGTAGAATAGATTAGCCTGCAATTGCTTTAACAGGACAGTGTTGGTGATCCAGACATCATGGCAGTTGTTAGTGGGAAAGGAATGGCTAAACATATTTATTCAAATGCATTGGTGATTTAAGTTAAATGCTTAAAAAATATAAGTTAAATGTTTAAAAAATGTATTCTTTATCGTCCTCTCGAGTAAAAGAGCATGCACTCAGCAAAGGAGTAAGTTAAGGTCAGATTTCTCATTATGCATCTTTTTCCATCTCCTCTGCATGTGTTTTCCCTCAGCTGAAACCAAATTCAGAAATGGCATTTATGTTGCACATCATTTTTCAAACACCTATTTTTACCAAAAATAAAATATATGCTGAAGAGTCCCACATTAAAAAAAAAACAAACCCTCTGCAAATCCTGTTTGTCTAGATTATGTTCTAATGAATAAAACAGCAGGACTTTAAATTTTTTTTTCAGGATCAAGCCCAAATATTCAGTCCTGTCCTCAATGCTAGCAGCTCCCATTGAATCTCACAGGCACCAAGTACTTGTTCCAGAAGCAGAATCTGGCAACTTCCTCTTACCCTAAAGCCCAGATTGTCATGAAATAGAAATACACCTCAAATGAGATCAAATGCCTGCAAAGACAACTGTCAGTCAAGACATTCAAGACACTACAAAATGCATAAATATGAACTTTCTATGCATTTATATTTTGCAAACATTTGCAAGTTACAGTTTCAAGGCTAGGCTGCAGCTCTAGCAAGAGGCTGAGAAGGAACTGAACTTCTGTAGCAATAGTGCTCTCTGAAGAGCCCCTCTGGGGCTTTCCTCACTTACACCTGTCAAGTCTCATTGCTCTGAGCATATGACTCACTCAATTAGACCTCCGCTTATGCACTATCCCACTTCTGCCACAGAATCTGCATTGCATGTATTTGCAGAGCCAGGACCTTCCTCTAGCTCTTTGCTGTGCCCTGTTCATGGGGTTTCAGAAGGAGGAGATGTGGCAGCAATGTAAGTTTTCTGGGCAACTGCCTAGCAGCTCTGTGCTTTCCCACAAGCACGTGAATCCGTGACATGACCTTGAGCATGCCAGATGCACAACCTTCTCCCTCATCAGCTAGAGTCCCATGAGTCAGCATCAATATCTGTTAAAAGATTCATGCTCTGAGCATCAACCAAGTGAGCAAAGGGAATATAATTCAACAAATCTCTCCACGTCTAATTAGACAGTGCTTGCACTCAAGTGAAGCCTACCAGAAGCAATGAGCCAACACTGCCAGCTTTATGTGGACTGGTAACTAGTCACCAATTTGGCTGCAACTTTCCCCAGCTCCAAGCAGCAAATGGAGCTGAATCGCTGACTGAGGAAGGAATGCCTGCAGTCCCAGCTTTGCTGCTGAAACTGATGTGCACTAAGAATGCAAGTTCTGCACATCATGCAAAAGCCAGACAACTTGTCTCCTCTGTTTCTCAAAGCCATGGTGGAAGCAAAGGGATATGTTTTGTGTAGATTCTTGGTTTTCATAGTGACTCCCACTTCAAGGCATAGTAGAAGACTATTCAATAAGAACTAATCATACTTACAAATCACATCCGCTGTTGACTGTAATTAGACAACTTAAGCATTAACTTTTTGCATTAGACTGTCATACTTCTAGTAGTTTTACTTCATTTTGTGACACATTCCTAGGACTAATGAAAATACAAAATAAATAAAAGCTGAAAACTGTAAACTCAAGGAAGCCACGCTAATTTATGCATCTGTCTGGTAAGCGCAGTTATTCTTTCTTGCATAGTACTTAGCAGAAGATAGTTATTTTCTATGGCTCAAGCCACTTCATTGTTTTGTTAGCGCTTACACTGACTAATTAAAATGACATGTGAAAAACCATCAAAGCATAACTTCTATTAAATGGGGAATTTATTATCATCAACATAGCCTAAATATGATGCCTTAATTGAATTTGCTGTAAAAGCTGCACTACCAAGCCAGGTGAACAACATTGCTATGTCATGTATTCTGTACCTAGATGGTTGCACATATGTTCAGAAGGAAAATAAGCTTAGTGGTGTAGGAAGACATAAAACTCTTTAGGCATTTAGACTAATTAAAACAGGTAATTCCAACACAAAGGAAATGGGCATGGAGACGAGTCTCCATTTGGAATCTGTAAGGGCAGTTAATGCATTAAAAACCGGCATATTGGTTGTGAAGATAGATGTTCATACAAAAACAATTCTGACATTCCCAGTTAGGCATTATCAATATTCTTTTTTAAAATTAAGAAATAAGCTAAAAGCTATATAAACCAAAAGGAATAAGGAATTAAATTTCATGAGCGGGACTACAAGCCTTCAGTATGCTGCCTGATGACTGGTTGCAAATACCAACAATCACAGCAATCTCCCACTGTGAAAGCCATCTTCAGCTCTTCTACTGGCTGACATTGGTCTCAGGGGAATTAGGAGAACAATGACAGCTTTGAGAAATGGCTGTGCATGCTTACAGAACAGGTAAGTGTTGACATTGGAAGATGATTTGCAGCAAATATGTGGGCTTTTCTATTATCTGTGTACAGAGAGGCCAAAGGGTGCTTCTGTATCCCTGATACTAACAAATAAAACCACAGAGTGCTTCCTAAGATAACTTTATCCCGATGTCAACAAGCCACTAAATGCTTATTATCATACTAGGAAAGATCATGGCACAGCAATTAAATCAACTGCGATTATGTTTCTCAGCTGGGACTGGTGTGTCAAGTATAGGAAAAACCTTCAAAATTAGCTCCTGATTTCACTTACCATTCTCTGGATGCAAAGATATGAAACTTGAACCTGCAATGTTCTTGTCTTCCTTCATCTCAACATCTCTCTTACGGTAACAGATAAAACTCAGTTTAAAACAAGCAGCCTAGACAACAAGAATCCTGTACTGCAGAACAAGCTAGATAGTTTTCTGTGAGTTTCTAGCACTAAAGGAAGCACCAATGGTATTTAACAGTGTGTTTAGTTAGAAATAATACCATTCATCCTAAAGTGGGATAATAAAAGCAATGAGAACTTGTAACGATAATTGGTATTGTACTTAAAGCCCAGAGTCAAGGGATTTAAGCTTTCATTTACAAGAAAAATTGTATCCCTTGTGGTTGCAGAGAAAAAAGTAAAACTCAGGTGTTTCCTTAAACAAAACAAAGAAAGAAATGAAAAAAAAAAAACAACCCATGCATCACAAAGAAAAGCCCATGATTTTGCAGGATGATGGGGGAGAGGAGAGAAGAGAAGGGATACAGAAGTCTGCACATACTTGAACTCCGTATAACTATATTTGTGTTGTAATGTATTTTAAAGATCATCCACAAGGAAGCCTAAGCAAACAGGACGAGGTTATAATATTACTAATATTTGCATTTCACTTTCACATGCTGCACCACAATAACAAGAGCACAGAACTAGAGCAGCATATCTTAATTCTGTCTTGCAGAATCTTTCAAGCTCCCAAAATTAGTGTTATTTTCCCTTTGCAATTAAAAGCAGGCAAAGCCTTTCAACACTTGTAATAACACAAGGGTTCAGGACAATCTGATACAATTCCCTGCTCTAATATTTGAATACGGATTATCAGTATTTACTGTAGATTTTCATCCCACATCACTCCAAATTGGGCAGAGCACGGTTTTAAATAGGCTTTTCCACACACCATGTCAGCAGTCCTACTTTTCAAGCTGTAGTCAGCCAGCAGTCTGTAACTCGGTCTTTAAGTATTTCCTTCTGCCCATTTCTCAGAATTTTCACATTACCCAAAAATTTTACCAAAGATCTAATTTCCAGAAACTAGGTATACATATTACCCAGCAATATCACTGCTGTCTCTTAAGAACCTTTTTTCTTCATGTGCAAGCAAGTTTTACGTCTTAGAAGAAAAGCTTGTTTTCTAGGCCTGCATGTAGCAAGAAGGTTGTAGCAGACTTCCATATCACTGGTTCGTTGAAAAGCCAGCTTGCAAGGACCCAATACCTACCACCAGAATCCACCAGAATAACACATCAAAATATGGAAGAGTAACGCATTTTTTTTCCTCTTGTTGGCTAGGCAGCGTTTCACTCTACTGACACTCTATTCAGCATGACCAGGCCAAACAGGGCTCAGAATTTTAGCTGAGGTAAAGCCACACACGATCATATAACCGTACTGCTTGCAGTACCCAAGCTGAATTGCCCAGACTTAGCAGGGCACCTCCATGCTGCATTGTACAGTACTGGGTATACATCGACTAACTACCAGTGTAGGGTTCTTACAACAACCTCACTTGCTCAGGAGAGAGAGATCGAAATAGCCTTTGAAGTTAGATGGGGCGGGATGAATGTCTTTGGGCATATATTCAAAGTGTTCTGAAAATCCAGCAGACATGAAAGGTTACCTTGGAAGGAAACGGAAGGAGCCAGTCCACTTCTAAGCCTCAAAAGCACAGCCATTAAAGATCTTGTAGTGTCTTATTTGGGAAAGCTGATAAGTGCCAAATCAATGAAGATATAATTTTGGATCACTGCTTTCTAAGTAAAAATGCAGCAAAGATATTCTGCTCATTTTTAAAAAACAGACCAACTCATAGAAGTAGGAAAAAAGTACTGTCTGCTGTTTTATACCAAGATAGCACTTTTTGAATCATCTGTATACAGCATCAGGTCGCAGAAGATTTCACAGTTCTACAATGAAGAAGAAGCAGAAGCTGAAAGCATGGAAATAACATACAACTGCATGTCACAGCATGAAAGTAATTAATATATACATGAGGGGTCTTTTCTCTTTCATGGTCCTGCTAAAGAAAGCAAGAACACTAGGCAGCACTAGTATTCAAAAGCTTCCCCCGGAGATGAGAACCCCAATGGATTTCACAGAACCATCATCTGCCCTTGCTCTTTTCTTCAAGCCAGCAGACTGTTCTTAGATAAGGTAAAACAGAACAGGTTCTCTGGCATCTTTGTTATTTCCTGACCTCAGTCCTGATTTTCCCATCATCAGATGGCACAGCTCTAGGGTTTCTCTGACTGGCATTACGTGAGAAAGCCCCAGCTGGTTTTTACAGCTTCCAGATAAGCTCTTTGCCTTATCCTGGCACAGCCATTGTGCTAATATCTGAGAAAGCCGTGACGTGACGTAGAGCTGACTGTTGTTTTTGCAGCAACATTTGCCAATATTTACTCAAGGAAGAGGAGTGGCAGATGGTTACAAATGAGTCATTGGTAAATCATGCAAGAACATTTTTTTAGCTAACCCTGAAGCAATCCCTTGGGATTGCTGAAGATCCCTATGAGACACATGACATTGAGCCCATGGACTTAGCTTTAAGGAGAGTCTAGTTACAAACGCAGAGGTGGAACACTGATTTAAAGTAAATTTTATAGTGCCTCTTTGTTTCATCTCCTTTTATGCTTCCAAATAATTTTTTATTAATTATGTTTGCAAATGTTTGTAGTCCTTGAAGTCAGAGGGCACTCCTGGAAGCTCAAATCAGGCTCCATAGTACCATTTCAAACATACTCAAAATCAGACATAATAGCAGCTGAACCACTGAGCCAAGCAAATAACTTGTGTCAATGTGGTGTGACTCATTCCTTAAATAAGAAAACTCTCATAATTTTGAGTTGTAAGAAGCCATCGTTCTTATCTATTGAAGCAGATTCATTTTCTCTCCTCCAGTGCCATTGAGTAGCTATTGCTTACAGATCCAGGCTTAAGACAGCATAAGAAAAAATCAGAAAGTCTAAGTGAGTCAACAGTTAGGGAGTGGATTTTACTGGGAGCCCCCAGTCATTGTGACAGAAAGATTTCAAAATGAAGGCAAGTGAAGGCAAGGTCAGACAAATGTAATGTCCATTATGATTACTTTTCAGAAATACAGTATATCTCATGAACATCCCTTCCTTCTGTTTCCTTCAGTGGATTGACACATATTGTCCTCCTTGACTGGTAAGCCCCAGCCACAACAGGCTCATCAGTACACTGTATTTCCGTAAATTCAAATCCACCCAGTACCATCCTTAACCACAGCAATCAACTAGCCACAATATGGCTTAGTCGTTTCCTTATAAGTTTAAGTCTCATCAGCAGTATAGATCCACATAACAGAAGCATATGTGGCAATTTTCAGAACCAACACAAACACAATTTTAGCTAATTCATCATTTAAGGAGGCAGTGAAAGTTTCTCAGAAACTGAAATACCCCCCTTTCAGACTTCCATTCCTTCCTTGATCTTTGGTCAGTGCAGGTTTAGATCTGAAATTTGGTGCTGCTGCTGCCTAGCAGCACATACACAATGCAGCAATAAAAAGGAGTTCTGCCAATGCCTAGAAAGCCCCAGTTCAGTGTAAAGTCATTGTAAACTTAGCTAAATGAGCTAGCATTGCTCATCAGTCATCCAGAATTAGTATTACACTGCTGCGTGGCTGAAGAACACAATGGCCCATTACTAGACAAAATACAAAATCAGAGCCGAATATGAGGGCTCTAACTTTTCCCAAGAACCAGAAATGAAGCATTATATTCTACAGGTTATAAGATGCACCAGTACTCTGAGAACATCCAACAACTAATGAGCTATAGAAACTCTTCTCTTTTGCCAGGACTAACACCTCACACAGCAAGAAATCTTTAGCCATTGGTGAACAACAAAAATCATGAGGAAAAAACATAAACTACAGCTCTGTTTCACTGTTGTTTTTTGTTAGTCATCTTTCCCATCCTTATCCACTTACTTTAATTTGACATCTGTGTACAGGCACATCCCTTGCGTGCATGTGCCACATGCACTTACGTGCCATATGATGCTTGGCTTCCTGTATGAAATGGAAGCAGAGATTCTTCTACAAGCCCCAAGTGTCTGCTCAGACAGTGAGCACATCATAACTTGATTCTGAGGATCTGGAAGGCAATGTCACTTCTTAGAGTTATTGTGCCATCTCACAAAACCGGTATCTCCCAATCAAGGTAAAAATGTATTTTCTGAAGCTGAACTATGAACACGATTTAAAAATTTTTCAGCTCAAAATGTCGAAGCACACTCAGATTTCTCCCCCTAGAATCACTCTCCCTATTGGTAATTGCATCTTTCTCCAGATGACTAGGAAATTACAGCTTAGTGGGTGCAGAAGCAAATTACTATACAGATAGTGCTCTGGTTGAAGAGACAGAAATAGTGATGTATTCGCTTTATAATTGGCTGGCACTTGCTATCAACCATGTAAATCCTCCACCATGACATGCTGATTAGCGTGCACTGTAATTTATCAGCCAGCTGTTCCAGGCTGGAATTCTGTGCCTTGTTATTCATGCTCTTAAAATGCTGTATTTAAGTGCTGTTGCTACCTGCTAGACTACAGTTTGAGAGTTTAAAGTGCAGAAAGCTCCTAAATCATCAAGAGCAAGAAAAGAAGATATCATTAATTTAAAAATACATCTATTTAAAAATACATTCCTAAAGAGCAAAATGTAGTCAGGTGGGTTGCTAAAACTGCTAGATACTAACGATCATAAAGCCACGTCTGCTACACCCTATTTGTGGAGACTCCTGCAGCAGACACTCTTTATGAAGCGCTCCTGACAGCCCAGCAGCATTACCAGTACAATTACAAAGGCATTAGATTAGAGAAAGCTACAGTTTATGGCAAGCAAGTGCAACACAATGAAGCCAGCTCCACAGCACTGCAGTAAACCTACCCAGTTTCAGCAGTGCTTGTCAAAATAAGGATCCTGAATATGACTTTGAACAGAAATCTAAGAAATTTATGCTAGCCCATATCCTGCCCACTCTCTTTTTTCCTTCTGTTTAACTGGTTGTGAGATGGAAAGAAGCAGCAACACTGTGGCCTGCGACAATAACTAATGCAAGAGTTGCACTTCTGATGCAAGTAATTTTATAGCAAAATGACAATAGTCATGTACAAGACAGCAGTCTTGTGTAGACAATATTTAGTCATTTTGACCTTTTTGGTTTACTTCCCAGCAGTGCTTCAGCTTGCATTTGGCATCAGTAATCTTCAGCTTTTGTATCCTTGCTGACTTCAGGCCAGATACTGTGAGATACTATGCAAAGAGAAATAACGTTAGTGAAAATGATTAGGAAAAGGGTATGGTCAGAGATGCATAAAAAACAGAACAGTTGAAGAAAAACTAAAATAAAATAAAAAAAAAAAGAATGTTATGTTCTGTTACAGTCTGGTCACCAGGAACTACCACACAGATGATAGGCAGAAGTGAGAAAGGCCAATGCACCAAAATTTTGCTTGTGGTGAGTTCAGGCTTTCTACAATTGATTTCTAAGATTTCTCTCTTGCTCTGACATAACAGATAGCCTCTTCAATTGCAAGTTTATAAGCTTTAAATATGTATTTCAAAGCCATCCATCACTATGGCATTTGGATGGCTTTTGAGAAACATATCAGTAAGGCAAAATCATCGCTCTGGCTTCTGCCTTCCCGGCATGTTCAGAACTGTCACAACCATCAACAGAGAACATCCAGGGCCTAGAGCAGCAGAAAGTCTGTTCTTACGAAGGAAAAAGATACACCTGAACAGACCAAAAATAATGCCACACAGCCAACACTTTGCAATCTCAATACTGTCTTCAGGGCAGAGGAAAGTTAATCAAAGACAAAACATTTGAAGTAACAATTAAAAACCCCCAAACTGGTCATAATTAGATGGTTGGCGCTTTGATAGATCTGCAGTAATTAGAATACGGAAGAGTTTTAGCTCTAAGCTGTTAACAGTGGGAAAACAGAAGACTCACATTCCTGGAAAGGCCAGGCAACTGCTGAAATTTAACATATATGGTAATTTAAATGAAACATTACTACAGGTTTGGGAAAAAAAATTCAATCCTGGAAAAGCCTTTTCTTCACTAGAGAAGACAGAAATAATCTTTCAGTGGCAGTACTTACCAAAGAAGCCACTACTTCCCTGCCATCCTTCCCCTGGCTATATTCCTGTTTTTAAGAATTATAAAGATTAAAAAAAGAAAGAGGAACCTAAGCAACTAAAAGCAAGTTTGTGGTTGTTTACTGTTTAAAATATCAGTATGTCTAGATCCATTAATTCAGAATGGCCTCAGACCTAGCAGACTGGTTCTTATTTCTGTACTTCATGTTTATGAAACATGAAGATTTCCCAGTTGTATCACAACAATTTCTAGGCAGGATTACACCAAAGAGTCCTTTGATTCCTGACTCTGCAACTGCATCATAATAAAGCATCTCATCTGTCCTCCACAAAACTGTGCTTTCAGAGTTCTGTGCTAACTGGAGTTTGGAATAAAGTAAACAAGGTATGATAAATAATTCTGTGCATTTAAGTGACCATGTCAGGACAGCAAACAACTGAGCTTGTACATCTTTTACAATCTGAGCCTGAGACTGCTGCTTCGGATGCCGCAAGTGAGGAGGCACAGTGATGCACTCTCTATAGTTGATGTAGAGAGATTGCTTGCTGCCCCAGTGTATGCATTCAGGGTGTCTTAGTGGCTTCCCCAGAGTTCAGTCTTATGTTTGAGACACTGAAAAATTTACCATATCCTTTGCTTTGAGCGAGTCACCTATACAGTGTACCTTGAAACTTTTTCACTTCTCTGTGCCTTGTCCTAAGCAATATCCTATCTTTATACACAGGATAAGTGTTGTGCCTGCTCTGATGCAATGCCAGGCTGAATGCAACAGAAAGGGTGTTTCTAATCAGCTCAAACCTTCTGTCTCTTGTTTCCAAGCCACCAACCCTTCTATTTCTGTACAAACTGCATAATGTCTGATGGCATAACATTGTTGTGGTGCCTTGCTTCCTTGGGTTTCCTGGTGCTTCACATCTGCGGTCTGTCTGTTACACTAACAACCCATTTCTTCCTGTAGCTTAGGGTGACCTGATGAAAATGCATACATTTGGGGATAGTTGCAGTTGCACTATATGCCCACATTGGAATTTGCCCTCTTCCAACTATATAGATTCTAAACTTTGAAAGAGGATTGTATTTTACTTGAATAGTACATTTCGTAACTTTGTCATCATGAACAGTGATGTTTGATAGGTGCTTCTCATTTGCAAAATGAAATATGAAGCACAATTTAGAATTAAATGCATAGTAGCAGTTAAAAGCAATGCAAAACTCAAACTCTGCCATGAGTATTATTGGCACTCAGCAACCTTATGTAAGTTTAAATGAGCAATATTATTTATATAACATAAATGCAGAGGCACTAAACAGACTGTGAAAATGAAAGAAGAGGTGTATACTATTTTATCCCACAATCAGTCACAAGAAGTGGAGAAAAACATTTAAAATCCTCCTTGTTTAGAACTTAAAGCATCCTTCAAGTATTACCACAGAAGTCTCTACTAGCCAATGTGTGCTGCAGAAGGTTATTCTACAGCACCAAGGAGTAGATTTATTTGCCACGCTGTTACGGTTGGCATCCAAAAACCCCACACAGGAGCACCCCACATATAATGTTCTCTCTTTTACAGAAAGTGGATTTTTTTGTCTGCTTTAGTAGTGACACACGGAAAAGGACAAGTGTATTTCTGCTTCGTATTTCCTGAGGAAAGCTGCCTGCATTCATACGACACTGTACTTGCACAGTAAAGTCACCTGCTTTTAGGACATACCAGAACTACTGTGTATGCATAGCTGTTTTACTCAACACTTTTCAGAATGCCTATGACAGTGAGCATGCCCAGGGTTTCTGGAAGTGCAAACCTGGACCAGAGCTGTTGGGCACTTAGAGCAGTGTCTAGTTCAGGATTTTCATATATTCTCTCCATATTTGCATTTTGCTTATTTGGAAAAAGTGAAATAGAAGGACAAGGTCATTCTTATATTTTTAATTGTTTGTTAGTTTCAGCCAAAACCAGAATTATCATTTTTATTTATACACATCCACACACAAAGAAGCTCAGGGTTTAACACACAGCCAGACTCATTGCATACAGGTGATATTATTCTCAACGCTGGAATATTTATTTACATGTGGGCCTGCTTGCTTACATTAGTTTCAAAGCAGCTGAACAAAAAGCAAATTAACAGAAAATAGAGAAAAATGTATGTAAAAGAAAACCAAGAGAAACATTGAGGAAACTTCTTGCAGACAAGACAGTGTTGGCAAGACAATGTCGATGCTGGCGTCCTAAGACTCAGCAGTTCTTGGATTTGGAGCTCCAAGCTCAAGCAGAATATGCTTTTATCTCTCAGCTTAAAAAAATTGTAGATTCAATTCAAAATAATTTCTAGTATCCTCTACCCAATGTCAGGCTTCCCACTGTACGAGTTGTTCAAAGATCTGGGATAACCTAGCTGTCTTAGCAGTGATTCATCTAAACAACAAGAAAAACCATAAATAGCAACAATTATGGTTGATATCATTTGGCACCGGTGCAAGGAGGAGGCTGCCTGCCAAGGGGAACATTCCTCGCAAGTTAGTCCTACAACGTGCTGGCAGCCAGCAGCGCCTGGAACGAATCTGATGTTCCGCTCAGTCGGGCTGCTCCCGGGGTGCCAGTGAGGCACAGCAACACAGGAGTGATTCAGGGAGCCCCCCAGGGTGCACAGAAATGGGGGCATTCCCTCTTCATCTGTACAAGGGAGGCTTTGTGATAAGTGGAAGCATTTTGCTAAAGTTTCTGGTGTAAGGCACAGGAAGAAAAAACCACAGTAGGGAGGTCAGGCTCTGCTTCTCAGACATTTGTTTTCATCTGTTAGCAGATGAACTGAACTATTCTCTTTAGTTTAAAATATTTTTAGTTTAAAATATTCTGTTTCACAGTGAGGAACATACCAAAATTTTTAGCATCAATCTCCATGATAGAGTCAACAGCAAGCACAGATGATTGTTTTGGAATGTAAAACATATTGTAGCTTTTGGACTTCTAAGCATCAGATTTTGCATACTGCAGTAGGAGGGGCACTTCTAAGAGAAGGGATTTAAACCTAGAACAAGTCCATGTTCAGTGCAGTTCTTTCTGGAGTCTCCCAAAGGTTAAGGGTAATTTCTTTAAATTCTTGACTTCCGCCAGAGAAAAAAGCAAGCCTACCCTGTTGAAGGCTGAACTGCCTCTACATTTTTGCATCATCAGAATCACAGAGTCATTTAGGTTGGAAAAAGCCTTTGGGATCATTGAGTCCAACCATAAACCTAGCACTGCCAAGTCCACCACTAAGCCATGTCCCTAAGCACCACACCTACACATCTTTTAAATACCTCCAAGGATGGGGACTCAACTACGCCCCCGGGCAGCCCATTCCAATGCTTGACCACCCTTTTGGTGAAGAATTTTTTCCTAATATCCAATCTAAACCTCCCCTGGTGCAACCTGAGGCCATTTCCAATTGAGTATAGCATTTCCTGATACCCTCTTAATGTATGGTATGAAGTAGGAATATGCTTGCCTAGTAACTTAATATCAGATTAGGACAGTAGATACTACTGCCATGCCACCTTACCAGATGAGTACAGCACTTATACGAGTGTCCACTAAAATGTTTTTTGAAGTTCAGAAAAAATTAAGTATCTTCTATCTCCTACTGCTCATAGTAGCTGTGAACATTTTTATTTCACACTAAGCAAGCACAGAGTACCCTATGCTGACAAGTTCAGACAATTTCAGATTCTCTGAGTCTGCACAGCTCCATTTTTCAGGATGATTGATTACATTTGACTCTCCATGACCTTAAAAGAGTATTCTAAGAACATTTTCTGTGAGTAGCTAGAAGTTGTAATTTGTTCAGTAAAAGATGGCAACTTCTGCTGTTGAGAATTTAATGGAAACATATACTATGTTCTGTGATGTGCTGGATTTTAACTAAAACCAAAAAAAGCAAAAAAAAACCCAAACCCTTTTATGTCACCATCTATCTTTTTTAAAATCTGAGTTGATGATCACCATCTCAAGTCATAAACTTAAAGATAGTATCTTCTTTAGTCAGAAGATACTAAGTATCATTGAAACTCTGTAGAATTTACCAGATTTAATAACTACTACATTATTGATTTCATACCTACACTTTTTTTACTTATACTTTTTTTGGCTGTTAAAATCATCAGAGGTCTTCGTTTCAACCTGACACTAAATAAAAACTGAAAATAAAAAAAAAATAATTAATGACCAGGGAAGTAATTTTTCAGAAGTTTTGACACTTTAGAACTTCAGCTAGCTTGGTTAGGGGAACTTGGGCTGCTCTCCAGCATAACAGCACAACAGTGACCCCTCCAAGTACCCAGGTTTGGAAAGAAGGCTGCAGTGTAAGGTGTGCTCAACACGTGAGAGCCCATGACACGAAACTTTCTTCTACCTCTGTCTCAACCTATTTATATGAAGTATTGACTATTCAGAACTCAGGCATGTTAGTCCATTTCATTGCTGTTGTCCTGTATTCCAATCTCTCATTATGTTACCTTGAAAATCATGACATGTTTTGCCGACTCCTTTCATGAAAGGAGATTTTGTGATGCTTTACTGGTGGACAGTTTTTTTTAAGCAAGACGTCAGATAACATGACTACATGCTCATATGTCTTTTCCTAGAAAATATGACTTTAAATTATGCAAGCAATCTGTTTTAGTTAATTAAGCACATCTATACGTCAATAAAAATAATATTGTATGCTGGCTGATGTTGCAAACATCTTTGCTTAGAAAGATTTCTTTGCAGTTATCAGTATCATCTTAAATACAGGAAGAGCCTTGAAATGCTTTTTTAAGTCCTGAAAGCAGAACATCGAAAGTGTCTGGATAGAGATGTAGCCTTTTCAAGCCTAAAAAGAAGAGGATTTAAAAGGACTGAATAGCTCAAAGGATTAGCAATGAAAGACAGACACTTCCACATATAAACTTGTCTGAGTTAATCCAAATTCAACAGCAACTTAGGTCATCAAATTAAAAGAAGCTTTGGTGGTTCACTGGAAGCAAGTCTGTGGCTTTCAGCCCAGTTTCTAGAGAAAAGATACTCAACAAAAACATGCCTCTATTTGGCGTTCATACTGGGTGTTTCAGAAAAGACCAAGAAATGAAAATACACAGAGCAGTTCTCTTAAAATATGTGATATTAGTGGCCTAGCTAGACTAGCATGTGGGGAGCACAACCTCCCTTTTTCAGTTGTGGATATGCAATACAATCCATGAATAAAAGCGTATTTTTATAGTATTACTAATGCAGAATTTTCTAAAAACATGTAATATATTCAGTAAGTGGGAAGGAGCGTTCAAGTGATTCACTACTGAGTTCCTTATTTCTAAACTTAAGCTCTGTTCATAGCATAATGCAATTTAACATTTTACACTGTTGTCGTGGGCTTTCTTTTGTACAGCCCTTCCCCATAAAACTGGAAGCAGATAAAGCTAGACTCCTTTCTGTCAGGAACACTGTAGGAATGTATCATGCGTTTATAAGACACTGCTACCCTATGCACACAAGGGACATGGGTGGGCCTCAAGTGGTTGAGCAGACAGTGGTGTCAAAGGCACTGAAACTGCTGTGACGAGCCACAACCAGAGCTGCCGGGCTGGGGGAAGCATGCAGGTCACTGCCCATCCACTCGGGCCGAGACAGCGGTAATTCCACAAGTGATCAGATCTCATTCTTGCTCAGCAGAGCAGCCAGCAGATGAGACTATTGCATCCAGTTACCAGCTCGACTTTCTGCATAAGAACTCTTCAGTTTTATGGGCATACATGTTTCTCCATGTGTAAAAGACAAAGTTAGACACTGGGGAAAAGGCACAGATTTTCTAAGAAGCTACAAATTATTATTTCCCCGAGAAAAAAAAAAGTGGTGGAGGAAGAAAAATGTCTCTTCCCTTAGACATCTTCTCATATATAAGCATATGAAAATTCCAGATATGTTCACATGGCTGTAAGCTTATTGAGATCGGTAACCCCACAAAGACAAGGAGTATTTTAATGAAAAATAATTCTGTACACTTCTTTTCATCAAAGCACCCATGTGCTTGGTGTTGGGTGCCCTTTATTCATGATCCAGTTCTCTCAGTCTACGTGACCAAATTAATTCTGTGCCTAGAAATCAAATAATCTCCTTATGTAGGTGTTATGAATATCCAAATGCACACACATATCAGACTGTTTGCCTTTTCTGCTTTAAAAATTAGGGAGGGACAGGTCCGGAGCACTCTAGCTATAAATGCTTTCTGTATATTACTGCATGGTACACTTGCACTCACCAAACTCAGGCTGGTGGTAAAAATAACTCTCTCTTGAAGAGCAGACGTTAATTTATCTACTAGGGTTTCCACCTGTTAACATTTTTCAGAGAGGGGCCCTGTCTGGAAATAACTCTGTATTTCATGACGAACTCTATGTGCTCTACTGGACAAAACCAAGATGTGACTCATTGCTCTGAGATGTGTAAATATTAACCCTGTTTCAGCCGTGGAGGCTTTGACTTGTCTGATAATAAACAAACATCAGTGGCAGAGCTGAAAAGAGACCACAAAGAACTGGACTCTCAGATTTTTATTTTACCTGAAAGAAATGTTGACACCCTGAGAGTAATCTCAAGAAATAAGTCACCACGACGAAGACATCATAAGAGCAGCAGGCTCTGCTTTCTAGAAGATAGGAAAATGTTTGCAACAGTCTATAGGACATCTTAGTGATCTTTAAGGCACGCTTCTCTCTCCTGTTAGTCACAAGGTCATAATAATGATCACTGGAAGAGTCACATTTTTTGATCACTGTAGGATTTACTCATGTGTCCTTGCATTACAAGTTTTGCTCTCGGGCTATTCTCAAGTTACATGCCATAGTTTTGTGAAAGATTTCAAAGGGGGGTGGGGAGGAGGGAATGTACATGTAGCAGGACACTATTCATGAAAGGATGTTCCTATTGCCCTAACCATCATGATACTACATCATCAAATCAAATTAAGCAGAAGAACTATTACTGAAAAAATAGTCAAAATCAATTGTTCCCTGTACTGTGCTCCCATTTGTGCTCATCTTTTCAACTTTTATCAACTTACAATTTTTAAATCAAAATTAAATACAATTTTTTTTACTTGCATAAGGTTAATATAACATTCTCTGCCTTTTCAGCATTATGGCATGACATTCTAGGATTCCTTGAGTCAAATTTGTCGGAATTTAAATATTATTTGGCTAATGGTGTCATAAAACAATGGCAGTTATATATCGGGGAACATATTAAGGACAGTGATTCTGGTTAATACAGAGATTGCCATTATCATTGAGAGGTAAGACAAAGTAATTGCAATATTTTGGATAACTGTGCACTAATTGAGCACTAGTATTGTTTGGCAAGAATCAGAAAAAAGGTGCAGTACAGAAAAGCATCACATGATGAGGTCTTGCTCCTGCCTGGATAATACTGCAGGCAACTAACAGAAAAAAAGCCACTGCAATATATAACCATTCATTTAGTGAGGTCTGCTATGAAAGGTAATTCCATATCAAAGAGGATACACTAGGGCTGGAGAGTGGGAAGAAGGTTTTATTTATCTTAGGGAGAGTGGCAGCTCAAGAAAATTTCCTAGCAGTGTACAACAGCAAGAATCAAGAAAAACAGTAGACAGAACATAGTTTAGCTGTATACAATTCAGTGAGGAAGACAGGAAAAGATACGGAGGGCAGCTTTGACTGCTAACAATTCAGAAGCTAGACCATGACAAAGTGGAGACTGCACCAGTAGATGGACTTAACCCTCACCCCTCATAAACATAACTGTTTTCTACAGTTACTAGCAGTACGACCTCATCGACACTTGCTCGGCTTGATACACAGCAGGGGTGCTGATATCCATCACTCGTACAGAGCTAGTACAAGGTCTTAGTGCCATATAAGACCTATGGCCTACTGAGGGGTTGTGCGGTGCCAAGTCTCATGAATTACAGTCAGTTCCCGAGTTATCCTCGAGGGCTCTGATCTCTGCACCAACCAAGGCATACTTACACAGGGATTATTAACTGATGCCCCATTTCTCCCCCCCGAAATAAGAAACAACCTGCAATCACTGTGACACACAGCAGCTGTGACAGACAAACAATTCACTTTCCCATATAAGAGACAGTACAGCTCCAGCCTGTAATGTTCTGGCAAAGATACTGGTGTCAAGACAGCATAGCTTTCCAAATGGAACTGCAGGATAATCTGTCTCTGATCTTTGATGATAATTCCTGACTCTGAACTAGTCTTTAACACTTAGGGAAAAAAATTAGCAACTAAAACTTCAGAAAGAATTTAGTACTCATATATATACTCTTTCACGGGGCAGAGCATGTCAGCACAACAACAAACCCTGGTGAAGCTTCTTTAATAGATTAGCCTGAGGGAGATGCAAGCATCATATTTTTATCGATAGAAAAAGGAAACCAGGAACAAACTGAAATTTTAATATCTCTAGCAGCTATTCCCCCAAGGCTTTTCTCAGGGGCAGGAGAGTTCATTTGTGCATGTGCCAGTTATACAGCCAGTGAAGGCCGAGTGAAACAGAGGGGGGAAAAGGAATTCTGCTCCATGTAGCTATCACACTTTGATGAATTTTTTTTCTTGTATGACTTACTGACAAACAACAGAAATCCAGGTCCTTCCAAATAAACAATGCAAAAAGCCTGACTCGAGGAACTCTGAGTCTGCCTTCAGTTTCCCACAGAAAAACAGCGGCTTTACACTTCCGGTCTGTGTGTCTTATTTTAGATTACGGAAAGTATTTGCACAGATCATTTAGTGGGACAAAAAGTTAGGATTTGATGCTACAAGATCCTAAATCTCTTTTTTCCACTAAAGCAAAAAACGTCTGATGTTCAAAACCTCATATCTTCAGTTACTGTTAAAGTGGATTTGATTTTGTTTTAAAGCAATCAGCCTTACTGTTTTTGAGGCCTTCTCCTATTTTGTGCATGACTGCTAGCAAATGTAGATTTACAGATTTCAGAAATACAGAACAGTACTGGCAACTACACTACATCATGTTGTTATAACAGCTGGTGGTGTTGAAGAAGCAGCTTGCAATAAGCATGCACTACACTTGCAAGAAATCTGGAACAAAACATTTGGTGAGTTGTCTACACATGCTGTAGTAATCTAGGGATTCTGTATAATAACTCAAGTGTCCTATGAAGTTTGAATTACAATATCCTCCTCATTGCTGATCCTCTACTTCAGATAGCTTCAAGCCAGATACTGGGCTAAGTTTGTGTTTGAATACACTACAGCCAATTTCCTGAGCAAAAGACACCTGGTTCTTTCTATACTAAGAGTTTCATTACTTCTGAAAGTGCCAGTTAAAACCCAAGCACATCTGTTTGGGGTTTTTGTTTGGTTGTTTTTTTGGTTTGGGTTGGGTTTTTTTTAAGGAACATTCCAAACCAGATTTATGAACACTGGTGAGAAAAGTTGGCATCTTCTGCTTTTATTCCTACAGTACCTGCACATTGTATGCCAGTCTGGGAAAGTGTTCTTTATTCTGCTCGTGAATAGCTACCAAGGCTTCAAACAGACAGTCTTTACAAAGGTTCTCATGTTGCAAATTTCCTAATGTACTTGAGCTCTTCACTGCAAGGAATTAAAGAACAGGAAGAAAACCCCCCCTGGCTTTCACTTTCTAATCAGAATTTGCTGCAGTAGCTGTCAGAAATAGCGTTTTATTTATAAACTGGTAAGATTTCAGATAGCTACCAAGGTGCAAACACAGAGCATTCCAAAGCCACTTCATAATCTCTTCTCAGAATCAAACTGCACTTTAAGACAGTACTTTAAAAAGTATGAACAGTCTTAAACCATCAAATGACCTGACACAAAGAAACATTTCCAAAAACCATCATAAAGATGATTGATTGATTCTACAGAAGTTTAGCCATTAGCTTTCCACCATCACACAGCTTTAAATTGAAGACAGAAAGGGTGATACACCTTCCCTGACAGTTCTCAGTAAGGGAGGCACTGTAGAACCTTCAAGGCCCGAACCAAAACCAGGAACTCCTGCAGAAGTAGAGTTTATATTTATGAACTACAGCATCCTATTCTGAAAAGCTCATTTCCCAAGCTATATAAGGTATTTTGCAGGAGTCACCATCTCTGAGATTATTAAATCTCAGAAGCAATCAGAGTACCAGTAACTTCCTTTGCAACAGATTTATAGATGTTATTCACAGCACAAAAATATTTGACATTAGAGGAAAATTCTGAATCCCTTCCTAGGCCTGTACTGGCCACTGACAAAGACTAGCCCAATGCAAACTAAATGCATTAGTAAACTAGCACATTTAATGAGGACAACAGAAAGGAAGTAAAATCCTAAAAGGTCATGTATTGTAATTAAGTGCAGTGTTGTAATTAAGTGTTGTGACTCAAACTATTTTCTGGGATTTTGGAATTTGAGTGCCTCGTTTCTGAGGTTTTCTCCCCAAAACAGATGTGGGAATTAGACTTATTCATGTAAGAGTTTGTATGGCACTAAATAATTAGAGAGCTCAAAAACTAGTGCTCTATTAATAGCAATTGTAAGGCTAAGAAGAAAACTTACAGTTTGAGAGTCAGTAATGTTGAATGCTGAGTTAGTGTGGATTAGAAAATTACCTAAACTGATGTAATGAAAGCAGTTTTTTTCCATCAGATAACAAGCAGACAACATTATGCCTCTCAAAAGACAAGGCTAACAACAACACTCCAGCCTTCAAACAAAAACCACTACTGAGTGTCTGAACGCGCTGCAGTCAGAGGGGAACTCCTGTAAAGCTTAGGTGGCTGACAGTGGAGTTTGTGAGCACGATGAGATGAGTTGTCCACAGGAGTATTTTGTTTAAAGTCTCTTCCGCACCACCATGTCAGGTTCAGGAGAAAGCTAAAGCCTAAGAAGTACAGACGTGGCTGACAAATTTGTTTCGGGCTGTGAGTTAATAACTAGATTAGCCAATGGGATAAATGGGAGTGATGATACACACAGCGCCAAGGGAGCCTGTCTCATGACCTGTCACTGAATTCCCAGTGATAGCTGTGAACTATTCTAGTATTTCTGAACAGATTAAAGGTTAACTGTTTTTTAAAGGGGATTTTAAATTAGCTTTCATAGACATGGTTCATTTTTACTTATTTTTTTTAAATCTTTATTCAATATTAAATACTTTGAACTGAGAACTCTTGTCTCATTCACAATGAGTTGCACACCTTGGGGTGTTGCTCTTCAAAAACTTGACTTCCGATCATGGCCCATATTGTTTCAACACTGCAGATCGTTTGAAATCTATGGCATTATCTGGTCTGTTCTAGCTGTATGGAAAAAGTAAGCCACAGTTTGCAGCTTCTGTTGTTCCTGCAAAAGGTAAACTCACAAGAAAAAGGGACAAAAAGTACTATGAGCGGAAACTACTCCAGGACTGCGAAAAGCACAAGATTGCTGTCTTTCAAAGTACTATGAGTGGAAACTACTCCAGGATTGAGAAAAGCACAAGATAGCTGTCTGTCTTACAAGACTACAGGTTCTACTGTTTCATCTGTATCACTGGCTGCAGGCCTGATTCCAAATAAAGACAAGGCCTTTGTGTCTTTGCAGATGACAACACGCAAATAAAATTATAGTTTACACTGCCTTACTGACTTTTCATAGTAACTATATACAATTTCCACTGCAAGAAGAAATACTTGTCTTTCTGCTAGCCTTCTGAGTGCTACTTGGTATGCCCAGTTCTTCAGCAAACGGAAAATTAACATTGTCCCACATGAAGTGGGCAAACTATTCTAGAATTACTGGGGGGGGCGGGCGGTAAACGATCTACTAGGAAAAGTTTACAGCTCTTCTCTGTACATTGTGGCAACTCTGTAAATTGTTAGCAAATGGGGGGCACTGCCCCCAGCTGCAGTTGAAGCACTTCCTATCAGGGGTTTAAACATAACCAAGGGGATATGCTCACCTCTCAGAAGAATGCTAATAGCAGGTTTGTAATGGTAATAGCCTATTGTTACCAAAAAGCAGGTTAGAATGTCACAGACTATGTAAATTCTGTCTCAGAGGCCCATATGAACTGCTTGTCATCTCCCAGCATGTCTGAAAGCTCTGGAGACTCTGGAAGATGTTCTGGAAGACGTTAAAACTCATCAACCACACTCATGACTGAATGGATAGTCCCCAACTTCCATCCTAGTTACAAAGCCTCCCATCTGTTACCTATTCCTTTGTGGCTCTTCAAAAAGGTACCTCATGCACACCAACCTCTGTGCAGTTTTCTAATCACATTACTGCAAAAAGGGTGCACTATTTTTTACCATCACTTCTTATTGTGGTCAAACACTGTTGACCACATCTATAGCTGAGCTAGTATCTGGAACTTTTATAGCAGAAGCAATTTATTTGCTGCAAGAAGTTGGATTTAGTTTTCGACAAACTAAGTAATGTTCAGAGTGTTTATGCACACAGTGCAAGGGCAGCTCCTGCTCTGCTTCACAGTTTCCTTTGCAATATCCAGGATCACCTCTGGACTGTCAAGAGTTTAAGTCTCGACTGAATGTGTTTGGGAATAACGTGTACAGACCTAAACATTTAATTCTGTTGCATTAATTCTGCAAGCTTCTTCAAAATGAAAAGCTCTGGTAATGCTGAAGTGGGAAAAAAGTTTGTGGATTTCTTTCCAGGTCACATAAGTTCTTTGAACTCCAGGGGTAAATTCCTTGCTCTGTCAAAATATGTGTGAGTTCTGCTACTTAATTCAGTGAGACAAAGATTTCAGCAAAGATATTTCCTTGCATGCTTAGGACTTGGATAAAATTTTGCAAAGTTGGGCTAAGTACTTAAGAAATCTGGGCCAAATCATAGCTTATGTAGAAATTATGAAAGACTGAGGTATAAGCTCCACTTTTTTTTTTTTCTTCTGTGTGTGTATATACAACTAGTAGCTAATATTAAGTATTTTTCCACATGTTCAAATGTTCCTATAAGCATTTGAGAAGACATGCGGAAGTCTTACAATAGTATAATTTACACAGAGTAAGTAAATCATCCCTGTGTAAGGGAGCTATAACTATGCCAAACATTTCAAGAATGGGAGAGTGGAGGAAAAGAGACTCTCAAGACATAAGTAGTATCACATCATCTCTATCTGGAATCTAACATCTAAAATTAAGAATTTGAGAGAATGGATTCTCAGCTGTGTATATTACTGGAGTGAGAGAAGTTAAAAGAATTTGCTTAGAGTATCCAGAACCAGCAGAAGAGAACCAACAGTGTACTCAGATGCTAATTCAGCGCTGTGTCCAAGACCACTGGCTAAAACCCATAATAGCATTAAACTGGGACACTAACTCTGAGACCACCTCTTAAAACATCTCAGTGTGTTAACAGTAAGGCAATCAACATTCAATTGTGTAATTACTGAGTTCATGTCAAATCACATAAAATAAAAGCACATAGAAACAGTGCTCTCAAATGGCTCAAAAAGAGCTGTCCACAGACGAAGCCTAAAAATATGACTTAGCAATTTCCAGGCACTACTAAAGAATGAAAAAATGTTTATTTTTAGTCTCAGTTCTTTCTTTTCTAAAATAAGGACTTATTCCATGACAACCTCAGAAGAGAGTACTACGCATTAGCTAATATGTAATCCATCCTTTGAAAAATACGTAGTGCTGAATGAACTTGCAAAGAGCATCAATAGATTAAAGTAATAGCATTACTTGCAGAGAAAACAGAACGTCCACAAATACGGAGCTCAGGCTACCAGCAGATAAATTGATATTACTATTACTGCAAAACAATACTTTCAGTTACTTAATAATAGTACATTTTGGTAGCAAAAAGATAGGAGTATTCACTATTGATAATGACAAATCATTATGTGTTGCATCTGCATTTCTTATAGACTACAATGGAAGTTTTGTAAACTCAGCAGTTTTGTAAGTCCAGATACTTCTGAATGTCATTTTGCCAGTATGTGCATCACTCAGCCTGTAAAAAAGGCTACCCTAGTGGGATTTTCATATGTAGCGGAATGCATCCATCTAAATTCTGACCCAGCATGTACTATTTCATGGCAGAAATGAGCTCGTTCAACCTTTCAGGTTACAAGAAAAGTTAACAGGAAGAATTCACTGCCACATTACAGGGGTGAAAAAACCCCAGTCTCCTACCTTGGGTGGGAATTCCTAAGAAGGGTTTCTTACACCTTCCTCTGAAAGTGTCAGGACTGGCCACAATCTGATTGGACTTGACAGGTTAGTGTTCTGATCTACATGACAACTGCTACTTTTGTATGAAAAGTCTGTGTAAGTGTTTGCGCTCCTAGGAAAATGTAAATAGGAAGTACTTTCTACTTATATCAAATAAAAGTATCTTTGTCTGCTTCTGGAATACTAATAAGTCTGAACTCAGTGTGGCTGTAGGGTGCTAGCTGGGAATGAAAAAAAAGAGAGACAGCCTGGAGATTTTCACAAAGCTCTGGAGCATTTCATGCATATGGAAACTTTTGCAGTAGTGTTAGCCATAGTGCCAGATTACCTCTTCTCACCGTAAAGGCTATCTTCTGACCACAAAAACTGCAAGAAATACATTTCTAAGGTGTCAGCTGCCACCTCTTTAATTTTGCAGGCCAGGGGGCAGTGCTACCTTGTTTCCCACGTATTGCTCTGTTTGAAACTCAGCCTACAGAGAGCAACGGGGGAACAGTGCAGTTGACACAAAACTCCTTTGATTCTGAGTGGGGTGGGAGAGCTTAATACTGGATATGGAGGGAAGGAGCACAGTTCTGCATTCTGCAGTACTACCAGCTGCATGGTTAATTCTCTGGGATGCTCCTGCAGTGTCCATACATTTAAATGTAAGGTGAAAGTAAGCTGTGACTTAAAGAGTATTTAACATGTTCTATTGCGGGCTCAAAGCTGATTGTAGGCCATTACCACTGTTTTAAATATAACTCAATTTATGTTTGCATGTACTTTTTAAGTCATTTTGTTTTCAGTAAAAACCTGATTATTTTATTATAATGGCTTCCTTCCTTAGGACACCTTTTTTTGTCTCAGCTTGTCCCAGAGTTGAATCTTTCCTAAATGATTCTTCCCAAACGAATGTCACCATTATCATTGTTGTCTTCTTCGTTTCTATTCTTCTTCTCTTTTCTTTCTTGTTGATGTCTTTTTTTTTAAAAAAATATATATTGCCAGCTTTAGATGCTATCAGAGAACAACCAAGCCTGGGACTGGGACACTACGGGCAGGTGTTGGGCAAGATTCTTTACATAGCTCTTCTGTGACAAGGCACCTCAACCCTTGGCCTCTGGCACCTGTTGTTCTTCTGGTCCTGCATGTACTAGGGAGTTCTCTCTCTGCTCCCTGCATGTCCACACTCCCTCTCATTCTACGCTTGGGCCTCCCAGGTTCTCGCCTTTATGCAGCTCCTGCAATTTCAGTCCTGGAGTGGAGAGACCCTGAGCAGAATCTAAGCTATGCAGATTCGGCATATTGGGTTGTTTGTTGGTTAGGTGTTTGGGGGTTTGTTTGTTTGTTTGTTTTTGTTTTAGTCTTATTTACTCTTTTTCTAATGTTCTCTTAGAGACACAAGCCAAGGTCATGCCTGGCTTGCAACTCTACTCCTTCCCACTTTGTGGGCAATGGAGAGAGCAGAATGGCAGCAGTCCAGATGGAGCGTTTATATTTCCTCCTTCCCTCTGCAGTGGTGTAGATCATTGCATGATTCCATGTGATCTGCAGGATTTCAATGCAAAGGTCACAGTCTCACACTCATACAGTATCTCTGAGCTTATCTGCTTGCGCCCACTATTAAAGGCTGTGTGAAAAAAGCAGACACAGGCCACTCACTGCTATAATCAGCATAACTGCTTTGGATTTTTGCACTGTCATAGGTCATCTATGATATTATTATATCTTAAAAAAATATGCTTTTTGCATTCTTTTTTTTAAAAGAAGAGTAATTACACTTGTTTGCTAGTGTGGAATGACATATAAATTTTCTTAAATAAAGCCTACCTGCAAATAAAATCCACAAATCCAAAGACCATGTTATCTGTTTTGTTCCCCAACTGATCAGTGTTGTGGTCATAATAATCTGTCGCATTCCACATAAGAAAGCCTTTATGTCATTCTATCTGTTCTTGCACTGGCAGGCTTACTTCCTACCATAACATGTGGCCATTAACATTTATAACTCATCTTGGCATTGGACATTTGACATGCAGTCAAAGGGGTCCCCAGACTGTTGGCACCAGGAGCTCTGGAGGCCCCTTCTATAACCACTTGAAAGGTACTTGCTTTTAGGGTTTGAGCCATGCAAATCCATGAACCATGATTCTCTTTGTACTTCAAATATTAAATTGATGTTTATCCCGTATTTTGCAACTAGGCAACTAAAAGGAGAACCAGACTCCAGTGTCCAGTAGTGAAGGTTAACTGTTATCCCCAGGATCCTCTCAGCTGCAAGATTCAGAAAGCAACTGTGCCAAGGCAATATGCTTTGTAGCCATCAAGTACCACGACTAGCCCTCAAAAACACATTCTCTGTACAGAACTTTACTGACAACAGCTAGCACAGCATAAGGCCTTCCCTGCCAAAAGCTGCATTTGGAAATACACTTAGTGCTATTATTTTTAACTCTTCCTGAAAGCTATAGAAGTACTGGTTTCCTACAGGAGCTGAAGGAAGCCGTCCTCCCAAGGGTTTTGTGCTTTGGATGCACTAACTGTATCAGCTCAGATGTGGGAGGATTTCTTAAAATGTTTTGCTTCAGTTTAAACCCATATTCTTCCTCTCCTTTGCTATTACTTTGAAACTAAGATATAGAAAGCATGTTTCTTTTGCTAAAAGGAAATCTATGTTGTCATTTCATGGACAAAATAAAATCTCCTTCCTTCATGAAAGCTCTCAGATACTCAAAGCAGTCCTGCCTGTAGAATGCTTATATAATTTTCCCAAAAGAAATTTTCTCCCTGTCTCAGTCCTTTGTTCAGAGTCTGTTTTCTTTACCTCATTTTCAGATCTAATTTTCCTTGAGTTTCTATTGCATTATGTGCTCTCTTCTCTCTCCCCCAGTCTCCAAGAGAAACGCAAGCCTAATTAAAGACACATGGAATTTTTAGGCTATGTTAGAGATGCTTAGAAATTTGAAAGAAAGTAAGTTTGCTTGAAGCCATGGGAGGTTGTTTCCAGGCTTCTTTTTTGGAAGAGAGATGCCACAAGTTTACTACCAGTTTACATCAAGTGTCATAAGCATGTGAATAAGGTGCATGGGAGTACCCAAATTGGTATCTTTAATATATGTACAATTTTTTTTCTTACAGCTCATGTTTCAAGTGCTAAAAGCACATGTGGCAGTTAGAGGTTTGTCCAGCAGGCAGTCTCTGCCACGTGACCAGATGCAAGCCCACGCCATGACCTGACCTACAGCTGTGCCTCTGGGATCACTGTGTCCATGGTTGTCCATAGGGTCAGAACATCATGATGCAGCATGCGTTCTGTTTTCCCTCACATTACCATTAATTTTGAAATAGGAACAGTGCTGTGTTTATACAATATGTATCTTTTTTTTTTTGTAACAGGGACGACAGTCAATTCTAGCAGAAGAAAAGCTCAGTCACACAGAGAAGAGGAAGTAACAGCAACAGCAGATAACAAGTTACTTTAGTATCCCACATCATCACCCTGAAGTTTTTTATTACCCCGACACCAATTTTAGCCCTTCTTTCCTGATTTGAGGTGTTAGAACAGAACCATTTTACAGCAACAACATAAAGATGCACAGAGTCAGACCACATGTGTCATCTAGCACGCTATCCCAGCTCTGACAGTGGTCAACAGTAGAAGTCTATGAAAGAGTACAAAAGCAGGTCAAGAATAAAATAACAATTCCCAAAGTACACATGTCCAGCTGCAAATCTAAAGCTGAGGATCTTCTTGAGCCAGAAATAGTGCTTCTGTGTTTAATAGACCCTGATGGGGTTATCTACTGTGAATTTGTTCAAATAGCTTTTGAACATGTTGGACTTTTGAACTTTGTTCCATATAAACTTCTGGAATCAATAACATCTTTTTATGATGTTATAGTGAATATATATCTCCACTGAAGTTATAGGCACTTCACATTCAGAACCCCTTATTTTGTCATTTACAGCTATGGATAGCACATATTTGGTTTTTTAATCTCGAACTAAAGACTGAGCAGTTTAAGCATGTGCTGCAAGGGGAAGTCTTTTACATCTTTGCAAACTGTTTTCTGGATGCCATGACCATGTACAGGAATGGAAGGTGAAAAGCGGAATCAAATCACGCATTAGGGTTTAAGCCTTTTGAGGGGTAAAATACATCTTTCAAGCAGCATCCAAAGCAATGTCGTCTTACAGAATAAAGTACAAAATTTCTGCTGTTAGACAGAAACAGCTTTATCAAAATTGCAACATTTCCTATTTTGGACAGCTCTGAAAGCTAATGGTGTAATTTAGTGGCACTCCTACCAAACCTTTCACCAATGGCACATTAGCTGAATCACTATGACTCAACTTTAACATTACAATCCTAATTTGAGAGACCTGTGACTTGAAATTTAGGAGTCCTTCCCATTACAACTTGCACATGGTATCTTTATTTTGGTGGTAGTGGTGAACCCATGAAGGCGCACAAGAAGTTTAGAACCTGCAGGGAGAAATGTTGATGCTTTTGCCTAATGACATATAAATAATATACTTTCAGACATACTACTGTAACATCCCACCCTGAAGAAACTCAAATTCAATTGCTGTTCAGACAGCAAAGTCCATTTCAGAAGTTTGAAACACAGTGCAATCAATCAAATCTCTTTTGCTAAGAGAACACACAATACATCCTTTAGGCAGTTTGAAAAGAAAAGTAGAATCTTCTACCTCCACCTTAACAGAATCTCCCAGGACAAGCAGCACCCTATTTCTTCCACAGCCATTCTAGCCCGAGCTATTTTTCTAGATAATTCACAGCTCTTTCACAATGAGTAAAGGAAAGCAGCCTACAAATTATTTTCTGTCATAAAAAGCCCACCTCTGTAAGAGGGCTTGTCTAATGGCATTTCAATGCATAAGGTATTGGCTTAATTTTCCTTGTTTCTAAAAGCCAGATTTATCCTCATCCTATCAAAAGGTCCTAAACCTTGTCTGTACAGCAGCAAATAAGGGTACCATTTACAAAATGTTCTGCAAACAGTGACTGGCTAGGAATGTGAACCACTTCATAACCCTCTGCTCTGTCAGACTTGCCCTTGCTGGTTTGCCTCTATACTCCTTTGGCCTGTAGGCCACTGCTTCTATATGTGCCTGGCTGACACGCAGCTACTTCTGCTGACAAAGTCAGAAGCCTCGAAAATCTGCAACAGCTAACTACAAGTGAATCTACTAGCTAGTAGTTAGAATCTGTTGATCCTCTACTTTCTTGGAGCTTTTTTTAAAGGTCCTCCCCATCTTAAATGTATATTAAAGGCTCATGTTAAGCTTTTGAATAAGGATTTCTAGAATGTGCGGTCTAAATATTGGTGAATTTAGTTCTGTTCAGAGAGTCTGTTCTGGCAGAATTTCAAACAGACCTGGTAGCAAGCCCCACTAATCTTCTCACAAGTGTTCTTATGAGTCTTCCTGATAAATCTGCAAACAAATTGGTATCGTCAGAGTATGGATACACATTTGGATTTGGGGTAAGTGCACTATTACATACAGAAAAATGGAATGGAAAAAAAGACCTGCACTTCTGTTGTTCAGGCCCTAGACAGTTAATATTCAACACTGCTTCTTTCTGCTATCACAGTATTTGTATTTCATTCCTTTATTCTGACTAAAGCACTACAGCAGTTACCTTTCTGAAAATATTCCAAGCAGCTCATGTACTCCCAACTATTTTGTCCCTTGCTGTGCTGAGGATGGCTTCCCAGGCTACTACGGCTGCTTCTCTTCTCCCATATTTGGAAGTCAGCCTGCAGTATGGAAATCCCTTGTGGGTTTCTGTTTAAATTCCAGAGTCACTGTTGCACATTACCATTTCCTTCAGCTGATGTAAATCAAATACAGTATGAGTGAAAAATGTGAGTATAGGCTTGGCTAACTGCTTTGCAAGGAAAACTGCAATGAATACAGAAAGTTTGTCTCAGGAGAAAATGTTTCACAAGCACAGCATGCTTTGCACAGCGTGACATTGCTGAGGCTATTGACCCTCATTTGGCAGCAGTCTGCATACACTTTACCACTGTGTACTACATTTAATTGGCAATGCTGACACAGTATGCCACAGTAAAGAATGACACACTGACATGGAAAATATTGTTGCCTGGCATCAGGGGAATTTTTCTATACACAGAGCCCAAAACCTAAACGGGAATTTCATTTCACCACTGAAATTTTAGGGCATCTGCAGCAAACTTAGTAGCCCTTACTTTTTGCTTCTCATCTTCCAGCAGCTCCAAGACAGCAGAACCCAAACATCTACTAGTTCAAAAAATGTTAAATTTTTTATTAATCAAGTGTTATTTTTTGTCAGTGGACTAAATAAATGATACAATGTGGAACATAATACCCTAAATTAGGAATGACTTAAAAATATTTTAAAAGAACTAATACTTTATAGCCAGGCTCCTTTAGGACAGGGTTTATGAACCTCTCATTCCTATCTCTGAATGCTCCCATGGATATTCTCACGTGTGTAATGGGGCAAAAATCCAGTCCACTGGAAAAGTAAGGCAAAGCACAGGGATCTTCTCTATTTGTAAAAAATTCGTAATTTAATTCTTAATAACTATGAATCTAGCTATAGAGGAGAGTAAGAGAAAGATGATCTTGTTTTCAGTACACTTCAAACAGATTCTAAAACAAATCTCACGGACATAACATGCCGTGAGGACAGACTTTTCAAGCCCAGAAGTGTTGCACGGATCAGTGTAACTCCGGATTCTTCCATTGGCAACAGGATAAAACTCTCACTACAGTCCTAACGATCTTTAAACCTATAAGTGGCACAGCATTGAATACATGCTGTCCTTTCTGTGATGCCACTGCATTTTTATGAGGAACAGAGAACAAAATGTATACATTCACAGGGCAATCTTACAATGAGCCCTACTGAATTTTCTGCAAGTACAAGGTCCAATTATGTGAAAATAACTGTAGGTTCAGGATCTCAGGGCAGGAAGAAGGAAGTATTTTTGTGTTAGGTTAATTTTCTTTCTTTATTGTAATTACTTGAAGCTCCTCTGAGGTCTGGGACACCAGAATAGTTTTAGTCAAGATGAATTAATGAATATGGCACACACAAACTCAAAAGTATGTCAATGTGATTTATACTGTGGATTTATATCTCTTTTTTATCTTTTATATATTTATATCTCTGTATCTTTTATAAGGAGTTTATACATATATACAGAAATTTGGTCTATCTAGTAATTTCTTTTTAAAGTATTGCCTAATTTGGCCATTTAGTACTTGCTGATGGCAGTAAACTCCTCTATCTACTAATACAAAGCTACAAATCTTTAGTATGCATGCTAAATAAGTCAATTATTTAAGCCATAATGAATCTATGAGAGCTGAAGATCTTCACAGTTATCCAGTAAAAGAGCAATTACATACATGCATATATTCAAAGAGTTCATTATTAGTAAATATAGTATTATTTAATTTTAGCCAGTAGCTTTTCCAGAAGTCTTGGCCAGTCCAAAGGCTTTGGCTTTGTGGTGAATTGGAATGTACACAAAATTGCAGAAACCCCTAAGCCTGTTCATTCTGCAGTAGGGATATAAATAATTTATGAAACTCCAAACCAGCAAAACACTTAAAATTTCAGACTAATCTTGCACTTACCAATATGCACATGCTTTAATACTTCAGTAAATCAATATGAGGAACTACTAGGAAAGGAGTTGATACATACAAGCACCTAATGTTACCGTGGGGAAAAAAAAGCCTGCAGAGCTGAAACAGGCACTGATATACATGTAGCCAAAAAAATGCGAGTATTGCATAGATCATCTTATAGGCTGATTTGGATACAGGGGTCCTTGAAATTGAATTGAATGCAATTACATGCAAAAATACTTAATCAAGAACTGACTGAGTATCAAGATGTGTTCTTGCAAGGCAGATGATAAAAAAAATTGAGAACTTACTGTAGGCATCTCAGCTGAGGTATCTGTCCATTTTAGTGCAAAGTAAAACAGGGAAGCTTAAACTGATCAAGAAAAGTTATTTAAACCAACCTTTCCCTTTTTAAGGAAATGCATGAAGACCACACAAGAAGTCAGTTACCACATCTCAGCTGGTAGATGCAGCAGCTCTGTAAACTGCTTGATCACAAGTCTTACTGCTCCCATAAAGCATGTTCTTGGAAAAGAATCATGGTGCAGCAAAGGCCATTTAAAGCTGAATGACGGCATCCACTTGAGGTTTAATATTCTTAACTTAAACACATTTAACATCTTCAGTTTATTTGCCTCAATTTCCCATGTGTAGATTATAAATATTAATGCAAATCACTAGTGGTAAAATGAAAGCTTAGACTGTTAAAATGATCACCTATTGTGAATAAAGCAATTAGATTGTTTGTAATTTGACACGGTCCCCCACATGGTCCCCCACAACATCCTTCTGTCTAAATTGGAGAGCTATGGATTTGATGGGTGGACTGTTCGGTGGATAAGGA
>NW_009260182.1:5949005-5954592 GCF_000687185.1 Egretta garzetta | reverse complement strand
CTCTGCTCTGGTGAGACCTCACCTAGAGTACTGCGTTCAGCTGTGGAGCCCTCAGCACAAGAAGGACATGGAACTGTTGGAGCAGGTCCAGAGGAGGGCTGCAAAATGATCCAAGGGCTGGAGCACCTCTCCTACGAGGACAGGCTGAGGGAGTTGGGCTTGTTCAGCCTGGAGAAGAGAAGGCTGCGGGGAGACCTGATTGCGGCCTTTCAGTACCTAAAGGGGGCCTATAGGAAAGATGGGGAAAATCTTTTTAGTAGGGCCAGCTGTGTCAGGACAAGGGGTAATGGTTTTAAACGAAACCAGGGTAGGTTTAGACTGGGTAGAAGGAAGAAATTCTTTACAATGAGGGTGGTGAAACACTGGAACAGGTTGCCCAGAGAGGTGGTGGAGGCCCCATCCCTGGAAGCATTCAAGGCCAGGTTGGACGGGGCTCTGAGCAACCTGATCTAGTTAGCAGTGTCCCTGCTCACTGCAGGGGGGTTGGACTAGATGACCTCTAGGGGTCCCTTCCAGCCCAAAACATTCTATGATTCTATGATTTATATTGACAAGCTCTGAGCCAGCATACATATACTCAGAACACAAGTATATATCTCTCATTGCCTAAAAATGTTATGTAAAAGAACACCGCTATAATAAATGTGATACTTGGTGGGATACACAGGAATAGTTTTTTTCAATTCTTTTTTCTTTTAGTGGTACTCATCTATCCAATCACAGAGTCAAGCTCTTGAAAACTACCTGTTGCTTTTTGAAAAACCAAAGTCTACCGTAGGTTCACAGTAATGTTGTCACAAGAGTAGAAAAACTTTTTGTTTGTATTTACTGTCAACAGACTGAAATTTTAACTAAACTTACACTAACATACATGCTTTACATATACATGATAATACATTCTCATCTGGAATTTTTCTGAAGAAAAGTAGGAAAATTATGTTTTTTTGAACCTCATTCCTAGTTAGCAATTTCTAGAATAAACATATATATACACACACATATATATTTAATATGCTCATCTTTCTTTCCCATGTTTTATGTTCTTAAAAACATTCCTTGAATTGTGTTGTTACAATTATTGTGATACTCCACAAAAAACCACTTAAGAATGCAGTGTAGTTAATAAAATGTTTTGGGTTTGCAGCAGTTGGCACAGTAACTAAGAAGATGAAAAAATAAACCACATTTGCACTCTTGGTTTTCCAGTAGATGCTACATAGCTGTGTAGAACTCCTAGCAAGAAACTCCTTGAAGGAGATAGCGAATTGGTAGCAGCATTCTCTGCAGATCTAAGCCCCACCATGTTTCAACAACACAATACACCTACAGAAGGGCAGCTAGGAACCAAGCTGCATTGTGTGATGAAACAAAAATCAATGGCTAACAATTATGTTTAAAGCTTTCCGATCCTAGAAGGCCACTCCCATCTAGCTCAGATACTGACTGATGATGAGTCAGTGTAGAAAAATCCTGAAGTGTTGGCCTCCTTGCAGTTCCTAGAACACAGCCAGCCAAGACCCAGAACTAAACAGAACCTAACCTAGTCTCATGGCAGAAGTCATCTTATAAAGCTGGCAAGGCACATTGACAGGCTATTATGGTGAAGTTACACTGTCATACCTCCCTACTAATATGCTCTTCCCCTCCCCGCCCCCCCCGTTTGTCATCTTTTAGGTGTGAAATGTATTCTTTCTGTGCCAGTCACCTACACACTAGAGCTATCAATATAGTAATACCATTCTACAAGAAACCCATGACAAACTTAAGATTTGCATTTAAGGCAGACATTACACAGAAATGAAAGAAAGTATCTTTTTTTTTTTTTTAAAACAGATTCCTTTAATTATCCAGTGCTTACTCCTTAGATTACCCAAAGTTAATGGCTTGATAAGAAGGAAGTGCAGAATGATTGACCTTACAGGTTATGTCCACTGATCAACAGTAGCCTCCAGTCCTCCAGAAGCTGATAAAAAGAGACTTCAATCTTGAAATTTTGACGTATGTTTAAATCTTCATAGGATCAAGACAGTAATGCAATCCAGTTTGTGCATTATAAGAATAGGGCATTTCTGAAATATTTCTCAGGAAGCTAATCAGGTGTTACTCAGAAAAGTGAGAAGTTGGTACAGTCAAGGAACAGCATCAGGTCATTCCAGGGAAAAGTGATTAATCACAGCCAAGTGCATTTGCCTAGAAAACCTAATCCTTCTCTGTTGTGGTGCCTAATGCTGAAAATAACTACTGTAAAATGTAGGTTAGGGCTTAGAGCTAACCAGACACATGCACTTCAATGAAGTACTAATACTAGCAAACCACCTCCTAATTACAGACAACTGCAAGTTCATGAAGCTCTTTGAAAAGTTCCACTGCTCCCACCGCTTGCAGCTGCAGTGCCATGTACCCTGACCCCGGATACAAAACTCCACAACAGATACTGTGGAAGAGGCTGCATTGCAGCTACATTGTTTTTAAGCACACAGTGTTCTCCCTTTTCCTACCAAAGCGTAGTATTACTTCTGTATTCATACATCTCACTCACTTCAGTGGAAGTAAAGAGAAGATTTCTTTGCTTCATTACAATACTTCATTATGTGTGAGAAAAGGAGACTTTATTATCTCATCATCTGGGACAGAGAGACATTATGGCCCTAGCATCAATGGAGATTTTTGTAAGCAAGCAGAAGAGTCTGCTGACATGAGAGTCTTCACAGAATTGGTGTCTTATAAGGTAATCCTTTCATTCTAACCACTTTAACTTATTTGAGATGCTAGTCACCACTGTAGTGCTAATAGTAGCGCTTCTTAACAATACTAAAACTTTGAGTGTGTGGAAAGGAAAGAAGGTTCAGCATCTCTTTTTTTCTCAGTGGGGAATCCATTGTTGCATGTGTCATACCATATTGGAAGAGGACAAAAACCAGAATTAATACATTTCCACTTTGGGCTCAATAAATGGAAAATATTGTGATCAAATCTATCTTTACTTTCTAACCATCTGTTACAGACTGAATAGTGCAAAGGGCAAAAGAAACTGAGTTTTTCAAAAGAGTACCTGCTGCAAAGCTGTTCTTCACGTGACGTCCATGTGCCAGATCTGACTGAATACTGCAAAGGAAAGAGAAAAGACTGTAAAGGTGGTACTTAGGAAAAAAAAAACCACCACAAAAAAAAAAGCAGTGCTACATCCATTGGTGTTAATTGCATGTAATTTTGCTGGATGTGGCTTCAAAAATTAGGTAGCCACAGCAATACCAGGCAGAGAATTTCAGTGACAGGCCTGCAGTACAGTCACATTGTACAGACATAAAAAAATTGATTTTTGCATGGGCAGAAATTACACCACTATAACCCCAATAGTGACACAAACTCTTAACACCAACACACAACCAAATACAAACACACATCTTGGCCCTGTAGATGAGTACATTTTTGGAAGACTACCAAAAGCATCCACCTGTGCTATATTTTATTTTGCCTTTAGTAAGTATACCTATTAGAGCCAAGACAGCCTTTTATAATTATCAGATAACATTTTCTTCTTTAAAACATATGCATGCACACACATAGTTCAGCCAGAACTCCATAGACATGATCCCAGACTTAAAGCAATTATTTTTTAATCAGAGACCTTAGCTTATGTGCAAGTCCCACAAATGTCTAAATATGTGGTTTATTAGGTTCGCATACTTTCACAAAACAGTATTTAGCAGATTATTAGTTCATAACATGGACTAATTGCTTTTTGTAATTCCCAGCTGCTGCACATTACTATCCAGAAGGATTTTTATGTGTGCTCATTATTACTGATCCATAGTATGCTAAAGAGGAATGCTGGGAATACATATACTAGAAACAGTAAGTACAATGCTATATAGCCAATAGCTAACAACATAAAATACTCTTACAGTGCATAGTTCAAGTGACTTAATACACTCATTACTACTGAGAGGCTGATATTTTCATAGAATCATTTAGGTTGGAAAAGACCCTTAAGATCATCAAGTCCAAACATTAACCTAGCACTGCCAAGTCCACGGGTAAACCATGTCCCTAAGCACCACACCTACACGCCTTTTACCCGCAGGGATGGGGACTCAACCACTTCCCTGGGCAGCCTGTTCCAATGCTTGACAACCCTTTTGGTGAAGGATTTTTTACTAACATCCAATTGAAGGCTCCCCTGGCACAGCTTGAGGCCATTTTCTCTTGTCCTATCACTTGTTACTTGGGAGAAGAGACCAACACCCACCTCACTACGCCCTCCTTTCAGGCGGTTGTAGAGCGCAGTAAGGTCTCCCCTCAGCCTCTTCTCCAGGCTAAACAACCCCAGTTCCCTCAGTCGCTCCCCATCAGACTTGTACTCCAGACCCCTCACCAGCTTCGTTGCCCTTCTCTGGACGTGCTCCAGCACCTCAATATCTTTCTTGCAGTGAGGCGCCCCAAACTGAACCCAGTATTTGAGGTGTGGCCGAGTACAGGGGGATGATCACTTCCCTAGTCCCACTGGCCACACTGTTCCTGATACAAGCCAGGATGCTGTTGGCCTTCTTGGCCACCTGTGCACACTGCTGCCTCATGTTTAGCTGGCTGTTGACCAGCACCCCCAGGTCCTTTTCCACTGGCCAGCTTTCCAGCCACTCTTCCCCAAGCCTGTAGTGTTGCATGCGGGTGTTGTGACCCAAGTGCAGGACCCATCACTTGGCCTTGTTGAACCTCATACAATTGGCCACAGCCCATCAATCCAGCCTGTCCAGATCCCTCAGTAGAGCCTGCCTACCCTCAAGCATTTTAAGAATGTTTTGAATGCCAATAACATAATCTGATTATCTGTTATCAAACCTATAGGTATACCTCTTTCCAAACAAAACTGGACTGTACAATGTGGAAAGTAATCATTTGACTTCTACAGTTGTAGATTCAATAAATATACACATGTAAACACAATTCCTAGCATACCAAAAGAAAACAACATCAAAAAAAGAAATTTAGAGCTAAAGGTGTTGCTAAAATTTCTAACACTGCACAAAATCTGTTTTTCTTAGCTCTTTAGGCCTACAGCTTGTAACTATCCCTGTAACTCCAACAATGACAACTCCAGTACTAAAAGTTACAAAGACAGATCCTTGTGGACACCAGAAGCCTTACTGATTTAATTGTTCTTTCCACACGTCCCTGCATTTGCTGGTAGGACTGGCTGTGTTCAAACACTGCACAGAAAGCATAGTGTTTGCTCTGAAACATTTAGGAGTGAAAGCTAGTCTGACAGGAACATTGATTTACAGCTTAAAATAGCAGCACCAGGACAAAAAGAAAAATACCTAAAAGGCAGTAATAATTTTCCAGATCTAATTCTGTGTTCACGTTATGAAGGACAGGCCCTCTAACCCCTTACTCACAGGCCTTATTTTATTACCATGAGTACTCCCAGTGTCACAAGAGTCGCTGCACGGAGAGCGGGCGATGCAGCACTCCGTGTCAGCTCACACCCTAAGTTTTATTAAAGCCTGCAATGGTATTTGCAGGCCTCAGGACAGCGATCTCGTACAGAGCAACGCGGCAGGGTGGCGGGAGCGGTCCGCTGACCCTC
>NW_009260182.1:5899730-5947340 GCF_000687185.1 Egretta garzetta | reverse complement strand
GGCCGGCGACGGAGCTCGGCGAGCCGTGCTGCGGAGCGGTGAGTTGTCCGGAGCAGCGAGGCGCTCGCCGTCGCCCTGAGCCGAGAAGCCTGCCTTTTCCCCAGCTGAGGGGCAAGATCGCGTTGTGTGCAGTGAAGCGCTGTAACTGTTGCTGTTCTTGCCGTCCTATGCACTCAGTGCCGAGCGCACTCTGAAACCTCTCACAGATGTCCCTGATAACGCTGCGTGGTTTTGTGCTGTCTTAGAAACTCCTCTTTCAAGTGTAGCCTGTAAAAGGCAAAGCACTTACTTGGGGTGATCCTATCAAAAAAAAAAAAAAGAAAAACAACCCGACCCCCAAACCCCCCTAAACCTCCTAGGCATTTGACAGTGATTTTTACATTGGTGAAGCCTGGCAGTTCATCATCAGCGCAGGAGTTGAGGAGGGGCAGACGCGTGGCTTCTAGGCAAAGTTTGCTCTGTTGCATAGCCTCGAGGGTGAGTTACTGTTTGCTTGTAGGAAGCTAAAGGTGACTGAAAATCGGCTCAAACCTCTTGACTTCTTGAAAGCAGCTATACGTAGCGTGTCTCTTTAAGATATGAGTACTTGCAATATGGACATTTCAGTCTGAGAAGTGCAAATGACTAATAAGTTTGAAATGTTTTAGTTGTATTAGTACTTTTGTAACCAACGGCATCAAAAAAATAGCGAATTGTTGCAAGGCAGAAAAGTCTTGTTATGGAAAGCACTGCAATGCTGCATACTCCTGTTTCATTATCTGGTAATACTTACTTTGCACTTCTGTTAAGTTCACTTACAGATACTTTCGAGTTCATTTTTGAACATCAAAGGCTCACTTTGAATCCTATAAAATTAAGCCATTCGTGGCAAGCAGTATCCCTTGCCAGCAAACTTTAAATGAAGTAGCTATATACAGTTCAAATATCGTGTCACTGTTCATTGATGTATTAACGCACCGGAATCATGAGGCTTGTGGGTATAAGAAGCTGTCAAGATGACTAACATACGTGATGTGTTTGTCAAATTTCGGCCTGTAGTACTTGCTACTGCTAGAATCACTTGCTGCTTTGCAGTGTTGCAGTTTACTACAGTGTAACTATAACTCTCGGTCCCCATGAATTCTACAGGATGTGCTGCCTGGAATACTTGTGCTTGTTGCTGACATTAGCTGAAACTTTTCTTTTTGTAAAGAATAACCAGTCTGCAGCAATGAACTGATGCAATAGGTATATTGGCTGTAAGGGTGTGAGGCCTGAGTGTGTGAAATACTTTTCCTTGAAAGGAAGACTTCAGAATAATGCTTTGCCTTTCTGAGCTTAGCCTTTATCACTGGGTTGTGTGACTATTTTCCTACGCTCCCCTCTCTCTCAAAAGAAACCTGATCTGATAAAGTAGCATTTATTAGAGAAATGAAGTATTAGTTTCTTTCTGCAGCTTACTAATGCCAGCTTTTCTTTTATTTTGGGCTGTTCTGGAGGCCTCTGGTTTTCTTTTCTTACCTGCTAGCTAGGTAAAGGAGAGACTGAATTATTTTTCTGTGTTAATTCACAAAGAGCAAATAGAAGTGGTGTAATCAGAGGCGGTACTTACAGGGAAGATGCCCTGATCTGTTAGAACACAGCTTTGGCTACACTAGGAAAAATACAGAATTAAAGTTCTGTTTCCTATCTGGAGCTGTGTTTTCTTTGCACTTCAGAATGATGCACTGGTGACTTGTGAAACTGCAGTTTCACAGGGGCATGAATATTTGTGCAGACAGGTTATCTAATTGCAAGCCTTCTGGTGACTTGACAGGTGACAGCAAAGACAGAATTGTCAGTATAACCAAGACAGTAATAGCTCTGTGTTGCTTGCTGTCTGCTCAGGGTTCTTCACATAGCATCAGTATCACAAAGTGTATACGGCAGTAAGTGCTGACCAGCAGCGAAGCTTTTTCAGTGATAACTTGTCACACACAGCAGCACCATTCTTCGGGTCCCCAGCCTATAGTAAGGACTCTACAGTTTGCAAGGTGCAATACTTAATTCATGTAACTATTGCATCTGTAAGTAACTGCTGGTAGCAGTGTTTGAAGTACTAAGACCCATTCTTGTGCAAGGCCTCAGAAATGTGCTGTGTGGGGAAATGGTCTAGCAAATGAGAAAATGGCTGTGAGGAAGGAGCCATGTGCAGGTACTTAAAAAAAAAAAGTTTATTTTGTTGACAATCCTGAGGTGGAGTTAACACAATGAATTATGTCCAAGATGGAACAGAGGTTGATAGATATGACGATCTTAATTTAAGGCTGTTAGATGAGTTAAAGGGAAGACCTTTTCTCCTAGATAACTTGACTACAGACCTTTACCTTCAGTTTGCCATTCAACATGTGTTTCTGTATTTTATGTAAGAAATGGATGTGCTATACTTTAAGGTTTACGTGAAGCTGCCTTAAATTTAATTGTTTTTTAATGTAAGGTTTGTGCACCCAAGAAGACCTATTGTAGGGATGCTTCTTTGTCAGAACCTAATTGTAAAGTAATCCTAGGTAAGAGATATTTCATTAACTTCAACAATGATTTAGACTAACTAAATCTTTACAAGTTAGTCTCTTTCCCATGGTAAATACCACAGACTTGGTATTCTGCATTTCTGTATTAGTTCCTAATATGTGACAGTTTGATTCTACTGTGCCTTGAATATTCTGTTAGGGGATAGCTTTTGCAGAACAATATTCAAATTATTTTGAAGTAATTTGATGAAATTTCTTAACTGTGAGATAAGGTACATGTTGCCCATGCAAAAATTTTGCATGTAGAGGTAAGCAGCAGAAGCTCTTTTTTGCAAGAATAACCTTTGACTGGAGCCAAGAATTTGAGGGAGAGGCTTCAGATTAATATCACAAGATTAATAATATGCTAGATCAGTCCTTTTTAAACTGAATATCTTAATGCTGTTGTTGGCTGATGTTTGGAGTGGATGTGACCCTATTATTGCAGGGTTGGGGTTTGGTATTTCTTTTGTCTTTGCAGTCTTACATCTATAGCTAATAGAATTGGTTGGGGGGGAAATAGTCAAGCCCAATAGCCAGGGAATAATTTGGAGCTTACTCTTAGTTTAGTGGGCAGTGAAATGAAGTTCTGAATTCTAACCGGTCAAACTTCAGTGGAAGGAAGTGAACCATGTGATGGTTTTCTAATTTTTTTTAATAAAGCATTCATCAAACTTTTAGCCTGTTTTTAAAAAGAGGGATTTCTATCAAAGATGGCTAATGATGATACAGAGAACTTAAACCTATCACACACATTATGGCTACCTTCCCAGTAGTGAATTTACAAGCATTTATGTTCAGAGTAATGTTATATTACTGCCAAACAGAGAAAGTAAATTCTATGGTGATGTTTTAAACTCCATTCACTTACTGCCTTGTATGGATTCTGTCTCTCTGTCAGTACAGGCATGGCCTATTCTTGTTGTTTCTCTCCACTGTTTCAGACAGAACGGCTTCAGAACAGTGTTGCTGCTGCTCTGCCAAGTAACAACAGTACCATGGGTGAAGCTGCTGAGTTTGACAGATAGGAAAGTAATTCTGTGCATCAGAATTAAGGTAATAGAGAGGAATGTGAGAAGGGACTTAAGAAGTACACACAATTTAAATACTGGAGCAGGATCAGCAACTTAAGGAGATGTTGGCTTTTCAGAGGCTGGGTTGTTGAACCACGTCAGTGCTCTGAAAGATCTGACCTGCTTTACCTGAGACCAAATGCCTGACCATTATCCTGTGTGACACTAGTCTGAAATGCTCGTAATGAAAGATTTAAGACAGTTACGTTCACAAATGAAGTGGCTGAGATCTTTCAGCAAAGATCTGCTAGGAAAGGCCAGCATTTGTGTAGGTGATGATATAGCTTCTGCTTTTTGATCCTCCATGCTACAGGTGCTGTCCTTTTGTATTTGAATCAATATGTTTCATAAGGGTCTACGTGTATCCAATCTCTATTAAATTATTTTTATGAGGAAAAATTTGCTTTACTCTCTATTGAATTGTTAACTACCACATTCCTCAAGATTGTATTCTTGGTGGATGCTGTGATATGCCTTTATTTACCTACTGAGATTTGGAGGCTTATGAAACTATACCAACATCTTTATCTCAGTCATAAACCGCAACCAGCAGGTCAGGCTAATCATCAGTAAGGGTCTGTTAGCTTATAAATATCCTGACTTGTAGTCATGGTTAATCAGATGTTTAAGTAGAGCAGGGTCAAGCATTATTTTTAAAAGTGAATAAATGCAGTCTAGAGCAAGATCAAGCTTAACTGGAGATTGTACTTGATGAGAACAACACCCTATAGCACTGAGTTGAACAGTTGTTCATGTCAGAGGTTTTTGGTGCTTCCTAAAGTTGAGATCAGTCTCTTTACCACCGGTTGAAGCCCATCCTATCGAGGCACAACTAAAACCACACAGATTACTCTCAAAACAGGCCAAAGTCTATACCAGTGCTTGGGTAGTGAGATAAACTTTAAAACAAACAATCAAAAAAACCCCCATTAACTGTGGAAGAATTGCATTTGGTGTAGATGTAGCAGCTGTCCTATCTCATCCTAGTGGATGAAGTAGTAATCACCTGAAGCAATTGGCATGTTCTGGGTGCATATCCATGGGCCTCTGTCGAGTGAGAAGTTGCCTGGGGTTGCAGGGCCATGCAGAAAGAGCTGTGCCCTTACCCTGGACAGGCTGTGAATTGCCTACCAACACCTGCAAACCACAGCCTGGAAATCACCTGTATGAATGAATTTGTTTAAAATGCAGCCTGACTTGAAAGCCTTGTCACGATTGCAGCAGCAAAAGTTACATACATAGCTAAACACTTAGAATGAGGAGAAATGGTCTGACTGTTGTGGAGAGTAGATGGTATAACAGCTTCCTCACCCCTAAGTTTTCTTCTGGCATAGCAGACTTGCCTGTATCTCAGGGTACACAAGAGAGGAGTGAGCTGTTCAGGATAGCTTAGTGTTTCTCTTGAGAGGAAAAACTAGCTTGCAATATTTATGTTTGTGAATTTATGTATCTTGGAAAAGGATGTTGAAGAAGGGGAAAAAGCTTAGCTTGCAGAAAGATGGTTTTCGAGGGATTATAGTAACTTTTTGAATTTTTTTCTTGATGTTTGCAACTTGTTGTGGGATATGTATAGATCTGCACCTCCCCATCTCCAGTTTATTGTACTGGAATATCTTTAAGCTGAAAGAAAAGGTTTGTTACAGCAGCTCATCTGAACTCTATAGAACTTGAAAACTTAGTGACAAGTGAATGAGAGTACTAGAAGAGCCCTGATGATCTCATAACAGTAAGTCTTTTCATTATAGGTTTCTAGGTCTTGTCTGTGTGCAGTAGAAACTTATGATTATATTAGGAGAGAGAGAGTGTTTTTAAATAATTTCCTTTTTTGAAACATAACATTTACTTCAGTGTACCTGCAGGTTTTTTAGGGATAACTTACCATATTGTGAGAACTGTAGCTGTATGCTCTGAGAAAGTGGATAAAACCCATTAGGGTGTGTGCATGGGAGGGACAGGGAGAAGAGTGATTAATGATTAATCAGACAAAAAGCAACTTTGTAATAACAAAAGCACATCATAAACTTCTTTCGTGCTTTTATCTGTTAAGAATTATCTTTACATAAGTGATAAATCAGCTTCTGATTTGAATGGAATAATCTTTGTTCTGTTATTATGTTTGGAGACTTAATTTATACCAGTCTCTGCCATCAGCTTTAAAAGGAATCTTTTGTTCTCTGTTCCTTTAAATGTGCATAGAGATGGTGAATGCCTCCATTAGTAATTACATGCAGCTTGCTTTTTGGGCATAAACCCCAAGAATATTATTGTGGAATGGATAACCATAAAGTGGCAGTTAGACTAAAAAATTCCATATGCCAACAATATGGTGTATACCACTCTTCTGGAAAACTTCACATATGCTTTCTGCTGCATAAGTGAATTACACCAGTGAGGGAGGAGTTGTTAAATCCATATTAAGGTCCAACATTTAGCAATTTATTCTTGTTCCTGACTTCTGTAACTTTAGTGTTGTGCAGTTTTGCTTTGTGCTTTGGAAAAAGAAGATATTTCTCTCCACATAGTGGTATTGGACTCTAGGCATGTAATTCCTTTTATGGAGTTTAATAAAATAATGAACCAAATAAAACATGGTTGAGTATGTTTTACACTTAGAAATGTGTAGATTCAGAGCATAAGTGGGGTAATTTACAGATGTCTTCCCGTTCCCAATATAGTTGAAGTTTGGATTGATGAAGCCTTTGAGAGGACTGGGGGGGGGCAGAACCAAGCAGTGATTTTTTTTTTTTTTTTTAAAATGCGTTAGCAAACATGTGGTGTTAATGCTAGTTACTGGAAATGATGCCTGAAACTGTTAACTGGTTGTTGCAAATGCTAGGGTGTGTTTCTTGTTCCAAGTCTGCTACAACTCTTAAATAAAAGCCAAATGACACTTTTTTTGGCCAATTAGTTTTCCAAAGGAGAGAATAGGCCAGTCCTAGTCAGTCCTTGCCTTGAGTACTGCTTAATTTTGATAGTGGCTTCACATACAGCTAAGACTAGCTTTTTATTCCTACTTCTCTGTTGTACAGCTTGCGTGTGTTGTTCCTAAGCTCTTGTGTCTGACTGCCTTATTTTACTAAGTTTTACTGGCTTTGTATCTTTTGACTTCAAATATGAAAACAAAGTAATAGTAACATCAATCTTCTGCTGCCATTTCTTGCTCTGAAAAGCAAGTCAGACTGGCAAACTAGACCTTAAGAAACATTGCAGTGTAATGTGGTTTTGTGTGTGTTTTTTTTTTTAGTGACATAAATTCTATTCTATCATTTGCTTAGTCAAATACTGAGAAGCAATTCTTCATACAGAACTTGCCTCTGTGGCCATGGTTCTTAATTCCTGCAAAATGCTAACCTTCCTGGCATTTATCTTTAAACACAGCAATAGGAGCTCTTACTGGGGAGCATTGTTATCTAATTTGAACAGTAAAGTATCTTCTTTATAACTATTTAACTGTTATGAGTGCATATACTAAATTAATTGTAATGTTTAACTGTATAATTTATTCCTCTTTTTTATGACATCAGGCAAGACAGAATTAACCCCAAATAATGTCCTGTAATTGTAGTCTAAAGTAACAGCTGCTGTTGATGCATGGAAATGCATCACCATAGATGAGTGGTTCTTGCAACTATCTGCGTTTCAGAAGACACTTTGTGGATATAGGATGACTTGCTGCATGGAGAAGTAAAATGAAGGCTGGGTCATCTTTTCAGTTATAAATATTTCACCAATAATTATTTCCTTTAAATGTGAGCCTAGCATGAGCTCACAACTGAATCGGGGGGGAGGGAGGGGGGAATTGTATGTGCATAATATTTGGAAGTAGGTCTAGTTTGTCCCTGTAGTAATTTCCGGCCCTAGTGCATTTGTAAGAATATGAAAAACTGGACAGAAAATCGGAGAGGGCAAATCTATCCTCTGTTTACTTGGCCTAATAATTCAAGTCTACTGAGGTATGAATTATGTTTGCCCCTATTGTGAGACTAGAACCAAAGTTTTCTGTGAAAATGTACTGAACAACTCACTTTGGAACAAATCTCTTATTCTGAAATAATGTTCTGATGCTTCAAAGTAATTATTTACATTATGAATAATGATCAATGGATAACAATACTGGCTGATGAAGGGGGAAAGAAGGAAAAAAAAAAACAAAACCCCTCTTAACTCCCAAAGGCTTTCCATGATTACTGAAACTGTCAGCTTGTATTGACTCTTAAATGATGATGATCTCAGTAACTCTCTTGCTGAGAGGACGTGTGTTGGAACAGTTTCCCAGTACCCTGGTAGGGTAGGAGACTGATGATTCATGTCAGGGTTCTCCAGTAAAGAGTGGAGAACAGAAACAAGCCATTCCTGTAGAAAATTCACGTGTCTTGTTGCTTTTGGCTTAGAATCCTTATGAAGAGACCTTTTGTAATAAAACTGCATTACATTTTCCATCAATGGTTACACCCACAGAATAGTGAATGTAACCTGATCTTTCACTGAGGATAAGTTTTCCTTGTGCTAAACTTTCAGTGTGTCTTGGGGACCTGGGGTTGCTGAAGGCGGATCTTGTTGGTAAAGATTGCAGTAAAGAAGGTATTGAGTACCTCTGCCTTTTCCAGTCTGTCACCAACCGCCCCCCCCCCCACCACCTATTCAGCAGTGGGCCCACATTTTACCTAGTCTTCGTTTTGCTGCTGCTATACTTAAACAAGCGTTTTTTGTTGTCCTTAATGTCCCTCACCAGGTAAAATTCTAGATAGACTTTGGGATGGACCCCACTCCTGCATGCTCAGGTGGTCTCTGTATTCCTCCAGAGTCATCTGCCTCTTGTGTGCCTACTTTTCATGTCAGCTTTGTCAGGAGCATTCTGTTCATCCATGCAGGCCTCCTGCTCATCAGGGTGAACCATTCTGAGTGAGGTGATCCTTGAAAATCAACCATCTCTCCAGAACCTCTCTTCCTTCTAAGATTGTATCCCATGGGATTTTTCCAAGCAGATCCCTGAAGAGGCCAAAGTATCTTCTCCTGAAGCCTGGGGTCTGATTTGTCTTGTTTTTTCCTTTCAGGATCCTGAATTCCACCATCTCATGGTTACTGCAGCTAAGGTTGCACCTGACCTTTGCATTCCCAGCCAGTTCTTCCTTGTTTCTAACAACAGAGTGCCTCCTCTCTATGGCTTACCTGTCTGTATCTATCTATTAATGAAATACGGTATTTAGAGCTTACAGTGTGTGATAGGAAAAGTACGGTATACCTCATTGCAGTGGAGGTAAGCAATTTTCATATTAAACTGATTTTCTGTGATGGCCTAAGAAGGTTTGACTTAAGCAACTGTCATGCTTGATCTTTGTCCTCAGGTAAATATGATGCATAAACGAAATGACGAATAACAGAAATGAGAAAAAGTACTGGTTTGGCTAGTTTTACAAGCTTTATGCTTGGATATCTTTGTGTATGCAGCTTAAAATGTCTGGGTATGCTGCAACTGGACTCACTGCTCTACAAACTAGAGTTGTGACAGTTTTCAGTCATTTGGTTAGGATACAGTAAACCTTGTATGGTAATTCCAAAGTTGTCAACGTGTTTTAACTGTCCTAAAAGGTACAGATTATTTCAAGGCAGTCTCGGGTCAGTTTAGCAATAGGTAAAGACCAAAAATCTTGTTCTGTAATGAATGTAAATGCATTTGCAGTTCTTAAGGATATTCAGGAGTACTTGATACTCTTGTGATTATCTAGCAGTGTTTATCTTGTGTGTTTACCCAGCAATGCATCTTTTTAAAGTATGTGATAGAAAAGATTGCTTTTTGTCTTTTTAATGGACACTGATGGCAGTACCAGACTGTGTTCTTTTCAATGTTTATCTTCTGTTTGTGGGAATAGTAAAGTATACAAGTATTAAACTTGAACTGCATTTTAGTAGCTGCATCTTTGCATGAACTAGAGAGACAAATCTGTCCCTTCTTAAATGCTGAAGAGTACATAAGAAAATAGCTATAGAAACTAGTTTCTTTAACAGGTATAGTCACAGAAGTGCCAAAGTAGCAGTATAAGAGATTGTGGTTATTTCTGTAACCCCTGAGTTGGTGAGGAGCTCTCTGGACTGTACTGGCTAAGTGTCACCTTAGCTAAGATGTTGTGTGATGGCAAACAGTAATGTCTGTTCTCTTCTTTTTTTTTTTTTTTTTTTTAAGTCTCATCAAATAGTTGCTATGTAATGTAAGGAGCAGATGCATCAAAATGGGAAGCTTATTAAAGGCTGAACCGGGAAAGTCTGTATTAACTTCCTTGCCCATTGTAGTCTTTCAGCCATTTTCTGGGTATCAGCTCTTCGGCTGCAGAAGAGTCTGAAGATTCTTCCTGTCAAGCAGGGAAGCTATTAAAATCTGTCATCTGGAACTTCAGTTATTCCAGCTGAGTTGCTTCTTCTGCCATCTTCAAACCTTTTCCTGAGTTTGGAAGAGGCTGCATATTGCAACTGCTTTTGAGGAGGAAAGCATTAATAGAACTTTCTCTTCTTACACAGGCCTTATTTTGTTTGCCTGCAGAAATACTTCCTTGGAATGAGCAGAAACAGACTTCAACTAGACTGATAGTACACATGACAGCCAGATAACTTGTAAGTTGCAAGAGTTTTTGGGTGGATTTGGTTCCTGGTGACCGCAAATTCAGTTAATTTTGAAAAAAATTGACCTGCTACGAGTAAAATATCTATCTATGCATAGGTAACAAATAGTTAAACTGTTAATCTCAAAATGGGATATAGTAGTACATAACTGAATGAAACAATTAGTGCAAAGGTTTAGCTGTATGCAAGCTGGCATGTTCAACCTTTCTATTTAAATATGGGAAGCTTGTCAGTTGCTAGCATATCCATGCAGTCATCTAAACTTGCGTAGGAGAAGTTTTTAACTGAAGTGTGTGATGTACTGAATGATAAACCTCAAGATAAACACTATAAAAAAATGCTGCTTCAAGCACCTAGCCAGAAGTTACTGGGAAGGTTACTTTCCTTGTATTTATTTGCTTTTAAAAATCTTACTTTTTTCATAGCTTTGCTCTAGTTTTGTGGGTTTTTTTGCACCAGGGGAGGTTTAGATTGGACATCAGGAAAAATTTCTTTACGGAGAAGGGTTGTCAAGCATTGGAACGGGCTACCCAGGGAAGTGGTTGAGTCCCCATCCCTGGAGTTATTTAAAAGACCTGTAGATGAGGTGCTGAGGGACACGGTTTAGTGGTGGAATGGCATTCTTAGGTTAACGGTTGGACTTGATGATCTTAAAGGTCTTTTCCAACCTAAACGATTCTGTGATTCAATGAAAATTGGTCTCAAAAGATGTTTCCCATTTCAGCCTCTGAATGTGTATACATGTGTCTGTACTTCAGCTGAGTCTTCAAAAGCTGATTTGATTATAAAAAGGTTACAAAAACACTTGATACTTGAAAGAAAACTTATTTTCAAGTGAAAAAACACTTTCTTAAATTACTGCCTAACTTTTACAAGGTTTTAGGTAAGAGAACAAGTTAGTAAACTGACTAGTGTTTGAACTACACTAAAAATCACTTTCACAAGTCCCCCTGTCTTTGTAGCTTTTACAGCATAATAGTTGTGCTGAATAACAGATATAAACAAGTGGAGTTTCTTTTGAAATCCTGAGTAGTAGTGAAAAGGTCACTTATTATTTAGCTTGCCCTGATAGAATGACAAAAAAAATTGGATTGTGAAGGGCTGGTAATGGCCAAACAACTGACTTGTGTGTAGCAACTGAAAAAGTGCTGCTTGGTTCTTTGTCACACTTCTGAAAAGTTCCCTTTTTCTCAAAAAATCAAGGGGTGGGGAGTGGGAACCTCACTAAAGTTTAGCTGGGTTTCAGCTTGACTTCAGTCTTTTTCTGGAAAAGAAAAAAGGTAATAGCATAGGATTTCTTTTCAAGTTAATGCTGGAGAAAACCTGCATTCTTTAGCACTCTGACTAGACTCCACTTGGCGCTTGAGCTGTCAGACCAGCTGAGCCCACCCCAGCCCCCATGCAGCAGGAAGGAATGTATTTTTCTCTTAATCTGATTTTTTTTTTAATCTTCCCAGCTTGATATCAGTGATTATCGGTTCAAAGCTATAGAATATACAGTGTTTTATCTCTAAATTGCAAGCTAATGTCTGGCATAACAATTTTGCTCTGGCAATTTGGGGGGCGGGGGGGGCAGCTGGAGTCTCTGACTTCTCCAATTACTCAGGATAGTGGAATACTAAAGAGGCTTCATGACCCTGAAGTAGTCACCAGCTGCTACGAAGAGCTGTTGCTTAGCCTCTGTCATGGCAGATTTTTTACATAGTTGTTTTGCACTTTTTTCCTTGCAAAGAGCAAATGTTCCTGCACATTGCTTGTTAGTATTAAATATTTTGGTGATGCTGATAACTAATCTTGTTACTGTGTGGTAATGGAGGAAGTAAGCTGTGAGGGGGTTTGTAAACTTGATGGATCTAACTTGTGTTTTCACAATTGAGTGTGATTTCTTTCTTCAGACAGGTTTTCCAGTTAGCTTGTTAGCTGGCCCAAAACCTTGTATTTCTGTTTCATATAGTACAACAGTTGCTCAGAAGAGGGGTTCTCTTTGTTCCACTGCTTTTAAATTTGGAGCAATTTCCTCAAATAGGACAAAGTGTTATTGGAGACAAGTGTAGCTTCCTGTTATAGGAGATGCTATTAGTCAGATTTGCAGCAATAATGCTGTTTCTCTTTTCAACCATATCCTTGTCACAGGTAAAGGAACTACATCTAAACATGCTTACAAAGATTTAAAGGATTTTTTGTTAATTTCTATTAAACTTCTAAGAGGACTTAAACAGAAATGGTACTATCATGTCTCAAAGGTACAAATAACTTCTCAATTATATACTCTCAAATGTTGGTGGCACTTTAATATCCTTATTCTGCTGTGGACTTGACTTGTCAACATTCTTCCAATGTGACACAGCAATGGTCTGCTGTTTTATGTGGACTGGAAAATGTCATGTATTTGTACAGTGCCTGGGGCAATGGAGCTCTAAAATGCGAACAAATTCTAGTGAAAAAACTTCTGCTGAAAGAAGTTGAACTTTCTGAGGTCTCTTTATGATTGTGTCAAATTTAAAGAATAACTTTTAAGACAAGTTTATAGAGGCTTTACTTCTATACAACTTCAAACTAATGGTTACTAGGATTATTTTTTTTGCATGCAAGAGGTGAAGCCAGATTTTGGGCAGCTTTGCCAATCACGGGAACTTAAAGTAAGCAGTTTTAGCCTAGATATTTGCATGTACTGGACTGTAATCTTCAAATTGCTTGTGTATACTACCTAATTTTCCCCCTTTTGTTTCAACTGAGAATAGTTACAGAGCTACACTGAAAAAGTCTGTCCATCCCATCAAGCATGTTCAGGTGCTACTGTCTACACTAATAGGGCCAAACGAGTCCATTGGTACAAAGAAAAGTCCCACAGGTTTCAATATTATGTGAAGTAAGCTTTCCAGTATGGGCTGTAAGAGTAATGCATTCATAATGCTTTAATTGGGTAAGCATAGAGAAGTAGACTGTAATGTGTATTAAAGTTAGTCCAAAGCACTGGTTTAGTAGGCTGGCTCCAGCACTGTATTGGGTGAAAATAGGTTTTAATGGCTGCATGTAGACTGTAAAAATAGCTAAGAGCAGATTTTACTCAAGATGGTATGGAAGACAGTAAAAATTCTCACTTTGAGAATTCACTTATTTAATTCATTCTACAGACCTAATTTCTCAAAGGAACCACTGGCAACTAGAATTAGTTAGACTATACTACTCTTATTGGTTATGTCACCCTGTAGTAGAAGACTCTGACTACACTAGTAACATCTGCTGCTATACCATAGTTTATTAGCCTTTACCATTTAATCCCTACAATGAATAATTTGCTTTCTTAGTGTGAGTCAAGAAATAAATAGCAAATGCTCTTGAAAGTAGTTGTGTTTAAAGTTTTTTTTTTTTGGATGTTGTAAGTAGTTTGTTACTTGACCACATAGTAAGCTTAAGTTTCATTAAAAACTAATTTTAACAGTAAGTCTTCATCTAACTCAGAACTAATGCCAGATCAGACGCTACTTTATCTGACTTTTAATACCCTCTAGCAGCTATTTCTGCTGAGTGGCTGCTTTGTAATAGTTTGCAAATTCTTTGTGATGACTCTGCACATAAGCACGTCAGCACGTCTTCTACGTGCTGAATTCCTTGCAGATCTGGTATAAGTGGTCACAAGTACTGAAAGCAAAATTAAGCTGGAAAGTAATCACATAATATCAAGTTTCTGACACACTTATGTTTCTAACAGTGCTGTAAATGAGCACCGTCCCTTGGAAAACAGCCCACCATTTTTAGTCCTTATTCTATTTAATATAACTAGATATTGTTGTAGCCAATTAAAACATCATATTTAACATGCAAGCAATGATTTACACCATTAACTTATTGTACACTTGAATTAACTGTTAGTCAAGTAGAATGAGACTTCTGAAAGACAAATTGTCTGATATGCTACAGAAAGTGGATGATCACTATGACATACCATGTTAGTATATGTCTTCCTGGTGAAGAAACATTTACTGTGAGAGAGAGGGCTTATGCCAAAAGGTGACTGCTGCGAGTTTCTGTTGCTTGAACCATATATGAGTGAACACACGAAGATACTTTTAATGCAATATTAAAAACTCAGTGGAAAATGTTATTTTAGCAATAAAGCTAATTTCAGATGAGTATGTTTCCATAGAGGGAAACACTAGGATTAAACAAAGTCAGTGAGGGACAGAACTCTTATCTAGTTCCTGCATTTGCTTGTTTACTTAAGTAAATAGATTAAGGTAGCATCTCTTATGTATTCTTTCTCTGCCTCAGTACATTGTTTAGCACTAAAACCATTTAGTTTTTGTAACCCATCAAGGTAATGGAAATAAATACTTGCTTCACAGGGCTGTAGATAAATAAACCAGCACTTAGAACAAGCAGATGAGAACGAGTTCACTAATTTGGAACAGTGTCATGGGAAGAGGTGGGGCAAATTGTTATAAGAATTTCATAACTGCTTAGAATGAAGGGTGGTCTCATGACAGTGGCTTTGGTAAAATAGTTACTTTTAGAATATGTTAAAGTGTCATGTAAATGGTGGGGTGCTGAGTATACTTCTGTTTATCTACTAATAAATGCATTGCCCCTATCAAGTGCTAAAAGTGAGTCTTTATTCTGATTTCTTGTGTCTTAAAACTAATGATGATAGGTATTCCTCCTCCCCCTGCTATCAAAGGTGTTCAAAACTGCTTTTTCTTATGATGATAAACTTTGTCTTCCTTCAGGAAACTGTTACTGTCTTGAATTTAGAAAAAATCTTGTTACTCTGGAACCACTCATGCTCTAGAAGGGAGTTCTTAAGGGAACTAGAGCTGACCTTCCTGTGGAAGAGGGAAAATCAGTGTTGAACAGTCTGGTATTCAGAAGTCAGTACAAGTTTGCATATAACAAAGATCCTAAAATTCAGTGTCTGGTAGCCAACCTGCATTTTCAATTGTGGTACATTAAAATTCCTCATGTAGTTAACAATGCCTGTCAAATGAGCAGTGTTTCTTAAAAAGTAAAAGGAGTTATAAAAAGTTCAACAGGTTTTGTAGTTAATTAAATATCAAAGTGAAGTTAAGACATTTATTGTGGACATCTGCCTTGTACCTGACTTAGTCAGACATCTTGGAAACTTGAGAGGAAGAAACTTCTCTGCTGTTCTGCATCTGAAACTTACTCAAGAAGTAACAGAATACATATTAACTCATCTTTACTTTTTTCAGCTCCTTAAATATTTTCTGTGCTAACGTATGGATAAGTGAAATAGCAATTTAATAACATTGTTACAGAGACCACCAACTGAGCTTGTCATTCTGATGAAGAAAAAAACAGCCTGGGGAGAAAGTCTATTACTACTTATGTGAAGCTATAGCAGCTTGGGTTGGTTTAGAGACTCTGTGCAGTATACTGTTTATCTATGTTGGAAACAGGCCACTCTGCTGTATGTGGGAAGAAATCTTTCTTCCACTTACGATCTATGAACTTCCTATGGTGAGGCTTTTTATTACTTTGTTACAAAGAGTCAAAAAGGCTTAATCTTAAGTAAATTTTCTAGATATTTAACACTTGGAAGGCTGGGGGCACAAGATGCATCTCCATTCCTGGGGGCACACGGGCATGGGATCCTCATCAACAAAAACTCTTTCCAACAAGCAGATATTAGCAGACTGTTAAAGATGATGTAAACCTAACAGCAGCATCATGGGGTTTGGTTGCTTGCTTTTCAGATGAGTATCTGAATAAGGAGAGAATTTAGCTCTATGATATCAAATGTGCTATCTTTTAGTGCAGTACTAATCTGTGTATACATCTGCAGCAGGATTTTTATTAAGAGGTGCTCTGAAACTTAGTAGTGATTCACAGGTACGTGGAAATGAACTGGAAGAGCTTTTAGAGTTAGTCTGCATGCTGTTTGGTATGAGGCACTTTCCTCAGACTTCCTTGTAAGGTAAAAGTAGCTAGCTGGAGCTGTGAATCTCATTTGTAGAGGTCAATTGCTGTCTCTTATTTTTCCAGGTGAGTTTTGTATATGTTCAAAGGTGAGAGCTGACTTATGTTACTTGACTGGAGTTACAATGTCTTAAAGTAGTTTTAACTCAGAAGTACTGGTTTAGAAGAAGCTCTTCTATTCATAAAAGAACTAATTTCCAAATTATAATATTTCTGTAAAAAGTCTCACATAATCAATATGTGCTTTTTGTTTCCTTCATTATGCATACTGTAATTTGCTAAACCATCCGAGCCTCAGCTCTATGCTGGTAACAGAGTTAGTAGACAATAGCAGCATGAATAAAAGTCTTTTGGTACCCAAATGATGTCACTTTCTAGCATCCATATGGTTCTTGTTTCATAGTTATGTATTTTACTTGGACAGCAGGATTTCCTTAGCCTCAAGCCAATTGAATTCATCTTAATCATGAGTGTAGACAGGTAGGTCAGTTTGCTGCTATTAGGGACCAGATGGCTGGAGTGTTGTAATTTACTTGACTTAGTGCCAGATGACTTTGAAATTGTACCTTGCTATGCCTGGAATGCAGTCTCCAGGGTAATAATAAGAAAACCAGGAGCCAGTATACAGCTTCCATATTAACTGAAAGGCAAAGTAGATAGGCTCTGATTCAGCAGTCCCTTTAGGTGCATTCCTGGCTTGAAGGACAAGTGGTCCTGTTGACTCATGTCACTGGTAGTATATGTGCATTGTTTGTTTGGTGTAAACTAGAAGCAGGAAGAAAATTCAGCTGCATATTTCTTTGCACTTCTCGGTCTCTAATTGCATTGGCCTATTCTCCTACAGATAAGTAGAAAAACTTAAAGCCTCTTAAAAGAGTGTTAAACTTGCTAATTGCAAGTGGCATGTCTATCCCAATTATAATTCAAAGCAAGGTGAGAGTGGAGTGATGAAGAAATTGGAAATTTGCTTTGTTAAATGCTTCCAAGAGAGCCTTTGAAGGAAAAAGATCAAGTTCAGTGTTTTAAAAAGTTGTATTATTGTACCTTTTTAGAACTGACTCTTTTCAGTCTTATTGGATGAGAAGGATTAGACTGTGAAGTGTAACCTGTAAACCTGTTCTCTTAAATTTTTTAAAAAGCACTTCCACATTACTTGTCTCTTCTATTAACAGTTTGCTGAAAGTTCTATCTTTATTGGAAGCTGTTTGTGTCATCTGATGATAATGTGAGTGACTTGTGAAATTTAGGTGTGACCAAGAAATGTCATTATGTACCCCAAAGCTTTATATCTCTCATCTGGCAAAACTTTATGCTTTGCTGCTATGCCAGGATGTATGCAATTCTGTTTTGCTAACATTTACCACATGGATTATGGTAGCCAAGAGTCAGGGCATAATTAAACAACATTCACTCCAACAGCTGTATTTCTAAGAAAGAGCTGAGCGAAATAGCTTGAAATGCCAACAACTGGATCTGCTTGATACTGTAAATAATAACAGAACATAGGTTGCAAACAAAATACTGTGACTGACAACAATGAAGGTAAACAGCTAAGTCCTGTTTGCTTCTCCTTTGCTGTAAGAGCTCCTTCCAAAAAGCTTTCCATGTAATTTGGCTTCAATGACTGCTTTCACAAAGGGAAAACTGAACAATTGTGAGGTAGTTATTGAGCGCTTGCCACTTTTGAACAGACTGAGACAAACTGTCTCTGAACTCAGTTTGAGATAAAGGACCTGCTTTCTAGGCCTTCAATAGATAAGCCTTGTGGGGAGGGATGAATTCCATGAAAGGTATAGGGTACAAAATTGGATACCATTAACTTCAGTCATCATTTCCCTTATATTGTCATGTGGGCATAAGACCCTCTCAGTCTGTCACCTGAATTCAAAATTCTTTTCACAAAGACTTAGTTATCTCTGTCCGTGTTGTATTTTTCAGTCTGGACTGAAATGTACATCATCTATGCCAGCAAGGAGTAGGCATAAACTTGGTGTGACTTTGGCTTGCTTCTAGCTCTGCTTGGTGGATTGTTTGTAGTCTTGAAATCTAGGCCAGTTTTAATTTCTTGAACTGTGGGGTGGGGGGAAAGGACTGGCAACTCTGTCTTGAGATGGATTCTAGACATGGATATGCAATGTAGAAAATGCTGTCACTGTAGAGTTATAGCAAATACCTAAGATTATTTTTTCAGGACAGACATCTAAAGAAGTTGCAGAGAACATCATGGAACTGCACTGATGTACAACAAATTTCTGATGTGAGATTTAACACTCCCACTGTCGTGTCACTGTTCTTCCTGGAAGCTTGAAAACATTGAAGAACACTTAAACCAGCATCTGGTTTTTAATGTGTGATGGCTTATGGTAAAGTTGCTTTTACAGCCTACAGACTAGATCGCTCTGAGTAGTACTTTGATTTGTCAAGCAAAACTCATACTGTAGCTTACTCATTGGGAGAAACCTGGGGCTCTTCTAGTGTTATAGACAGGGCTGTATGTGTTCACTGGATGATGGTGAAGGAATATTCTTAGGCTCCTTGCTAAAATGACAGATGTTTTAAATCATCTTCTGGTACACTGCAGGAACTAATTCTTCTAGGGTCTTCCTTTTTAACTGGGGAAATCATATCAGCTGCAAGGAAAACTTTACTTCCAGCATTTGGCAAATAGTCAAATTGGTATTGTCGATATAGGCATTCAGAAGAATCTTTGTTTAAAAAGGAAAAAACTGAGAAAAACGCCTCCAAACAATAAACTTAAGTCTCTCACCTTAAATATTTGTGTGTTTTATTCTGTATGAGGCATGCAGTTTGTACTTTGAAACTTCCAGAAGTTAACAGGACTAGATATTACTGGGTGTTTGTGGTGTCTTCATTTAAACAAACTCCTGGAGAATTATTATTTCCCCTTCTCACTGAACAGCTGTTCTTTGCTTTATCCAGCAGGCTAAGATGATGGGAAAGGGACCTTGTGGGGTGCTCATGTCTTGTCTTCCCTGCAGTAGAAGCAGACGTGACAAAAAGCTGCAAAACTTATTATAAGGAAAAACCTCAGTCTGATAAGAAAGTTTTCCTCTTGCTTTTCCATGGAGAAAATACTCCCCAGCACGAAGCTTGAAACCTACTGATCTACTAATCAGTGGCAGATAAGAGTGCATGAGACCTACAAGCAAAGTTAAAAGCCAAAAGCAGCAGGAAATCTCAGTTTCCTCGTTCTTCTAGCTGCATTCCTAGTAGGCTTTTCAGTGGCCATGTATGCCCTCTGACTTGTGTGTGTCCCATTCCCTCTAAATTTCTAGACTTGACAGCCTCTTGTTCATTGTTGTTAAGTAGCAGGGAGGTAGCTCATTCTTTTATCTCTATTCAACTGATTTGCCTCTAATCTCCCAAAGATAATGGAAATTAAGATGGATGGTAGAAGTTGTACTATGAAACTGCCTTGGTAAGTTTTGCTTGAGAGCTTTCCTTCCTCTGTGCTGCTCTGAGCAGGTACAGTATTCAATACTGTGTTAACCAGGTTTCCCAGATAGTTGTTAGAATCATAGAATCATTAAGGTTGGAAAAGCCCTCCATGATCATAAAATCCAACACCACCATGCCTACTAAACCCTGTCCCGAAGTGCAACGTCTAATGTTTTTTGAACATCTCCAGAGATGGTGACTCTGCCACCTCTCTGGGCAGCCTGTTCCAATGCTTGACCACTCTTTCAGTAAAGAAATTTTTCCTAATATCCAATTGAAGGCTCCCCTGATGCAACTTGAGGCCATTTCCTCTCATCCTATTGCTAGTTACTTTGGAAAGGAGACTGACACCCATCTTACTGTAACCTCCTTTCAGGTAGTTGTACAGAGCCATAATGTCTGCCCTCAGCCTCCTCTTCTCCAGAGTAAACAGCCCCAGTTCCCTCAGCTGCTCCTCATAAGACTTGTTGTCCAGACTTTTCACCAGCTTTGTTGCCCTTCTCTGGTCATGCCGCAGCAACTCAATATCCTTCTTGAACTGAGGGGCCCAAAACTGGACACAGGATTTATGGTGCCAACTCACCCATGCTGAAAACAGTGTTCTGTATTAGCATGAAGCTTGACAAGCCTTCTGTCTGAAATGAGGAATGTGTAGATATTGCATCTGAAGGGGGGGAAAAAAAAATCTTCATTCCCTTGGCATTGGATCATGGAGAAGGTAGAGTTGAGTGAATCTTTACCTTATGTTAAACTGCAGTGTGTCTGAAAAGTGCTTAGCCCATGTAAAATTCAGCCTGAAGAAACCGGATCTTATTAAAACAAAAAGAAAGAAAACAAAACAACCCCCCTAACCACAAACCTAAAAAGGAAAACCCACAAAACTCATTTGGGGTTGTGTATATTTAGTTATGAATGTGGCTTCGTGTTTTGAGACTCTGCCTGTTAAATGGTATGTGGAGTACATTTGTTCTTTACATTCCATCTCTATACCTTTGCTACAAATGCAAGAGCAACTTATGGAAAGGTTAGTTAATAGCTATGTAAATAAGAAATGGTTTCTTTTGAGCCACCAGGGTTTACATTTAAACAGATTCAGTGAGTATGGGCCGTATCAGTGCTTAAAATACGGTAATAAGTCCTTCCTTCTAGAAAGGTAAGGGACCTTTTTAATTGAGGCCCTGTGGGACCTGCCTGAAATCTTGTGTCCTGTCTGTGTGCTGTTATAGTGCTGAGGATATTGGAATGAGTATTTCTGCTTTGTGACAGACTTGGAAGATAAATGATCTGGTTTTGGAGTTTAGGATAAAGACTTGCCTGTTTCAGGGAAGTTTTGAGGTTAAAACTCCCCACAAAAAAATTAAAATGGGAATTAACTCATATCCTATATGTTACCTTCTTTTGAAGAGTAAAGATACTAGCTAGGCATAGCAAAGAATGTCCATATATGTCTGTGTGTATAAATGTATAAAATGGATGTATAGTGTGTGTATATATGTCTAGGTGATAATCCTTCTTTGAGCAGTGAGATATATCCTCTTATAGAAGACACTTGTGCTTTCCGGATTGAATGAAGAAATGCATAAAACTAGAAGTAACTTACATCAGTCATCAAGCGTGTTGTAACTTGAGCAGAAATGGTTTCTTGGTTGCTTCTGACTGGCTGTTCAATATAGAATAGCAATAATTGTTAGAATGACTATCAACTTGAAGCTGTCCTCCCCTCCCTTTCTTTAGAAACTGTATATCCTCTGAAATATTATTTTTAAAATATACTGAACTATATGCAGATTGGCACAGCTGCAAGAGATGTAAATCTTGAGGGCAAGGGCATTTCCTCCCAGTGGTTCTTTGGAAATAAAGTATTACTCTGTTTTCACGTGGTGATGGCCCTCTGTCTGAACAACATGTAATCCAAAGTTTATGCAAATTACCCCTTTTCTGTGTATCTTTATCATGCATGTGTGCATACAGATGTGAGAAATGTTAAAAAAAAAAAAAGTCTCATGAGCACAATGAAATAATTAGAACAAAGCAGGCCTACTCTCTGGTGGGTCTTGTAACCCTGACCCAAGAAACGGGGCATGAGATACATTTATAACTGTGGTCCTGGGGCCTTGCCATGAAGTTTAGGAGTCAAAGCACCAGTGCAATGCTGTGCGCTAGGAAGGAGCGTGGCTGTTACTGAGCCTGCAATGACCATAAGAGACAGAAACCTATCATGAAATTGAAGATCTTTAACCTCCTCTCTGCTTTTCCCTTCATTACCTGTAAATATCTATGTGACTACTTGTGTATGTAGTACTAAAAAAAAAAAAAAAGTCTAGACTGACTCTGTGTTTGAACCAAATAAAATACTCAGGCCAATGTACTTCTGTAAAGCCTCTCTGAAAAGGACCAGACTAGGGAGACAAAGTTTTTAGCAAGTGGCATAAATTTGCAAGGAAATGGTGCTTTGGGAAGGCTGTACAGCGTTAGAATTGGCAAGTGGAGGCTGTACAGCATTAGAATTGGCAAGTGCTGTGCATACTGGCACACTACAACTTCTGTCAAAAACCAGCAAATCTTTAAACACCAGCTGATCGGGGATTTTCAGGTCTATCTTGCCTAGCTTGAGCGGGCCTGGCAGCTCTTGACACAAAGTAGTGTCTGGGTTAAAGACCTTCTGCTTTGTGATGCCTTTCTGAATAGCTTATTCAGCTGGAAAATACAGTGAACAAAGGAGCTGGAAATATTTTGTCAAGTTGGTGATCTCACAGTCCAGAGAGCCAGCTACCAATTATAAAGACTTCTATTGTATAACACAAGAGCTAGTATATAGAAAACTCCAGATCTTACTCCATCTCTTTCTTTATTAGCTTCTGCATAATTATTTTTGCCTAAAGGATGGTGTGAATGTGGATGTGGGCTGTATTCTCAGTAATTAACCACATTTTTGTAATAGACTAGGTTGAATAGCAAAATGGGGGAAATTTTTTTTTAACTCTGAACTTGATTTCTAACTTGTGGGGATTAGGAGGGAGGGAAGCTTACAGAATTCACAGTGATTAAGTTTTTACAACTAAGTGTAGCAAACATAGTATTGTTTGTATGGAGAGTGAGAAGAGGGAAAAGTCCACATACACAGCACCCCGGCCCTTGTTAATTTAGTAGAGATGCTGGCAGGAAACAAGGTATGATTTCTAAAGCATTAGGCTAATCACAGTGTATAGTTGTATGGGTTTGTGTGGCAAGGTTTTGGTAGCAGGGGGGCTACAGGGGTGGCTTCTGTGAGAAGCTGCTAGAAGCTTCCCCTATGACTGATAGAGCCCGTCAGGCATGGGGGTAGCACCTCTGGGATAACTTATTTAGGGAGGGGGGGGAAGTGGGCAATTGAGTGAGAATATGTGAGAGAAAACAGCCCTGCAGACACCCAGGTCAGTGAAGAAGGAGGGGAAGGAGGTGCCCCAGGCGCTGGAGCAGAGATTACCCTTCCGCCTCTAGTGAAGACCACGGTGAGGCAGGCTGTCTCCCTGCAGCTCATTGAACCCCTTGGTGGAACGAGGGGAGGAGCCCATGCTGGAGCAGTTTGTGAAGAAGTGCAGCCTGTGGGAAGGACCTATGCTGGAGAAGTTCGTGGGCGACTGTCTGCTGTGGGAGGGACCCCATGCTGGAGATGGGGAAGTGTGAGGAGTCCTCCCGCTGAGCAGGAGGGAGCGACAGAGACAGGCACGGCCCCATTCCCTGTCCCCCTGTGCTGCTGGTGGGGAGGAGGTAGAGAAAATCAGGAGTGAAGTTAAGCCTAGGAAGGAGGGAAGGGCGAGGGGGAAGGTGTTTTAAGATTCAGGGTTTTTTTCTTGTTATCCTACTCTGATTTGATTGGTAATAAATTAAACTGATTTCTCCAAGTTGCGTCCGTTTTGCCTGTGATGGTAATTGCTGAGTGATCTCTACCTGTCCTTATCTTGACCCATGAGCTTTTTGTTGTATTTTCTCTCCCCTGTCCCGTTGAGGAGAGGGAGTGATAGCGTGGCTTTGGTGGGCACTTGATGTCCAGTCAGGGTCAGCCCACCACAATAGTGGTCTTAAAAATAGACACAGCAGCAGCAAACCTAGTGAAAGGAATTATTATTAGTACAAATCAAGTTTTTGTTGCAATTTTGCTATTTATTTTCATCTAGGCTTTACAGTGCAATTCTGAATTTTAAGTATGTCTTCTTTCTCCTGCAGGTTGGAAAAGAGACTGTGCAGACAACAGAAGACCACATCTTGAAAAGGGATATGCCACCAGCATTTATCAAGTAAACTAATTTTATTTTAAATCTTCTACTGTAGGTGCAGGAAACCTGTTCCAATGATAGATCATTGCTACTCATTTCTGCTGTACAGATTAGAAAATACTCTTATGCTTGAATAAGCTCTTTAGGGTCTTGAGACTGATCTTTGTCAGGAACGACCTTTCTGCCAACTGTGACTTCTCCAGTTACATTCTCTCTATATGGGTACATACGTAGGGTATTCTTTTAAAAAATAAAAAAAAAAAATCAGAGTAACAATGGAACTTACCTACATCTGTTGTAGTTTTACCTAAGAATGTCAGTGGTAATGTGGTGTTATTAACCTTTTCTATTAATTTGGTTGATGGAAAAGTGTGATTTGTCAGTATAGGCAGCTGATGCATGATATAACTGCCTGGAAATCTAAGACATTTGAAGAGCAGTGACTGGCCATCTTAATTCCACAGCTCAGTGTCAAGGACAACTGACTTTCTCCTTCTGCTTCCTTTAGCCTTAAAAATCGTATATCACTTCTTGTTGTGGAATTGCCAAGCTTCTTACTGCCAACTGACAAACTTTCATTGAAGTGACTTTGCCCTACAACCTACTGAATGTAGTGACTGCTCTATTAGTGTTGTTCAGTGTGTACAAGATAACTGAATATTTTACTGTATTCCCAAACACAAAACAGGCAGATAATAAAAAAAAAAAAAAGCATTGAGACAACTAAGAAAATACTAAAATGGAGAACAGAGATGATGTCTAAAGAGAAAATTTCTGCTAGGCAGTGAAAAAGGATTCAGTTTGTTAAATTGTAGGTTGACAAAATGAACGATAAAAAAATTGTCTAGGACCACATGGTATTAGTGTAAGAGTTCAAGAATGAAATAGCTGAATGTCAATCAAGGTAATTCTACTGCCTGAGAAACTTTGTAGGGGAATCTGGGGAACAGGAGGTCTGTAGGTCTGACATACCTTTGGAGCAAATGAGTAGAAATTCTATACTAGCCAAGAGAATTAATAGATCCCAGGTACATATGATTTTGCTTTGGGTGAATTGATGGTGTTTCTGTGGAGCAAAATTCTGTCTTATAAATCTGTTAGTGTTCTTAGAAATATCACAAACAGGGATAAGGATAATCTGGCTACCAATTTTAGACGTTTTGGCAAAGTCTGAAGGCTTTTAAGAAAATGAAGTAGCCACAGGGTAATAAGAAAAGTTCCTGTATGGAAAAGAAAAAATTGAAAGTGAAAGGAAAAATTACATGGTTAACCCTGACAATGGTGGGAGGTAATCAACAGGGATCTAGAGCTCTCTGCTGGGTTTGTGCTTTTCACTGTATTCACAAATGCCCTGGAAACCAGGATGAACAGCGAGTCGAAAGTACTTCCTGATGACCCAAAGTCTTACACAGGGTAGTGAGATTAATGGACGGCTCTGAGAAATTATAGCAGGACGGTAGGAAATTGAGTGACTTGATATCAAGTGTGGATGAAATTATTTTGAAAGATCTGAAATGATGCACACACGGGAGAGCAGCAGGTCTAGCTTCAGATAGGATGATTGACTCTGAACTGACCATTACCAAATAGTGAGCAAGGTCTTGGAGCTGTGATGCGTTGGTGAGAGCATCCATGATATGCTCAGAAGTGAACAAAGTAAACCCAATGTTAGGTATATCAGCAAAGATTGAGAGACCAAAATGTCACTGTATATTTTTCTCCCACACCTTGAATGCTGCATGCACCTGTGGTCCCTGAATTTTAGAAAGGTTGTAGTAGAACTGGTAAAAGCTCATAGAAGGGCTTTGAGAACAATCAAAGGTATGAAGTTGCTTCTTTGTAAGGCAAAGCTAAGTATGCTGGAGCTCTTCAGCCTGGGAAAGGTGACAGGGGGGATTGGGGTCCTGACAAAGGTCTAAGGAAGTATGAGTTACATGGAGAAGATGGAAACTTGCACTTCTCATCCTATGCAAGAACTTGATGGGGGCATTGCTTTAAGCTAGTGATTTATAAACCAACAACAGGGAGAGCTTCTTTGTATAGCAAGTTGTGTACTGTTAAAATTCTTTGTATAGGTTTGGAGGTTAATAGATAAGTACTTAGAGGAATCCATTGGGGGTTATCAAATAGACAAACTGCAGGAAATCCCAAGAACTGAAAATAGTTGGAGGATGGAAGAGTGCCTAGACGAAGTATGATAAATGCTTACCCTGTTCTTAACCTTCCTTAGGCATCTACTTACAGCTGTTTTGGAGACAGGATACTTAGCTAAATGGGCAATTGATACAATCCACTACAGTATTTATTATGCTGTGTTCCTGGTATGTGATCTTATTTGGTTGTAGAGGGGGAGAAGGGGTTGGGTTTTTTAATTTTTTTTTTTTAGGGGAGTGTTTATGTATTGAAATGAGATCAAAACTTTTTCCTTGCTTCCTGATGAGTTGTATGCAAACATATAATTTTGATTGTGTTCATTTTCTAGGGTGTGTAGAATTTTTAATTTCTGGCTTCTTGTTCACCTAGACAAGTAAGGGATTAAGGAAAAGAGATTTTTCTTAATTGCTATACTGCAGTCTTTGATCAATACTTAGCAGATTGTGGAGACCTAAGTAATTAAATTGCTGTAGAAATGTGATACAAGCACTTCTGAATAGTACCACTTTATGCTGGGTGCAAGAACTTTTTCTGCAGCAATTCATGAAAAATGAGAAACAAAGCAATCTGTGACAGCAATGAAACCTACTTCACATAGTGCTTGCTATCATGATGCAGTAACATGAGTTAGGAATATTCGCTGGCCTTTATGAATGATTGCATTTGGTTTTTTGTTAATCTGGAGTTTGTATCAAAATGAACTAGTACATGTTAACAGTTCCTTGTTCACACTGTGGACTGTATTGTCACTGATATAGCTGTTGTAGGGACAAGTGACAGTTACAGGTGAGCTGCCAAGGGAGTCTTGCCTGTTCCTACAATAAAGGGCAGGATTTGGATGCAGGAAGTGAAACAGATGAGGGTGGGTTTGTGGTTGTTTTTTTTTTTTTTTTCCTTTTTCTGAGGGGATGGGGTTTTTTTTCTGAAGTGTTAGTTCAGGAATTGGCATTCCTTTTCAAGGGAGTGCTCAAGCAGTACTTGTACTGGCACATGGATGATGGGTTAAGGAGCAGTGGGCATGCAGCTAGCACTGCATTCCCTGTCTGTGTTTCAAAAGGACCACCGGTCTTGAGGGAACCACTCTTGGAGGACGATGGAGAAGATCTGTTTATTCTTTTCGAAGACTTGGGTTTTGACTTGCCTGAGGCTGACATTGAGGGTTCATAATGAACATATATGATGGAAATCTGAAGTTTTTCGGTAGGAGTGTGATTGTACAGCAAAATAATTGGGCTGCTAAGAAGCTATCATGTATTTCTTTGCTTGCTACTGACATAAGCCACATTGGAACTACTGACCTAGAGTTAAAAAATGCTGTTTTCTTTATCTTAATTGTCTTAATCACCAGGGAGTATGAGTAACACATATAATTTACATCAGATGTGTTGCAGTGTGTTCGTATTACTTGTTGTATTTCTCTTGTAAAGAAGGAAAAAGCTGTAATCTCTATGCAAAGAATAGGGTAACACCTCGTTTGTTTACACAGAGAATAAAAATTTGTCCTGGTTTAACTTGCACATGCAAACTCATTTAACAAATCCAGCAGTAATGCTATTCTTTATTAACATTATTATGGTAGCCAAGCAGGAACTGTGTTTCTGGTAACTGTATTAACAAATTCATGTTAATGTAAAATATTTGCTGTTTAATTTATATTTCTAGAACTGCAAGTAATCTAAACTGTAGAGAGTAAACTTGCTACAACTTAAGTGATTAGAAATTGAAATGGACATTATTTAAGCATCAAAGGCATTGCCTGGCATTTTTGGGCAGGCATCTCTGGGAAAAGCAGAGGTCAATCCTAAAACTTAAAATGGTAGCATAAGCTAAATTTTTTTCCTCATGTTTCAGGACTAACAGGAATGAAGCTGATTGACTACCAGAATGCACATTTTTTATAAACCTGGGGTTTTTTTAGGTTGCAATATAATACAGGAATTAGAAAATTCACCATAGCAATGAACTTCTATTAAAAACTTTTGAATGTTTGATTCTTGTGATAGAACAAGCAGTTCATTGCAGTGAATATTTTTAGTGTGGGTTTGGTTTTTTTTTAATTAAAGTGATCGAATTACTTTTTTCCCCAAATTCTAATCTTTTGTTTCCTAGCATGTATGCTTTGCAGGGGATGGAGGGTGTCTGGTTTTTAAACACCGCTCTGCTTTTTTGTACATAGTGCACGTTCCTGAAGCCTTTTGAATGCATTGGGAAGTCTATACAAAATAGACATTGTGCAAGTAAAATGCAAGTTTACTGTTTGGAGGTTCAACTCTGTAAAAGAAAACTTTGAACCTTTAGAAACTTTACTTTTGTTAATTATGGTGACTTCTGGAGTAATACGCATTTACATTAATTCCTTTCTTTACAAATGAAAAAGCCAGCCTTGAGATAATCATTAGTATTAAACAGATGACCATGAAATTGAGCTGTAGGAAATTAAGTATTTCTGAACCTATAGCTCTGAGCTGGCTGAATAGGTGATTCGTTTAATCCCTTTCTTGGCAGAGTTGAAAAGAATAAATTTGAGAAGCAAGCGTGGAAACCTAATTTAGTGAAGTTAGTTGACTTTGATAATGCAGCTAAGTACATTGCATAGTAATGAGCAGACCATTCCCACTTTCTGCCTTGAAGTCCTGTATTTTCTTACTCAGTTACGAGATGTGCTGAGCAGATGTCTCACTAAAGAGCAGGTTATGGTAAGGTCAGGTCTCCCAATTTGATCTACTCTAGGGAGACATTAGGTGAAAACTTTACTTTCTAAAAAAAGTATGTTTTCCTGTAATGAGTGTCTTATTTCTAGTATAGTTAAATTTAGATGTAACCATTAAGTTCTGCCATTTGTGTTAAAAATGAATGTAAGGGAGAAAATGGGACAGTTGTGTAACTTTCCAATAGTACTTAACTGAAAGTACGATAAAAGAGTGTCCAAGTGGTCAGTAGAAAATGGGCTATACGACAAGCATGAAAAAGTTGTGATAAGAGATAGCACTGCTGTAATAAAAGGGTTTAATGTTTGTTGGAACCTCATGTAACTTGAATGAGCACATAGCACTCGCATGCATAGAGCCTTTGTGTTAGCCTACACTTACATGTCTGTCAAAGAAACGGGGGAGAATGGAGGAAACTCACAGTTGATGTAATCAATAACTACAGTCGTGAACAGCATAGCTAACATGGAAGTCAAGTCTGAATTTTCTATTTCTCTAAGCTGTCATGAACTAATCACAACAAGAGAACAAAACCAAAAGCTTTTCAATTTTCCAGTTCTTGATATTTTAAAATTGTGTTAAATGGCTTGATGGAACCTAATTTCAGAGCTCATTTGCTTAGTGTAGTACCTTCTGTGTTACTGTAATTACATACAGTAATGTCTCGCAAAGCCTCCTTTCTGTTTTTAAGTGTGGAATTGCAAGCTGCAGTTGAAATTCATACCTTATCACTAAATCTTGTGGCTATTCAAAATGCTATTTCTGTCATGAGCGTTAACAGACTGAAGATCTGGACTAAATCTTCAAAGAGCAGGGCACAGTGTCTTGGTTTTCTTAATATTATGTTCTTTTGTCTTAATGTGTAGCTATCATTTAATGTTTATTAATAGTAATTGCTTCTTGAATGACAGTGCAAATGCCAGGCTGTTAAAGGTTAGCAATTACTTTGATTGTGAAGTCCTAAAAGAATAATTGTTTTGTCCCCTGCCCTTGCCATTAAGAATGAAAAGTGTTTTGCTGTGTTGGGACCTCTCCTTAATGACACTGTATTCACTGCTGTATATGGGATACTTCAAACATTTCCGACATTGGAAGATTGCATGACTTCTGAAAAACTGTGTCATGCTGGTTACTTTCTTGTTAAAATAAATACTCTTGCTTTTTAAACTATAGAGATGTAGAATGATCAGTTTGTTTGCAGTGCTTTAAGTAGAAAAGTTAAAAACGAATCCAGCATTTTGTCAAGTCTGTCATATAGACAGAAACTAATCAGCAAGTTTTGTCTGATGACTTTCCACAGAGTGGAGAATGCCTGCACCAAACTTGTTCGGGCAGCCCAGATGCTGCAAGCAGACCCTTATTCAGTGCCAGCTCGTGATTATCTAATTGATGGATCAAGAGGCATCCTTTCTGGAACGTCAGACTTGCTTCTGACATTCGATGAAGCAGAGGTAGGAATCCCAACATGACTGACATAGGTATCTGTACAACAGTATTATTAATTCAAATATCCACCTAACTGAATTAGCTAATCTAAACTATTGAGTAGATGCATGTGGTTTTGATCATTTTAGCTTGATTGGAAGCATATTTTGCATTCCTTTCTGTCAGAAGGAGCTTAGGCTTGTTGCTCTGTTTTGTTAAAAGCATCTTTGTATGACATGATGTTTAGGCATAGCCTGTGATTATTCATCAAAAAGGCCAGATACCATCAACCCTGTCTTACATTTTGCTGATACTTTTCTGTATTCCCTTCACCATACTCATCCTTATATTCTCTGATCCCTTCATTGAAAAGCCCTAGGGCACTTCCTAACATGTCTGTCTGACTCATTAGCTGTGGCAATTTAATTGGCCTTGGGACACTTGGAGGTAATATGAATTTGGACTGTTTGGCTGGTTAGCCAGAAGATGTGTTCTGAGAGATTTAAGAGTTGCTATATTTTGGCTGCTGCACAAGCCAAAAAGTGGTTCAGAGGTGCTATTTGTCCATCCTCAGATGGACAAAAAAGCCAGAGTTGCAAGGAGGTTTTGAGTGTCTTGCATTTGAAAATGTTTCTGTGTTACAAATATTACTTACTCTTGTGATCCTCTTTCTGGGAATGTGGAGTCTTGGTCGTTTCTAAATAGCAAATACCATGCTACTATGAGGAAATGAAGCTCGCACTGTTAGAAATACTGATGTTAATTCTAAATTTTACCCGTGCAACAATCAGTTCATTTATGAAGCTGTGTTACTCTTCCTGCTGTTCTGAGTAGTCTTAACATGGCATCCTTGTCTGTCATTTAATCAGCTCATGGTACTCTTAGCATGTTCCTCTGAAATTATAAGAATACTATGGGATTTTTCTGTGGCACTTGTGACTACATGTTATTTTAAGTGATTTTTAATAGATACTACGTAGTGTTATAGGACAGAATTGCAAGGAATTTAAGAGCTTTTAATCTCCCTACTTCCATTGTTTAGGAAATGAGTTGATTTTTGTGGAGTTAATGCTTCATTGAACTAGTCTCTGACAACTGCATGTTAACCAAAAGAAAAATACTAGTGTCTGGAATGACTGACTTTTCACAAATACAAAACTTAGCATGTCTCTGTCCTGCTGTGTTTCAAGATAAACTAATGTTGGGACAAAACTGAAATGAGTTTGAGGAAACTATGTTCTGTTCTAGGACTGAACACTGCATGTGGTTGATACAAATTAAATGTTAATTAACTCATTCTTCAGTGAGAATTGTATGTGGTGGTGTCAGAAATGTGGTTCAGGAGGTTAGATGAACTGACAGAGAACTCGGTTTTGGAATCAAGTATGAACTGAAAGTTAAGCTGAGGCAGATGTCCAGAGGTAAATAAAGTACAGTCTTCACAGATTTTTCTGGAAAGCTTAAGATGTTGGACCTACCTTTCCCACTGGAATGCTGGATAATGCTTTATCCATATGTAAAGCTGTATGGGGAATAATATTTCCTCTGAAAGCTTGGAGTCTGCTTTCTATGTAGTTTTGCTTTGTGATTTAAGTTAAAACTTTTTTAATTGATGAAATTGCAATGAAAAACTTCAAACAAGCCAGCATACTTAAATGCACTTTGTTATAACCTATTTACTCAATATTATCCTTCATTTATCTTACAAAGTGAAAAAAATGGAAGTAGGATTTTGCATTTCTAAGTAGTCGAATGCTGATTAAATATTGTCTTTGTCAATACAGCACTCTTGAGTAATGGCATTGTGGGTAACTTAATCAGTATCCCAGACCTTTGTGATTGCCCATACGTCATGTTAGCAAATGCTATACCTATTCTGTTCTAATAATAGGCTTGCATATCTTACTTAGCTGTGTCTAATAAATGATGGAATGTTCCTTTTTTAGGTCCGTAAAATCATCCGTGTCTGCAAAGGAATATTGGAATATCTGACTGTGGCGGAAGTAGTAGAGACTATGGAGGATTTGGTGACATACACAAAGAATCTAGGGCCAGGTTTGATTTGCTACAGCCTATCATAAACATACTAAGTACAGTCTTTTCCACTACCTTTTTTTTTTACCCCCGGCACCTTCCTCATCCAAGTTTCAAGTGTTTGGGCAAGAATAAAGCAGTTGCTCTGAAAGTGTCTGTTGAAAACAGTTTTAAACTAGAGGGTGAATGATGACTATTTTCTGATTCACGTTCTCTCTTAAGAATGCAGAAGAGTCAAGATGTTGCTAAATTATATGTATTACACAGATGATATGTACTGTGCTTTTCCTACGCTATATTATGTGAGGGAAGTAAGTGTGCATTAGTAAGAGTAAAACAGAAAAACTTGAAAAAGCTGTGTAATTAAGCACTCACAGCTGTAAAGTCCATTAAGCTGATAAAATGTCTGTACTAACTGAGATGGTTAGGCCTAGCGGGAATTTCTTGGAGTAGTATAAGCTACAAAACATTCCTTAACATCTTAATGAGGTTGCAGAAATAGCTGTCTGCAGCATAATACAAAAGCACAGTTGTTACATAAATTCTTTTTGTTCATTACTTGATGCTCCTTCACTACTTGTTACTTCACAGTGTTAACTCAGACTTCCACTGGTGGAAGTAAGTGATGGGTAAGTGAAGCACTGGGTTGCTATAGAGGAAACCTACCATTAATCTATCATCTACTACTCCAAATGCTTTAGTTCCTGCAAGTGTAAAGTAGTTCAGGTATTACAAGAATTCTGTAAAATCTAGATGTTGTGGTGGTCATGTAGGAAGATGTTGGAATTAAAGTTACACTGAACTAAAGAATGCTTACATAAACAGAGCAGGAATCTAGTTAGTACTTTATATATATATAAAAAAATAAGAATACATATGTAGTGTGAGAATAATAAGCTCATAGATTAAATGACTAGCAGTTCTCGTTGTAGAACATGTTTGTAGATTATCCTGTTTTTATTTAACGTGTATACTTTACCCTGTTTCTAGACATGAAAAACTTTAAGTTCCATATGAAGGTATAGTGTTCTCTCAACTTTTTTAATGTCCCGTTAGAAGTTCCCTTCAACTAAATAGATTTTGCCTCATTTTGAACAGGACAAGATGAAGCAAAAAGGGCAGTCTTCTCTTTCCGTGAAATTTGTTCTTTTACTTGGTATACAATTTCAGTTTCTCTGTGGTCATTGTCTTCCATGTCTTTAAAATGGAAGTTTCCCCAAACTTCAGTTTACCCTATTTGGCTCAGTCGCAAGCATTTCAGACTTTTCATTGAACTTCACAGACACAATTTGCTGTTACGTGTGTATGATAAGATAATAGGTGCTGGGCAAGTGTCTTAATTTCTTAGAAGTGAGATCTAGGCTTGTACCTTTATTGCAAATAATCTCTAAACTCATGCTTTTCTGAATAAATAGCTAATCTTGTGCTTCTGGCATGCTCTAGAAGCACTCTTTACCTGAACTAAATGCTGGTCAACTTACAGCCCATGCCTGCTAAACTTTTAATGTCTGTAGTCCTTGTTCCCTTCAGCTATATCAATGGGCATCTGAACTTAACTGTTAATGTGAGCACCGTATAAATAACAGGAATATGAGCATGTACACTTAAAATCAGCAAAGTGCTTATGGGTTTTATGTTGGAAGTAGAGAGGAGAACACGATTACCTATTTAGGCTTTTGTCATTTGAAACGAAAGGTGGTTCTGCACATCTTACCCTCTATGCTGTCAGTGTGGGGATTCTCCTCCTTTTCAGTGTTGTCATTAAAGCTGGTTTAACCTTTTTGTTATATTAAGATGCCCAAGATGCTAACCAGCAGAAAAGTAATTCAGCCAGAGAGTATACAGCTTTCTTCCAGGTTTGTCCCTTGTAGGAGAAAGAGAGAGTGGGACCACAGCAGCACCAATTTAAATCAGCTTAAATTTTTATGAAGCTGTATCTAAAATTCCCACATGTGCTGTGTGGTAAACATCACAAGTCTTAGCTATTGAAAATAGATTTGCTCTAGAACAAATGTCATTCTTTCCACACTTCTAGAGCATTGAAATATTTCTAGCAGACCTGAAGTATAAATAGATACAATTCTTAAACTCTGGTAGAACCTCAAGGCAAACAAACAAAACCCTGATGTTTCAGTTTTCTGCCGTTCACAATTAAGGCTTTGATCAAGTCTTAATGGAAAAGGAAAAAAAAACCACACCAACCTATAAACTAGCTTCTGGAGTTCATGTGGTGACTTCGTGCCCTAAAGTAGTAATTTCAGGTATTTTCCCATTTTATTGCTGGGATTTTAAGTCTAGAATTTTGGGGATTCCACGCTACTTTGCATAGTGGTTAGGTTTTGAATCAGTGGCTTCTCTGAAGCATCTGGAATGTGTTTTAAGTAACATGCTAATATAAAAATTAAGTTCTAAACTTCAATATACTCATTACATTTGGCTCTTGTTTAGAAAGCTCAACTGTTGCAAATTAGACTTAATATTATATTTATTTATTATTATGTTCAATTACTTTAATCTTAGGAATGACAAAGATGGCCAAAATGATTGATGAGAGACAACAGGAATTAACTCATCAGGAACACAGGGTTATGTTGGTAAACTCCATGAATACCGTGAAGGAGCTATTGCCGGTACTTATTTCAGGTATTTTCAGCTTTAATTTTTAATATCACTGTGAATTGCTGTCTATTTTGAGCTGGAGTTCCAATGTTGGTTTTGTTTGTTAAAAATAACAGCCTTGACATTGCTTCTGTGCTGATTGAAAATAACTGTGCTTCTTGTATTAAAACTATAATCTCCTTGAGATAAAGTGGTCCATGCAAAGTAAAAGGTACTACCTCTGTATTAATGCAATAGGAGGTCATCCTGATCATTGATCATGTCTTGCATGTACATTTTTCTAATCTATGGTATTTTCACAGCTATGAAGATTTTTGTAACCACGAAAAATTCTAAAAGCCAGGGAATAGAAGAGGCATTGAAAAATCGCAATTTCACAGTAGAGAAAATGAGTGCCGAGATAAATGAAATAATCCGTGTATTACAACTCACGTCCTGGGATGAAGATGCCTGGGCGAGCAAGGTATGTTTCACACCTGTGTTTGTGTATGGAAGTCTAATTTTTATCTACTGTGTTGTACGCTTTATAAACTTGTGGTTTTGAGACTGAAATACATATTTGTGCATCAGTTTTGTAACACTGTAATCACATCATATAATCTCTTCAAGGTCAAAGAACATCTTCAGAGATGATTGTATTAATGTATCTTTCAAAATTAGCTTTCTCTCAATAACCTAAGCTACAGGAGTGTGGCATTTGAAGGTGGCTCAGTGGCTACGTAATCATACCTGGCAGAGGAAAGTTAGGTAAAAAGCTGTTGTTTTATACATTAAACTGGTCTTGTAGCTAGGCATTCATAAGATTACCTGAGATTTTTCTCCTAGATACTGCTGGAAAAGATAGGTTGCTGTCATATTGCTTGTGCAAAAGTCCTGAAGTTAAGAAGTTTTAGTCAATTTTTGGGGACCTCTCCTTGAACACTTCCTCCTTTCCCCCCCGCCCCATTTCTAGTCTGGACATGGGAGTCAATTTGAAGTGTTTGCCTTGTCTCAGAGAAATACATGTTAGATTGAACAGCCTTTCTGGATAAGTGTGATGTCTGGTGAAGCTGGCACATGGACAGTATTGGCTCCTTATAACTTTGTTAAGCTGTGTGAGTGACTGCAACCACTTAACCTGAAGTTAAGTGGTACTCTTAAGCGATACCCACTGAAGATACTGAAATGCCTAGCAGACCATAAAGCAGGTCTGACAGACAGAATCATAAAAGTGTTATTGTGGGCTTACAAATAAATGTAACTGCATAACTGAAATTCCTTCCAATTTTTTTAAGTACCTTGAAGTAAATTGCTGAAGAGACTTTTTTTTTAAGGGTTAGTGCTATAAGCAACAAGTAACTGTAAATATATTAAAACAAAATATTGAGACCTGAAGCCAGACTTATTAACAAATGAAATCTTGCAGAAAACCTAACATTGATGTAATCTAGGCATTAAAATCACTTTGGCCTATATTGTTTGGCACTTGACCCTTAGTTTGCCTTTTGAGTTATTTTGTCACTATCACTTCCTTATTATGACTACTTTATGCATCTTTGTTTTTGTTCTCCTGTTTCTTACCCTTTTCTCACGTTTAGAAGGTAAGCTTTCTTCCACACCCCACACTTCTACCTTGTACTAAAACCAAAAAAGCATGTATGTGGGATTTTGTGCTGTGTGCAGACTGTGTGCTGTGCAACTTTTTATTTGTGTGCCAGCTGTGACACCATACTTACGTATGTACACACGGAAGTTTTAAAAGGATCTTAATAGCTCTGTCTAGCTACACGTAGAATTGCCTGTCACTGAGAATGATAATTGCAAGCTGAACTGCATTAAGACTGTCTTTCTGAGTCTGACTAGAGTTAGCCCAAGATTTTAGAGCACACTCTTGCTGAATGCTTTTGTGTTAATTTATGTTACTAGTCTCTGTAGCTACAAATAAAGGGTCCAGTCATGCAGGAACAAGCTTTCTGCATGCCCAGAAAGCTTTATAAAATCAGGAATTTTGTCCATTTCATAGTTTTTCATCAGCAGCCTTCTTTCAGTTCAAATGGTTTCACGTTCTTCAGATCTAGGCCTAAAACTTCAATTTTGTATGTAAATTTTATTCAATTCAGTTTTATTTTGGGGTTTAGGCATTCCTGTATTTTATGAAATGCAAATACAGTTTTATTTTACACAACAAATTTGGAAATTTTTGTCGTAAAAAACAAACTACTGTTGTAAGAGGTTGGCAATTTAACCTTAGGAAATTCTTACTTCTTTTGCTAGTGAGGCAGATTAATAAAGGATTTTATTATGAAAATAGCTGGCAGTATTTCCAAATGGAAAATATTGGTCATTATGCATAATGCATAAATATATTGTGTGGACTAGTATAATCAAAGTATCATTGAGTTCTGCGTTGAGAACTTCTTGATTGTATTTTGTCTTTTGAATTAAGGTACGCTGACAATTTGGAACTGTAGCACTGGGTATCAGCCAAAACAGTTATGACAAAGAATTTGAGTTGAAAAATGAAGTGGGATGAAGAAGCAGGGACTAGTTTGCTACTTGCTACTTATTACAGACCTTTTCCTGTATTAGCATATATGTATTTAATGGTTGACTTACTATTTTTCGGAGAGGGAGGAGCTCTTTAATTCTACTTAAATCTACTGTTGCATGCATTTTGTGCCTCGTGGTCAAAGGAAAGATACTTCCCTCATGTTTTTCTGGAGCAAAGGAAGGTGTGTTTGGGGATGCACAGCCTTGAAATCTTACCTGTGTAGTACATGCTACTGTTGATGTTGGAGTTTATTTTATGCTTATTATTCTATCTTGAATTGTTTATACATTGAAGTACCACAATAATCTACCTAGAGATAGCGAAGAATGAACAAGTGTTCACATTATGAAATGCACATTACTGTTACTGGATTGCAATATTCTCTACTTGCACCAGCACTGGATTTTTAAAAATAGTATACTGATTTAGAATTGAAATACTGAGCAAATATATCTCTAACAAAATCTTGGGGGGAAAAAAAATAATCGTGTATTTATTTCTTCCGTTCATAGCTTTGTACCTTTTTTCCTTGAACTTCTCATTTTACAGAAGTTTAGCTTTCTTTTGTATATTCCTAGTGTTTATTTTTAAATAAACTTGAAGTAATACTCAATACAAACATCTTCCATTTCCATAGAAATGGAGGGAGTTAAAAGTTGTATGCAGCTGAGAAGTATCTCGTATCTTGCAGGACTGAACCCTGGATGGTGACTAAGCTATCTATTCTGCCAGAAGGCTGCCTTTGCCTATTTCCTTCAACATTGCCTTCTTTGGTAATGAAATGCAGATATCGCTAGACTAGAACACTTTATTGAGTCAGAGGTTGTGGTTTATATTCAACAGGGATTGTGTAGGATTTATTTTGCTCCTTTTCAAAGCAGTGTCAATACCACCTGCTCCATGAATAATCTCAAAATTGTTTGTAGTGGCAGAAGTGATGCATAAAGGTGCTTTGAATAAGTGCTCATTTGCTCTAGGAGCTGATTTGCAAAAGGCCAACTTGCTCTTTTCCCTTCAGACAATGTTGCCCTAGTTGTTTATCTCTTCTGAAAAGGTAATAGTCCTCGTTTTGTTAATGGAATTCCTTTTGCCAGCTGGGGAACTGTGGTGAGAGGAGGGAAAGAATCCTTTTTTTCTGATAAAACTACTCTATATGAAACTTTTTTGCAGGATAGCTGTAGGGTTTTTTTCATTTCTTTCTTGCAATTGATACTCTGCTGGCAAATCCCAAAGAGTAAAATTTTAAACATATTTAGCTGTTTAGGAGGGAACAAGGCATTTTAACAGCTCCAGAAATCAGGAATATCAAGACACTTTTAGCTGTTTAGGAGGGAACAAGGCATTTTAACAGGAATATCAAGACACTTCGAAGCAGTAAGACCTTGAGCAAGTTGTTTTGCTTTTTTTGCATATTTTTACTTTTGTCTTCCTGCTTAATAGCCTGAATTGGTGGCAAAGTCCAGACGTTTCAGGATTACTACACTTTTGTCGCTTGCCAAGTATCTGACATGACTGTGGCAGGAACAAAAGTGCAGTACCAACAGACCTAGTTCAGGATATGTTCTAATTTCCTATTTAAAAACTTCTTGTCTCATTGTAATGAAAACTCCTTATCTGGCTAAAGCGGAGAGGGATTCCTTGCTGTGGTATTTGGAGCTGTGAAGATGGGAAATCTGTGCTTTAAGAGCAGTTGCCCTGGAATACGTTGACTGCTACACTAGGATTTCCCCAGATTTTTTTGAATAGGGAAATGGGACAGTATTTTACAAACATGAGCGCAGAACCACATGGGATACCAAGATTTACACTGCAGAGCAATCCAGTTATACAGCTTTCATATGACACGACAGATGGATCCTGTTATTGCTTCGGTAATGCTAGCAATTACAAAATCATGAGTGTGAAAGCTAAAATACCCTTGATTTTGTCCCCTGATCTAAGACTTTACATTCAGAGACTTCTATATAGTTTTGCTGAAACTGCAACTCTGCAGGCAGCTGAGACAACAGAAAAGCCTGTGTTTGTAAAAAGGGAGGGGCAAAGACAGTTCTCCCAGCACTCTCCTTTTCTCAGCTGTCCCACACCTATCAGCTCATCAACACACTAAGCAACATCTGTTGCCTTTTTAAAAATTCATTTAGTTCTTTGTTTCAAATTATTTCTGGGTAGACAGCCTGTGGTAGAACATTAATTCCAAACTAAAGTAGCTTCAGCCCATGTATGAAACAACAGAAAACTGTAACACCTACCTTCACAGCTAGTGAGGTTTTTATATGCATTTGAATACCTAAGTGATTATTTACTCTTGTTGTATATTACATGTGCAATTATCAAGCTATAGAGAAGATGACTTTAAAAAGAATGTGCCCACCTCCCACCCCTAGCTGTGTATCCTACCCTTTTGAAGTTTTTTCAAACGGGTCTTGACCTAAGCTCTGAGACCCAGTTTCTAGATTTGAGAACCAACCTTCCAGGTGAAAATGATTCTGCTTTTGGTGCTCTCTCTCAGGCTTTGGTTCAAGAGCCCTTAAAAATACCCAGCAGAGTGTTGCATGACCTTTTGGAAAGTTGATTGCTGAATTACATTATAGCACCTTATGAACAGCTGCAGACCAACATGCCTGAGTAAAACTGGCTTAAATGCCAAAATGTTTACGGTGATGTGTCTTTGAGCTTAAGCATACAGAATGAACAACTCCACAATAATGTGGCAGTTCTTCAGTGTTGTCAGGATATCACATGCTGTACTAGATACTGATTGTTGATGCTAGTAGGTTCCTCTTCATAGGAGTTGGACATGGACAGCCCAATTCAGTTAATAGCACAAGAGCCGGGCTTATTTTCATAATCTGTACACTAATCATGGGATGTTAGATGCATTTAAAATTATTTCCATGTCATGTGTGGTAAAAAGCTATTTTGGCTTTTTCCCAACTTCCTACTTAAAGTACTTGTTACTCTTTTTACTGTCTTCCCATTTGTGTAAGATAGAAAACTTCTGGCCTCTAGTGGAGAGATGACACATGAACAATTAACTGAATATGCAGAGAAATGACAACTGGATGGTTTTATCTGCTCTCGTCAAAGAGGTGTTGGATAATAGCAGTGTTATAGTCAAAGAAGCAGCTTCTCTGATACTCCTCTCAGAGAAGTTCTGAGTTTAAAACAACCACATCTGAATACACGTGTTTGTCTCTGAAGACATTAAGCTCCATAATTGAGACTTCCAGGAACTAGCTGGCAGTCTTATTTTTCTGCAAATAGCAGCTGTTTGAATTCAAGCAGCAGATGTGAAAATGCAGATGTGCAAATTCTTACACATAAGTAGTATAATTCACTGGCCGATTGCCATTTTTGAGAAGTTTACTCTCATTGTTACAACTTTTCTATGTGCCCTGATGTACGTTAAGGAAGAAAATGGAACTAACTCCAAGATGTGTGCTTATTAGAGCTCTGACTTCAGAAATTAAAACACTAGTAAATAAAGGAATAGAAAAATCACTAAAATTGCATGCATGTTTTCTGCATTTTGAATGAAATGAAAATGTCTGTCTTAATTGGAAAGAAGTGATTATGACCTGCTAGTTTGAAAATGGGTTTTGCGCTGCTTATATGGGTGTGTTTCTGTAAGTAGACTGTGCTTTATGAAACTTCTGTCTGCTTTGGCTGTGTTGATTATTTGTTCTTTAATTTTTTTGAGAATCATTTTGGTGGTTTCTCTTTTGCAAAGGACACTGAAGCCATGAAAAGAGCTTTAGCCTTAATAGATTCAAAGATGAACCAGGCAAAAGGCTGGCTGAGAGATCCAAATGCACCTCCAGGTAATATTAAAAAAATAACAGCACAAAGTATTTTGATTTTAAAGGTCTGAATAATTCTGTTGTGTAAAACAAAATTGCCTTTAGGCATTAATAGCCCATATGTAGTGGATCATTCAGAAGGAGCCTGTGTTTATTGCTTTCTTTAGATATTGGACATCGAACAGGTTGTGTCTAATGACCTGGAAAGCTTTGTTTCTTTTCAATTGTCTAAATAATATACTCTGTGTGACATACCTGGGGTTTTTTTTGCATTCCACTGGTGTAAAAAAAAAAACAAAAAAAAAAAACCCCCAAACTGAAACACTCCCCATAAATTCTATTGAACAGTATTTAACTGCAGTGGTTGCGTATACTTAAAATCCCTCCTTCTGTATTTTCAAAGTTGTATAACTTTAGATTTCATTAATGGTAATCTTCATGCATTCTTCTTTCAGTCTTGACATAAAAATTTTAACATGAAAATCATCCATAAATTCTGTAGCTACAGTGATCTTTACTTATATAAAGGTTTTGCCTTTGTATGCATCTTTAAAGCAAATAAAACTGGATAGAGACCTGTTCCATTTGGACTTTGAAAACCCTTATCTGAAAGACTTCCTCTGAAATGGAAGCCAAAATAATACAGTTGTAGAAGTTGGAAGTGAATTGTTATCTGTATCTGTGGAGCTGCTGCTTATACTACTTCTGACCTCATTCCCCTTGCCACAATCAATTCCAGAAACCTCAAAGTTATTTTCAAAGCCTTCTGTCATCGACACTGACAATTAATGAAGTAAACTATTACAAATTCAGTAGTAGCTAAGGACAAATGCAAAAGTAATTGTAGAACTTACTGCAAATCAAATTTTACTGGGTGTATTACTTTGAACTAACCTCGTAATATGTTTGTCATCAGAGTGTTCATAAGGTAGGACTTCTCTGAGCCAGTTTTGTTGTTATAATTTCATGGGGGAACCAGCACTTTGAGTGTTGGCACCTCCGCTACCCACAGTGCTGGAAGATGGGACCAGGGTGGGTTGCAAGTAAAGGACATGTTGTTCTTGCATCTTCTTTACCCAAAATCAAGTCTAATTTGCAACTGGCTGAAGTTAAGGCTACATGAATCTCGCCTTGTTTCCCCTTCCCTTCTTAGCCTGAATTACAGCTTCTGTAAATGAAGTATTTATAGAAATTAAGCTGTGATAACAGAATGATTAAATTACTTGAAATACATGGCACATGATGCACATTAAGGCTATGCTATTTTGTTTCAGAAATACTGTCCCATTATTATTATTGTCACATATGGTGTATATCTCATAGTTTTTGATAAGTGTATTTTCATGGCTGAACCTAATGGAATTAATGTGGTGGGACACGATGAGAATAGCAGTTTACTCATACACATCAAGGAATGTCTTGTTTGTTTCACTAACTGGCTCTGCATCTTAGGGGATGCTGGTGAACAAGCAATAAGGCAGATCCTTGATGAAGCTGGAAAAGCGGGAGAACTGTGTGCAGGCAAAGAACGCAGAGAGATTCTGGGAACATGTAAGACGCTGGGCCAGATGACTGATCAACTGGCTGACCTCAGAGCTAGGTAGGTCTGTTACTTTTAATGGACAATTTTCCAGTACTATTAAAATGGTTTTTCTAAACTTGCAGTTGTGTCACTTCCTAACCTGTAGGACAGCAGGCCAATAGCTGTATTTTGCGTTGTTTACTTCAGTCTCTTCTAATAAGAATAATATGTTTTAATATGTGGAATCTTAATTATATAACGTGATAAGCAAAATTGCTGAAGTAGATAATTTGGAGTTTGTTTACATGTAACCTTCCTCCAAATTAAGCGGAAATGACATTTTTAAACTCTACCGTTAAGTCTGTTCTCCAAAGAAGATGTACAGTAGTGACTGTAAGATACTTGAATACTCTAGTTTTTTGGTGTGTATTGGGATGTTAGACCACAAGCAGTAGTAGAAGTTATTTATCAGTCCCTGATAAATTCTGTGAATTTCATGTGCATTTCTTACGTAGTGTTTTGTTTAACCAGAGCCCTTCTGCCTTCTCATTAGAAATTGATTATTCTTTCGCAATGGTGTTTTGAATTTAAGGGGGTTTGGTTTTAGGCAGTGGATAAGTCTCTTTAAATTTACTGTATTTTTTGATGTTGGGTACTATGGCCTTTTGTTCTTTTGCCAGAAAGTAGGAAGTATGATACTCCTTTGCGAAGGCATAAGGACGGTGAGCTAAAAAATAACTATACCAGGTAGTTTGAACACTATAACCCAAATTCCTTTGAGTATAAGGAATTTTTCAGCTGCTTATCAGTGTAGTAAATTGTTAATTGAGAGTGCTCTAACATTGGTTTCTTTATTATGTTGTAACACTCCTCCCTACCCCCCAAAAATACCCTGCCGGCAACTACAGAAAGCTATTCATTGCTATCCATTAAGGGTACAGCTAATAGTTTCGTGGTATAATGTTTTCTCCTAAATGTTAATGTGTCTTTCAAATTGTCAGAAAAAGCAATAAAAGTTAGGAGTATTTTATTTTAAAAAAAAAAAAAACCAAAACCAAAAGGAAAAAAGCTTTTATGTAAAAGAAGTGCCTCTTCTGACTTAAGGCCCTAGTGAAGTGCAGGAAGTGAGCAAATGCAAAGTATTTGGAGAACTGTGTTTTGAGTTACCTTAAGAACAAATTCCCTGACTTTATTTTAAATCCATAGATTGCAGGGCTCTGAAGTGTTGTGGTACGTACACAAGCTTGGAATATTTCATTAAGTTATTTCCATGAAGAGCTGTTAGCTTGCTATATGAAGTCTAAAAAGGTCAACATTTAGAAATACTGGTTATATTATCATTAAAAAGATGTATATAGCTTATAATAGTGGTGGTGGATGAGAAGCTGCTCTTAGTTTATCTTCATTTGGATTTCCAGCAGATTGACCTGAGACAATGTAAGAGCTGCTTTGTACCAATTTTTGCACAGAGCCTTAGAAATTAGGCTGAACTCTTACTATTTGTGTAAAGCAGTAGCTGGTGACAGCTTTGTATTGTTTTAAATATCTGGAGGTGGAGGAAGAGACAGGACTAAGATTTATGAACTAATGAGTTAATTTGTATGCTGGTTGAATATGTAAATAACTTCAACTCAGCCTGTGAGAAGTAAGATATAAAGACACATATCTTGAGACTCTGGCCTGACTTTGTAAATGAATCTTAGCATATCAGTAATGTGTTTGTCATCCTTCCACTTACTACGGACTTTTTAAAATTAGTAGTTTGATAAAGTTAACATGCTTATAAAGCTTTCCAGTGGTCAGGTTATTTCGGAATGGAGTATGAGATTTCTTACGCAAAACTAATGTTCTCAGGAACGTATTTGAAGTAATCTTTCTATCCAACTTTTAACTCCTATGCATTTGAACAAACAGTTGTAGTGCTGCAAATTGTTTTCTACAGTCTTGTAAATTTGTATTGTTAGCATCCTTTTCACCATTTTAAGAAGTCTTACCAACAGTCTGTAACCTTTAGTCTACTTTGTCAACATGACTGAGGCAACTAAGACATTTTCACTTACAGACTGGCTGTCCTCATTAGGTAAGGCGAGACATTAACTCCTGCAGGTTGTGACTGACTTGCAGCAATCTATAAATGAGGAGATATCTGGCCTTGCCCTGGGTACTTTAATGGAACAGTATCCTCAAATAGCCTTTGTGACACTTAAAAAATGTTCATTCTTATGAGGATGCTAAATGTCAAATTCTGGACAGGGGAAAATATGTTCTTAGTTTTAAGCTGCTCTTGTTGTGGTGTTCCTTCTCAAGTTATTTCTGTTTTCCCAAGAAAAAAAAAATAAATCTGATTATATACTGTATCTCTTGCAATAATTGCTGGGAATGCTCATAAGCAGATTTTGTTGCCTCTTCAGTTAGGAAAGAGCTTTGTTCAGTCCTGAGCTGAATCTGTGATGCTCTTTTTTGTCTTGGACAGAGGACAGGGTGCTACACCCATGGCTATGCAGAAAGCGCAGCAGGTGTCACAAGGTTTGGATTTGCTCACTGCAAAAGTGGAGAATGCAGCCCGCAAGTTGGAGGCCATGACAAACTCTAAGCAGGCAATTGCTAAGAAGATTGATGCTGCTCAGGTACCACTAATGATTCCATAAATACTTCAGAATACAGTTACGTTACTGCTGTTAGAGCTGTTATTCTGAACTACTGTGGTTGTTTTCAAACACAACACAGGTACTTGCTAGGAAGAACGTGTAGGGGATACTTGCTTTTACGCAGAAAAATCTTAACTTTAGTAATTTACAGGGCGCTATGAGTTGTGTTACAGCTTACGACATTTTTTGCATAATTGTTTTTTTAGCATTGCTAAAAATTTTAAAGTTGTGAAACTAAAATGAGGAAACACCCTAAATTTGGACACAGACTGATCTTATTAAAGAAAAGAGTAGAGGTGTTTCAGGCTGCAAAGATTTACCTCTGGGTAAAACCAGAGCCCTTCCCTTGCACTCTGCTTTGGGAGTGGAGTTCAGGATTTAGAACTTTGTCATATTCATGACAAAAGCAAAACAATGTTAATGAAACAACTTTTTCTTTTAATTGATCCTTTATTTTTGTAACTGCTTAAAATCTCCCTCAATGTTCAGCCTATTACCCAGTGATAACGATGGTCATCAAATAATGTTCCTTCTATATGTACTTTATCTAAATGCGTGTATGTGTATATAATTATAAATGTATATATAAAAATATACATTAATATTATCTCTCTCTCATGAAATGATAATGAAAATTTTTAGGAAGAGCTCTGTAAAGAATGCCGTGCTGTGCACAAGAGCATCAGTTTTCATTTTTCTTACAGCTGGATAACGAGTCTCTAAAGCCACTAGTTAGATTTTACTTCTGAATATACTGTTGGCAAATGTTGAGGAGAGAGAGTGTGAAATCTTTGGGTAGACTTCATCTAGTTTGACATCTTTTTCAAAACAGAAAATCTGCCAGGCAGTAGAAGAACTTCATGGTATCTAATAAACAGAAATTGCTTTTGGAAAGTATTTTCTGTTAAATAAAGTTTTGAAAGCTGTATTGATTTTTATTTTTTTTAAAAGTCTCTATAGAAATAATGTTACTGTTTATCTTCACTCGTACACAACTTCTTTCTATGAAGAATTGGCTTGCAGATCCTAATGGGGGCAGTGAAGGAGAAGAACATATTCGGGGAATTATGGCTGAAGCAAGGAAAGTTGCAGAATTATGTGAGGAGCCTAAAGAAAGAGATGATATCCTTCGTTCCTTGGGGGAAATTTCTGCTTTGACAGCTAAGCTGTCAGATCTGCGGCGACAGTACGTATTAGTTATATCACCATTAATTTATTTGAATGACTTTCATTTGCAGTTCAAAGTGCTGAGCAAACTCAGAATACTGATGATTAATTGAGGAATATATTTTCCTTCAAGAACTGGGAATGGACATCTTGTACTTCTGAGTTTCTGTCCTGCATTTTAGTAAAAATTGAATGCGAAGAATTGTTCTGTTCTGGGGGCAGGGGCAAGGTAACCTTTTAACATCTTTTAAAAAATGTAATTTATGAAATACGGTATCCTTTTTAATGCTTCAACCTGATGATTTCTATCCCAAAGCCCGACTTGCACTATCTTAAGCAAAAAAAAAAAAAAAAGTAACTAGAGGTGTATTATCTAGCAAATATTTTCTTTCTACTGCTATGGAATATTTGACAGGCAAACTGAAGCCAAAAGTGAGCTACTTTGTCCTGCCAAAGCACTTCAAAGGAATGAGATAATGTGAAATCTAAGTTTGTTTATACAGACAAATGTCATCACTATTTTTTGCTAAGCAGTTTACTAAATGGCAAGGTGGAATATCTAGCACTTCAATCAGTGTCAGTGTTCTTAGCTGTAACTGCAAAATACATATAAAATATAAGACTTTCAGAAAACCCTGTTACCTTGGGTTCAGTGCTCAGCTGCAAATGATATTTCTACATCAGTTTTGCAAAGAGGATGCTTGAGAATGGAAGTGGAGAAACAGTTACTGTATAAATTGTAATCTTCATCCATGGCCATTTCCAATATGGAGATAAATATTTTTCTTTCTTCATTGGTTAGATACTTTAATAAATTTTTTTGAGATTTAGCTGCTGCAGGCCTTAATGTGCTACCTCTTTTCAAGCTTATATATAGCCTTGGGTCTGTTGCTGCTTATTTTTCTGCTTGTAATCTCTGTGGCATTATTGCAGTTGCTCATAAGACAGCCCTGAGTATGGGAAATCACAGTTGTACATCAGTATTATCAATGACAGTACCATGCCATCCTCCACCTCAGTGCTGTGTTGAGCACCTGTAATATCCAGGTACCACAGCAGAGAAGTGTGAGGTGGGGATTTATGGATGACAGATCTGCATTATTTGCTCTGAGACTCAAGTGTCAAATTTAACTTT
>NW_009260182.1:5874711-5899695 GCF_000687185.1 Egretta garzetta | reverse complement strand
CTGTAAACGAACTTTATATGACTATACTTTTTTTAATCTTTAGTGGGAAAGGTGACTCTCCTGAGGCCCGTGCATTGGCTAAGCAAATAGCTACGTCACTTCAGAATTTACAGTCCAAAACCAACAGGGCTGTAGCAAATACCAGGCCGGTTAAGGCAGCTGTCCATTTGGAGGGCAAGATTGAGCAAGCTCAAAGGTGGATAGACAATCCTACAGTTGCTGATCGGGGAGTAGGTAAGTGTTTCCGTGTGCTCTTCCCTCCCCCCAGTTTTATGGTTAAACTTGTCAGAAATTTTTGTGACTCACACTACTGCTCCTGGGATGCTGAGGATGCATGGAATCTCTTTGCTGGTGGGGAGATCTGCAGTTTGTGGCTGGAGGTTTATAGCCAAGTCCTGGCTGCAATATTATTGAGTCGAGCTGGCCCATGATTCTCTTTGTCTTCTGGAAAGAACAACTTTGGTGAAGAATTAGAGAATGTGTGTTGAAGAACAGGCAAACTTTAGACTGCTCCTTGCTCTTATTATCATGCAAATATAGTATCTCAAATTTGAATTTATACCTACTTGAGCAAATTGAGTAATTAAGTCCTTCAGAGAGGAGAAAGACATTCATAAACCTGACCTAAAAATATCACTTCTTAGATGTTTTCTGGGTTATCTGAGGAGAATGCTACTTACTTAATCAAAGAGAAGGGTGATCTGAGAATCCAAGCATGCTCTCAGCGGGCATATAATTATGGTTCAGGAGCTGTTCTACTGAGAGCTTACTGTAAACCATTTCTGAAATTTCTTGTTTAGCTGCTTCTGATGTTATTGCACGTAGGTGGATGAAGCTTGAAAACTGGATTCAGTAGTTTTTTTCTACAGCAGTTAAGTCTGAGCAGTGCAACTGATAATGAGTGGAAACATGCCTTGTAAGACGTAGTATAACTGCAGACCTTTAATACCTCTTTCTCACACCTTTCCCTGTCTGTCAGGATAACTTCTGTTGTGTGAATAATCAATGACAGATCCTTGAATTACAGATTTAGTGATGTTGATAGCTTGGACACTTGTGAAGTGCAAATTTATATGCCATATTTTAAACAGAATAGTGGAGTTCCGTATTTGACATTTCCCGATGAGCAAATTGCACACTGAATGAGATGACCAAAAAGGTGGTAGATAGGTCTCACGAGGTGTTTTGGCAGTGGCTGAAAACCTTCCTAATTTTGATGTTTCTCTTGAACTGTGAGGTAGTTGGCTCAAAGGAGCACAAAACCTAACCTTATTTTTTTTTTTTAATTTTTAATTCAAAAGAGACAAAGGTAACTTAAATCCCATTTGAAGTCTCTAAGTGCTTAGTTAATCATGAGGGTTGCGTACATAGTGGAAGTTTGCTGAATGAATTGAAGTTTCTCAGCACTGGATATATACTACAGAATTTAATCAACTGCTGTAGTAATACATATGACAAAAATGTGTGTAGAGATGCAAGATGTTGCATGTCCCATAACTTCAATGTTTCTACTTTAATGAAGAAAAATTCTAGTTGTAACAGAATCTCATTGTTCAAATTTTTCATTAAAATGTCTTTCGCTTGTATTGGCCCTTGGCAGCATGCTTATAGGAAAGGTATATTAAGAATATAAATCAGACGTGCTCTCTTCAGTCTGGACAGCCCTTCTGGTAGAATTTGGCCTGGTATTTTCAGTGCTATGATAATGTGAAAATACTCCAGTGTTCTCTGCCATAGTAATGACCGTGTCACAAATAACTCTGTGTGTTTGCAGTTATCCCAGGGTAGTGCTTCAACACAAACTGGACTTTGGAGTAATAAAGCAAAATGTGTATTTTCTGTTATAAACAAGTGAGCCACTTCAGTCGTGATAGCTGCTACAAATATTTACATGTAGTCATATTATGAATTATCCTAGCTAAGTGACGGCTAAAGTAATTGTAATTGGCAGATACAAACTGGGCAAGATGTGCTGAAATACTAAACTGGTGTGTGAAATGTACTTGCTTGGCTGCACTTGATTTGGGGAAAACAATTAAAAATTATGTTGGGACAGTCCAACAGCACCAAACTTAGCTACACTAACAAGCTTTCTGAAATGATGGTGACAGTGCTGAGTGATTCTTGGACAGTCAGGTCCTGTGACAGCATCCTTCTAAGTAGCTTTGAGCTTGATCATGATCTTGGATTACTTGTGTGTTAACATTGGCTTAACATTATTCTTCATTAGGTCTTTAAAGGACTTAATATATGATGATTTCTTTTAAAAGGAGAATACTATTATATTGAGGAGTATATTCTTGTGAAAAAGCAGGAAGCTTCTGTAAGTGAATGAAGGAAATCACCCACACTAAAAATACTTTTTTTTATGGAAAAACTTCTGACACACTGTGGAGGCTCTATAAGGATTCCCTCCCATCTCCCCCACCCCTTCCTGGGCACTTGATACTTCTTACCCATGATTTCTGGAATCCTGGGAAGGGGGTGTTCTGCTTTTTCATTCATGTTTTCTACTTGGCTTTTCTCTCCTCTTCCTGCTCATCTTCTAATGACTTGTAATGATGCGAATATGAATTGCAGCACTTGGAATTTGCAAGTGCTTTCTGTTGGAATCAACAGGTTAGTTACTTAGGAATACCTGACAGCTGGAATAGTAACTTCTGCCAGGCCACCCTAGTTAAAAAGGATGCATCTGTAGCCAGAGTTGCTGTAATAAGCAAAAAGAAACTGGTGAGACTTGAATTCCTCTATGGGTTTGAATGGTAATTGCTTAATGATAAGCTGCAGAAGATCCTTTCCACTGCCTAGAAAGGTTTTCTTAAAAAGTCAAGAGTTCTGAAATGTCACTTCCTTCATAGCGCATCTGATTTATGCTTTCAGTTTTTTGTTCCACTGTATGTTAATGCAATATGACTTCTGCCACTGTAGGCCAAGCAGCAATTCGGGGTCTGGTTGCAGAAGGTCGTCGTTTAGCCAATGTCATGATGGGACCTTATCGTCAAGACCTGCTTGCCAAATGTGACCGTGTAGACCAGCTGGCTGCTCAGCTAGCTGACCTTGCAGCGAGAGGGGAGGGAGAATCTCCCCAGGCCAAGGCAATCGCTGCTCAGCTTCAGGACTCACTGAAGGTAAAAATTAGCTCCTGTGCAGCAAAATGCATGATATGCTGAAGTATTTTTACTCCTCTGATAAAGTGCTTCTGTGGGAGGCATCAATAAATAATTAAATAAATAAAATAAATAATTTGTTAAAAAAGTGCAGCAAAAAATCGTGTTGGTTTAGCTGAGATGCTAAAGCAAACTTTGTAGAAAGCCCTTGATATCATGCTGTAGGGATTAATTCCAAATTAATAATTTAGAAGTAAAAACAAAGTTTCATTTTAAAAGAAAAGGGCATGCTAGCACTGCAAATTTGAGGGGCAAGGTCTCAAATCGTGCTGTTCATAACTTCTCATGCTGCTTCAAGGAGTGGTACGTAGGCTTCTGGTATTTCAAATTATGTAAAAAGTGATTCATTGATCATGCTTTTAAGATCATTTTATCTTAATGGCTGCCATTGTAAGGGGCTTTTTTTTTTTCAAGAGGAGGTTTTATGGATTTGAATCCCTACAAACTTAATATTCCTGTGTCATGTGCTAATAATTTTCCTTTTTTTAAGGATCTTAAAACACGGATGCAAGAGGCAATGACCCAAGAGGTTTCTGATGTTTTTAGTGACACCACAACTCCTATTAAATTGTTAGCGGTAGCAGCCACTGCTCCTTCTGATGCTCCCAACAGAGATGAGGCAAGTCTACCCAGGTGGTCTTTTTCCCATGTGACGCTTCAGTTACTGTTTATTTTTCCTGAATTGGTATTTTGAAAAATGAATCAGTATTTTTTTCTCAAGCTTGTGATACATGCTTGTTAATTCTGACAGCATAATGATTGTCATGCAAATTTCTCTGGACTCTTGGAGATGGCAAATTGTGCTGTATATGCCTGGAAACTCTATTGTCCCTGGCTTCAGGAAATGGCAAAGATTTCTCCCTGTGATGTTTGTACCATGTTGCCTTCAGCATGCTAAAAATTCTTGTGCAAAAATCACTGAAACACTAGTTAGTGGCTTGTTATCTCAACATTATATAAGCTGATTAAAATGGTCAAATTCACACCAAGACTGATCAAGAGATTTAACCTGTTCCTGGCTGTATAGCATTTCCTGTATTTACAGAGCATGTAAAGTATCGAAAAGTCTGGGACTGGCAGCTCTTGTTGGCTAGTTGATTTGAATATTATCAAAATGATTCCCAAGGCCCTGGAGAATTTAGCTGTGTGGCAGGATAGCTTTTTGTCCAAGTATTCTGTTCCTTGAATGACTAAAGGCTGTGGAAGGAGGCATTTTTTTCCAATGTGAACTTCAATTTTTAGGGTAAACCCCTAAATTTATCTTCCAAATATAGTTACTTTTGGATTAAGGGTTTGAAAATTAATGTCTATGAGCTAAAATAGTTTAAGACAATATTTATTACAGCAGTAGTCATCTGGAATTAGTGTACTTAATACCTCAAAGCTATAAAGTGGCATAATATCCGTTGTTGCCCAGATGAGTTAGTAAAGAATAAAGTCCAGTAATGTAAAGATCAAAAAAAAAAAATGAAATGGCTTCAAAGCTTTTGTGTCCTGTTGCATCATCTCAGGAGATGCATTAAGTGTGAGTGTTATGAAGGTGTCTCCGGTATTTGACACTTAGAAGAAATCATGTATTCTTTAGGGAAGTTAGGCTTTTTTAACGTGTTTTTCTCTTCTGACAACTAGGTGTTTGACGAAAGAGCAGCAAACTTTGAAAACCATGCTGCTAGACTGGGAGCTACAGCAGAAAAAGCAGCTGCAGTTGGAACTGCAAATAAAACTACTGTGGAGGGCATTCAAGCAACAGTGAAATCAGCAAGGGAGCTTACCCCACAGGTTTGCTTCCTTCGTTTCAGAGGGCTATTAAAAGGGCTGGGGATGACTTCTGTGGAATTTGCTTTATGCCTCTGCTATCGGAGAAAGATGTTAATACCGGGAAGGACCATAGTGCTGATGCTTAAAAGGGGAATGGCAAATATTTGTGTATATGATACCAAGTAGAACAAAGTAATTAAATGTCATGTCTTACTCTTCAACTTTTGGACAGAAGCGTTAGTGACTTATTCTTGAAACAGAATTACTTTGAGGCGTAGTAAAATATGTAAGTGGAAAAAATGCCCTTTAACGAACGTACTTTAATGCTTCCAAGAAGTGCTTTTAAATTATAAACTCTTTTTGATATATAAGCATGTAATTGAAGTTCCAGGAAAAAAGTATTTATGTCAACAAATTCCAGAAGTGTTGTTATCTTCAAGCAGCTAGATGTTGAACTACAATTAATGAACTAGTATTCCAATGAGGAGCTACACATCTGGTCCTGAAAAACAAATGTATTTTCAGGAATATGTGTGATGCCATTATATACTGATACTTCCATAACTGAAAATGTTTTCCCTTGGCAGGTAGTATCAGCTGCTCGTATCCTCCTGAGAAATCCTGGAAATCAAGCTGCTTATGAACATTTTGAGACCATGAAAAACCAATGGATTGATAATGTAGAAAAAATGACAGGTAAAGCAGGAATTTTTGTTGAATGTTATACTTGTGACTAACTAGCCGGTACAGGTTTTTTTCCCCATTCTGTTTGGATTGATGAAACATGCATAAGAGTAACGACTCATGAAAGACAAATTAAGAGAAGTGGGAATGTGCTCTCTGACTCCAGAAATAGATGTATGTTACGCAAAATACCCTGCTTCATAGACATTAATTTTGAGCTGCAGGGGAGTAAATCTGGCTTTAGTTCTTTTGTGGGAAAAACAGAAAATGATTAGTTTTTATCATGATTGCTATTCTAGCAAACTTTAGCAACTTGAGGTTTTTTCTGCATAATCTTGGTGTGTTGAATGAGGACAAATCATTAAGTGGGGGCAAGAAAATGTTTAAAATTATATAACAGCTTGATGAAAACAGTGAATAAAACAAAGCTCTACTGATCTACTGAATCTTACTGAGACACTTAAATGTTTCAGTCTTTCCAAAGTGCAGATCCTTTGCAATTGTCTGCTAATCTCCTGGCTGTATGCTACCTCCTTCTCCATCTCCATAATTAAATGGTGGGTATTTTAAATATTACTGCCTTGTCACAATGTATCATCCTTAAGTAAAAGCACAGCCAGAGGGACATTTCCTTTTGAATGAATGGGAGCGGTACAAAAAGTACTGAATATGCTTAAATTTGGTGGGAGTTGGGAAGCTCTGCTGCATATGCTGTGCGAGCCAGTTCTTGACTCAAACACTGTTCCATGGTAGATGAGTAAGAATTTGGGATGCCATTAGTGGGAGAAAGCCTGACCACGGTTACTGTGATAGAGGTACCACACAATCAGAAGTAAAACTGCAGTAATACATTTGGTCTGATTTCCATGCCTCCTTCCACCCCTCTCCACCCCCAGTTTGAAAACACTGACTTTTCTGGTTGTGAACAGTCTCTGGAATACCAAATATCCCTTTCCACAGATGAAACTAGAATATTAATGTGTTTAACTTTTATTCTAGGGTTGGTGGATGAAGCCATTGATACTAAATCTCTGTTGGATGCATCAGAAGAGGCTATTAAGAAAGATCTTGATAAATGTAAAGTTGCGATGGCCAATATTCAACCTCAGATGCTGGTAGCTGGGGCCACCAGCATTGCTAGACGAGCAAACCGCATCCTACTGGTAGCAAAACGGGAGGTTGAAAATTCAGAAGACCCTAAATTCCGTGAGGCTGTTAAAGCAGCCTCTGATGAGCTAAGCAAAACTATATCGCCAATGGTAATGGATGCTAAAGCTGTGGCAGGAAATATTTCTGATCCTGGTAAGCATTCAGTCGGCTGATTTCGAATATTTTTTTTACTGGCTGAAGATGATGTGAAGCAGTGCTTATTTGGTCTTGTACAGCTGTGTATCCACTTTTATGTAAATTTTGTCTACACTTAAATCTCAGAATGGTGAAATTGAGGTCACACCACTAACTGCTGAATCCTGCTCTCTTAAAATGCAAAGACCTTTGGCATATTCTAGGGAAAGGCATTCAGCATTCTAGTTTATTTCATTATTTCGTAGTCTTTATTAGAAGTACTTGTCACTAGGTATCAGTAGCACTACTTTAAATAAGAAAATATTATTTAATTTCTTTTATTCTAAAAGTCATTCTGGGAATTACTTTGGCTATTGATAATGACACTGACTCAGCCCAGGCTTTATTTTATGCATGTTGCATATGACACTAACATTTCAAATGTGTAAATCCACTGAAATATTTTGGTAGTTTTTAAAAATTCTTTTTTACATACATATGTGTACTCGGCACAGTGTGTTATAGAAGTAATATTTTGGAGGGTAGTGTTGCAGTTCTAAATATTACAGAATGCTGTTAAACTGGTAATGGAATTTTTTTTCAGGTTTGCAGAAGAGTTTCTTGGATTCTGGATACAGAATTCTGGGAGCTGTGGCCAAAGTCAGAGAAGCCTTCCAGCCTCAGGAACCAGATTTTCCCCCTCCTCCTCCTGACCTTGAGCAGCTTAATGTAAGTACAGCATAGTTTGTAATACAATACGCAGTTGTTACTGACGATGTGTGGATTGCACACTGAAATGACTTGAGTATATTTTTATTCCTTAGAAATAAGATGCATTGTCTGGCCAGCCATGCATACAAGCGGCTATAAGTCTAAAAAACACCAATCCAGCTTTCAAAATAAGAGACTAAACCATGGTATTTCTTTCAACACTGAGCACTTGAAAAACTGGAAAAAGGCATGAGCTCATGCAATCATGTCTTGCCATGGCACCATCCTTTACTCAAGCTGTACTATTTCATTGCGCTGAATAAGTTTTTTTTTTTCCCCTCTCTTAGTTGACTGATGAGCTTGCTCCTCCAAAACCACCACTTCCAGAAGGTGAGGTTCCCCCACCCAGACCACCACCACCTGAAGAAAAGGATGAAGAGTTCCCAGAGCAGAAGGCAGGAGAAGCTATTAATCAGCCCATGATGATGGCTGCTAGGCAGTTGCATGATGAAGCCCGGAAATGGTCTAGCAAGGTAGGAAGTTGTTATGTGTGTCCTGTGCTAAAAGGAATTTTTTTTTTAAGGATCAGTGTGTGTTAGAGAACAGTCTTTTATAGACCAAATAGTAAAAGCATTGCGGTAGGAGGAATTAGAAACCCTTTCAAGTTCAGAGTGAACTAGGGTCAACTGTTCTAATACTCAGAATTGCTAAAATGCTTTATTAACATACCTCTGTGAACACAAATGTGCCTTGTATGCTAAGCTGTTTGTGATCCTTGATGCTAGTATTGCCTAGAGAGCCACTAATACTTACGCCTTTCTAGGCTGACAAGCTGATTGCTATATTTAAGTGACTTTGAAAAGTCTGTGTGGATGTGGCAGATGCCAGCTGCAGTAATCATGATCTGGCTTGTCTGAGCCTGGTCTTGTTCTGTTTTTGTACTGAGCCACACTCGCTATCAAGGCCAAAATCCTTCATTTCCTTACCATTTCAGTGCTATGACAAAGCAGTGTGAACTCGTCAGTCTTAATAAACGCTAATACAGCTTTTTTGCTTTCCCCTTTTTTTCCCCAAAGAGTTGCATTTTTTCCTCTGGCAGCAACTGAGTAAACTTCTGAGATTTAGGCTTCTGCAGGTATAAATCAAATATCAGAATTTGGCTTTTAAAATCTCCACTTTTTACTCCACCAAATTAGGTGGTGAATGAGAAGATAAACTTGAATAGCTTACAGAATCAACTTCAGGTCTTTGTGTGTAAGGAACAGATAAAATACAAAAGCAGCCCTGCAAATCTGTTTGAGAGTCTCTTCTGTAGAATTAAAAGCTCTATTTCCATCCATACTTCTGGATATACCAAATATAGATTTTAATATATACTAAAGGGATAGTATTGGAACGTAGTAGTCATCTCGGAAGGTAGTTTTGAGCCCAAAAGCCCTAATTTCAGCTTCCTAAAAGTGTTTTGATTTTTGAATCCCCAAATGGGTAACTTAACCATACACAGTAGGTAGTAAAATGCTTTTACTATATACATACTAAATTACCTATATATACTGTAAACATTCTAAATTCAGTAGCACAACTGTTAAAATAATTAGTTATCAAAACCAAGAAGCAGACATTAAAATTCCTTGCTGATTATGAAAAAGCTCTAAGCTTAGTGTGTTTAGATTAAAAACACTTTTTTCATTGCTGTTTCTTTAATTTGAGACCAGCAAACCAGTAAGTTAGCCTAGCATTGGGGAAGTTTTTTAAAAACACTTTTGCAGTCTCTGAAATCACTTATTGGGTGGAAGAGAGATTGATGGACAGTGCTACTGAGGAATATGGGGTAGACCTGGAAAGATAGTAATATAAGGTCTTGCTCATACTAAATCACGGTAGACTGTGTGCCAACTGTCTTCTTTTTTTCCCAATTAAATTAGTCTGCTGGTACTTTACCATGTGTTACGCTTATAGGGGGAAAAGTAGACAAGTACTTAGTCTTTAAACAATTTTGATAACATTCTTCATTCTTGAAAGATGTAAAATTTATTTATTTTTTCTCCTTTACAAAAACTCCTCTTCACTGTGCGGATTCTGGGCTTTTATGTGCTCCATTTTTCTCACGGAGCACAAACAGACCACAGTCTGTTGCTTTAGCTTTCCCTGCCTTTCCCCCTCATTTGAATAAATCAGAGAACGAGGGATATTTGAAAACTTTTCATTAGATCAAGACTTAAATAGAAGCTGTCTTTGAAGATGAGTTGATTTGGCAGTATGTAAAAGTTACAACTTCCTTCCAAAACTTCTGTGTGTTTTCCTTGGTGTAGATGTTTTTTCTATAAAGAGCCATATCGTAAGCAAAGCACAGCTGAAAATGCATGTTTTTTTGGTAAGGAAAGGGTAGTTTGACTTTTATCACACTTGGCTTTAGTCAAAGAAACACAGTTAGTAAAGTTGTAGAATGTTTTTGTATTGAAATACTGCTGCATTATAAATGCCTGTATTGTTATACCTCTTACCTCTTCCTTGTGATCTACCTGAACACAATATATTTGCTTGAATCCTCTTTCTTTTTTTTGAAGGTAATGGACACAATATATTGTGGCAAAACAGTATCATATGCTTCATAATCCTCTTATTCTACTAATTCTGTTTCAGTCTTTTTTTTAAGAACTGTAATATTCACAGCATTCATAACATTCAGTATCACCTCCTCTTTTCATAACCCAGTTTTGTTCTTTTTCATGTTATCTGCGGTACTTCAACGCTCACTTCTACAGTGTCCCCCACCCCACCTTTTTTTTCCCCCTCTACAGCGAGCAGTGTCAGTGGTTCTTCTGTGATCCTGCTGCTATCTGTTCCTGTATGTGAACGGGCTTCCATACAGAGCTTTCCATCTGCACAAATCTGCTTCTATGCAGCCAAACCAGCTTTCATTGAAACAGAAAATCCATTCATTTCACCAGTCTTGCCAGAAAAATGTTCTGCAAGTCAGCCTCTGTCTGTAGAAGCTGTATGCTCAGATGAAGAATGTTGCTCCATCTTTGAATTGTAACTTATTAATATTTTTGGTAACTTTGGTTTGCAGGTGAAATGTTTGTTTCCTTCTGCTAATCTTGTATTCCTTCCCCTCCTCCCTCTGACCTGATCCTAGAGCTGTCTTGTCAGATCCTGAGAGACCAAGGGGATGTTTTGGTCACTAAAACAGCTCAGTTCATGCTCTTCTACCAAATTCTGCTTCTTGTACTAACTGTCCCCTGTTTCTCCACCCTTGCTGCCACCTGCAAAGCCTGATGTGACTGTGATTAATGAAGCGGCTGAGGCTGGTGTAGATATAGATGAGGAGGATGATGCAGATGTTGAATTCACTCTCCCCTCTGACATTGAAGATGATTACGAGCCTGAGCTGCTGTTAATGCCAACCAATCAGCCTGTTAACCAGCCCATTCTGGCTGCTGCTCAGTCTCTACATCGGGAAGCAACCAAGTGGTCTAGTAAGGTACTCCTGAGTCTCCCCGGGGACTGATCCGTGTGCATCCAGCCATTTGGAATGCTGACACATTTGCATCACTCTTGATCCCTGCTGGGCCCCGCCATTCTGAATGAATAAGTGTGTCTGCACTTCATTTTAAGGACTGAGAGTGGCTTCACAAGTTTGCTAGATCTGTTTGTCAGTGCTGGATTGAAGCTTGATTTGGGTCACCTATTAATATTTAAAGGCTTCCTCTGCCTTTGCATCTGCCTGTTCTTCTTTGTTATGGCAGTTTTCAAACTGTAGTAGAAGTTGTCTTCCTTCTCCCCTGTTCTTTTTTCTATTTGTTTGGGCTACCTGGGAAGCCATGGTTAATGGTTTCTTAATGACTTCCAGATACAGCCGAGTATACAGCATTCAAGAAGTCATTTAACATGTCTATTGTGCTTTGCCTCCATTGATGCCATCAGTTAGAATACCTTCCAACAAGGAATGGCTTTGTATGGCAGTGTTCATCCAAGAGGACTGACTGCTGGCTTGCACTTGGCTGTATTGCAAATGCTGGTCTTGAGAGAGTTCTTTAATGAAGAAGCTGCACTGAATGCTGTTAGCTGCTGAACTGAGATTGTTTATACAAAACCAGTGGAAACCTAACTCAAGGTTCAGACATTCACAAGTAGCCTGTCTCTTCTGTCTAAGCACAAATGTCTGCAAGACTGGTCACTTTTTATAGCATGCTGCAAAAAATAAGGTTGGTGTCCCGTAACAAACAAAGGTTAGCGGTGTGTGTGTATGTATATGTGTGTGTGTATGTAATTACATAGATAGAGATACTAAACTATTTTAATAAAAAGGGCTTTAAAAATGTTCTTGTCCTTTTCAGATTCTGATGCTTGGATAACTTGTTAGAGGGCTTCGTAAATGACAGTGCTCCTAATTTCTTGATGCTTCTACGTGAAAACATGGAAAAGCTTTGTGTTATGCCATTTGCATCCTAACTGGTTATACTAGCAAACTGTTTAGCTATTAGGTCACGGTAATGAATAGTTCAGCTTTTTGTCACCTATATCTGTAAAATGTCTGAGATATCTCTTGAATTTGCTAGTAGTCAGTCATGGAAGTATGTGCGCAGGGGTAGAGATTACATTTGCTAAGTTGGGTTCTCACTGTGTGCTCTTTGCTCACAACTTCATTGGTCATTAATTGTGGAATTACACCGAGGAAAGAGCGTGCTAATACTTAAACTCACTCTGCTGATACTTCATCCACACAATAGGAATGCTTCATGGCACCAAATAGTTCACTTCCGTCTTGTAACTTCCTATAAAGGTGAATGTAAACATACTAACAGGATACTAACAATTGATCATCGAGGTCTGCTTCTCCTTGCACTAGGTTTCTCTCTGGAACAGTGCATAAGAAATGGTTTTGCCTTGGTCATACTTAACTCACATGTTTCAAATATTTCTCAGAAGTATTTCTGTGACTGTAATTTTGATGCACTTCATACAAGAAATCTGGATTTTCATGTATGAAATATCACTTGGTTACCTTTTGAACTATCAAGTTCTCTCCTGGAAGCTTTATTTTAAAGGGAGAGATTTTGTCAAAAAGGAAGAATAATTTTCAATGAACAACTTAAAAAAAAAACAAAACCCAAACAGTCTCATCTCACTTCCAGTTACCAGCAACAAAAGTTTTGTATGTCACAGATTCTCTTCCATTTCTTTAGCATTACAGCAGCATAGCTGATGATGTAACAACTTCAGTGGCATCTGAAAGTTTTATGCTCAACTGTTATGACTACACTATTTAACTTAATTAGTGCTATTTGGTTTAACAAGCTATTTGGCACACTTATTTTAATTTTAAAAAGCCTTTTTTTGGAAATCTGGAATTTCAAACACTAATAACATGCTTTATCTTAAAACCTAGCCAGCAGAGCAGTAACTCTCATTCCATGGACAAACTAACACTTTTCTTTACCACTTCTTTTCCAGTTTTGAAGCAAACTTTTCTCCTGAGTGTTAGGAAGAAAAATGCCAGAAACACATAATTAGTACAGATCTTCCCTGTTCCTTGAAGAAACCTCTTCTGTGTTCACAAATGGTTCTTCCATCCCTAACTTCTTGAAAGGGTTGCTACCAAAACATAGACTGCTGTTCAGTCGTGACTTCTGTGAAGCTTTTGTCTTAGCTTGAACACTAACTCATGTTGTTCTCTTCAGGGTAATGACATCATTGCTGCTGCTAAACGAATGGCGCTGCTCATGGCAGAGATGTCGCGCCTGGTGAGAGGAGGTAGTGGGAACAAGCGTGCCCTTATTCAGTGTGCAAAGGATATTGCTAAGGCATCAGACGAAGTCACTCGATTGGCCAAAGAGGTGGCAAAGCAGTGCACTGACAAGCGCATTAGAACAAACCTCTTGCAGGTAATGACTGAACTTGTAAATGCCACAAATACCTCTCCCCCTCGCCCCCCTGCTTTGTTCCTCTCTCAGTGTGAGTGAGCACAGGAGTTGTGGCAGTACATCATGTAGATCTTTCCTGGGCTTGTAAAGGTTTGTCAAGTTCTATGTCTGTTTTTAGATCCCCTGGTAATACATATTCTCTGAAGTCGGGATTTGTTCACAGGTGCGTGGAAGATGTTAGTAGCCAGAGAGGTTTTGAAAAATACTGTGCTACAAACACTGGCCTGTCCTAAGCCTGCATTGCATTCTATTTCATCTGCTCATTCCTTTTGTATCTAAGAATAGTAGTGAAAACACAACACCCCTTAGTTTTTCAGTCTCAGCCAAACATATGTCATCCCATTGCTAACAAAGCAGACCCTTGAGGGATATCTGGAGGAAAGGAAAAATGTCCATCCCAAAAATTCCCCAAACAAGTAAAATAAGATTCAAGTATTCTACCAATGTTTGCCAGAAAGTCTTGAAGGTTATAAAATCCCTTCTGTGGTTATTAATACCTTATCTAATAGTAAAACAAAATCAAAGAATTCATCTTAAAAAATAATTGGTAATGTATTGGTGCAGTTTACCATATAAAGTGGTGTTTTTTTTTTTTTTATCCCCACTCCTTAGGTCTGTGAGCGAATCCCAACCATCAGTACGCAACTCAAAATTCTTTCCACTGTCAAAGCTACCATGCTGGGCAGAACTAATATCAGCGATGAAGAGTCAGAACAGGTAAGAGGTGTAAAAATCGATGGTAGTGTGGAATTGTTGTTCAGTCTCATGAGGAAAAACAGACAATGTGTAATACCAGATGTGCTCTGGGCACTCAGTGTTTGGAAGCTTACCTCAGCTGTTTAGTGAAGGTAATTCCAGTATAGTGCCTTGGGTTCTGGCTCGAAAGCTACAGTTTAACAGAGGAACACCAATCCTTCCCAAGACAAAAAGCTCCTCCGGTTCAAATGTTTGTATGAGCAACTTCTTAATCTCCTTAATTTAACAATAAATAAGTGAGCTAATGAAGGAATGCGCTGCTACAAATCCGGCAGGTTTGCCACTGGAGGAGTAGTAGCACCCTCTGGTGGATCGTAGGGAAAATTCTTATTCTCCAACAGCATCTTGTATACTTATCTTGCAGTTCTGTTAGCTTCCAAATGCACGTTTTCAGCTGAAGTCCTGCACTTTTGCCTTCTGAGAGAGATGATTCTACTATGTGACGCTAAGCTTTTATTCAGGCTTGGCACAAATACACAGTGAGAAATGGAAAAGTCTTGTTGCGAGTCAGGATAACACTTGCTAGTTTCCAGAGACTAGTTGTTTCATTTACTTTTTCACAGTTTAAGTCAGCGATCGACTGACTGAATGCTGGCACTGGCAGTCCACATGCATAACGGGTTTCCATGCTGCTGTCCTGAACGTTTACTAACACACTGGAAATCTTTAATTTTCTTGACAGGCAACCGAGATGTTGGTTCATAATGCCCAGAATCTCATGCAGTCTGTGAAGGAAACTGTGAGAGAAGCTGAAGCAGCATCCATTAAGATAAGAACAGATGCTGGATTCACTCTTCGCTGGGTCCGAAAGACCCCATGGTATCAGTAAACACTTGCCACATAAGTATTACTTCCTGTAACATAAAATGCCTTTTTTTTTTGAAACAGAAGAGATATATTAACAGCAAAAGGTGCTGTATACATAAGCTTAAGATTAGCTTATGCTAATGCCCCATTCTAAGGGTATGAATTATAAGAGAATGCATTTCAGATGTCTTCGGAACGCTTTTGATATCAAACACCTCAAAATTGCTTCCGACAGTAGACAGTTCTTATCCTTTTTTTTTCTTTTGAAGATTCTTTTAATGAATTCTGTACTCCCAGAAGCACATTTCATTTATGCACTGTATATTCCAGTAGTTGCCACATGATGATATAAACCATGGACCTCACTTTAAGCTTATGTTGAGAGTCTAGGACACTATTGGTTACTTGGCAGTTTTTTAGGGACAATCATTGATAGAAACATTCAACTTCTCAACAGGATTTTAGCTGGCTGTTCTTAAACCATGCAGAAATGATGGAAGGTGTGGGGTTTTTAATTAAAGGGGGGCGGGCAGCAGAACAGTTGTAAATTGATCATTAAAATTCCGTGTCCGAAATGGTATTTTTTTTGCTTTTGATTTTTGCCTGGCAACAGTACTTTAACCAAAACTGGAGCTGTCTTTGTCACCCTCCTGTCACCCTGTAGGTAGGCATTCCAGAACTCTTGTACTGTACTGAAGCGCTTTGCAGTGAATGTTAGTGGCACACTGATGGCCTGAGCCTTACAGCAGGAAATCATGGAACTCTTTCCTTCTTGCTCAATTCCGTAATGTATCTAGCTGAAAAATCCTAGTTCTCTTAAGCTAGCTGCGTGTCCAGGACCAGCAAATACCACATGCTGGCTCTCTCCTTTGGAAAACCAAAGGAGCACATGGAATTACTCTTTTTTTTTCCCCCTCTTCCCTCCATCTAATGTTATTCCAGCCACTCAGGGTGGAAAGCAAAAGGTAAAGATACTCAACTAAAAAAGACCTTTTGCCTTGCTGCCCTTGTTTCCAACAATGCATAAGCTTTTTGAAACCCAAGTGCTGCAGGGACAGGGAACCCTTTTTAGGTACTCGGATGGCTACCAGCTAACAGTGGTTCCTAATGCTAAACGTACCAGGGTATTGTTACTGGTTTTGACATTTGGAGTTTGGAGGCTCAAAATCTTTATTTCTAGTTCTAGTAGTAGTGAACTGAACAAAGTGCTACTCTATCTTTAAAAAAGCACCCCAAACAAACTCTACATAATCCGCCCCTCTAGTACTAAAATAGACTAGGGATGCTTTTATCCTTCCATAATTGAACATGCCTTTACATACATATATATGTATATATATACACACAGACACACACACACATTAATTTAATTGCTCCGTAGTCTCTTTTGGCATTTGACAGAAAGGAGAATTACTGTTTTAGAATGAGTGTCTGCACGTAGGCAAGGAATGCTTGCAGCCTTCTGCCCAGATCAGCACTGGACCTCACGATGCCCTCTTAATTTGCTGAAAATTGTTGCATGATGAAACCACCTGTAATAGAAGTGCCCTTGTGGAAAAACTGCTCAGTCTTAACAGCTTGAAGAGACACACGATAGAGCCAGCTGTCCTTTACCTGTCTGCAACAGTTACTCTACAGTTGGACTTCCTCCCCTCCACCCCCCTTCATTGCACTGTTATCTAAAAAGGGAAGTTAAACTGATCAGAATACATCTGCCTCAAACTGACCTTGGCAAGAGAAAGCACGCGTTCGTCGTTACCTCACTCCTTGTGTCTGGGTATTGCGACACGCGTGGTACTTAGGGTCTCTCCTTACGAGTTCTCTTCCTGCAGCTCCCTGCCACAGGAGGAGGAAGGAAGGGGCACCAGAGCCTTAACCTGAATGTCTTGCATTTGGTTGGTTTATACCAGATCTTTAACGTAATTGTAATGTAGTAATTTCTATTTAATAGTAAATAACACTGAATAGGTAGGGGTTATTTTTAAGGGATTTTCTAAATAGTCTTCCTGTATTACTTTTCAATGCTCCTCACGTGTCCTCCCCCCCCCAGTTCAGGCTTCTCTGAGATTTTCTTTTTAGCATCACTGTTTAGTTGCTTGACTGATATTAATGCAATATTACTAATGCCTTTAATACATGATTGTTTATGCCAAAGATCACTTTTTGTTTATCGAGGAATGTTTGCAGGAAAAGTTACGAATCATGGTTGCCTTTGATATTCTTCCAGAATGTTTGCTGTAAGTTCTCGAACTGTTTTGTACAAGCTAAAATACTTGTCCACCTTATGCTATTACTGCTTTTTTGAACACTATTAGTCTTCAGACCTGAAACGCAGCAAAAATTTGACAAAGACCATGAATGTCACTTAGAAATGTTTTACCACTATCAAACTTTGTTTATAAACCAAAATGTATTGTATAGTCTAATGTTTTCAACCTTTCTTTGGTTCTGTTAAAAAAAATAAAAACGCATTTGTACAAATGTCAGCTCGTGAGTATTAATGGTAATGGAGCGGTGGGGAACACCGTAACGAGCCAAAAGCGAAAGCAGCAGCAGTGCTAAAGCAAAAGAACAGTTGTCGTGACACATTCTGAACAGAAAAAAGTGCAAAGTTCCTCAAATGGGTGAAGATTAAAACAAGTTGTTTTCTGTCTTTTGTGCCTGTAAAGCTAGTAACTAAAGAACTGACTGGAGGCTGTGGTCCCGTGGAAGAAAACGGGAGTTTTTCCAGCGGCCTGACAGTCATCTCCTCTAGTAGCACCAAACAGGGTTCTGAGAACTTGAAATGGGATTTGCCTGATCCTGTCAATAAGGGAAGAACTGCTACTCTGGCCAACACCTCATTAATCTGAATTTTACTTCACAAATTGAATGCAAGGGCGATTAGCATGGAATCACTGTCCGGTCTCCTTCATTCCTTCATGGTAAGAACCTCTTATAAACTCTTTTTTTTTCTTGTTAAAAAGTTCTACCAGCACACACAATGTTCTGACTTTGTGGAACCAACATTTATTGGTGCTGTAGGACCGAGCATAGTCTCACAGTGCTGGAAGGCACCTGGGATTTAGTAATAATAGGTAAAAATCCAGATTTCATACTGTTCACATGGTTCTCTCCATACCTGAGAGTACAAGAACCCAAGAGACAATCACCTTTGCCAGCACTCCCAGAGCGGGACACCAAGAGACGGGGAGCCCAGACACCGGCCGTACTCATTCCTCAGTAATGACACCCTCGGATTTCTGAAGCTGCAATATTCATACAGGTGCCGGTGCAGGGTTTTTTAACAGGGGAGAATACGGACGCAGTCCCCCCGTCTGCAGATTCTGCAGCCGAGTTTCCTGTTTGGAGAAACGGCAGGAGCCAGCACACCTACAGCAAACGGTTTAAGCCTCGCACAAGTAACCCCATTTCCCTGACGAAAACCATCTTCATGCTCCAGGTGGTTTCCTACCAGGTGAGTGTAATTCTTGTTGACAGCGACTTGGCGCGCTGTGAAGTACGGATCAAGGCTTTTCCAGAGATGGCAGCTTTGTGCACGCTTCCCTGGTGCCCGAGTTACAGAAGGTTGGCAAGGCTTGTCCTGTGCCATGCTGCGGGGAGGCGTGGGTGTTAGGGCTGGCCCGATTTGGTATTGCGTTATGTTCTGTGTCAGTAACGGCGTCGGTTCCCAATGGAGATCCTGCGGCGTTTCCAGGCTGCTGATGCAGAGAGCGGCTCTAGCTCTCAGGCTTAAGCTTGGGATGTTACCAGTTACAGAGTAAAATTCTAGTAAAATAACTGTAACTGAAAGATGCTGAAAGATGGAGTGGGAACTGTAGGATGAGTTGATGGATCTTTCTCCAGTTGAAAAAGGTAGACTAGAAGGTTGGTAGCTTTCAATAGCAAAAATGTCGTGTCTACACAAATGCAAGGCTTTCTTATAGGTGCTGGTTCTTGAGAGTGCTGTTTTATCTCATCTACTGTCATTTCAGAAATTCAGAATGGCTGGCTGTGGCCCAGATGTCTCCAGCGAGATTACCAAAGTTACCAGTAGAGCGTAGGGGCTGATTTCTTTCCTTACTGGCTTGCTGCCAGTGTTCAGATGGGTTCCCCCTCCTTTTTTCAGACTGGATCATTTTTTGTCCCAGTACTTGAAATTTTGACTGCTGAATGACTCTGCTTCAGGTGAGGAATAGGAACTGAAGTTAGCAGCTATTCATCAATTTGTGAGCCAAACAGGTCAGGGAAACAAAGATTCTCTGGTCTCCCACCCTTCCTTAATTCTGAATTTGGGTTTCTCAGCCTACCATGTACTGACCAGCTGTACGGTTTGAACCCTGACGGGTACTGCGGAGCATGTATTGGTTTATAAGAAAAAGTTTGGTCAGCTTTGCATCACCACTGTTGTGTCTTTGAAACATTGTAATCTAAACATTGATTGTTCTCCATTTAAAAATAAAAAATATGAAAGGGAGCTTACCTGCCGTGCTCCTAAATGCCCTTTCTAAACCTTAAATAGCTGCACAGTGATCAAGTTCAGCAAAGATGTAGCAAATAGTCATCATTTAATTGTATATCAGATGTCTCCTGACTAAAAGCATCACGAATATTTTACAATATTGCGAACACTTCACAAGAGAAGATGTATTTGCAGTAGAGTTCCCTTTATTTCATAACATTAAAGCACACAACCATTAAATACGCTTGACACTTCTATTGTGCTATCTAAAAAGCTACACTCCAATGTACATGTGGCACAAATCTGGTGGCATCCACTTCGAACAAGTGGAACATCTAAATCAAAGCAAAGGCTTCACATAAAAAATAGATCTTACTCTCTGCAACTGTTGTCTTACAAAAAATGATGGCGATGATGACACTGAATGGCAAGAAAGTGGATTACTGAAGCGACAATCACCTCCCAGATCTAATGCAGAATGTTATTTTTATCAGCTCATCTGCAGATGGCACAAATGAAAGCTGATTAAGGCAAATGCTTCTTAAGAAAGGCGATTTCTTGTAAACAACAAGGAAATTATTTTTTTCTTCATCAGAAGCTCTTTCTTGGGAGTGGCACTTGCTATGCCCCAGGCCCCTGTGGGACCCCTGCCCCCTCACTGCCGCTCTAGTTCTGAAGGGATTACGCGATGCTTTGTGGAATACCAGCTTGCAGCTGGCCGTGAGAATAGCCGAGCTTTCTCTGCAGGCGCTGCAGCAGCAGAACGTGCCACCGCAAGACTTCTCCAGCGGCCAGTCTGGCCTTCGTAATGTGCTTGGCCTCTGGGCTTTGGTATCTGCCTGGCAGTGTGGTGTTTGCGACGTTCCGTGGATCACCTCTATCAAACTATTCACCAGCACAACAATTCAGTAAAAAAAGAGTGAAGGTGTATTAGAAAAAAAGTACCTTATTTTAAAGCCATATTAAGAAAAACTAAGCTACGCTTTCATTTTAAGAGCTGCTGTGCACAAATGTTTTGATTCCCAAACTAATCAGTGTCTGTTAATTAATTGGCACCTAATTAATAGCAACATAAGTCACTAAGCAGTCAAGTTTTTTTTAAGGGGAATTTCCTCTTGGAAGTAGAGCATCTCCTCATGTCCTGACTTGGAATTTTCCTGCTTTTGTAATGTATTTGACACCTTTAAAAGGCTTGTATTTTTCTCCATACATGTCTAGGCGATTCACCTTCAGTCCTGAAAAAGACAAAATTGAGTACAGAGTTAAAAGCAGAATTGTAGAAATCATGGCAGGCTGTTCAAAAGTCCTGTTTTCTTGAAGCATGTTAAGATGGGTTAGGAAGCTGATTTTCCTTCTTTTCACAAGTTCATCTGGTTTGAAACCACAGAAGAGACCGTTCTTGTCACCTACTCATAGCTGCCCTGGCAGGGCAACAACTTTCTTCTGTTCTGCTTTGTGAGCCAACAGCCTCCTTCCAGGGGATGAACTACTGAACAAATGAGCCTGTCTTCCGCAGCTCCTCTACACTGCGCTCTTTTCCAATAACACAGATGAAGCAAAGGACAAGTTTAGAATTCTTTTCACTCTAAATTGTAATTGCAAGGACCAGCATTCCCTCTGCTACTAATTGAGGAATGCCAGTAGCTATTAGCTACCTAACCGTTTCAGGTTGTCCCCTGCTTTCTCACAGGTCCGTTATCTCTGGCATCCAGCCACGGGATCCACTATGTTTTGCTAGATTCAGACCAGTGGGTTGCAAGCTGCAGGATTCTGTTCTTGCACAAGGACTAACCATTAAGTTACTCAGCAAAGCAGTCGAAGAAGCAAAAGGACCACAGCCTGGTGCCTACCTAGAAAGGTGCTACGTGTGATACCACCAATTCTCACCTACTGCCTTCAGTCATCCTCCTCCTTTCCAAATGTGAGTCTTCACTCTGCTAGGGTCTTAATCCTGCAAAGCTTGCTTGCAGAAGCATTTTACGCATGGACAACTCACGTGATTCAAGTGTTTGCAGACTGAGGCCTTGTTTGCTTTACATTTACTTTTGCACTTACAGACTTCATTCCAGTCTTACTTGCAGATTGAAGATAAAAAACTAACTGCCTCCAAAGGAAAGAATAAGAAGGGCATTCTTTAAAATTAATGGAGCTTTTGACTGCTAGAAAGGGCTTTAGTGTTACAAGGCTAAAGCAAGTTAAGAGCAGCATGCTAACTCATCATCCATCACTCTTCACTGAAAGGATAAATTTGCATGTTTAATGCAGAAGTCAACAAAGAAAAATCCATTCTTCTGTACCCTTCTCACAGGCTCTCTTCAGTAAAACAATTGGGAATTCACAATTCCCAGCAAGGGAGTCTTCCAGCAAGGGCACCTGTCAAGTTTGGGTAAATCAGACTTTACCCTTCTGGACCAAGCTGACTTCAGATCAGCATTTCCAATTAAAAGATTAACAGTTTCCCACTTCATTTCCTACTGCTACTCATTCTGTTGGTACCAATTTCATGTAACGCCTACCCACTCACCTGAAATTGCAAGCTGTTGTATCTTAAACTGGATGTTTAAACTTGGATTCTCCTCTGGCTTGGCAGCTCCAGACTGCAGGTTCACCATGCCCTTCAGGTTTGGTAGCTTTTGAGGGGTAATTTTGCCAACATCCCACGTTAACACCTTGTCAGGAAAGAGAGAACAGTAGCAGTAGCTTTCTAGGTAACAACCTATGAGGTCAAGTTCATGTCAAGCTTTTACTTTGCAGGCTGGGTACAGAAGTTTGCCTGGTGGCCCTGAGAATTATCCCACGGGCTGGGAGATGGCATAGTTAGGGCTCCAGCAGGTACGGTGTCTTTTCTTTACCAGCCTTTCTTAGTTGGTCTGTGCACTTAATACATCTTGTTCCCTTAGCAATGGTGACAGTTCCTCTTGTCAGACTGGGCCAGGTACATCCATGAAGCAAGCAGAGTGACCAGCACAAAGGTCATAGGAACTTAAACATGAGAATGAGGAGGACAGGAGCAAGGCGCTTGGCAAAAGGAGATGTTTAAGCTAGTGTAACTTTCCTAAGGGTCACTTGTTTCCCGTTGATTCTTACATTTTAAAGAAAATACATGGAACCAAGTTGGCCCTTCAGTCACCCACAAGAGTTTTCTTTTTGTTCTTATCATATACTGAAAATTGTTGATAAATGCAGAAAAACCTCAGTTTTCCCTACTTCTGCAAACTTTTGCAGTTACAGTCTGCCTCGCTATCCCAACTCTTGATAAAAACACAGTATAATTTATTTCTGCAGAGAGGAAAGGAGACTTCAAGTGTTTTTGTTGGTGCTTTTGTTTTTAGAAGATCAAGGTCTGTTCTCTTTGAAACAAAATGTTACTTGGAGAGCTTTCACTTACAATTCAAATCAATTGCTGACTGAGATATTCCAAGGGCAGCAGAAAGCTCAGAGCAGGGTGTTAGAGCCAGCAGAATGGTTTGGCTCAGACTGCATTTCAGCAAAATGGTTCCTGGGTACTAAAAAGCTTCAGGAGCTTAGGAAATTTAGGTCTCAAACCCCAACTTGGAGGCAAGAAAGCAGGACTCCCAACACATGCTCTTTCAGACCCTTTGTTTTCCTTCCTGTGCATCGTCAGGCACATCTTTTGGAAGTTTTTTTTCTCATCTCTCACTGCCTGTTTTTCTCGCTACCTATTTTCAAGTCTACTGCATTTTCTCCAAACAAGTATGTTTTTAAAGAACATAGATTGCAAAATATACCGTAGCTGAAACCACCAGCAAAGAACTGCTGCATCCAACTGAAGAAAAATATTAGGGGGGTGAAGGAACAGGGGAAAAGAGAGGAAGGAAAGGGACAGGGGAAGGGAAAGGAGGCTGATAAAACCAGAAATCACAACTGGTGTGTATCTAAGTTTGAAAAAGTAAATTTTAAAGACAAGATTTGAATTCATAAACATATGCTGAAGGGAAAGTTTTCTGTTAAGTGTGAAATGCTGCTCCAGTGCTCTGCCATACGTATGACTTGTTCTAATGTTGTCTTACATATTTGAATAAATAAAAACTTAAGACTTACTTTAGTAACTGGGTCAAATGTATAGCTGCCTTGTGTAGCAGTGAGGTTCATATTAAGTACGGCCTTTGGCATGTGAACTGTCATGACAACTCCTTCCACTGTTTTCCCCATATTCTGTTTTGGTCCAATGGTAACGTCAAATCTTCCTGAAGAACTGTTTTCCTTAAAACTGATCATGTGTTTCACATATACAGGAATTGCCACCAAGCTGAAAAGAGAAGACAGCAGCTGAATGCATCCTGGCTACTTCTCTGCTCGAGAAAATAAAGCTCCTTCTCATAAATAGTTCTTGTATTTCTGGCAGGTATTCAAGTTAGAACCAGTTTGTTTCAAAAGTGAAAAGTGATACTTGGCTCTTCAACATCATTGCTGAAGTGATTTTATTACCAGAGAAATCACATGAAAGAAAGATTTTCCCCCCAATCACTTGTCCCGATGTCTCTCCCTCCGTATGTTTATTTTTTTGAAGTAGTCTCACTGACTGAGCCAATTCTCAGAACAGTCACCAGTCAAATCAGACTTAGTTTGCAAATCTCTGCAGCTTAGACTTTTTTGCTTTATTCTTTTTATGAAAATCAGAGTCCTCTATGCACACAGAGACTTAGCCACAAAGCATCCAGCAGTAACAATGACTACCAGGAACGAAGAGCCCTATGTTACTGTCACGTGTGGTTTATCCCACTGAAAAATGATTGCTGACTATCAGCAGCTCACTGAAAAAAACATTTTCTTGTTTTAGTGCAGACAGAGCAACAGATGAGACAAAACCCGAGAACATGCATTTTAGCAACAACGCAAATTCCCCCCATAGCAAGGAGAAATCTGCAGTTACTCAGATGGAAAGCGGTAGATGGTTTGTCTGAAGAACCAGCGTGTCTAAACAGAAACATACTTCTGTGAGCTGACACGGTAGGAGATCAATCTGAAATTCCCATCGGGAGGAATAAATGAAAGGACTCTCTCAGACTCCCAGCGTTTGAACCGAATACATGGATGGAAGCTGACGTCATCCAGCAGCCGCGGGTTCTGTAAGTAGTGGCAAAGTGGTAAGTGAAATTTCATCGAGTATTAGCAGTTTGAACTAGCGACCGCACTCTGCACGTTTCCTATTTCCTACACTCTACGTATCATTCCTCGCTGATACCTGAGACGCGTAACTGAGCTAGGATTTCTGGTCTGACCTGGTACAGCAGTTCCTGTGAGTGTATTTTTATGTACAGACAAAAGCCATTCCAACTACTGAGCAATGCAGCAACTTCTACAATATAATGCAAAACTTGTTATATTTTGTATGTGTAATGTGAAGTAGTGATTGGCCTCTTAAAATTGTTGAACTCTGACTGCTAAGAAAAGTAAATCCTGAGCCACTAAAATTCCCAAATATATG
>NW_009260182.1:5860743-5874663 GCF_000687185.1 Egretta garzetta | reverse complement strand
AAAGACTGTGGAACCTGCGGGGAAAAAAAAAAAGACACTTGACTTAACATTATTATCAAGGGCCTTACAAACGTTGTGAAGTGCAGCCAGAGGGCACAGATGACATTTGCACAACACTCAAGAACATGCCAAGCACAGATAGGAAAGGTCATTCCAGTTACCTGTGGCCTGAGCAGCTTGGTAAAATACGTGAGCCAAAGCAAACAGCTTATCCCAAATCAGGTAATTATACTTGTGCCAGCTGTTACACAGGACTCGTACTGGATGTGCTTGGACTGGTTGCCAGCAATGAGCATGTAAGAATTTCAGAATATGCAAGCTCTGAATGTTCCTTTCTTTCATCCCTGTCCCCTGTCTCCAGAAAACTAGCAAGCTGTGTAGTGGTGCAGGGAATTTGAAGCACATCAAAACAGTCAACATCAAAACACAAAAGTTTGTGCTATAAAGCTCCAGATAACCTTGGCTTTCAAAAGCATGGCTTGCTTAACAGTGGGATTACATATTCATCTTGATATTAAATAAATCTATAGCAAAAAACCCCCCAAACCCAACCCCAAAGCAAGAATACCAAGCACCTTACCCAGGAAAGGCTCATTTCCTTAAATGCCTTATAAGGACAGAAAGGTATGACCAGAACTCTGGACTAATTAGCCCTACAAGCAAAGGTTATTTTAGAAGATAGGTGGAAACTATTGCTGATCTACTCAAGGGGAAGGAGAAACTGGGTTAATAGTTTGCCTGAAAATAAGGGATCCTGTTTCAGATGAAAGCAGTTACCATATCCCTGAGAAACAAGGTAACATCCGTATTCTAGGGGAGCAACCTTACCTACTTCTTAGCCCTAGGGAAGGTTAGGAAGAAAGGTTCTTGCATTGCTAGTCCCCAGGGAATCAGAGCAGAAAAGAGTAGCTATGACTACTGCAGTGGATCCTCAGTAGGGATTTTAAACACTCTGTGGACACTATTGATTGGGCTTGAAATACACACAGAAATACAAACATGGTCTTGATTATAACTCCTCAGACTAAGCACTCGTACTACTCTTGGGAATCTCGTTGAGCTAGGAGAGTAACACAGCCGTCGGGGTGTTCTGACAGTGATTGCCACCTTCTTTTAGTTTCAAGATGGTGAGAGTCAAGAGCTGCATGATGGCTATTTATGACTACCCAGTTCAATAGCGGCCAAAGCATTTGTCGAATTGGTGTATGGAACCCAAACAACACTGACTACTGCTACAGCAGCAGCACTGAATGAAGAAATCAGAGATTTGCTCCCTGCCCCATACCACCACAAAATGGTGTCATGCAGTCTTCAGCTTTAGCTACCGATGGCCCCAGTAATGAATAAAACAGCAGGCTCATACCCACGGCACAGCAGTTTTCTTCTTGGATCATTTTTTTTCTACTTCTTGGCACTGGCAACATTTACACAGAAGTTATCAGATTACTCCTCAGAGTTAAATCTCAGGTTAAAGATTTTTGTATTTGAAGATATGTTTCATTTACAGACAAGAAAGGAGTATTATTATGCTTCCTAATATCTGGCTCCAGTTTATATATCAGGAAAACTACACTGTCCAGCTATTTTGCACCAAGTTTTGTCTTGCTATCAGGAGAAAGCTAATGAGAGCTTTTGTCTTGCTCATTTGAGGTCCTACAAGGACTGCAGTTGGCAGGAACAATGGAAGATAATTTTCTCATCACATTTAAAACTTCAACTATTTTTGTCCATTTATATCTCTTTAAGAGATAATCAGTGTACAATGAGAAAACATCTAAGTGCAGAATATTTATTGTGGATGTTCTTGAAGCAGCCTAGACCATATTGCTACTTTAGGATACACTGAAAAAATACATTTGGGCATGTCATTTTAAATTGTATTATTTCTATTTAAGAGATAGATTCATGTATATAAAACATGTGATTGGACTGTATTCTCTCTAAACATCAGCAGATAAATGTAAACATATTCAACAAAAATGAGTTTGCAAGGCATCTTACCTGATTTGTCTATAATCGCATCAATTTCTTCAATGACATCAAAATAGGCTTCGTTGTTTGTGTATTTTACCCCTGCTCTGCGCCAAGGAATGTTGGACAACTGTCCAGTGGGAAGTGTATCACCCACATTACTGCTGCCTTAAAAACAAAAAGGAACTCAAATTCAGTCATTAATTACAATCAACTGACAAAAATAAGAATCAAAGCAAGATTATTCCCCAAGAACTGCAGACTAGAACCTGGACCACTAAAATTTCATTAATTAGGTGATGTGAATGCACTTTAAGGATATGAACAGACTTATGGTTTTCAGGCTATACTTTGCACAGCAAAATACAAGGCTCAGGTCAGCAGGAGGTAGGAGTGGGAGTAGATGTGGGGCTAGATCCTGCAGTGGATTTCATCACTACACTTCAAGACATTACAGCTCAGTGTGAGGGCCTTAAGGATGTTTCCCCCTTCTCCTAAGAGTTTTAGTTGGCTGACTTCAGGGCTGATTTACTGATAAGAGTTGTTACGAAGAAAGACCTGGAAGAAGATTTAGGGCCCTTTGCTTGGGAGCTGTTAGGCTGAGGCTCTCACCCTTGGTTACCCATCTGAGCTCCCCTGCAGCAACATGACAGCCACACCTACACCTGATCATGTGCCAAATCGATCCAGATCCTGGCCCAAAGACTTGACTTTCTGGCTTGGCCTGTCTCATCATGATTAACTTCCCTGGCAATCACTGAGCTGTAGATGACCCTGTTATCATCAGATCCCAATCCTGACCCTGACCTGTTGACTCAACTTCTGAGCTCCTTAACAGTGATGCCACTGCCTCTGCCTGCCTTGCTGTCACCCTCAGCTCGTAGTCCTTAATACCATTCACCGTGAGAAAAAGGCTTCCTGAGCTACCTAGTTATAAAATAAACTGATGATTCTTAAAAAGGAGGAAAAAAAAAAATCTTATCACTTCTGGGGCTTAGGTGACTGATCTTGGAATCCCACTAGAGTGGAAACAACTCCCTCTGCTACAAGTAGGTCTCAGCACAGGGCTACAGCTCATGCTTGCTTGTGCCCATCAGCACAACAAATCTGGTAGTCTCTCCTGCTGATTGAGACAGCTTCACGGAGAGGCCAGCGGCTACCATTTCTACACAATCTGCTGGGTAAGCCCTCTCCTACTGGGCAGAAAGCAGAAGTTTTCATTCTTTTGAGCTAGTAATTGCACACAGAAAAATCCCTCCCTGAAGTCCACCTTGGTGCTGTAACACATGGCGGAGGAGTTGCAACCATTTCCTCACTCCCGCTGCATCTCTGAAGGGGAGCAGTGGCCGTGTCCATGCCCCGTGCCCCTCAGCAGCCTTGCAGGGTGCGGCAGCGCTACGCAGGCTGGGCTGCCAGGCCAGGTAGGTGGGAGAGCTCTCAGGCTGCCCTTTCCCAGCTGCTCAGCGCTGAGCTGTTGACAGTGACAAGATGCAGGCTGCCCTGGGCAGGCGCTTTAGGCTCCTGGGGAATTCTAACAAGGCTTCAGATAAAACAAGAGGATTTGATGCTGCAACCCTTGGCTTCAGGAGTCTTAATTCCCCTTCCAGTGGTGCATCTAGGCCATTAACGTCACAGATATTTTTCTCAAGTATAACTGCTAACATGCAAAACCTCATTTAAAAAAAACCAACCCAAACCCAGAGATTAAAACTGATGAGATTTACATGCAAAGATTAAACCACATGTGCTACCTCAAAGGCCAGCTCCTCTGAGCACCACCTCGGTGTGGCCCCGCAGCCCACCTACTACCCTTCCCTAACACGATGTACAGGCGAACATCTCGCATAGCTCTGACCCCACGTGACACCTCATGGCGGACCTCCCTTGCACCCGCCTGCCAGACAAGCAGATTCCACCAGCTCAGCTGACTGACATTTGGCTCTGTCAGTGCAAGGCATACCCACTTACAACGGCCTGAAACCTGCTCCGAACTTGAAGGATACTGATGGTGGTGGGGGTGGAGGAGGCAGAGGACAGGCTATTTGCTTCCCTTCACGCTACCTGTTCCCAGCCAGCAAAGATTTATTAGATATCTGTGATATACCTTTCTATAATGATTTCCTATAAAATGCATAACCTCCTCCAATGCCCCTCAGTTATTCAAGGCTTGGGGCTAGCTCTGTACCAATCCCAGAGCACCTGTCTCCAATATGTGCTGTCTGTGCTGGGAACTGCTGTTCCTGAGGGACTTGGGCAGCTGTGGCCGGACCAGACAATGCCACTGGGAATATCAAAGGGGCCAGGCATAAACTGCAAATAAGGAGGAAATTGTTTTTATTCAACTCTTAATTGTGAGAAGTGGCAGGACAGTGGCCTCACCTTACAGATTCACACCAATATGATATTTTTTAGCTATGGAGCACGATGGGGCTTTGTTTCTAAGTATCCAGTCACCGCTGAAAATTATTTATTTTCATACCTGTGATGGAGTTGACAACAGAGCGCAGAATTGTGGGAGGCTTAATCAGCTCCTTCAATATGTTAGATTCTGTTGCCAGTGGAAAGCCATTGTCTAACATTTCTTCTAGAAGTTCATACACAATAACTACATTGTCCTTAATTGCAGTCTCAGAACATTCGCCGAAGTAATCCTAAACAAATCAGAGATTACAAAGGAGAGGATTTTTATTCCTGTTATAATGCTTTGCAAAAGTTTGGGGTTTTTTTGCTTACAGAAACCCTCCAGTATATCAAGGAATTTTAGTACCTAAAATGACTAGCTACTTGTATAGTCTGATTGCATCATATGTTTACATGTATCATCTAATTAGAGATAATGACAGCGTGAACAGTGAAATTAATGTAATCTGGTTTACTAGTATGTATGTGCCAAGGGTTCTCCCACTTGTGAACATTAACACATCTTCAGTTAGAAGACTCCGGTAAAATAAGGAGAATACCTTTTAGCAGTGTCCAGTCTTCACAGAGGTTCCTTTATTTACAATGTCTGTGAAATAGGTTGAAAACTGACTCACGCTTTGCATCGCTTTCCTCCCTACAGAGTGCTTCATGACTGCAAGCTCCTTCTTGTTCGTCTATGTAACATCAACAGTACAAAAGCTTACAGAAAAAAGACAGCATTTACAAAGTGGGATTTGGGTTTTAGTGCATATGCACCGGTATCTATAAATAAAATGAATACACAAGCTATACCTTCTTTTCCTTTGTACTCTATAAACCAGTGCTTGACTTAAAAATTGTAAAGGGGAAAGTCACTGACAAGAGGGTTTATTACCTTTCTTTAAAATAAGTTTATACAAAAATTCCCTTGGAATTATTTAAATTTAAAAATTATTTAATGGTGACAGACCTGGAAAGTATCTGCTACTCGGTGTAGAAATTCAATTACAAAGAGTGGTGGCACTTCTGTCTGTATGACAGACACAAAGAAGATTTTATCCCGATAGATGCTGATGAGGTAGTGATGTGGCGTTGAGATGACAGGAGGCACATTCTCAACATCGATTGCTTTCTCCTGAGCTTCAAAGAAATAATCACACACAGATTGGCTCACAACACTCTTCCAGTGCTTCTCCAAGAATATATCACCAGAACAGTTTATAAGAAACAGGCTGTGGATCATTTTCTGTTGGAAACACATTCAAAGAAGTTACAATAAACAAAAGGTTGAGGGTTGACGTTATTTCTTCTCCCAGATTCCCTTTCTTACAATGGTTACTCTTTATTCACACGCACTGTGAATTTAAGAAAAAGATCTGCATTGCTGCTTTTCTTTAAATTGCACTTTCTTTATTTAGAGGAATGTTCCACCACAAAATATTTCACAGTGGATTAAGTCGCTAACATATGTCACAAAATGTAAGCAAGAAGCTAGCACCCTTGATTTCCACCTTCATCCCCTATTTGGTATTTGTAATTTATTTCTTAAAGAAAAGCTGACCTTCATGAGTCAGCACTCACTTAAATGTGTTTGGCAACATGTAAGGGTAACATACATAAAGTTTCCTATGGCAGAGGAGTTTGCATAGTGTTTACACACATAACTAAGAATTGCACTATCTTAAAGATACAGCTCTTTAGCTTGTCAGCGTTCAGTTACTGAACTAGAAAAGTGGTTTTTATTTGCTGGCTAATGATTACTTATGATCTATGCCAAGCTGCACTTGGATAAAGGGTTGGAATTCATTAAAAGTACACAAAACCAGGAGTTTAAATCTGGTTTAATGAATAAAATTGCCTCAAATGTGCTCAACGCACATGAATTATGTTTACATAAAATGTTTTACATTTAAAAACTAACTTGCTCACGAAAAAGGAGAGTATGAACTGCAGATAAGTAATGTAACTTTTTTCTTATATCTTTAAAGATTTACAAATAACATGCCCCAGACACTGATCCTTCATTTTATTCTCAGCACAAGTAGCTTATCTGCCTTTTTTTTAAAGTAATTTCTAGTCGATTTCTCAACTTTCAGTGAGATAATACATGAACTAAGTTGTTGATTCAAATGAAGTGAATAAACTATTTTCTCCACATCTACAGAAGAGACAAATGCTATCAGACTTCAGTTTATCTCTTTAGCCTTTACATCAGACAGATATAATGCTTTGGCTGACCTGCAGCATAACCATCCTCTGACAAAAATAAGGTCCAAGTTTAAACTCAGGCTTAGAAAACAAAAACAAATTGTAACCCAAGCGCTGGCTCCTTATGGTGAAGTTATCCTGGTACTTGTATCCTGCACAAATTCATTCTGCAGTTGAAGAAGCTGCCCCTGCCACTGGCTATGCACCCCTCTTGCCCTCTAGGTATTGATTTGAGCAGGTCTGTGGCTCTGCAATTCCCTATACCAAGAAACTGGTCCAGCCATAAATTGACCCAGAAAAAGGAGTTCCTGGTCAGACCAGCTTCCTGATGCAAGTTATTACATTGCCAGAGAGTACTAGAGCTGGCGCAGAGGAGGTGGTGGAAACAGACAGATGATAGCAATGGAGATATCCTGAACTGAAGTTTATTTGGCCTTTGGGGGAATTCAATCATGATTGGAAAGAGACCAAGCAGGGCGTGCACACCTCAAAACAGGAAGACCACCATCAACTCTGCATGTCCAAGAGAAGTCAAACACATCTACCAAAAACCTATCATTGTTTTCATTAATCTTAGGATGTTTGGCCAGGATCATGCCATAAAATGCAGATACAATTTGCTCATTTTCTAACATTAAATCTGGCACACAAATGTGAAGATGGCACAGAGCATCTAGATGTAAATGGCCCAGTCCCACAGAGATATTAAAGAGTCTAAACAGCGTATGATTAAGCCTCATTCCAAAATGCTGGATTAAGCACTTAGCTCCATCCACAGTGAGCCATGCCTGAATCTAAACTGCCCAGAGCACTAGGCTGACCTCCCAACGCACTTGTAACACTGAAAAATGGTCTGGCCCTGCAGCTCTCAACAAAACAAAAGTATGTCTTCCAAAGCTCACCAGAGAAGGTGAAAAAGGACTACTAAAGAACGTAGTTAGCACGCTATTTCTCTCCACCTAAGTCAGCAGATGTGGGAAAGGAGCCAAGATCCAGTTCTTCCAACTCTAAACTCCAGCTGCTTCTTCACATGCATGACAGCAATGCACTCATCTTTGCTGGGGCCCTGCCAGGTCTTACATACTGCCTGCTAAGAACACACGGTCTATGGTGGTAGACACAGAAAGACCAATAGTCAAAACGTGGGCAGAAAAATCCAACTAAGCTAATACAGTATGTAAGATGAAGTTCTTTTGGAAACTGATGGCCAATTTGCTTTAGAGTGGGAAAGGAAACAAAGCTACAAAAAGTTACTGCGTGTTTCCACTGTATCTCTCACAGACCAAATTAATCTCTAATTTAGTTTGTTAAAAAAACAGACAATTTTAATACTGTGAGCACAGCATTCTTATGAAGGAGCCTTGTCACGATTGCTTTAATCCAGTTTAACTAAACATGCTCTGAATTTAGCCAGTGCTGAACATTAAAACCCTCCAAAATCTCCTGGATAGTCACACAACGGTGGTGAGTATAATCAACCACTGAATGTCAGTATTGTTCCACACCAAGGCAGCCCAAACATATGAAGGTGATCAGCTATAAAGCTTAGAACAGTTCTCTGTACATTTTAATATGGATACAATAGCATATCTGTTAGCAAATATAAAACCCAATTCCTAGCAAATGCACACAAAGCTGCATAGGAGAGTTTCAGTACAAACAGCACCAGTAAGACTCCATTTCCAGAGGACGTGATCTACAGCGCACTGTGGAGAAGCGATGCTGGAGTGCAGGCAGCTTCTGACGATACTCTGACATACTATGTCAGACACGTGTGACAGTGTTTTCAAGCCCTAGCAGCTGTCCTGCTGTTAACGTTCATACAGATTCTATTGATCAGAAATGATTGCATTTGTCACGATTTACTTTTAACAAGCACAGCAGTGCAGCAGGCCAACATAATCGCTACCTAAATACAGCAACTTTGTTCTACTGTGCCCGCAGCAAGCTCCTGGTGCACAAAGTGGCTGTGCTAGCCACTTTTCTTCTTTTGCTGTAAGTTCCACTTAGGCTATTCGACCACGACTTGATACGCAGTTGAGGGAGGGCACAGGTAGGCAGAAAGGGCGGCAGCTTTGGACCACTGCCCCTGCCTACTCATCTGCTCCAAGCTGCCCAGGTTCCGGTGGCATTCATATGAGTGTTTGTGTAGCCTCATGGTGAACTGGAGTAGCAAACTGATCCCGGGGACCACGCTCGGCAGATTATAGCTTTACAGTATCTGTGGAAACTGAGCAGTAAAATCCCACCTAGCTGCCTGCCCTATCTTCTGGGTAGAAAGGTAGGGATTACAGGATTTCCCATGATACATAATTATTTTGCTTCTAGCATGAGAATTCCCTCCAAAACCCCCTCACATACTCCTTCCCAAGTTTTAGCAGCACACTAATTTGAAGTGGTCTGGAAAATGGAAGCTCTCTCCTTGCAGCTTAAGCACAGAGCAGGCAGACCCACGGGCACAAGCCCCTGCCCTCTCAGTCAACGGGCAGCTCAGTTTGGACGCTTCCCTCTGCCAGTGCTGACTACAGAAAAGAAGCTCTTACAGCAGTGGGACATCAGGCTGGTATACGCAAGACTAAGTCACTTGGTTTATCCCACACACTGTCAAACAACTGGCACCAGCCAATTAAAGACAGATTTCATGTTGGTTATCTTACAACTGGCACTACTACAAAATATCTTATATAAGCTATTATTTAACAAAAATTATTTATAGTGATCCCAATACTGAAGATTTTCCTGCTACTCTATTTTGAGTGCCAGATTTTATTTTCAGACACGCAGACAGCCCCAAATTCGTTTCTCAGTGCCCTACCTTCTTCTATCTTATCAGAACATTAGGTTTGCAAAGAAAAAAAGATTTAAAAATGCTGAACATAAGAAATCAATCTAGTAACAGTAAGATTCCTCATACCAATAGGTCAAGTTAATACTTGTGGCCAAACAGCAAAGCATGTTAAGTGCTGCGACGCCTTGAGGGTAAAGGTCTTGAATCAAAGTTCGTAAGTTTAAAAAAACAGTAGCAAAAGCACACCATCAAAGTTTAAGAATCATGAGAGTACCTGTGCAGCAGTGTACACCTACACCACTTTGAGATGGCAGCATAAAACCACTCTATGTAGAACACTGAAGGTTTGCTTCTCGGACTATTTCAGAAGGACATGCCTCCTGTCTCTCTACTTTTAGGCCTATCTAAGAAGCAGACTGAAGACAATCGTGCATTATTTGCATCTTTAGTCCACAGCAAGCTATTCAAGCTCATTTTTAGTAGGCTGACAGCCTTCCACACTACTGCCTGACCGAAAGGCATCTTACAGGCACTGCAGCAACAAGCAGCCTGGCAGAAATTTGCAGCTGCTTCTCACAGGCTTCCCATCATTGCTCTGACACATGAAACTCTGCATGGTTCTTTGTAGTCATTTCCATCCTCTCAGAATTTGAAGTCCTCACAGAAGAACTAAATATTTTAACTAAGGCGCCTTCAATATGCTGTTTCCAAGTCTGTATCTTTTCTTTTGACTAAATCTGGATTTTGTGATGTTCCTGTTTTTTCAATCTCTTGGCAGAGAAACATCTGGACTGAAGTCACAGCAGGCTCACAAGACAAAAGTGGAGCTCATTGGCAAGAGGGAGAGGCTGCGAGCATGGGAAAAAGACTTGATTGCACGTGCTTGTCCTTAGCTACAATTAAGTACTCTAAAATGTAATTAATGCAGAAATTCTGTTACAGCTGCTTTTCCATAACACTGAGTTACAGTCAAAGCTCTGAAAACCAGGAAGTGAGGAATTTATCACTGACCTCTGCGATGCCCTTTAGAGCTAGTAATAATTACTGAAAACGTCTCAAAATGGGACCATCACTGGGAAAGTATTCCACAGCTTCCAGGTTCCCTGCATTTGGCGTAGCTGCTCTGGAGGGTGGAAGGATTAGTGGGGGTGGACTGTCTGAGCCTCTGTTATGAATCTGTAGGAATGACAAGCGAGTGGAAAGTAATCAAATGCTTCAAGTAATCTGGAGAAACAAATAAGCTAAGACAGGCAGTTCTACTTCTATTTTAAAGCTAGTATTTTTGTCACAACCAGCTGGTCGGTAGTTTAGCTTTTTTCTTATAAATTCAAGATGTGTCACAAACGTGCCACAGATGTGGCAAAACTAGACAGCATTTGCTCCCCACCTCCCCAACCCCATCACCAGCTCCTAAAACAGTAAACCTAATGAAGCCCTATTAAATACTTGAATGACATTTTCAAGACAGCCAACATGGCAGTTCTGAACTGGCTGGCTGGCCTGACTCTGACACAGCATTAGAAATTGTGATTCAAACTGATGTACCCTGAAGTCTCAGATCTTACTAAAATGTGAATATTCTGTAATTTCACAGTTTTTGTAAGGCTTCTATCACTGTTAGCATATATCTTACTGCTGCTGCTGAAGTGTCATTAATCTTTTTACTTATAAGATGCTTAGGCATCTGAACATTAAAGTAAAAACTTTTTTGCAGCCCTTCTTAAGAACTGCCTGGTGTCCCTCTCTGTTACTCAAGCAAAACTCCCACAATCAAGTCAACTCTAACTTAACACCATGAAGTGCTTGCTTTTGTCTGTACAACCACTCAGATGCATATTTTACCAGCAAGATCATCCCTATTAAAGAGTAAACACTTTGCTTCCCAGATGCTGAGTGTACATTTATTTGTCTTTACTCTCATTTAAAACACTGTTAGTAACTTTCTGGAATTGTTTTTAAAAGAAAGCAGTCCTTTGAGAATACTCTGAAGTTGTCTCAAATCAGTGTTTGGTATCCATGACAAAATTTCCAACTTCCTCCATGCTTTTACCAATAACAATCACAGCCTGCATACGAATTTGTGCAGCATTTCATCTGCTGACTGATGAGCTTTCCAGTAATACATTTGCATGGCGCCTCTGTTCAATTTAGTTCCAGTATAGATCTTCTAATTGCTGGCAAGATAGTTCAATCTCTTGCCAACAGAACAGTTAGATCCTGAATAATCGAACGGTATTAGATCTGAGTAACTGCAGTTCCCTTTGGGACCTGCAAGAACAGAAAGCTTCACTGTAAAAGCTGAAAAAGCAAGAGTTTCTTAGAAGAAAATCCCACCAAAACAATTACAATTTCACTACTAGAACTACATTTTTACATGAAGATGGAGCATTTCTAACACAATTTACATCCAAAATCAGCTGCTTTAGGACTACTAAGGGATCACTTGAGAAATTCACTCTCTGAAAGCAGCACTGAATAGACAGAGAGGACAAAATGAACACAGGTAAGGCGAATATCTTGTCACGCATTTACTGTCAACAGGATTTTCAGGAACAGACCACTAATTAGGCTAATATTCCAGCTAAACCACGGAGAACTCTTGAACATCCAAGGCAGCAGGATTTGATCAAAGGATATAAAAGCCTCGTCTCAGTAGTTCTTTGGGAAGATGTTTTCCATCATGCTCTCCCAATTCACTGCTCCAGTAAGTCTGACGGGCCAGAGCGACAGTGCTACCAGCTTTATCCTGCTCTTTTTCACAGGCTCTATTTTAAGAGGCACTCGAGGTTCCAGAAAGGACAAGCGCAGTGCCAAGAGCCATGCACCACTGAAACATGAGATTGGAGCCAACAAGTATCACTGGAACCCTGCTGTAAATGACAGCTCTTACTAATGTGTGTGCACTCCGCCACAACCAAGCCAAATGCAGGCGGTAGGAAGAGGGCATATAACCATTTTTACCTCCCTTCTCTTGCATGAGAAGAGAGCAGAGCAGCACTCCTTAGTTCTTCCACCCTGTATGAATAAAATCAGGCTCCTGGATACTAAGTCTTAAAGAATCTTCTAAGAATTTCCTATTAAAAAAGCAGCCTCTCATGCATGATGTTGAATAAGGATAAAAAATATTTCACTTATTTTCTGTGGATTAAATAAGTTTAGAAAGCCATATGGGAAGCTGTAAATTGGGGGAAAAGAAAAGGGAAATAAGAGGAAGAAACTTAACATTTTAAAAAGGTTTAATTTGTTTTTTTCCCATTATTACCGCTATGAAGTACAGCTGCCCTTCTTCACCTGCTGTTCAGACCTCTCTACCTCAAGGACTTCAACTTCTCTTCCATGAATCCTCATGACAAGGTTTCTATTCAAGATTCTTAATGCAGAACTGCTCATAGGGAGAGCTTTGTTTGAAAGAGTACCTGGGACTTTGCTGGTGCATAGCTATTTTGCACAACAGGAAATTTCATTTCTGGACAAATACAGCAAAGTTAAGCACTACAGGGTGTGGAATGGTCTTCAGGTTTAATTTGCTGCCTGCAAAGAACTTGCAGGTATGTGCACACAGATGGGAAAGAATCTGATTGTCTTTTTTTTTCTTTCCCCCAAAACCAGGTTTGCTTGTGTTTTCTGAGTTAGCACCTGACGCACCACAGATTAAATCCTAGACATTTACAGTGAAATACCATTCAGATGTTTGGTGGGTTTTTTTAAATAAATGAGGAGCTATGTACAATTCAAACCCGCTGGGAACTGCCAGCTGAATCGGTCTCATGGTTGGTGTAGTCAGTTCTTTTGTAAAACATTGCTTCCATCATTTCACCTCTTGCATAAGTAGTTTAATTTGCTTGTACTTTTCTTGCAAAATAGCTTTTCCTCTCCCATACTGCAGTCTGTCTTCTATGAACATGAATTTTCATTATTCAAGTATGATTTCTAGCCTGGTGGTTTATACAATAGCTATGCCTAATGGTGAAGCTATTCCGCCAGCCTGATCAACATCTAATGGGTAACAAATTGTTCATCATACTGAAAGACAGTAAGTGCATCCCTACTTCAAAGCAGATTAGCACTGAAACAAAAGAAAAGAAGCAACAGCCTCCACTCAGTTACCCTGTCAGGTACGGAACAGGGCAGAAGCGATGTGCAATGCACGGGGGTGGATGATAACGGATTAACTTCCAGTGCATATTATGCAAATCTACACTCACAGGGTCCCTTGCTAATTAGGCAAGTACAGCATGACCAGAACCACCATGTTTGCAGCAACGCTGCTGGAGAAAGATGCCGGTGACCTGGGTGCTACGCCTCCTGCAGCCCCCCCTGCCCCTCCCGGTGTGGCTTTGCTGCCGGTTTGGCGTATAGCCTCGAACGGCAGCTCCTGCATCATCCCCCCCGCAGGCCCTCTGCCACCTCCCCTAAACACTCAATCACCTCCCGGTGCATAATTCCTCCTTCCCATCACCGCTTATCGTTTCAGAGTAACCTGCGTAGCTCCCCGTGGGGCTGGGGCACGGACCCGCGGAGGCCCCGGGGCCGAAGGCAGGCAGGCGGCTTCC
>NW_009260182.1:5851513-5859336 GCF_000687185.1 Egretta garzetta | reverse complement strand
GGCTTGCCCCGGGGCCGCGGCCGGTTACTGCAAAGGCGCTTCTGAGCTTCTGAATCCTGGGGTCGTGCGGTTTCACTGCACGCTGCCCGCAGCTACAGCAGTCGGTCTTTGAAATACAGCTTGGGTTGTCACCTCGTGTTCTTTGAAAATATCAAAGCCCCGCTTCATACCTTTGAGGGGGTCTCCGCCCCCATTAGACAGGACTTTAGTTATCTAAAAGACCTCGTTAACAGATATGTGTTCTTCAGGACACATGGAAGTGTTTTCCTACTGAAATAACCTGTGCTGATTGCTATACTTCCTTATTTGTGTCCTTGCTATATAATATCACAGACTGAGCCCCATCTGACTGATGGCCTGCACAGAAACAAGTCATTTATTTTTAAATGTCACAGAAAAATACAAGGTTTCTCAGTGCAGGAAGCACGGTCAGAGTGAGTACTGAGATAGCTATAGTGGAGCTTTTGTTGGTGTAGTCTCCAATTTGTTTTCTTGGGATTATTTGTATTAATATAATTGTAAGATAGCTGATTTCCTTCCAAGTTACTCAGTATATGAAGAGGATTAATGACGTAAGGCTTGAAAGGTCCAAAATTACCTTGGTGATAACTAATAACTTGCTCAAATATAGCGTGAGAGAGACATACTTTAGTACTGAGATGAGAACAGTGCCTTTCGGTATTGCTGTCCTTACTGAAAGAACTAATCCTATTAAATCTGTCAACGTCAGGGTACTTGCTCCTTTGGCACCTGGGTGACTTTTCAAGTCTAGTAAGAGCTGACAAGCTCAGTTGCAGATAGCGGAAGAGGAAAGATGTAACTGAGCTCTGAAAGCAGATAAACGGCAAGTAGCAGTGTGAAGTGGTAATTAAAAAGTAACAGTTATTTTGGTGGGCCTTAAAGCAAGGTGGGAAAGTGGGAATCACAGTGTTTCTGTTTATAAAACTTGTTAGAGGAAAGTGCATTTTACCTGCTACAAGCCTAAACATGAAAGTTCAAAAATTTGAGAACATTACTGAAATACTTGAGTTAAAAATGTAAAGGACTTTTATGATGGTCTGAAAGGCCCTGGTGACATGCTCTAATATCAAGTGATTAAACTGAAAATAATACTTTTGTGAGGTACAGTGGATAAAACATGGGGAACGTTGTTAGAACTTCTGTACTCTTAATTCTGTTTCAAGTTATTTCAGTATGAGGTGTAAACTAGACTCTGGCTCTGTTTCATAAGAGAAGAAATGCCATGATCAGCTGGTGATCAAATGAAGTTAACGTGTGCTGTGGGCCGCAGGTTGTACTCGTGAGACGGGTGAGGTGGTTGGACTGGGTTTAGCAGCCCTTTGCACTCGTTTGAACGTAGCGGCAAGAACACGTTTGGCTGAGTGCTGCTGTGGGACTTTGTCCCGTGTCAAAAGCCAGTACAGAAGGTACCAGAATGGTCAAGGTTGCTTGACTTTGTTGTATTTGTAATGAGGTTTGGTTGTTAATGCAAAGCACCGCTACATATGTCAGGAGTATTGGAAACGGTTAACCTATAGCTTAGAGAAGTAAAAAATCACATGAAAATTTTGGGAGATAATAACTTCATATTTGTTATACCAAAAATTAGAGGACAATTCCTCATTCACACCTAGATCTGAGACTCTCCAGCCTCTTCAGGAGACCATGTCTAATGGACTCGGCAAGGATGGCCTTGTACCTTTCTTATTCTCCCATACGATATGAACCTGAATCTTTCCTGTGGCTACCATGAAAACTATTTTAATATAAAAAATGAGATAAAAAAGTTCAACTCTACTCTGTAATATAAGCCGTACCTTGTCAACAATAACAAACTTTCATCAACAACAAACTTCTCATCATTTTCTCTCTGAAAGTGGCATCAGGGAGGTTTCATGGATAATTTTTTTTTTTTTTTTTTTTCAGTCCCTTTTGATCCTTTTAGGCAAGGGAAAGCAAATATTGCTCCCTCATGAGGTAGGCAAAGCTGACCGGGTTCAGCTAAAGTTGCTTGAAAGCAATCTAGGATAGCCGGCTTTTGCCACCCATTGAGCAGAACACAAAACCCGAGACCCAAACTAGCGTTCCGGCTCCACAATGCGTTGTGCTGACATTAATCTGCTGGGCGGCAGGTTTTGCATTGTTTTTATTGACGGGTGCAAATCCCTGCTAAAACCAACGGGCTTTAGGCAAGGCCATTAATGCGTGCTGTGTTGTTTCAGGCTTCTGACTACATCTCTGCTGTGTGAAATAAAATATCATTGTGCGTGTAAACTGTTCTGTTTGAACAGAAAATAGGCTTGCAAAACTGCAAATGGCTTGTCACCGAGTGGTAGCATCAACTTACTAGAAACATCATGAGGCGTTACTTTAAAGGAGAATTAGTAAGGATTTGTGTCCTTTTATATTTGGGTTGGTTTTATCTTGGAAGTCTGTGAAAACCGCAGCCAGGCTTCTATTAACAGACTGGTACAGTTACGAAAGAATTTGGACGTTCTCTGTCGAAATGTTTCAGCTTATATGTACATGTCTGTATAGAAATATGCATGCGTGCAGAAGGAAAAAATAAACAAACTTATGAAATCCTCTGCTGTGAAGTCCCCTCTGCTGCATTGTGGCCCTCTGGCCGTTCTGCAGCTGCTGTATTGATTGAATAGTCGTGACGTGGCTGGCTGTTTGGACAAATCAGTTTATCTACATGAAGACAATGTAAGCCTTGAATTTGACAAATACTTTACACTAAAAGTACAAAGTACAATATTCCTCTTCTTCTGTTCCTATTAGCCATCTCTTCTGTTTCAGAATACATTACCAAACACTCTGTGGGTAACTGTTATGAAAAGCAGTCCTTTGTCAGTACTGTTCCACAGCTTGATAGTGGTGACTGTAAAAAATATTGCTAATTTCATGCATTTTTTATTTTCTTAATAAGCTGGCTTTTAATTTAGCTTATTCCTTCATCAGTTCTCTACAAACGAGAGAAGATTCTAAATATTTTAAATGAGCTGTGCGAAAGCTTTCAGTTAGAATTTAGTAAATCTTTTGTTTCTCTTACTATCTCTGGCCTTTTTTTTTTTTTTCCTCTCAAATTTCACCTCCCTCCCTATTTGTATTCATTTTGGCTTCCATCTTCATGGCTTATACTTTTCTCACTTTCCAGTTTCTCATATCTGCAAAATGGGTAACTTTTTCCGTATCAGGACTCTTAATGGCCTCCTGGTACAAAGAAAGAGGTACCTGAGACTCTAGCACTTTGCTGTGTTTGCTCCCAGAAGAATAAAAGCAATAGACTTTTGCTTCAGATGAATATTTAGACCCCTATAGGAAACAAATACTTTTGAAGACTGTAGCAACAGACCTTGCTAATTTTGCTTTATTTAGGACATAGCAGCAGCAACCTTCCTGTCAAAGTTGTGTTGACAGAAATATATCCCAAACTGGCATGACTTGCAGCATGGGAGGTACCTCGCTCTTACAGTTCAGGTGCTCGTTTCCATTGTTCAGCTGTGTAACTCAAATTACTGTTTAGATTGACATCTGCCTTCGACCCAGCCTTTGATGTAATCCTGTGGGATTTCTCACTGCCCGTGTCATGTTTCCAGAGTTTTGTGTTCTTGTATTGCAGAAGGTTGTTACGGTGGTTTCATCCTTTTAATTAAAGTAATTCCTTGCTTTATGGGAAGGAGTGTGTAACCTGAGGGAAGAGGAGGTCGTGGGAAGGCTCTTTCTGCTCTGGACCATGAGCATGGCTAGTGTCTCTTTCTTTCATTACTGATGTAATCCCACAGCCCACCTGGCAGAAGAATCATACTGACGAACGACGATAGTTTAGACTTAATCGGCTTTACTAATCTCCTGCAGAAAAGTACCATCTCTGACTTGGTGTGCTGCCTCCCTGAAGTCAACAGGACTAGGCTTGTCCCTAGAGCTGCTTGCATGCTTGATTACCCATGGGAGGGGAGCCAGAGCAAATACGCCGATTTCATCATGAATCTTGAAGTACCCCTGAATTTTTCTGAGATTTGTGAGTTCCTTCTTTTTTGAAACAGCTTGAGTAAAATTACTCATCTAATTGGATCTACTAATATTACTTATAAACAGACAAGGAAGGTGCCCGGAAAGGAGACTTGAGTGAATGCAGAGGTAGTTGAATATGGTGCCAACGCAGTAGCGTGAAATGTGTTTTCTGTAGAACAAGACCTTGGCTTACTCTATTATTGCTGAGGTATATTTGGTGTGGAAATGTTTGAAGCAAAACTCTGGCTTGTGATTCAAGGTTGTGATACTGAATTTGAGCAGTTAGGTACACAGGCATGGTACACAAGTATTTCACAAAACCAGTTTCAGAAGCAGGGAGTGGGTTGCTATCTAAAGGTCACTAATTAGCATTTGCTGGCAATGTGTAGGAAAACTTTATCTTCTTGAAAAAAGTAAATTGAACTTGCAGATACCATGTGAACACTATGTTTTCTCAAGGCTGTTCATTATCTATGTACATAAATGGCTTCTTAAATAATTTAAATGTACATACTAATATTATTTATATAATAAATGCCAAAACATTTTGTGTGAAGGAGAGAAGTCTTTGGGCATTACTCAGAATTCAGTGAAGGGAAAGGGATTTTTTTCCATTTTGAACTGTAATCATTTCTGTAATGATCGTTTGACCACAGTCAAAGCTGTTCCACACTTGGAGGATATGATAACATAAAGCTACGTGCTGGCTCTATGCTACCTTGGGATTTCATTTACAGTGAAAGATTTTTGTGGTTTTTTTTTTTTTCCTTGTACATTCAATGGTACAAAGTAGTTGTAACTGTCTCAAGGGCTAGGGTATTTTTCTAGAGTAAGATAGAAAAAAGGTAGAGCTGTCTGCAATATGATGAAGACTTAGCAGATTTAGAGACTTCACTTTGGTCTTACAGCTGTATGGTCTGTGAAGCTGCATTAAAAGAAATAGGATTATGCTATGGAATTTTAAAATAATAAAAAAATCTTTTTAATATTTTGCTACTAGATCTATACAAAGTAAAATTACACCTTTATGTTGCAAAATATGAAACTTTCTCCGGAGAAAATTTTTCAAAACAACCACTGTTCTAGGAGAAAATACATGAAAACTCTGCAAAATGCTGTTACTGAAAGAGAATTTGTGGACTTTCTGCTTGCTAGTCCCATTTTATAATGTCTGCTGAGGCTATTATGTAAAAGATCATCCTTCTGTCTTGCCAAGATAGAAGAGTGGGCAGCTCATCTAAGATTAACTGTAGTTTCATTTTTTGAAGAAATTGAGTGAAATATGGGGGTTAATGGAGAACTTTTTGTTTATGTATTGTAAACTGGACGATTTATACCAAATATTTGTGCTGTAAAGCATAACACACTAGTCCAAGACTGAGGCTTAGATTGCCTATATCTTGGATACACAAGTTTAAAAATATATAAAATGTATAGTTTCATGGATTAGTTCAACAAAGTAATTTTAAGTGTTCTCACATGCTTACCTGTTGTTTTATGAGGTAGGGGTGCAGTTCACTTTTAATTCATATCATGCTTGAAAGGAAGCATTTTAGTGAAATCACCTGATGAGTAATTGTTCATCATACCTAGAGGAACTCGTATGGTCATGAAGATCTCTTCTTTACTGTATAGTAACAGAAGCGGTTGAGAGAAATGGTGGCTAGACCCCATCAGGTATTATACATTTTTAGATGCAAAAGCTGTGAATTCCATATTTCTCTCAGGGACTTCTGAAGCCGAAGCACATACGAAGGCACAGGCCAGCTGCTCCACGCAATCAGAGGAAGTTTGGAAGGTGTCAGGGAGGCTGAGCAAACTCAGGCTGGCTGCCTAGCACATGCGTGCTGTGACTGTGAGTTGAACTTGTGGCACAAGCATCATAAAGTTAATCTATGAATGACCATAAGCAATAAATGATCATTTTTCCAGGGATACCCTGGTTGCTGTTGTTCCACTTATGTGCCAGGATGTCTAGAATTTCCCTATCAAATGACCAAAAAACGTGCAGTGTTAGGTGATGCCTCGAAGATGTCAGTAACAGTAGGACCTGTGGGTATGTGATAGTACAAGCAAGATATTTGGGCACTTGGGAATGGTTGGGAGTTTTTGAAGTGCTATTGGCAAATGCTGTTCAAGCGTCATACATGCTTTTTCATGAAAGGCTGTTTAATTTTTTAGAAAAACACCCTTTTGATCCTATCTTGCTGAACTGATGAAAAAGTGAGAAACATTTGACGGTACCTCATTTGGACTCTGTAGCTTAACAGTCATAGTATGCAGTTGTACGTTACAAATTACTATAAATATAGATAATGTTAATGTATTATATCTATTTCCCTTTACATATTCTTATGCGCTTGTTAAAGCCAAGCAATTATTTATGAGGGAATCTACATGTTGATTTTTTAAAAATGATTTATTATTTAAATACAGTGATGGGACCAACAAGACCAAGCTGTGTTACTGCTATTGTTATATTTGCTTGTGATGGGATGCTCCCCCCTCTGCCACTCCCCCCTTTTCAGTTACAAAACAGAGGTTTGGCTATTAGGTATTGAAATTGTTAAACTAGGAATAATCTATTCAACATGGATCAGCAGATACGGCCATTATATATGCAAATATAGTATTTACATGATATTAGAGTTCAAAATCCTCCATTAGGGTTTGGGGACCTGTTGTGTGTTGCAAAAGTAAGGGGATGGATGTGTTTCTCACTTCAATTAGTTTGAATTTTCAAGATCCCTGACACACTTGAATAACAAGAATTTTGTAGGTGGTGATTAATTTTTGAGCGTCCAGTTTGGAGGACCTAGGAAATTTGTCCTACATCAGGTATTGAACATAAATATTACTGTTACCCTCAAGTGACACTGTGGATCCTTGAGCATTGTGAACATCTCAAATTTTGACATCTTTTCTTCTGACACACCCAAAAATCAGCGAATCGTTGAAAAGTTTGGCTTTATTTTTTCTGAATGCCATATTCCCATTTTGTAGATGAAGAGGGAGGGAAACTAAGGCTAATAACCACAGGATTAGGAAGTTGCAAAGTTTAAATATTTAATTAGAGGTGACACAGCAGTACTTCACAGAACAATGTGGGATTCACTTTTGGCAAAAACAACCTCTTCTGACATCAGTTTCATGAATCAGTGTTTCTGGTGCTGGTAAGTTAACAAACTAAGTGCCAAATCTGCATGGGGTAGCGGTAACTTGGACAGCCAAATGCAGAGCAAGCGGGTAGGGCGAGCAAAGAATAGGAGCCTGACTTTGCCCAGGCTTTTCCTCTCTGGTAGGGCAGATCTGCTTGAATGTCAGGCAGACAAGAAGCAGGTTAGGCAACGAAGGGCTGCCCTTTTTTCCCCGCCAACGGTGGCGAACAGGCCCACAGTGTCTCATCGGTGTCTCCGCTCTTGCCCTCTGGCAGGTTGGAAAGATAGCGTATCGTCCGGTAGCAGCGTACCACAGGTGGCTGCCAGCGCTTCAGCGACGCAGGGATAAAATAGATGTCCTCCTCTCCTCGCTGGAAGTAAAGCGAGAGTCCGTGCCCGCGTGGCTCCCCGCACCCAGCTGCGCAGGGACGTGGTCTTCGCTGGCTGTGGGTGCTGAAGCCTGGCGGTGGCGGCCGAGGAAGAAGGCTCCACAGAAGGTCACCTGAGGCGGCGTTGAGGTCTGACCCAAGACACGAATAAAAAGAGTGAAAACGCGTTCTTGTCGAGTGTGTAAAAATCGCCTGCTGGGGGAGGCGTCGGTCAGCGGCCGGCAGGACAAGTGGTCCCGGGGCGGCCGGGGCGGGAGCG
>NW_009260182.1:5791062-5850237 GCF_000687185.1 Egretta garzetta | reverse complement strand
CGGATGTCGTGGGACTCCGGCAGCCGCGTTTGAACCTTGAAGCATCTCTGTAGCGCGCCGTGACTGGAACCTAATTTTAAATGAACCCCAAATAATGAGAAGTAGGGTAGTAATAGCAGGCTAGGCTCTTAGCAATCTGTTGGAACTGGGGTGTTGTCAGTTTATCGGCAATAACTGAAGAATGACAAACCCCTAACTTAACATTCAGTGAAAGGAGTTGTTATGACCAGTTTTGCTTCCTAAAACACCTCATTTTAAGATGGGGTGGTATTGCGAAGCGAACTGGTAACCTTCATCATGTAGTTTTGATCAGTCCTTCAGCTGCTAAAGAAATGCCTAAAATTGTGGACTCCAAGTTCAATGATCATTCAAGGCAATTCTCCCATCCCTCTCCACACTCCATGTATCAGATTTCACACTGTTTCTGATCGAGGAGTGTGGATGGTACTCTTTGAAATTGCAGTACTATCTTGCGATTGGAGCTTGTGGAGTTAGCACAGCTGTGTGAGGAGCTGGGTAGTGGTGGAATAGTTTTTTTTGGTGTGTTTTGTTGGTTTTTTTTTCTCCCCCTGCGGCAGCCTTGCTTACATAAGACCAAGGTTTTCAGGCTTGGCGTCTAAGTTGGAACCTGTGAATATGTTGCTCTAGAAGACTATGGAAAGTTTCATAATGAATGAAATCTTCACTGAAGATACCTCTCTTAAGTCAGTATGTAAACATATAACTTCTTAGCCAAATATTGCCTTTACTTAAGACCTAAGTAAGGAAAGCTTGTGAGCAGTCCTACAGGCTACGTGCATATTTAAGGTCTATCTGCTAAAGTGGTTTGCTGACGAGTGATGCAAGGGAAATTGAGCTCTGGAATCATGGAACGATAGTTCTGAGGTACTTTTAACGTCAGACAAGTTATGGCTGAGGTACTTTTAGCGTCAGACAAGTTTTGGTTAACAATAAAATTCACTTATATTTATGTTGCATAGGTAAGTGGGATGAGAGAAGGATGTTCTTAGTCAAGAGCTTATGGCTGTTCAAATGCTATGAATCTGGTACTATTGCTGTTTTGTTTTAACTACACTTATAAAGGATTTTTTGATAAATTCAAATCTTGTGTTATACGGGGTTTAACAATGTTCCTTTGTGACTGAAATGAATATGCTTAGAGCAGGCTAAGAACATGCCTTGTTTGGCCTTGCTTTTAAGGGAGTAATCAAACCCTATAGAAATACTAACACTTTAGATCTCATGAAACCATATTTTATATTTGTAAGTGGAAGTCTAGGTATACAGCAGGCTGTCGTGCAATTGGGACACCCAAATGTCCTAATCATGTTTTATTAAGGCTTTCTGACTGTAAAATGTCTTCGCATAAGAATTTAATATTAAGTGTACGTTACAGCTGCACAGCAGTATAAGGCTGTTATAGAGCAATAAAAAAGGTGAGATTTTCAACCTGGCTTCCTTTACTATTAGTTACTATTATGTAGATGAGAACTTTTGCAGTAATTAACAAGAAAAAATATGAAATATTTCTTAAGAAATAATGGGATTATTTTTTTTTTAGCAAGGCATGCCAGTATGCAAAGGCTCAAAATATTCCTCTGTCTCTATGCCAGTAACTAATAATATGCTTTCACTGATATTTTGTTGTTGCTCTTTCACTGAAGTGCACAGCAGCATGGGATGATAACAGAATTGTGTGGTAGTTAGATACGGTAGTGCTAATGTTCAGCAGCCAACTTGAAACAGGACCGTATTTTTAAAAATGCCTGCAACAGTAGAGCACTAGTAATGTATAACCATGATACTGGACACAGTTTTCCAGATTATGCGGTTATGGTTAATTTTGTTGACTTCTTAAAAATGTTGGAAGGGTAGCCCTGTACTGATGTGAGGTTTTTTGTTAGGTTGAGTTTTTTGTTTTCATCCAGTTTGGTTTCATTTCATTACTTCTGCAACTTGCAATAAGAGTAATATGTGAAAAACTGGCTATTTGGCAAAAATTATCTTGGCAATCTCCAAACAAAATGCTGTAATTAGCAGGTTTACTTATATTTAATGAATTACATTGCTTGATCTCACTCTTCATCTAGCCGAAAGTTAAGTGACAAACTCATATTGCTTGTTGTCAGGAGTTTAGAATACAAATACAGTGTACATCCAAGCTTTCTGTAAAGTAAGTTACCCTTGTTGCCTGCTTTCTGTGTCCAGAGAAGTTCTAGATCTGTATGAACATCTTAGTTTTGAGTTTAAAAAGTATATATACTGTTCATATATATATGTATTGTGTGTGTTCGTATATGCCTATGTATACACACACACACACACACATACCGACAGTATAATCAATTACGTGCACGTCATTTGTTCAGGTGGAATTGTTACTTGTTTCTTGAAGAGCTGAGCTAAATATCCTTTTGCAGTAGGTTAGTTGAGTTAAGCGAGAACATCCTTCTCAGATGATGAGATGCCAGTACTCCCGTGCAAGAGAAGGGACTGGAGAGAGTCAAGGAGGCTCTAGAGTATGTAAGTCTTTGTTCCGTGGCTGCTGCAGAGATGTATTTCCCAAATAACCTATGTATTGTGAAATCGCACATTTCAGGAAACTATTGCTGCTTGCTTCCTCACTACATTCTACATCTAGTTGGTTGGAAATAATTTGTGAAATTTTAGTCAATGCAGGTGTCCTGTGTGACTGAACAGCAAACTTGCGGCCAGTAAGATTCACATGTACTGCTGAAAGTGTTAAACTTGGTAGGAATGTAACTGTAATATCTCAGTTTCTTGTTCTGGAGACTTGTAAATTTAGCTTTCTCCAGGATCCTAAATATTACATTAAATTTTATGCTTTTACAGTATGTGGCTTTACAGATAGGATTTTTTAAAAAAAAATTATTATTTGTTAATTAAATATTTTTACAGAGGAGCAAACTGTAGATGAGTAACTGCTATACCTCATGTTGTGCCACATAAAAGAGCAATAGAGTAACAGCACAGATACTTTGCAGTCCCTCAAGAAGAGAAGGGTGATTTGCGCTGCACTGGAATGTAGCCAGTGTTGGGTTAATCAGGTTGAACATGCTAAGGCTTTACACAGCCAGGTCTTTCTCTTTAACAGTAGCAACACTGGACTTTCCAGGTTGTGGTTCACAAAGCTTGTATTAGAAAACTGATCACAGTGGTGATCTTAAATGTCTGCTTAAACTTGTTGAATTTTTAAAATTTGTGACTTGGAAAGAGATTGTTTAGACTCTTCCCATTTTTCCCAGAAAGGTATTTTTACCAAATGCAGTGTCAGTTAAGGAATGACACAACTACAGTCTCCAGTACAAATGGAGTGTATGGATTTTCTCCTTTTTGCCAATGGAATTTAAAAACTAGTTATACGCATGGAGGTTCTAGTACTTTGGGATTTAGTTAATTCAAACATCTAGCTGAAACAACCAAAAATGTAGAAATACATGTTAATTGAAAACACAAGGCTAGCTATTGGTATATACTAGCTCATGTATTTAGATTATTTGCAAAAATAAATTGAGTGTTATAACCTGTGTATCTCTTCATAGGAATCAAACAGTTAATGTACTCAAAGTTTTATGTGTTTGAAAAGCTGTCAAGTTCTGCTATCCTACATTTGGTTGTGAGAAACAACTGTGCTGAATTTGGGGAGAGTTTGCCCAGAAGTTTCAGGGGAATGTTTCTGAACATTCTGAACTTACTAGTCTAGTGATAGCTACCTTGGCTTTTAAAATTTTCCATCCCAGATGGCACCCTGCTACACAGCCTCTGGAATACTTGACTGGGGATGATGATAAAATGCTGTGGGAGACGGAAGGCTTGGGAAGGAACAGGACTTGTTGTATGTGATGTAAAGGGCTGCCTGGATAAAATGGCACTTGAAAGTGCTAGTTCCTGCTGCTGCTGACATATTGGGAGTTTGTATGCACATTATTGGCTTGGTAGAGCTTCTGCGAATGCTAAACCAGTACAGAGTTGCTCTCGTGCTGCTTCAAGCATACTAACCAGTATATTCTGCAGCCCACAGCTTGCTAAATATTTGGCAGCTTCTATTTTGCTTTTCTGTTGAACAAGGTAGCTTCTTCATTAGTAGTGACTTCAACATGTCAGCTGTACTTCAGAGTTTTTTGAAGTACAGCTGTTTTCTGGCACACCGTGCACTTAACTTCTACGTAAGACCAGTATCAGCACTTACCCATGATATGGATTTTTTTCTAAAGTGTAGGTATAAGTGTCTAGAATTTCACAGAATGTGAGAATCAGCTAAACATCAAGTACAGGAGCATACACTTTGGGACAAATCTGCACTCAGCACTGTTAGAATTGCGACTTGTTAATTCATTGTCCTGCAATACTACTGATGCAGTACTTTTTAAAATGGAGAGCATGGCCTGTCTTGGGGCTCCAACTGCAATCTCCTTTAGTCCTTATGTCTTCTTAACTGTCATCTGTCTTTCCCTCTTCTTTTCTTCTAGCTAGATATAACTTATGGTTATGCTATTTAGCAGAATCAATACTTTTCACACTGACAAAAATATTTAGTGAGTCTCATAGGTTTCTACTAAGCAGTTGTTGCCTATCTCAGTTAGGAGTGAGCTGGATTTCTGGCTCCACTTCACAACGCAGTGTCTTCCACATTTCACTTACAGTAAAATGGGCTGTAAAGACCTGTCTTTCAAAGCTACAACAAAACCCAGGATGCTTAAAGCATGGTTTGCTGTGTCTCAGTATCGAGGTTGTTAATCATGTTTTCCACTTCATTTCCGGACTTCAGAATTTAGCATTTAACGGAGACTAACGTGCCATCGTAAAGAGGAAGAAGTTTGACTGTGTGCTTTTGGCAAGTAGTTTCAAATTTGACAAACATTTGTCAGCTAAGGGGTTTTCATAGCAGTTGTGAGAGGAAGTGAATGAATTCCAGCCTCTGTTGGACACAGTTCATGAGGTTGTTCCATATAATGCCTTTTCTGCTTGTTTTATATTCTTTTTTTCTTATCCTGCCAAGTAGAAATTAATGAAATCTGTTATTTAGTAGGCAGATGTTGAGTCTCTAAAATATTTATCTTGCTCTAAATGGGCCAGAACAATTGAAAACTCTGTCTTTGAGACTCAGCTGACACTGTTAGGCAGCTTTTGATAAACTACAGGTAAACTTTGGATCCAACTGCAGTGTTACATTAGTGCTTTTCAGGGGATGGAGAGACAGGGTGTGTGCTTTCTCTGCAAATACTTGATAAACTAAAGAGGGAGGTGTATTTGGTGGTCATACTGAAGCTACCTTCGGTGGCTAGAGCAAGGGCTTGCCTTGCTGGTTGGAGGCGGCAGGTGTTAGCATGGAATGTGATGGGTTTGCATGCAGGCAGCCCCAGAGGCAGCCTTTGAGAACAGCTGCATCCACTCCTACTTGACACTAGGCCACGTATCTAAGCCTTTGGTATTGCTGCGTTATCACCCAAGTGTATGCTCTTCAGGAAAATGTAACACATGGTTTTTGAACAAATCTAAAAAAAAGTTAAAGCCAGCTCTTTCAGCTCTTTACAGTATCTCCGATGTCTTGCTTTTATGTGGCAGAAGTCATGGTAATGAATTTCAAATTGATTAAGAAGTACATACATTCTTACCGATAAATGGCTACACTGTTTAAGATGGCTGACAATGCAGAATCCATAGTCTCTTCATTTCAGTTTATTAAAACAGACTTAAATTGCTAATTGTTGGTCAGTAGCAGAGTAAACCCAGCAACTAAGTCTGTCCAGTGAAATTCTGATAACCTGGTCTGATGCTCCCCCTGTCTAAAATCTGGTATTACAACCTGAACACAATCCTTTAAAACTATTGAATGCAGCATGCAGATCTAATTCTTTATCTGAGTGAATGATAGCTTAGCTTAACAGAATATACACCTTTATATAGTGATCAAAGAAGATTATTGTAGGATGATACTTCACTCAAATTTGACTCTCTGTCTATATGCCAGGTCTTCATGTGACTACTGTGCTGGGCAAAATATGTATCTTTTTTTGTTCCTTCACTGTATTCAAGAAAGACTTTTCTAATAAAAAAATGTCTCCAACATATTATACTAGGGACAATAAACTAATGCTAAGCTAACTTGAAATAATTTATTTTCTTACAGTGAAAATGTCCTGTTTGGAATGGGAAATCCTCTGCTTGATATCTGTGCAGTTGTGGACAAGGACTTCCTTGACAAGTAAGTCTTGATTTCTTTTTTAATGTCAGTTTTGTTTCCAGAATGATGCCTATAAATAAGTGGGGGGCCACCTGCTTGTGTAATGCTAAGTTTGTGCTGATCCCTGTGGGATTCTGGCCTTATGCTGAAAGAAGCCAACATTGTGTCAGACAGTTGATTGTTCTAGATATATGAAGCTGTGGTGGTGGTGTCAATGAAAAAATTCAGTGTTTTCATGGGGTTTTGGTATTGGTTTCTGTCAATTACTTATTCTAGTCTCTTCATGCTATCTTTGCTAGCCTTTAATTGGAAGCAATCATCAATGCCAGTAAGATGTAGGTAGCTAATGTATGAATATTTGTGTGCTACTTTTGATGTACTATTACAGCGCTCTTGTCTTTCTTCAATGATGACTTTGAGGCAAATAAGCAATTTCTGTAACACACCAAGAAAAGTTTTGCAAGTGTACCTTCTATTTTTTTTTATGTTCCATCAAGAACAGGACCACTTCTTATCATATGGTCTATTATCTTTCCTAAGCCTAGTTGTTATGCTACCATCCATGTAACCATATTGCTGAATTGGTGTTTGTCTTGCTGTTGGCATTAAGCTTACTTGTTCTTTGATCAGCTTAGACATGTGTCTTTTCAAGAGGTGTAAAATACAGTTGTTCTTTGAAATCCTTCTGCATGAGCTCACTTTCTTCCTGCTGTTGTTGCTGTTTTGTTTCTCTTCTTTGCAAGTGATCAGTAAGTTGATTTCCTCTTTCAGTGCTCACAATTCTTTGTTTAATTTTTAAAGTGTTAACAGTTTTTTCTCTAGTTACTTTTCTTTTAGTTATTAGTGGGAATACTGGATCAAGAATGAATTTCACATCACCAATAAAGAACAGGTGCAGAGTTCTTTGTGAATGTATACTGTCAGCCACAAATCTTCTGTTGTGAAGCTTTTGATAGTAGCAATAATTTGTTTTGCAATGGATATTTTATCACTCAAGTTTTATCTGAAGATGTGTTTAAGTGAGAGCCTGAATATTATAAGCTGGAGGCAAAAGACAAGAATGTAATGGAGTGTATCAATCTCAAAAACATCTGGAACTTTGAACACTCAAGACCTAGACTTGATTTCTGAAAAAGTAAATTATCCTGATTTAATTCTCTGCCTTGTATTTCTACTGAAATAAGTTGAAAACCAGTCTCTGAATGTAAGTAATGTCCCCACCCCCAACCCAACAATACCCCCCAACTAATCTTTATATTTACTGTTATAAAAGAAGTGGTGGGATCTATATTGCAGCAGTGAAATCCTGCAAGAGTGCATTGTGCTTTTCACTGGACCTAATATGCTCTGCAGAATTTAATTTAGAAATTAGAAGTCTTATGTACTCAAATTTGAGTCCTGTCAGACAAGTTAAGTTACCTCCTGGAACAACATATGTTCTGCGAGCATTTCTTTACTGCCAAAATGCCTTTGTGGAGTATTGCATTATTTAAAGCAATAAGCAGTCCTCCAACAAGTTTCACAGGGGACCTGCTGATGGTGTGGTAGCTGTGGTAATAACCTGAAAACTGAGAAGGCTGTCTACCTTCTTCACATGTACCTGATTTTATTTCTAGCTCCCTATTTGTGAGTGTGTGCATAGTAGTCCCTTTAACAAACAGACAAGCATGTTTCTACTCTTAAGTCCAGCTACCTTTTGCAGTACTTCCGGAAACAGGAATCAAATCCTACGCTTGCTTGGCTTGTGAAGGGAGATAAAATAGCAAACCTTGCTGTAGAACAACTGCTAGAATAAAGCTATCTATTCAAATGCTGCAGGGAGGTGCAAGAACACAGATATTTCAGGACTGTGAAACATTTGACAGAGAAATTGTCAATCATACCAGTCTAGTGTCTCTGTTTTTCTTGTCAAACAAGATGTGCATCCATCTCTAGCCATATAGTGTCAGCTCTTGGTATCTTGGCAGCAATCAAATAACTCTGGAGTTTGTGTCTCACCTCTTCAACTGGATGGGCATGTTTTATGGGGCCATCAGGCCAGCTGGGCTCTGATTTGAGAAGGTAGCTTGGTAAAACAATGAAAGAGTTTAGGTAAACACTCATAAGAATTTTATATATTTAACTTTTTCTCTGTTTCTGTTGGTTTATCCTCCTCTCTTGTATAACCAGTTTTAAGAGTAAATACCCGTGTTCAGAATAAAGGACTTGATGTTGCAAGTTTAATCAACGTATGTCCCAATGAAATGGGAGAGCATTAAAATGAGTCCTGTTACCAGATTATGTTTGTAACTTTATTAAGAAAATGCAAATGGAAACAGTATAAGATTCTGTAGGAATTCTCAAGCGGTCCTTTTAACATTATTTAAATGACCTACAATCCATGTTATAAATAAACCTGAAAATAAATACATAAGGCAGTCCTACCCCTGGCAGAGTCAGAACAGCTTGCTGCCATGTAATACTGGTGTGAGGAAATGAGCAGTACTGGAGGGTCGAGTGGGTATTTTTGGCTTGGGTTGTTAGTACAGCCCTGTCCCCTTTCTTTCAAAGTGGATTTTCATTTAATCGGGGCTCCAAAGTCTTTTGCGCTCTTGACAAATTTTGGAAAGCTTTCAGCCTTTCCTAGATTATTTCTAGGAGAGGTGGTATTAATTTATATCACAACAAAACTTCACTGTCCCTGTCTGAGCTTGTCAGACCACATGAGCAGTCTGGCATTATCTGAGCCAAAGAAGCTTTGGCCTCTGTCAGGTAGTTATGTTTTCTGGGTCTCACTTCCTATCTCTCTTCAGGGAAACAATCTGAAAAAGTGTTAGCAAAGTTGATGGCACTGTTGAAAGCTGGTGATATCCAAAACCACTTCAGTTGCTTTTCACAGGGCTGGAGAACAGTCTTGAAGTAAATATAAACCATTGTATGTCCTTGGTTTTTTTCTGAGTATCTGTATGAAAGAAATATTAGAAATGCTTTTTTTTGGGTGTCCTTTTAATTTGCATTAACTCCATAACCTAACAGTGTTTATTTTTGTTTCATTTTTCTAGGTTATAGATACTTTCTCTAAGAGCAGCTTTTTATGGGTGGGAGGGGAAAGACTAGAAGAAGGATTGACGCTTTGTGGGTGAATTGCTAACTATAGCTATGCTAATCTGTGAAAGTAACTTTGCTAACAGGTATTCATTAAAGCTTTTGTTGTACTCATTTCTACCTGTGACATTTAACAGGAATGATTCTTTTATCTACTGAATCTGTAACAGGCATTGAAGAATAACTTAATGTACACTATGTATATTAAACTTTTAAGTGGGCAAAGAAATTCTGATTAACATGGCAATGATGTTTTAGGACTCCATAGAAACTCAGTACTGCTGACTCCTGTAAATACTCCAATGCTGTTAAAAGTTAAGAGATGGTATCTGTTTCATTGCTCACCCTAGAACACCCTAGTACTCTGTTTTGCAAATATTTAGGTTTTGACAGTTATCTAGCTATAGTTAATTTTTAGGCTGTAGAGATCTGGTTGTTATTTGTCACATCAAGTACACATCTAGCGATTGAGAAGCGTGTGTTCACAGAATGGACAAATCTTCTCTTGCTGTTGTCCAACACTTGGGTCTGTGATTGCATGAATTGAGGAGGTGGAGAGAATCATTACTGACAAATTCATGTTGACAGAATTATTAAGCCAGTCTTGGAATGTCTAAATATGTGAAAACCTTGTATCTTCCCTAATTAGCCAGTGGCATGGCAAGGAGAATATTTGTAATTGCTAGCACCTGTATAAGCATGGAAATATCTTTCAGCCCATGCTCTTAAAAAGGAGTGGAGATATAGGGGAAATTACGATATATGTCCTATTTCTTACATTAAGGTTAAGGATACTTATTGCTTTATTTCACTCTATTTTCTGGGCTCTTGACTACAGCCATGATCTCATGAAGTGAGGTATGTTTACTAGTCTGGATGCTGAATTCCATTATATTTGTTATCTCCAGACTGATTATTTGATCACCATTATTGTTCAGGATTTCAAGATGCTATTCAATTTACTTACTGGTTGTCAAAGCAGCCAAGTTTTTTTGTGTAGTCTTGTTTTTTTTTTTTTCTTTTTTTTTTTCTCTCCTTAAAATCAGGGTCTGTGGCAATCTTTGTACAAGTTCATTGAAGGTGGTCAGTAAAGATCTGTAGTTTTTAATAGCTTTCATGCCCTGCGTCATCTGCTCCTTTGTTCTCTTCCCTGCCTTCTCTGTGACACTGTTGTAAACACAAACTATCTGTAAACCAAGAAATGGGTTTATGTTCTTCTTACTCTTCACTGGAAAAACAGGGTTGAAGAAATGGGAGAGGAAGAATGAATGGGGTCTTTGCAGTGTGTTTGTGTTTTGGAATGTTGGTGATGGCTAATGCATGAAAAGAGAGTATCATCACACCGAAGGAAGAAATGCTGACATCTTGAACTGTAACTTCACAGGTATGGGTATGGATCTCCTGCAGCATGCTACTGACTTGTCTGCAGCATTGAAAGTGGTTAGCTCATTACTGGAGACCCCAAGATGCTTGGTCATTCTCTACCTTTCCTCACTGCAGAGCAGTGTTGGAGGGTGATGGATTAGTTAAGCACAAACTTTACTAATGGAGCAATGTTGACATCTGGTAAATTAAACTTGCTTGTTTGAGGCTGTTTTAGTGCTTGCTGTAATGGAAGTGATGTACATATTTGATTTTTTTTTTTTTTCCCCATTCCTGTGGGAATTTGGATTGCAAATTAAGAAAAGGTTTGAGAAGCAGCTGAAATGAAAAACATCTGCTTACTTGCATTAAATTTAGGTTAGTTTGTACAGCTGTGGCTTTAGCCATTCTACCATAAGTTATTATCGACATGTTCAGTTTGTTACCTTTGCTTCCATCTAACAGAAGCCTTTGTACTTCCCATAGCAAAAAAAAATCAGAACACCACTCATGCAGTTAACTCTCAAAGTAACTAAGGGTCTAAATAGCTTTTAAAATCAGAAGTGACTCTTTTGTTTGCCAAACTCAGGTTTCAACAGAGTCTTAAGGCTTCAATGCAAAACAAGCCCTTCCCCAAAAATACATTCTGGAATGAGCTTGAAAACTGAGAAAGATAAAGGGTGATTCTGTAGTAGGAGGTTGCAGGATCAAAGAATGCACAAGCTGCAGATATGGACTTTGCTGCACCCCCAGACGTACAGCTTTTTCAGTTTCACTAATGTGTTTACTTTGACTTTGCGTGCTTTGTCAACAGGTTAATGGCTTTTTGTGTTGATTTGAGTTGGGCATTGTGTTGTCTAGCTGTATGGTGCTGAATGTATGGAAAGCACATAGTAGTAACTTTAAAACTTGTTGGCCCTGAAAATTTACCTTTCTCTTTTTTTCTTTTTTTTTTTTTTGTTTTTTTGTGGGGGGGGGGGGAGGGGGGGAAAATAATTTGCTATATAATGTTCCATTGTTTCAGTAATCCTTGTGAAAGATAACTACTAAAAGTATCTGTTGCATTAGCTCATTTGGCAGAGAAGCTGAGCAGCTGAGGGTTCGTTATTATTACCTTGTGTTTTGAGTTCTATCTGTAGAAGTCAATTTAGCTTATCTCAGGGTCTGACCATAGAACATTGTTGAAACTGTTGAGCCAAATTGCATCATCTGACTGCTCGTAAATTATAAAAAACTTAAGTGTTTGCTTGCAAAAAAATTAGGATAATGATGACTGTCTTAAAAAGGTCTTCTCAGTATTAACATGCCTATAAATTTGGTAGCATTCTTCATAACATAATTAGAGCTTTCTACAAACCTGATAATTTCTCCTAGTGCATTTAGTTAAATGTATAGCTTAAATGAGTGAAAGATTTTAGTTAAGCTCGGTTTGGAAAAGGCTATTTGAAGAACCTACCCTATGCAAGGACAAAATTCTGCATGAGGAGCTGTGATGTGTTCAGGGTTTACTAAGCTTGAGCAATGATTATAGAAGAGCTCGTAACTACTTATTTACCTGTAAAATAGGATGTAACGTGTTCATGAATAGGAAATATTCCACTCCTTGTTATCTCTTTATTGTGTGTTTTGCTTTAAGTACTTGCTTAGTAATAAACTGCAAAACATAACTTCATGTTTTTTAGTTTTCCATTTCTTCAGAAAACTTGCTAATTTAATACATGTCAATAGAACATGTCTAGTTCTTGGATTAATTGTTTTCTTTAGAATAACCCTGAGACACATGACAGAGTGACACACATGCAGAGCTTATCTGTATTTTCCCTTCACTCCCAAGTAAAAATTTGTTCACAAAAACTTTGGGAGTTGCATTACAAGGCAAATGATGAAATACTGGGTTCTATTTGCCTCCTCAATGCAAACAAGGAACTTGAAGTGAAAGAGCTCTATGAATTAAATGTGTCTCTTTTTGACTAGGCAATAATATTAAATGAAAAAGACCTCTACTGAAGATGTCTTTGATGGAAAAAGCTGGGCTTCTCAGTAAAGACCTGGAGATGATCCAAAACCAGATGGTAAAACTTTCTCTCTGAAAGTGATATGTGCTGTTTGTACTGAAAAACTTTTCATCTTGGAGCTTCCTGATTGCACAATTATAAGACTGATTTTTATTTAGGATGCAGTAGATAAAAATCATGATTCCTGTTCTGGGTATGGTTGCAGGCATTCTTTTTAATTACATGGTAATAAGATGTGATTTTAATATTGTTTTCCATTCCCATCCTGCTTCTCCAGCCCAAAATATCCAACAGCGCAGGAAAGGCTAGAGTTTTTTTCTTGTTACTGTAATAATATAGTGAAACAGTTTGATCACTCATGAATTGAAAAGTCCAGTCAAAAATTAACAACTGTTTGTCACATGCTCAGGTTTTTTTACTGTAGATGAAATTGGTTTGTTATCTTTTAGAAAAGCCAACTTTTTAATGATAGCATTTTTGAAGTGGTTGGAATACCTTCAGCTTTTTAAAAACTTTACTTTTTAAAAAATTAGGTATTCAAGTAAATTAGAATGCTCATTCCTACTTTATTGTTTTTGCTTCATTCAGGGTCAGGCAATTTTCAATCTCAATAGCTTTTCTTCTCAAGTTACATGTATCAAGATGAGAGGAATTCTGTCCTTCCCTTGAATTTAAATACTAATTTTTAACACTTCTATAGTAACTTGTTATTTCATGAGGCTATTCCTGAACAATGTGCAAAGACATCACTGTTACTGTTACCTATAACCTAAATTATGAGGTGCTTATGCTGCTGTTGATCCCTGATACTATGCTTGTGCTCTGCGTCACATACCCATGTCCAGGCCTGCTCTGTGCTTTGCCTTTTCTTGTCCTGTTCCTTTCTGCAGTGTTGGACCTGTGGTCTCTGCTGCAGCCACAGAGTGAGGGTGGAGGCAGCCTGTCTTCCTCTTAATTACTGGTGTTCTTTTTTTCCCTTAGTCAAGGGCTGGAGAAGGGTAACCAGATGTCTGAGTGCTGTTTCACTTTATTTTTGTTAGGGCGGAACAATCAATACTCCAGGTTGCTGCAGACCAAGTCTGTGGTGTAGACTTCAGGATGTTGTGAAGCTTGCAGTTCCCTAATAAGTTCAGATTAAATGCAGAGCTGGGCACAAAGATCTTTCATTTCACTAATACTTATTTCCCCCCTTTAATAGGATAATAAAATATTTCAGTGAAAGTCTTGTGTGTTCTTTTTTTTAATTATTATCATGAGATTAAATGATGAGCTTCTCCGTCACTGGTGTAGATTCTTGTCCTGTGTGTCCTGCTACACCATTAGATTGTTATTTTAAACCTGTGCCAAATCCTATAAAACAATGCTGTATCTTTTAGGACAACTCAAAATTAGCACTCGGAAAAGTTCTGTGTCTTTGCAAGCTGTGTGAATTAATGTTAACATATAAATAATCTTAATTTTTTAGTTCTACTTTAAATTTGTGGGTTTACGTCTGTCTTATCAAATGAAGCCTAGAGAGCTATGGCTAAACAATTTTGGGTGATTATTTTTCCGTGATGTTTTTTTTCCTTGCATTTTTTTTCCCTTGTCATGAAATGACAGCAAAAGTGATTTAAGTTTCAGAGCAAGAATCTGAGATCCACATGACAAAGCATAAAGGGGAGTATACGACTGCATAATACGACAAGCTGTAACAAGTGAACAGTAGCAAGAAGTTATAGAAATATTACTATGGACATTTTTTCAATCCTTGTATTGTTGATTCTACCTCTTTAGTGTTGAGGCTGCTTCTTATTCTTTTTAGGCAATAGGAGCTTCTCACTGGGAGGAAAATAGGCAATAAACATCACTGTAAAATTATGCTCTCATTCTAGTCAGGAAGTGTACAGTCATCTTCCTTCATGAGAAGTGAAACTATGGCCAAATTCAGCACCTGACCCCTCCAAGTAGAGGTGGCATGCAGTCTCAACTATGGATATGAGGTTGATATGTGGCTTCAAGCTAGCATACCTTATCTGTTCTTTTTCAAGAGAAGAACTGTAGTTACAATATTTCCCTGGTCTTCCAGTAGAAGAGGCAAAGCATTCCAGGATCTCCTATGTCTCTTGGGAACTTTTTTTGTAGAGTTGCTGTGTGGAAAAAAGATCAAAGACCTTCCCCCAAATCTGATTGCTATAACTTCATTTTTGCAAGTGTGTTCCAGTGTATTTCATTGAAGCTATTTTGGTTTTGAATTATGCTTGTGATGTTATGTACAGCACTAATAAACAAGAACTAAAGTACTAAACAGAATGCAACTGTTAGTTGGCCTACACTAGGTAAAGTGTTTGGATGTGTATCTTGATTAATACGGTTTCAGTTTCAATGTCTGTAGTATTTTTAATCTAGATTGCAATTCCACAAACTCAGAGTTGTTGGAAATCACATTTCAGAGGATTGTGGGCTGGGAATTAGTTATCTTCTTTACTTAAGGAAAAAAAAAAAAGCTACTCTTGCCACTTTTCCAAAAGTTAGCCTGTGAAAAATCCCTGACTACTTTCTTGATCAGCTTTTGTGTTAGGGACATGGCTGGCATATATGAGCTAAGGCAAACTGTAGAGTTGTATTAACACATTTCACCATTCAAATACCAAATTAATTAAGTTGCTTTAGTAATTGCTAGCTTTTTATTGTTTTGAAAGCACCAACTGCAAATTCCTGCTTTAGCTAAGAACATCTGAGGTGTAGCTGACTTGCTTTCATAAGTAAGGCATTTCAAATTTTGTATGTAAATTGGGGTTAAAAAGTAAGAAGCCTGGCAACTTTACAAAATATAGGAGGATATTTTGAATTTCAAATTTTTGCTGACTCACAAAATTAGAAATGCTCAAAATGACTTTTTCTACAACCAGCCCTGGGACAAAAATCTTAATTCAGCCAAAGCGGGAAGCTCTTTTGGGCTGTGAATGGCAGGAACTGTCCAAAAACCTCAGTCCCTTTTTCCTCTGCCAGATCCTTGGATGTCTGGGCTTGATGCTGCAGCTACCACTGTGGGTGAAGGGTTAAGATACAAAACAGTGGCTATGGCTAGAGGCGAAAGGGAGGAACAGTTCTTCCCAGAAGCGGTAATTGCTGTTCTCTGTATGTCTGATCCTCTACTGGTAGCATAGCAAGGATTTTCTCTCTCAAGAGCTTTTCCCTGAATCTCCATCTTGGTATTGCTCCTTCATTTTTTAGGATGAAACTGAAATTTTCAGTGCAGTAAAGAAAGCTTCTCTGCCATTTTCCATATGCTACTTTTTTTCCAATAAAGCTAGTGTCTTTAGTGGCTTGGATAAGTTCTTTCAGCATGGCTGGAATTTCACAGTAGCTGCAACACTTGTCTGTAGCTTGCTGTTTGCTCTAGTCAGTGTTAAAAATAATTTTTAGAGAAGCCAAATTAAGGCACGTGAACTCCCTGACAATTCTCTGTTTAAGTTTCTGTAAGCTGAGCTGTCCTGTAACAAGTGCTCAGATGCAGAGACAGATGATGGAAGAGGTCTAGTTTTTAGGCAGCAAGAAGACTAATTTAGGTTGCAGTAATGGTATGGAATTGATATTTTTGCCTAGCCTGTTACAAACAGAAAGACCTCCATAAAGTTGTGTAACGAGAAAATGGGATACATCTGAAACTGTATTTTTTTAAATAAATAATAAGTTTTAACTGGTATGTAAGACTCTGTTTCCTTATGGTTTCTAAATGGAGCAATGCATTTTGCATTCAATATAATACACCAGTCTTTTTCTCTGTGTCCCTATGAATGATGAAAAGGTCAATTCTTAGCATTTTTAAGACAATAAAGTATTTAACATCAATCAAGATTCAATACAGCCTCACCACTTCCAGTGTCCTCCTTTTGGAGGATTTCATTGCTTGAAAGTAATGTTCTGGGCTTTGTGGTTTATGAGTTCTTCACTGGAGAATAATTGTCTCTTGCTGTGTCTTAATTGATTTTATTGATGTGGCATTTCTTTCTTTGTACTAGAGATATTAAAATAATTGTATTTTAGAAATTGTATTTTCCTTTTTTTCTTTTAGAGACAGAACAGACGTAATATGGGAACAAAATTTTAATTCTGTTCTGAAATGTATTGCATGTTGATGGAGCCTGCCAGTGGTGTTTTAGGTTTACAACAATGTAATGTTACTGCCTTTTGTTAGTTTGTCCAAAGTACTAACCTGTATTTTATTGTAGAAGTAGAGCCTATTGAACCTCTTTCTGACACCTAAAGCACATTGCTTTACAAGTATGCCTTCTCCTTAGAAGAAATGGTGAAGGATTTGTTTTCAAGCATAAAGAAGCTCAGTTGAGTAGCTGGCAGTTATTCATATATGGCATACAGAGAGTCTTTATTTAGAAGAAATCATTAAAGTAATCTATAAATCTAGGCAGGAGAATCTTGGGGTTGTGTCCACAACCACACTACACTGCTTTCCCTGAATGGTATTTTGTTACAGTTTCCTTTTCAAAGCAGAACTCCTTACACAGCAGTGAAGGTGTTTGGGGATTTTCAGTACTAGCGCTGACAAGATCTGTTGTATCAGAGTTGATCTGAACAATAGATTTCAAAGTGATAATAGCAAGTAATTGTGCATAACTAGGAAGTGAACAGGGACTCTTCAGTTTACTACTGTTTGGATTAAGTACATGTTACTTTTCTTGGTTTTTGTTTTTGTTTTTTTTTTTTTTAGTTTTTATGCAAATGAAACTTTAATGCAAGATTGTAAAAAAAAAAAAAAGAAAAAAAAGAAAAAAATCAGTGCATTTAACTACAAACCAATGTTTATTTCTGGTTGAAGAAAATCGGTATGTAAAGGTTAGGTTATGATTGTAGCAGAGAAAACGCAAAATGACTGGTATGACTAAAGAAATGGTTTAAATATTGAAGGCTCAAAGGAATAGTATTAAAAGAATATGTGAATGAGTTCAGTCTATAAGCAGAACTGCCTGTAGTTTTGCACAAATTGAATTAATATTTTATTCCTTGATGAAGTTACTAAAGGTCAACCAAGTATATTTCTAACAATGTAATGAGTATAGAATTCAGAGTACCAATTTCCAAAAAAAAAATGTATGGAGTATGTACAGCTTTTTAAAAGGTGCTTGCAGTCAGATATTTCAAAAATTACTACTGAGAAAACGTTTTTCTTTAGATCTATACTGGAAGTGTTTAGATGTCTTAAATTTTTAGCTCACTAGTTTATAATTAAGAAAACTGTTTTGACAAGGCCACTACTATATGCTTAAGTCCAGAGTGATAGGGCTGACCCTATTAAATGATCATAGTTTTCCACAGTCTGGTGATTAACAGGCTTTGAACTTTCCTGGCTTTCTTAATCCCTTTTAATCATTTAAACCTATTATTGTTTTGACTTCAATTTCAAAAGCCCTTTAAATCTGTCTTACAATATGAGTAGCTGATTAAAGTCCTGATTTCCACCATACTGTCAGTGGGGAGTCTATTTTATTACACTGAATAACTTAGAAATAACTGTTGAGGAGAATGTTGATCAAGGGAAAAAACCAAAACAAAACAAAAACCAAAAACCAAACCAAACCCAAAGAAAAAACACCAGAAAAACTATACCTAGTAATGTTTATATTTAAATTGGTGATCATATCCATGGAACAAATCAGGGAAACAAAATCCTTCTAATTTATGACATCAGTAATTATATTTCTTTTTTCTTTTAGATTGCAGGAGTGTAATTTTAAGTTAATTCTGTGTTGAAATTTAAATCCATCTTTAATTTACTTAAGTATTGGGGTAAAACAAAAAATCTTTTTGCTAATATTTTGGGGGTCACTTTCCCTCAGAAATGCTAAGGTTTTTTTCTGAAAAGCAGGTTTATATAGGATGTGATGCAGCCAAAGAAGACTCCATTCAGTACACAGGAACTGGGTACTAATAACTGGGTAAAAATGAAACCATCAGAAATTCCTTCATGAGTTGTCCAAGGTGGTCCATCATTCTCTCAGCCCTGACATTTCTATTCCAATAGCAGTGTTTAAAGTCTGGAATTTTTTGATAAATGAAATGGCAGAGAGACCATTGAGTTGCACTTTTCCTTAAGCAGATTGTTTTGCTAAGCAGTATAATTCTCTGCCAGGACAATATTACATGCTTTCCCTAGCTGGAGTTAATTCTTTGCCTTTGGTAATGATGAAGTAATCTATTTTCACAGTATTTAGGTAGAAGTACCTTAGCCTTCTATTGCTATTTTTTCACATCTCTTTCCCATTACCACTAATGTGTGCTTTACTCCTATCTACATTTCTTCGTCCCAAGCTAAACATTTTAGCTACATTTTTTTCTGTTTAAAAATGAAATAATTAGTGAGTCTGACTGCTCACTCTCGGGTTTTTTTTGCTCATTTTTTTTTGTTTGTTTGCTCTTTCCTATTTCTGTATTGAAGTAGTTCACTGATGTCTTCAATGCTTGATGTAATTTGGAAGCTCGGGTTGAGTTAGTTGCAGATTATGACGCCTGGTTTCCCCCCTCTCCAAGTTACTGCTCTTTGGGATGCCTTACCCCTGCCCATATTTTTATTCTTTTTATTTACCTACTTGGCTCTGCCTCTGTCTGTATTTTGAAGATACTGTGTTTGAATGGGTTCATCTTACTGTCTGCTAGAATGTTCTGTTGTTACTGCATACCCTTGCCAGTCTGCTGTTGTCTATGGATTTCATCAGTAGCTACTGTACTTAACTCTGGATCACTCATAAATGTGTGGCATAGTGTTGGGTCTAGTGCTGATCCATGTTGAAATCAATCCGAGATGTGCATTCTCTCACAGCCCTAATACTTTCCTAAAGGAACATCTGCAAAGTCTTTTAGGCAGTTTCCTCTTTTGCTGGTATAAGTGGACTGTTGCAAAACTTAGATTTTTTTTTTTTTGGAAGCAGGTTTTTGGGATTGTATTGCTATCATACAATCCCTCTTTAATCTTGCAGTTTTTCAAGGAAGAGATTCTGGACTTGCATTTTGTATTTGGCAAGAAAGCAGTATCTACTCAGTAAGGAATTTTTCTAAAGTTCTCTAACCTGTACAAGGTCATCCTAGAGTAACAGGGAATGATGATCAGCTGTCATTAAAGCCACAAATTGATGTAGAAGGGGTCCCTCTTGCTGTCAATTTGAGGCCAAGAAGGAATGTGTAAAGGTAGGTAGGACAAGCTTCCCTGTTATGGAACAGTAGAGAGGCTAAAAGGGAGAGAGAGAAATTTTGAGGGAATGGGCAGTGTGATGCCTTTCAGATGGTGAAGCTGAGAGACTCCAGCATAGCAACAGAGGAATTTATGGAAAAAATGAAAAAGCAATGTATTGAACTGGTGGAATAGAAACAGTGCAAGTCAGACAAGAGACTGAGACTTTCAGGATATAAATCGAAACCCTTTACTGTTTGTTTTTTTTTTTTAAATGGGGGGAAAAAAGATGTCTTAAACCAGTTATTTGGACTAGGGTGTATGTATGTGCCAGTTACACAAAGTTTAATTTTGGTTTAGCTGGTTGCATCTGTTCCATGATGAATTTGGCTGCTGTATTTATACATACAGTGTGGTCTGGGTTGTGGTTTTTTGTTTTCATCTTGATTTAGGAAATACACAGCCCCTAGAACCTGGCTTAGCAAGCTTAAAGTAATGACCCAAACAAATACAAGTCATGGTACTTAGACTCCACGTTTGTGTACATGGAAAAGATTACTAGGCTAATCAGAAGAGTAAGGATACATTAGACTGCACTAAGATTTCTAAGCAACTGTAGCCTTGTCAAAAATGCAGAAATATTGCCTTGCTTTAAGTAGTATTTTACCACTGTAAGAAAAGCAGTTCACTTACTGCCTTTTGATCTCTGTATAGATCAAGTCAGAAGAAATTGAATTAGCAGTTATGGCAGCATTACTCATTCTGTCTATTAAATTGCAGATGGAAGTTGAGAAACAGGCTGACCTTCTATACCCATCCCCCATAAATCTGGTGTGTTAGAAATATTTTGGGAGCTTCTGTTGGGCTTGCTGTGTGCATTGGTCTGTAAATGCTCCTGAGGATGCACTGTTGTAGCAGGTTCACACATGGCTGTGTTTCTGACCTGAAAGATCTTGTGGGATGTGTTAACTCTGTTTGGTAGAAAGCAGACAATACAGTCTGAAAAAGGACATGTGATTGCCAATGTCCCGCAGGCTGGTTGTCCTAGTTTTAAAGATTAATAATTAAGAAAAAAACAACAGAAAAAGGACTGCATTTCTTTTTTTAGAACAGTGAAAGTAGCCTTAACGCCACTTGAGAGTTGAAGCAACATAATTGCTGAATCTTTCTTACGAAAACTTCTTTAGGTTAATCTGAAATACAAGAAGACTATACTGAAGTCCTCAAGGTTTCTTAATGGCTTTGTTGAAAATTTATGAAGAAATGCTTCTGCAGAGCTCTGTCTTAAAAGGTCTTGTCTTTTATTGATGAAGCATAGCCTAGTATAGCCTAAATTCTACTTGTCTTGTCCAGTTAATACAACCAACATGCTTTAGGTCTCTGACAGAGAAATCACACTCTCTTCCTTTTTTTGGATGACTTTTCTGCAGAGTTCAAAGAACGTATTGGAAATCTACCTTCTCATACATTACATTTTTAATCAATCTGGGAAATACTTAAAACAGTAACTGCAGCAAAGCATGTCAAGTACCATAAGATCATGGAATAATAAAAGCCAAATCCTTTTTAAAGGGGAGCAAGGTTAGTCAGAGCTATGTACTATGTCAAGAAGTTCATATTTATTTGTACATCAAACAAGGCAGAGGAATGTCTGCACAGGTATGTTTTTGGAGCCTCCTAGGGTGCTTTACTGTTACAACTTTGTATTACTGAAATAGTTTTACCTTATTTTCTTTTTTTTTTTTTTTTCCCCCGGATTCTCACATTGGTTAATGCAAAAAAATTCTTTTATCTGTCGTGTCTTGTTCCATCACAAGTATTCTTGAAAATATATGGTGAAAATATTACTCTGATATGTACAGAGTTTTGTGTACCTCTTTGTTTCTGGGTATTCTGCATGATGGAGACTTTGTCTTGGCTCTTCTGGCCCAAATAGCAGTGTATATGTCTGTGCTGATTTTTAGTTTGATACCTGTGCAATTTTCAGCCATTGTTTCTGTGTAAGTCTTTGCTTAGGTTGGTGGTTTCAAGTCAGAAAGCTTGAAAGGCAAATTAAGTTTGAAGCAATGAACCTGTTTGCTCATCACCAGTTTTTATTTTGGGCCTTTGGACAGGTGAGTTTTACCAGCTTTTCAGGAAACTCTTGTTCGTAGAGCAGATCTGAACTTGATATTCGTTTGGAGTTTTTCAGCAATACATATTTAGCATAGGGTGTGTTTTCTTTTTAATTTAGTTAAGGCTTTGTGAAATTGGATGCTGCCTGAAGGGATCCATGCCTTATGGCTGTTAACAGCATTACTGTAAAAATGCTGCCTACAGACCAAGCACATAAATTTTCATACTCTCTCATATTAGGAGCTGGGAAATAAAGTGTTGAGTCATAGTATTACCATTTCAGAACGATCTTAAAAATGCATTGCACGAGTCAGAGCTGAACTTACAGGTTCTAGTGTGCTTAAAAAATGAAACACAGACATTTAATAAAAATGTTATATTTCTGCAAAAACTGAAATTGAGATGATGAACTTGTAGGTGAATGCTAGGGAGGTGATATACATGCACGAGGAGAAGAGTATGCCACCTTCGTAGTATGTGTTTGTTGGTTTGTTGTGTTTTGTGGTGGTTTTGTGTTTTTTTTTTTTTTTTTTTTTTTTTTTTGTAGCACCATAACCAAATAGAACATATTGGTCAGAGTTGTACCTTTAGCTGTTATACACAGTAAAACTCTTCCAAGTGGCCTTGGCATTTTTTTGATACGAGTATATTTAGCTGTACGTACAGCCAAATTTTCTTAACACCATTTTGGCTCTGTATAATACCTGTCCTCAGAATGCTGGCAATAATTTTTTAGTCTGGGTCTGTGCTACTTTATTTTCAGGCTGTGGAAGGGGGAAAATATTTAAGATTAATGTAGTTGTGAATTTATAATTAATGTTTTAGGGGCCTAAGTTTGATGTTATGTATGTATCTGCATGTACATAAAATTTGGTTCTGGAAACATAACAGTGAGGAAGGAAGAGAATAATGTTAAATTCAGATCTGAGTTCTGGTAGAGTTATTGGTTACAGTAAACGAACAAGGAAAAAAGATTGGGAGGTTCAGGAAAGCTTTGTCTTGGGAAGTTGAAAACATTCTTGATGATAGCAATTCGGTTATTTCAAGATTTTCTCATTGAAATATATCCCCAGTTTGTTAATATTCTGCAGTTATGGAGGTAGGAACTAATGGTAGGCATTCAATCATCTTTCTCAGCAGACTGATTGAGACATCCTGCATCACTGTGCCCCGTTGTAGTCAAAGGACAGAGATGCTTTTGCAGAGTGTGGGTTGGAGTTGGGTCTTTGGTTCTTGAAACGTAGGGGGATTAGCTTGATCATTTGTCTTGGTAGGTGAAATGCCTAAACATGCCTTTTTGTAACCAGGTTGGAAAGAATACTGTTTAAAAAAAATAAAAAAGCTCAACACTGAAAAGGGTAATGTATAGTGGTGTGAAACTTCTCATTTAAACTGTGATTAGAGAAATAATGATCTCTGTTAGGTCCTATCTGCAGTGAGGTCACTTGAGCTTTGATCAGAATAGGGTATGTTGGAGTGACTATGGTATGATATCTAGAGGTTAGACCAAGAATGTTGTGGCTTAAGAAATTCCATTAGGAACTGAGCTTGGGGAGAAAGCTGCTGTCTTCCAAAAGTGGAAATTTTACCCAGGGTACAATCAGCCCGTCAGACTGTCAGAAGCCATCAGCTGTGACACTCAGGCTGGGGTGTGCATATCGGGGCAGGCAGCTGTGCCAGTTCAGTGGCAATGTGCAGCTGTGCAGTGTGATAATTGCTGCAGTTCGGGCGCGTTATCTGTCCATCTTCACCACTCTGTGCAGCTGCCATTTTGAAGGGGGTGGCTGGAACATTGGCTATTCTTCCAGTAGATTAAATGTCTGTGAAGGACATATCAAAGAGTTTAAAACTATCATTTTGGAAATGTACCACAGTTTGTTTTGAAACTTACTTACTATTTTTCTGTAGACCCTTGCATATTTTTATTCTTAAGTCCCTTTTTTGAAATAGGATCTTGAGCAGTGATGAAGAGACTAACATTTTGAAACTGTCACAGTTTGGTACTGGATTGTTGAAAAGAATAATCATTATTTAATGTGCTAGGCTGTGTTGAACTTCAAATTTCACAGGGCAGAAAACAGAAAAAAGTAAAGTTGTGGTCCCTTCAGTTCCTTTGCCCACTTCCATAGCATGTTTGCTTCTCTTTGATTTACTAGTTTAATACCAGGTGTGTAAATGTGTGATACATGTATGGTATGTTGTTCTGTTTGCTTAGATGGTTTTAAATGTCCTTATTTTAAATTTTTTGACTGCATATCTTTAGCTTCAATTTTGCATTGAGTATCCTTGGCTTCTAAAATGTTTTTTAGATAAATTCTTACAAATCTAACCATTATCAGTTAGGAAGAGCCAACTGGTGCTTATAAATCTTGCCTGTGAAACACATGTTGGGAAATATTATGTAAGCTGTTCACTGGGCTAGTTGCACATTTAAATTTATTAAATACTTAGCAGCTGTGCATGAAATATAATATGCATTCTGTCTTTAATGTATAAAGTACTAATAAAAGTTTGAACTCTACAAGCATGTCTCTTTGTGGGAGATTTTCCTTGACAAATTGCTATCAAAGCAGTATCTTTAAGGGTTAAGGAAGAATATTTGAAAAATGCCATTTTCATGGCGAAGGAAGGGGATGGTGGTGAATAGGTAAGCTAAGGTTCACCGGAGGAACAATTCTGCAAACCTCAGGGTAGCAACTGTGTCCCTCCTGCACCCCTCCGTGGTATGTCAGTAACCTACCCGAGGCAAAAAATCACACATCTGTTAAACAGCATTCCCACTGTTACACTGTTTCTGTTGTAGCTGACTTACTAGTTTGAGTAACTAGTGAGGGGGTTTATTTGTTTGGTTTTTTTCCTCTAAATAACTGGGGGTGTTAAACTGTGGTTTAAAAAAAAAGTGAAGGAACAAGAAATGTGGAAGCTTTAAAAAGCTCAAGTATAGATATTATTTCTATATCCTCAGCAACTAAGACTGTATTCAGTTCTAGCTGAAGTAGTCTGATTTTTGGTCAGAGGAAAAGCATGCAGTGTTATTTATAGTGAAGAATGGTTGTGACTTTATGCAGGCATATGTTTTTAATGGGCAAAATGATCTCCATTTACAAATGGATTGCATATTAGCCAAGGGTGTATCTGTCTGTGATAGGCAGATCCCTTTAACAAATGACCTGATTTCATTTTAAGTAAGATTGCAAGTTGCATAAGAAGGGTTAGTGTCCTTTGACTTTGGAAAGATACTGCTTTTAGAATTTCCTGGTAGCTCTTTGCTTTTTTCTGATAGATAAGTATTTGCTATCAATAAAATGCTTATTAAGACCTGACAAATGGAGATATTGGGGAGGTGTAGCAGCATTATGAAGAGACTGGTATTGGGCGAGACCCTTTTTCATTAAAGAAAAAGAGCCCGATACTGTTCACTACAGAAAACATTGATTTGGAAGTAAATGTAAGAGCATAACAGTTAAAATTTGTGGCTTTAAGACTGATAGGATGGTGAACTGTAAAGAAGACTCGGCAATTAAACCAAGTGACCTGAATCTGTTATTGAACAGTGGGTTGCAGTGTAGTCTGCTTGCTATGAGTCAAATGCAAACTCTGCATTTAGGAGACTGTGGATGGACCCCACTGTATCCTGATAAGAAGTGACTCCATGAAGGATTTAGCAGCGAAGTGGATAAATGGATGCAAGTCAGCGTGATACTATGGCAAATAACCTAAGGCAGTCTCTGCATATGTAAACAAGAAAAATGGGTCAGTCAGTCGGTGTCTTGTATGTTTGAATGCAGCACTAGTGAGCTTGAGAATGTGTCCGGGGTTGATGCTTGCATTTTAAATGGGTGCTGAAAAAACAAGTTTCAGAGAGTGTAATCAGAAAATGCTATAAGTAACAGAGAATATACATTTTTTTCTGTTTATTCGACACAAAAATCAATTTGCAAGATAGCTTGATTGTAGTTGGTTGGTGACCAGAATCTTTCCTCAGGAGGAGTAATTTATGGTTCTGCAGTTGAGTGGAGCAAGGAACAAAAATAGAGGGCAAAGGGGCAGTGGGAACCCTCTGCCTTGTGCAGCATGAGCACAAATTGACACTTGACTTTTAGCTGCTTACATTATGTATGAATGTCTTACAAACCAATCAACCAAAAAAAACCAAAACCCAACCTCCGAAAAACCAAACCCCACAGAAAACCACTGCAGTTAGATTTGTGGAATATTTTGAGATGGCAAAATATTTTGCTGTGAGGCACAGCAAAAGTGAGGTCACTTGTTAAAGGTTTTTCAAAGTGAGTGACAGTGCAGCCTGCAGCATGACTGTAGCCTCTGCTGGGGGATACTAGGTTTATTTTTCCCTTCAATTCAGACAGTGTAGGCAACCTGTTCTGTTAAATTGCCTATTAGGTTAAGCTAGCAAAGAAAGTTTCTTTCTCTCAAGCTCTCACTTTGATCAGAGGATGTATGTATGGATTGCAGAAATTTTCCTAAATAGCCTATTGTTTATGTATACTTTTTATATAGAAAGCTTTTGGTATTGATTATAATAGTTTTATTTGATACAGGGGAAACACTACAGCCAGTTTTAGTGTTCACATTGTCTGTGTTCTTCACTGTCATGTTTTGTCAGATTCAGTTTTAAAAGATCAGCGTAGTTTATGGTATGAAGTGCAATGATTTTGGGTATTTAGCAAGTCAAAGTATCTGATATAATTTGAAACTGTGGTATAAAGCGAAAGTTTTGTGTAATGTTAAGTATACTTTAATAAATGTAATAATTTTTTTAGAAAACTCTGCTGTCTTTGCAATACCTTAGATACTTGAATCAACAAATATTACATAGCTGCTTAATTTGCCAGTTTGAAACTATAAAACTACATTTTATGGCTATGTTCTTAAAGGAGTAACTGCTTTGTGTTTTGTGTTTTTTTTTCCAAGGTATGGGCTGAAGCCAAACGACCAAATTTTGGCAGAGGAGAAGCACAAAGAACTGTAAGCTCTTTCATGGTGATACAATTACATGTTATATGTATTTACTTTTCTGTGTACATACATATCTTACTAGTAAAGACCTGAAACAAAAATTTCATGTTTTCATAAATACTCTGCTCTTCAGTATTGCCTAACGTAAATTCCACATCTCATGTGAAAACTAATTGTTTCCAAAAAAATCTAAAATTTTTTCCTCATTAATTTGTTTCAAAAATTATTTTCTTAACTGCAGTTGGTGCACATGCAATTTAAATGTCTTGATGTTCATTCTAGTTTATGTTTTATGTATGGCAATGGTTCTACTAACAGCTACTGGCTGCCTACAGTATGTCTGTGTGTAAGTGAAATGTTTGTTTATATCTGGCAGAAATTAAAAGGAATACTTTTTTTTTTCAGGTTCAGTGTTGACTCGTTATTTTAATTTTCCTACTTGTGTGATATCATGGCCATTGCTGCCTTTACAAAATCTTATCAACGCAGTTGGGTTGTGGTGTGGAATGTAGCTCTGTGTCACCAGTGCCCTGACAGTTATATTGAGATGTTGCCTGTTTTGGCTAATCTGATTTTGTAATCTGAAAACTCTTGTTCCTGGGATAAAGATATGATCCACTGTTGGATGGATCATTCTTTTATATTGCAGGAGTCGTAGCCATATGAAGCTTAATCAAACATTACAATAACAGCATCTTCAATTATTTTGCTCCTTCATTGAAGATGTGCCCAAACCAGCTTGAAGTTCATTTATTCTGTTTTTAGATAGTTTTCCATGTTCAAGAAAAATAACCTTTATTTTTTTATTCTGGCACACTCTGTACTAAAATACAAAAGCTCTACATTTGAGTTGAAAACAAACACTGGGTACTGTGCATAAGCATGTATATATACGTTTGGAAAATGCAAAGTAAAAAGGTGGGTATTGTCTGCATATTATCTAGGTATGGGGGAGGGGGATTCTGAGTTTGTATACTTGTTTTGAAAGCTTCAATTTTTTTTTTCCCCCCCCCAATTACAGTAGCTTTTAAAACAGATACTGAAATTCTGCAAGTTACTGACTTTTGAACTGTATACATGTTCTGAAAGCGGAGGGGACTTAGCAGAGCTTGGTACGCTTTCTGTGATGACTGATTAGAATCATAGAATCATAGAATGTTTTGGGTTGGAAGGGACCACTAGAGGTCATCGAGTCCAACCCCCCTGCAGTCAGCAGGGACACCGCCAACTAGATCATTACAGTAGCTTTTAAAACAGATACTGAAATTCTGCAAGTTACTGACTTTTGAACTGTATACATGTTCTGAAAGCGGAGGGGACTTAGAAGAGCTTGGGACCTGCTGGCCACGCTTCTCCTAGTTCAATGAAGATAGTTGGTGTGAAAGACTGTAGAAAGTACTTCACTTGTCATCCATTCCATAATTTTATTCGGTGTCTTCTCCATGATGACTAGTGGAATATTTATATAAAAGTTGTATTTCCAAATAAGATACAGATTTTTAGGATTACTTTCAGATTTCTTCTTTTCAGGAAAGAGGTAGTGGGCAATTCGGTTCCTTTTGTGTGCATCTGCACACTTTAGATATGAAAAAAAAGGTGTTTTTCTTTTATTTCTATTTTAAACTTTCACTCTTGCGCATAATCGTATTACACTAGCATTATTTTGCATTATTTCATAGTCCCCCAAAAGACTTAAACAGTTTATCCATTTGTAAGACGAGGTAACTGTTTCAGGTGAATTAATATCTGTAGCTGTTGGGTTTTCCACGTTAAAAGTTTGGATACTTCTCAGTAAGGTTATAGATTTCAAACAGTAAAAATGTATTCTGGTAACAAAGGCTTAATTCATTTGAAAAAGAATTATTTGCTAAAAGCCTTAGTGATTGAATTACTAGCCAAATAGAATTTCCGTGTTCTTTCAGAGGATGGAAAAAGACATTTAAGTTACACTTGTACATCACGGTAATGTACCTGTGACATTAAAACTGCTTGAGCTCCGGGCAAGAGACAAGCAACAGCAGTTGCCTTTGATAGGTAGATAAAATGGGTGATTAACCCATTAAAAGTGTTAGATGATTTTAAAAGCTCTAAGCTAGAAGTATTAAAAGTACTGGCATGTTGAGGGGTTAAACTCAAGTTAAAATGACACACAGGTCTGTATTTTGGACAGTACAAGTTGTACTGTGTACACAAGCTTTATTTGCACAATAGATATTGATTAACCTGAACCTTTTGATGTGAGGTATTTCGTTTGAAGTAGTTTAATCATACTAAAATCCTGTCTGAGCTTTTTATTTTAAGTATGTTGCATATTACTTAATTGCATATTAGTTACTGATATGCTTACAGCATAGTCAGTTCTTAAATGGAGGGTTGAACTCCTTTCATGAAATAAAGAGAATTCAGTAAAACTGAAGTTTTACATGAATCCGCTGCAACAGAAACCTTTCTTTGGTCTTTCATTGTTATCGCTACAGTAGCTCCTGAGATGATTTATATGCTGTTGGTTATAATGAATGAGTTTGAACATGCTTTTGCCATTAACTTTGGCATCTTGAATGTCACTGGATACTTGACCGGGGAAAAACTCTCATAGGTCAGTGTCACGTTGTTCAGGACAGACCTCTGGAACTTTTCTAATGTGCTGTGTGCTCTTCTTCTTCGACCATGTTAACTGTATGGTACAGAACAGATTAAACAGTCTTGAACCTTAGAACACTTTCAGTCCTTCAAGCTAAAATCTCTGATTTAACTTACAGATGAGTTGTTAGATGCTCCACTGTCTTTTTCTGATATTTAGATAGGCTTTCATATTTAAAAGAAATGCCAATGCTAGGGAATGGTGCAAGACAACTTATCACTAGGGTAGATGTCGCTGATTTGGTTATAAACTTATTCTTAGGTTCAGTGCCCTTACAACTAAGGTGTTCTCCCGAACCTGTCCTAATGTTTTTAAGTCAAATATAACATTAGACTCTTCGTATTTCTGTTCAGTGCCAAAATCCCTCTGCTTAAAATACTTATATACTTATACTTAAATATCTTCCAGTCTTTGGAATGTCAGCAGCTTTTATATTGACTTACCCAGTAAAGGTGACTTCTTTTGGCATTCTTCATCTAATAGTACCATGATGATTTTTCTGACTGTCAGATGTCCTTCAGTTTCTTAGAGATCAGTTCTATATAGCTGTTCTTCATAAAAATAAAAATTTTATTCAGTAGTGAATGCCTTATCTCCAAAGGTAATTGGGCCAGCGACACCCTGACTTGGCTTGATCCTGTTGTTGTCCTTGAATCTTAGTTATCCAGAGATAAGTACAGCCACTAGGGCAGACTGGAGTTGGTTTACAGGCATGGCATCATACTTAACTTCTATTTTAAGAGCTAAGGTATGAAAGATCACTTTTTTTTTTAAAATTTTTTCCCGTGCTTCCAATTCACTTGGGATGTAGCAGCCTTTTAAAATTGTGTCTTTTCATCAGTGTATACTTTTTTTTTATCTTAAAGGAATTTGTTACCAGTAAAGTTTTAATTTGATGTATATATACATTCTTTCCAGAATTCAGCTGGAAACATCTACCCCCCCCTTTACCCAAATCAGCTCCTGAATGCACACAAGGTAGACGCCACTGTCCTGCAGCTCAGCCAGGAAGTGGAATGTGTGAAGGCTCCTTTGCCTGCTTCCATGTAAAATGAGCAGATTAGTTCAAACCGTCTTAACTGATGATCAAGCCAAGCATGCCAACATTGTAGTGAATCAGATGAGCCATTGTTTGTTTTCACTGGTGAGTTTGTTCTGCAGTGAGAATAACAAAGATGGGGGAACAGTAGTATCTTCAGTTTACACAGGTGTTTTCAAAGGTGAGCATGCGTTTGTGGCTGAAGAGATCTCCTGGAGATGTTTCCCACCTCCCCCAACCCAACTAATCCCCTCTAACTTTGAGGAGAGGAAAAAAAGAATTCCATCCTGCAAGACTGCTGGGGAAACTTGGACATAATAAGATTGGTGAGGCCTTAATGTTGTATATGTCTCTTCCCCTTCTATGAACAATAAACAAATATAAACTCAGAAAAATAGAAATACTTCTCTTTACCATTTGTATAGCCCTTTTACAAGAGTTGTTCCTATTTTTAATTCTCAGAATTGGACTGAATGACTTTAACTGAGGGTCAGATTAACCAAGTATAGACTTGTGGGTCTGTAGACTTGCACATGTGTTGTTGCCTAAGCCGATTTTTTTTTTTTTTTACACTATGGTTCCACATCAAAAGTTTTTGAGGAGAATAAATTTAAGCTAGCTGCAGCAAGTGATGGGGTGTGATCCAAGTTGTCTTGATTATTAAAGTAGAAACACTTAATTTGTTTACCCAATGCCCAACAGAGAGTTCATTTTCACTGTGTAGACTAGTGTTGGCAGAGGTGTTGTGGCTTTTAGTAATATTCTTTTTTACTAAAATATGGGCTGTAGCAAAATCTTGGTAGCTTGACTAGCTTGTATGAATAGGTGACTAAAATATATTAATTGTGATTCTTAAATGCATTGTTTGGAGTTTAATGGTACCGTTGAGTCTGTAAGCAATGCTTCAGGACACTTGTTTTAATACAGCTTTGACTGCTGGTTGTACAATTTTATAAACTGTTTTGTTTAAACAGTTTTGTCCATGATGGAATACTTTATTTTTTTTTTTTGGAAGAAGGAAAGTGGCAAATGTGGCAGCTATTTTGTGCCCTGCAGCTACCTCTGCTTTCATAATATATCTTTTTACGGAGGTAAAGGCCATAAAATGAGAAAGAGGAAGAAGATAAATACACGCTTCCTTTCTCTCCAGTCAGGTCTTTGATGTGTTGCAGTCAGAAGGGAGAGCAGATGCGTTGCTCTGCTGCAAGTTTGCCAAGAGGAATTTATTTAGGTATTTTGTTCTTAACTGCATACTTGCTATATGAATACTTTTCAAACTGAACAAGGGAGAGAGAGAGAGGCTCATAAGCTTGAGAACAGCTATTTGGGTTACTGATGCAGTTTTGAACTATCTGTATGTTGTTGTACGGCTGCTTGCTCACTCCTCCCTGGTGGGATGGGGGAGAGAATCCAAAGAGTAAAAGTGAGAAAGCTCATGGGTTGAGACAAAGACAGATAGGTAAAGCAAAAGCTGTGTGCGCAAGCAAAGCAAAACAAGGAATTCCTTCACTGCTTCCCATGGGCAGACAGGTGCTCAGCCATCCCCAGGAAAGCAGGGCTCCATCATGCCTAATGGTTACTTGGGGAAGAGAAATGCTACCACTCCTAATGTTCCCCCCTTCCTTCTTCCCCCAGCTTTACATGCTGAGCATGATGTCATATGGTGTGGGATATCCCTTGGGTCAGCTGTGTCCCCTCCTAGCTCCTTGTGCCCCCCCAGCCTCCTCACTGGTGGGGTGGGGTGGGGTGAAGAGCAGGACAGGCCTTGACTCTGTGTCAGCCCTGCTCAGCAATAAAAAAACATCCCTGTGTTATCAACACTGTTGCCAGCACAAATCCGGAACATAGCCCTGTACCAGCTACTATGAAGAAAATTAATTTTATCCCAGCCAAAATGGGCACACTGAAAGATCTTGGGTTTTTTGTTCTGGTTTTGCTTAGCCAAGATGTATGTAAGTGAGTGCATATATATATATGGGTATTGGAAGGGGGAATCCTGGAGACATAGGAGGGGTATTTGGGGATTATGCAGGGCCTGTATGACACTTGGGACAGAGTAGAGAAATTTACTGTAGGGATTTAGAAGTAGTCTGGGTATGTTAGAAAGCTAGAGGATGCAAAAGGGATTTCAACCTGTTCATGGGAATATGGTGGAGTTTCCTTGTATTTGGGGGGGTTACCATGTGTAACATTAAGTACCAGAGCTAAGGGACTTGACCCCAAACCTATTTACTGTGCAACCATGCCTCATTGATGGGTCAACATGCAGTGAGAGGTGTGAATGCTGGAGACATAAAGGGGTGCAACTGTCTGTCTAATGCTGTTTGGAGCAACCAAGCTAGTATTTTGTGCCACTAGAGGGTGTAGCTTATCCTCAATAACACTTTCAAAAAGTCCTTCTGTATATGTTGCTTTTAGGATTCTGTGTCCTGTTGATGTGTAGTCTATCTAAAATACCTTTGGTTTTTATCCACCTTGTTCCCCCCAAAACCTAAAAAAGAGGGTAGAAATGCTAAGCTTTAAATCTTTCATTGGCCTACTTGACATATGCTGACAAGACAGATGAGTTGTATGGTTGAGGTGATGCATGAACCTGTCACAGATGTCTGTCAAAGCTGTTGAGTTACTTTATATAGTATACCTCACTTGTAATTACATTTGAGTGGATTAGTATATAATATGAAATATGATTTGGCAATGAAGTAATGTGGAAAACTTAGGGCAATAGCAAGGTGCCCAGCTTTATGAAAAATCTTACCAACTCTCATCCTTACACAACTTTATTTTAGATTTCCTCCTCATTTTTTTAGATCAAGCTATCATACTGGCCTGTTCCCTGGTGTAGACGTTTATATGAAAACATCAATAAAAATGTCTATTGTGGAATTGACATTCATTTTTACAGAATATAGTAGTTTTAGAATTGCTACAAATTAAAACTTCTAAACTACTTTTTTTTTAATGAATAAATAATAATTTAGAATGATCAGTCTCTGAAGTTGCCACCTTCTCCCAAAGCAAATATAAATTCCATTGTATATTGACACTGATTGGTATTTGAGAGGTAATCAAGCAATTCTTTAAGGAAACTTTCATTAAATGCTTGGGAATTCTGTGGATTAAGAATCTGGATGATGTGCTGTGCATATTTGGAAAATATGTAAATGTAATGAAAGAGATTGGTGGTTGGGAAGAACTCTGTGCTGATCTGGAATGCATTTCATTAATCCTGTTCTTTGGGTTGTTGGCTCCCTCTGTAGAAATTACTTTCAATTGCAGTTTGATTTCTCTAGAATTGTTTTATCACTTCTGTGGTGTATATATAAAGGCTTGACTCACATGTACAAAAAGGATGATTTATGGTTAGCTACAAAATTTCTATTACAGATTCTTCCCTCTATTTTATCCTTCAGTTCTCTGCCTGCCCACTCCCCACCCAACAATTCTTTTGAATGAAGCACCAGTGCAAATTAGCATTACACAAATAGTTTCATGAATTCTTGGTAACAGACAATCCTGGGTAAAATTTCCAAAAAATAAGAATCTAAATTATAGCAGAAATGCTTTTGCCTTCTTTGATGGAGGCAGTCTTTACATCTGCTTAAATTTAAAAAGAAAAATTGCAAATTTTAATTGTATAATTTCATTTTGCTTCCTGCTCTTGATAATATAAAATAAGTAATCTGCATGTTACTTATGCAGGATGGTAAACATATTGGATCAGTATTTTAGATTTTATTCATAAAGTTTTATAATTAATCCTGCTGCCTCTGTTTACATTATTTTGTGTATATAGTATATTAAAGGAAAACTTTTGCCACATAGTCGTATAGGCTCTGTTAGAATATTCTTTATTGTTAAACAGCTCTTGAAAATTAGTGTGGATTCATTCTTCTATGACACAGTGGTTATTTGATATAAAACAGAAGAAAACTTCTGATAATAGCTATGGTTGGCAGATAAGAACAAGGCTTGTGTTCCTCTGGGAACTTGGTTTTATAGCCTGAGCTGCTTATCTGAGACTGGTGTGTGATACAACACTTCCATGGTAGTTGGAAGGAGGAGAGCTGGAGAGGAAAGAGAAGGACGGATGTGAAAGCCAATGAGGAATCCAAAATATTTTGTGTGAGACACATAAGAACCTAAAAATGAAAGGTCTAAAAACAGCTGCTAGAGGATTGAAACTTCATTTGATTGAATTAAGTTATGGAAGTTCCTAATGTCAGATTTACGGTTCTTCTGTAGTTTCGCTTTTATGCGACTTAATCTCATGTATTAACTTTTCTTCTCTTGCCTTCAAGAGATGTCTTTCAAGTACCTGTGTCATCTACTTTGATTATCGCTGCTCTATTATACGTGGTACAGCAGAGATATCAAAAGATCCTCCAAGGGAAAGAAGTTTTGGAACATTCCAAATTATAATTCCATCACAAATCTGAGAGCTTTCAGGAGCTCTCACAGTACTGGTTATTGCATTAAATTGATCTTTCATAACCATTTCTTACATGCTAGAAATTTATACAGGAATAGATGAATTGGCGTTGACCTGCCTGGCTCTTATGTGTAGTGAGCGAATGAGAGGAGTTATTCTATTGCTCTGATAGTAATTACTGTTACTTAGTATGTACTGTACATATTTGGTTTAAAGCAAGGCAATACATTTTTGCTTTTGCTACCTATTCCTGAAATTGCCCTCAAGCACAGACTGAACAGGTAGCCCAAAGCACTAAATTGAATGCCTGGACTTAGAAGGCTGAAGTATTCTGAACTCCTGTAAAGGGTTTCAGCTTGCTACTTACTGAGTGTTCATAGCAAAGGCTTCACAAACAGCACGAAATAGTTGAGAAATTTTGTGAAAAATTGTGTTAACTGTATTTTGTATTGACTCCAGGTATGCACGAAGTGCGATGCTAATATAGTAGTGACATGACTGTGTGCAACTGCTGACGTATTTGAAGACTGAGTTTTGAATATGCAGACTAATTTTTCCATAGTGCTGCATATTTCTGTTACTCTATTGATTTCTTTCAGATAGAGAACGGGGTCCATACTTACAATAAGATGCAATCTTAAGCTGCAGAGCATGCAAAATCTTCTGGGATCGCTATTTCTTAAGGTTGCTGGAGAGGTTTTTGCATCTTTGTTGCACAGAAATGCACAATTTAGAATTCAACAAAATCCATCTTTATTAGCTTTCATGTTATGCAATGCAGCACCAAACTTGAGATTTTTCTGGAACTTAGAAATGACTAATTGGTCATTTTACTAACTTGGAAGATATGCTGTCTGTCTTAGTGTCTTAGAAAGAGGATGTAAGTAGAGATATGCTATGGGATGGTTTTGAGCTGTCAGAGTAATTAACTTATGCAGCTCTTGCAGTCTGTCTTGCAGCATTCTGAGAGACAGAATGAGAGTTTAACTTAACATGGGATTTTTATGCCATTATTTTACTGTACTTCTTACATGTTGTATTTTGCTCACACTCCTCTGGAAACAGCACTAGAGGCAGGAAAAAGGTTAATACGTGCCTGAGCATCAATTTTGTTAATTTCATAAATGTATCATGTGTGGAGAAGCATCTTCAGACAATCTTGTCTTGGCAGGTCCTTTTTAAATTCTGGTTTTGTTCAGATTTTAATGAAATTACACAGCAAAGCTGTTGAAATGTGGCAATGTTTCAAAGCCCCAGAAAAGGGGCATGCAGTCAGTACTGGTTTTGCCACAAGGTGGTGCTTTATGTAGTAGCTAGCATTACGGCAATTAGTTGAGGACTACAGTAAAAGATGTAAAATGTTTAAAGCTTTTAAGCACTTTAAAGTACTTAAATCACTGGGTTTTTTTGTTTAAATACTGCTACGCTTGAAATCAGGAGGCTTATGACTTTCACAGCGACTGTTTAAAAACAAAGAAAATAAGATGTATGTTTAGTTGCACATCATGTGCATGCACAGTTTGAGCTTGAGATAAGATGCACCTGAGTACAGCAAGCAACTTGTGTGGTGGGTTTTTTTTGTAATGCAGACCACAAATGTATTTGATAGTCAGATTACTATGTTAAAAGATAATGTTATAATAGAGAAAATGGAAAATCCAGAATGATAGTTCGATTATATCTTCTCCAAACTCAGTTTTGTTGCTGTGGGTGTTTTCTTGTTTTGCTGCTGGCATGATGTGGTTGACATGATGTGCTTTAAAGTCAATTACACATGTTGCTGGTATGACTAAAAGCTGGAAAACGCAAAAGAAACTAAAATTATTCATAATTTGGTTTATGCTCATTTTTTGGATAATCCTAAGAGTATATGGAGAATTTAAGCTTTCAGTATTTTTGCATTTTGATGAAAAAATCTACTGTAATAGAAGATATGCTATAACTGAATTTTAAAATGAAGACGTCTTTCATTTGATTTTGAACAGCTTCAAGCTTTTGTGAACTCTTAGATTTTAAAAATAGAACTTATTATTTGATGGCACCTGTGTGTGCATGTTCTGTTTAAATGTATAAGTATGTAATTTATTGTTTCTTCATAATTCCATAAGACACATAGTCAGGATATAATGCCACTGTTTTTCCTAAATAATCAGGTAATGAGCTGTATTGTGGTGTAGTCCTGTTCTTGGACATTTGTGTGCTTTTCAGTGAATAACATGATATATATTTTTCCCGTGCTGGGGCTTCAGTTGTCTCATTTAAAATCTCTTTCAGTGAGACTGTTCAGAACTGAATTGCCAGAGAAACGCAAGTGATGTCCTGATTGTTACACTATTGTAAAAAAGGCATGATCACATCAGATATTCCATTTCCAAAGCTGCTAATGTGACATCACTCTCTTCACTAAACAGCTTTAAAAGTATCCTAATTTACAAATGTGAGTGCCCCAAATAAAAAATATAATAAGCTGTATAGTTTATCAGCAACTGAAAGAATAGATAAGTCTCTGTTGCCCATTCAGTCTTTTCTGGGTTAAGCTTAACCCCAAGGGTATCAATTAGCGCTTAGTATAGTGGATTCTGCTATTTTAAAGGAGGTGATCATCTATCAGAGCAGATTAAATGGCTGTGTGAAAATAATTTAGTAGCTGTCCATTAATTGCCTTTCCTTTCACAGAACTTTAGAAAGAGACCTCAAGAGATCATTTAGCTTCATTCCCCTAATCCAGCTAGAGATGCATCTTTGTCATTCCTGGCAGATATTTGTCTAGCCTCCTCTAAAGGTCTTTGGAAATAGTAAGATGTCATGTGGAGACAGTGCAATCTTACTACATGATCTGTATTGGTGTGCTGCTTCATTCCCACTGAAAAGTTCCCCCTCCCCACACTCTAAATCTAGGTTTTAATAGAACTGAACTGTATTCAGAATGGATTAGCTATCCTATTCTCCGCTGACACAGAAAACAGATTATTCCCTTCCTATTGGTTTTATTTTTACATTCTCAAGTCTGTCCTTTTGTCTCAATCTGTAGACTGCAGAATGCAAGATACATCTCTTCCTGCAGCTCGCATCATCTCAACTTCTTTCCAACTTCACTGCTTTCCTCTGGCCTCCCTCCAGTTGTTTTAGGTACTTCATGAGTTGTGTTACCAAAAGTGGGGTGCAACCTTCCAGCTGTGGCCTTGCCATATGTAGTGTGGAATTCCTAAGGCATCAAATTAAAACACCTTAAACTCAAAGCTGACAGAGCACACTAGTCTTAGAAGTAGTATTGGAATCGTAAATATTTATCTTTATATTTTCTTGTTGCTTTGGAGATGCTTGTTGATATGCCTTAGAACTAAAAATTAGGTTGTTATTAACTCTCAGGTTAATTAAGAAACAAGACTAATAAAAAAAGCTTAAAATTTACAGCATCTATTACTTCATATGTTTAGGATTTAGATTTTTAAGTTCAAGAGTAACGGTACTACTAATTAACCCCTATTTGGACATGATTGACTCTTGTCAAGTGAATGAATTAGGGAAAAGAAAGTAAATACTTTAAACAATTCAGGTAATTGACTCTCAGAAGTCCTCTGGATTCACTACGTAAAAGAACAACAAAACAATGTTGTGTGTCTGATTTCTAGAACTGTTTCTTTGTGACTCAGATTTCTGATGTGGCTTCAGAGGATTGAAAATTGCTGGTTTGGAACGGCTGCTAGTTTGTGGTGGTGTTGGGAGAGGATCATTCTTCTTTCCCTCCTGATAAACAGGAGACCATGAGTTGAAGGCACCTTGTCATCATTTTCTAATTGGAGTGATCAAAGGTGTATGGAACTTATTTATGAAGAACGGTTCTCTTGAATTCTGAAGGAGGTTTTATAGATGAGCATTCCTGTTATGAGACCACATGGTACAAAATTTGGCAGTTCTGTTTCATTACAGAAGCTTCCCTTTGCACCAAATCTTCTGTAAGAGCATGAAGTGTCAGAGGGCTTGCAGGATGAAACACAGAACTAATGCTTGTAAGTCAGCTAAACTGTGGAGAAAGAACAGTGAAGAGGAAGTTGGATAGGTTACAGAATGCATGGGGTGGGATCGGAAAAAAAATGGCAATGATTCTAAGCTGGGGAGCCAGAACAGTGCAGGACTGGCAGGACAAGGCTATATGCAAATAGAACGTGCATATGTATTTGCCAGGGTGAGGTTCTGTGCACCCCTATAGGCAAAAATGTAGAGCAGGCAGAATAGGCTGTTGTGTGAGGAAAATATTGAGACTTAAGCCATTTTATTAGTGTGATGGAAGAGATCACTTAAAGTTGACTGTCTGATTTAATCAGGACATCTAGAAGTCCCTGCTTAGCATTGTAAGTGTATATGGTATGGATATGCGGTTTTGCATTTGCAGGGAGATAAGTTTGTGTTTTGGTGTAAAGCTGATTTGCTTTCTTACTGATCAGGAGTAGCCTTGAAGACTTGCCAGGAAATCTCTCATCTTCTGATCCACATACTTATATAGCTCAGTAATCATTGTATATGGGCGTCTCAGACACGTAAATTGATTTGTTCTTGTAGCTTTCTGTTAGATAAGATTGTAATTTTATGGATTTGTGGCCAAAGCAAACAGGGAACATAGCTGGCTCCAAATTGCATGGGAAATTTGCTGCAAATCCAGAAGCTGTGTGCCTTAACCACCAAGCCATCTGCTTATTCTGAAGGGGGTCTCCTGCCCTAGTATTGTGCTGACTGTATGATCAGATGACCTTGCTTTACAAGAAGTGGAAACAGCAACTGACACACACTGCAGCTTCTGTCCCCAAACCAGTGATCACAGATGGAGCGCAGCTGCTGCAAGGGAGTCAGTGGTACCTTCTGGTCACATGAGTCAGCTGGTGCAGTTGCAGCTGCAGATGCCAGTGTCTCTGAGCAGCTGAAACCAATATACATTATTCAGGCTGGTGCAGGAGTGTGTGGGAGGTGATGGAGATAAACTCTCTGTGCCAGTTAGGCATCTTAAGCACCCTGCCCCCAGTACATGTGGCATGGCCTGGCCTTGTCTCTAGCTGATGTAGCTGGCTCTGACTGTGAGGGGAGTAACAGTAGAGCTGCAGACAATGAGAATATAAGGGTAATAATTTCAGTTATTAATTTCTAATATTGTGTAAACAAAACTGAATGCACACACATTCTCCTATACTGCTTGTCCTAGGTTGAGGTCAGCAGGATGTACGCAGGTCTTGTATTGGACTATCAAAGATAGGAAGATAGAGTCACAGTCTTCCACTGTATTGCAATAAGTATTTTTGGAAATTCAGTATTAGTGCAAAAAGGTGTTGAGTGCTTTAAGTTGAAAGTGAATATTTGAACAAGATATGCAATTACAGTAGTTAACATTCTGCTTTTAAACTGTAGTGACAAGTTATCTTGCAGATACGGTGAAAGCTGAGGTGGGCTACTCTAATTTGCTTCTGAACACACTTAAATAACTTTTCTAAAGTAGATGATCTCTTTGACTAACATTTCTAGCATTCAGCAATAGCGAAACATGTCTGTGTGCAACAGTGAATAAGCCTACCATTCCTTTCTATTGGCACAGTCCTGCACGGATTTCTGAATTCTTAAAAAAAAAAAAAAAAAAAAAAAAAGATTTTGGTTTTTAATCCCAGCAGCAGCAGCTATGGGAATATTTTGAAACAGCAGTTTTCTTAAAACCTCCCAGTGTGTGAACATCCCACTTCACAAGAAAGAGAAAATTGTGCCATCATCGTTGTCCAAATACACGTGTTAGTCGTTGATATAATGTATGGGATTCTTTCCTAAATTGGAAGGATGTTGCCTGTGTCAGGGGTTGGATACTGAACTATTTAACAGTGTGACTCTGTTTATTATCTCTACTCTGAGAAAAACACCCTGTAAATGTCTTTAAAACCAGTTCTTTCTTTCTCTATTCCTGTCACATCGTTTATTGCAGATGGCAATTACTGTACAACAATCCTTTTTTCCCCCCTTTATTTTCTTTCTTAATTTCTTTCAGCTCTGCCATGGGTGCTTACCATGAGTAGAGGTCACCATTCTGGTACCTGAAAATATAAAATATTCTGTTTTCTGAGGAAATAAGATATCAACCAAATGAATAGAAGGGAGAAAGTTAACTGAATATTAATAAAAAAATAGACAGAAGAATGAGCAGGCCTAACATACACAGAGAACAGTTGTTTGGGATTTTTTTGGGGGGGACTGTGTTTTTGGTTTTTAAGTATATACTGAGAAGACACTGAAACGCTTCCTACCTAAAATGCCATAAGAAGCTGCCTGGTTCCGGAAAAAAAGTATTTTCAACCTTTAGTGAATGTATTAGTAGGATTTCAACATTGGAATAAGCTTGCATTACAGATCTTGTAAATATTACAGGTTGCAGAACCTTAGAATATTTTATACTTGAAGCTCAGTGTCGGTTTGCACAATTATTTATATGCGCAGTTGCTTTTTTCACACTCTTTGCTAGTACTGCATTTCCCATCAAGATCGCTATATTCTCAGGATGCTGGCTGCTCAAAAAACTGTGGTTAGAAGTGGAAATACCCTACTTAACTGTTTTGCAGTTGCTCCAGCAGGATCACAAAAGTAAGTGATGAACTTCTTAAAGGGAAGATATTGCCACTGGATGGTGCTATTGTTATGTTACTTAACTTGCATTCTGTGATAGTGTGGATGGCATGAAATCTCCACCCCTGTCCTCCCCAAAGATTTTAAGATCTGCTGCAAGAAAAATCTATGTATACAGGTCACAATACCGATGGAAAAAAAGTCGTCCTTAACCTGTACCTTCACAAAGGTTGGGCAAGGGTAATTCTATCTTGTATGATCTCTATTTGAGCTTTGCAGATGAATGCTTAATACAAATTTGGATGAGAGCCTGCTGATTGTTAATACTGTTGTTTTTATGGGAGGTGATGTTCTTGAGGAATGGGATATATTTGAGCCAACCAGCTCTGTGAAATCTGCATATTCATAATACATCTAATTATCCAGAAAGAGATGCTGAGTTACTGAAATCGTCACTTTGAACGGTTTCCTAACAAGGGGACTGTCTTTTAAAGCGGCAGGGGTTACATAGTTAGATACCTATTACATTAAAAAAAAAAAAGTTTTGACTGTTTTATGCAAATATACTGCATTACCTCATATAAATGAGAAGGTAAATCAGCTTTTGAAAGCCCTTAATGTTTTTTGAGGGGAGTGAAAATGAATTCTTATTATAAATTTGCATTTCATGAGGTAAATACCTACTTGAAAAGGTGCACCTTCTTTTAGAGATTGCAGTTGAGTAAGCTAGAGATTTGAGACTTAAAATGGCTTTAGAAATTTTTGAAATTTGTCTTTGAATATGCTATGAACAATTGGAAATGTACTCCAATTTTCTTATAAACTGGTTTAAAAACAATTTTTTTTGTGCTTGCACTCTCTCGCTCTTCCATTTTCTTTCACATATTTTGATCTGTCCGGAGCAATTAGAGTAAATTTTTTTTTTAAAAGGCCTAGGAGAGGAAGGAAAAAAAATATCCCCAGAACCAGAGAAAACTATTGCTGCTGTCAGTCCTGACTTCAGAAGAAATTATGAGACTTAGGCAAGACACCATCTTGTGTATTTGTAGGCTATCTCTTTTATCAAATGAGCTATCCTCTATCTGGTCATCTACTAGTTCTTAAGCTTAGTGGTCAATATCATAACTGTATTTGATAGGGCAGCAAAAATGTATAGGAAAATAAGTTACTTCAGGTTTCAAGCAAGTTAGTGGCTTCATAAAAAGAGTCACGTGGAGGGAAAGGTGGGTAGAACTCAGACGTTATTTGCTCCCAGCAGCATCATGCCTGGTTGGCTGGAACAGCCTCCATAGGCTACCCAGTCAACTGTGATGCAGGGAACCCCAGATCAGCAGGTCCTCCCTTTTCACCAGCCAAATAGCTAGGTTGGAGGAGGTGGGAAAAGATGAGGGTGAGAGGGTACTTCATGAACATGACAGAGAAGTAAGGCTATTGGGGTAGAAACTATAGAATATGCTTTCTTAAGAAAGCTTCAGGTTTCTCTGGTCAAGAAGCAGTTTTACATTCAGCAGATATTTCTTTCAAGAGGCTGCTTGTTGGATATGCTCATTACTTACTGAAATCAGAAGCTGTTTGCTTGCTCCATCTGCACCTGGAAGACCTTAGTTTGTTTATGCTATGTATGCTACATCTGTTCTGGAGTTCTAACTTTCATTTTATTACTTGTACTTTTCTAAGATAAAAGTAGCTACCCTTTTTTTTTTATTATTATTTATTTCAGTTGTCAGACAACCTCAACCCGTTCCAAAGTCTCTGTTCCAACAGGCATACATTTCAGTCTGCTGCGTTTGGTGCAATTATTTCATGTTAATTTTTCTCCTTTCTGTCTCAAGCCTTTTAACTCTTTTACTGTGTTTATTTTACTTGCTGTTGTAGCTGTTAGCTCTATCTAACACAGACATTGTTGATGGTGACTTAAACTTTTGAGATAATAGGAAGTGTATATTCATACAAAGCAATACTATGTATCTGGAGTTCTCTGAGAGAAGACAATTCTCTTCCTGCTCAAGAACAGGGGTTGGATGAGGTAGAATGAAGCTAGACTGTGAGGAGCTGGCCTGAAGGGCAGAGAAACTATTTCTGAGAGGAGTCTTGGAAACTATTCAGAGGCTTAGCGAGACGGTGCAATACTGTTGGGTCCAACTGGAGATCCTTGGTGTCAGGATATTCTCAGGCATGAGAAGATGCAGGGAGTCCCTGCTGGAAACTGAAGTGCAGCAGTTTGACAGGCAGTTGGCCAGCATACTTGGGCGCTTGGTGTGAGGGGTTTTTACAACAGCGGTAAGTGGTATTGATCCTATACTTGAAATGCCTGTTGGGCTGAATGCTATTTGACGTGCTTGCTTGATACAGGCTATCTATGTATAGATACGTTGTGGATGGTAGAAGTTGAAAAGAGATCCAAAATATTAGGCTAAGTATGTCAAAGGCATAATCTAAAAAGTTTATGAATTAATGGATCATTTCTTTTGCATCAAGGTTTGAAAAGATGAAGAGATTTAATTGTAGTTGAAAATCCCCTTTGTTATTACTCGGTTCCCTGTGTGGCAGCTGGTAGAAATGTTTAAATATTTTTAATAGAATACATAACTCCTCCCACTTGATACAAGTGAAAGGATAGCTAAAGATGCTGTTACTTTGTTCAAATTTCTCTCTCAAGTTTCTTAAAATCCCTTAGCACTCAAAAAGACATAAAGTGGTTAAAAGTAAGTAAAATAAAGATCTTAACTAATGTTAATCTTACTGCATCTAAAGGCACAACAATGTAAGCTGGATGACTCCTTTTATATGCTGTATTTTTTTTTTCATCTTTTGAATACCTGATGATGATGTGTTTCAGAAATTAAAAATAAGAGAAAAAAAAAAACCAAAACCCTTTGCATTCTTCTTTGTGTCCAGCTTCCTGGGACAAAGTGAGATCATCTACAAGATCAAAGGCCTGCAAGAACCTGTGTTCTTGTAATTGAAGGTGGGAAGTCTTCTGTGGATTATTTATTGGACAACATCATGTCTGAGTTATTAATCAAATTTTATTAATATATTTTATTATTTCTTTTATCATACTTTGGTTTTTGTAGGGTCACTAAAATAACCTGTCACTTAACAGCAGGGGAAAAAGCTGACATTATGTATCTCTAGATTTTTTTCAAATTCATGTTGTATGATAGAAACAAAAATGAATTGTGCATATAAAAAAAGTTTCAGTAATTGGAATGAAATTTAAGAATCACTGTAGCTAAGTACATGGTTCCAGATACACCTCAGTTTTTCAGGGTGTTTTTTCTTGATTATCGGGTCTGCATGTGAAAGAGTGATTGCATTCTATTATGTGACTGCTACTGTGCCCTCCGGCTTCCGTATGAAATAGCTAAGCAGAATTATCACTTGTTTGAGGGAGTATGAAATCCTAGATGCATTCCCACATGGAAGACTCATGTTCAGTGTGTCATAGGTCTGTCTCACTTAAATTCTTATTACTGGAGATTCATTTTCTGACTGTAATGAGGTAACACATCACAAACTCATGTTTTAGTCAGTGTGATTGTGAATATAGATAGGGTGTTCAACAACCAAGATGTAGTAGCAGCATATGTCTTTTTTTTAAATTTATAATGTACAGTAGTCGTGATAGATTTCATAAACCAGATATTGTTTCAGAGTATCCAGCTTCATTTGGTAAATAAAGAGAATTCTTTAAAGACACCATCTGTTCGGGCCTCATGTTTTTGGATGCAGTATCATCTTACTGTAAATTCATGAATCTTCTCTGATTATTAGAAGTCCCTTCTCCAACTTTTTTTCAGTTTTCAATTTATTTTAACCTTTCTCAACTATCAGTGTTTTTTTAACTTGATCCATTCTCTTAAGTAAGAGCAGTTAGAACTCAGGATTAGGCATTAGTGCTCCATGTTACTGCTTTGCTCTCCCTTGTGTTTTGGGATACTATTCAAACTCTGTATCTTGTAAGAGTGACAATCCTTAATAGGTGCATTTTAAGGAGAGGGACAACTGTGGCCTTTTATACTGGTCCTCTGAGGTGTGGTGGGGTTTTTTTAACATATCCTGGATTCTTCTTCATCTCATATCACAGTTGAGTTAAAGCTGTAAGATGGCTTTCATTTGTTACCTTGTTGTTGCACTCCTTCTGAAAGATGGGGCGCTGGAACTGTCCCTTTTCAGTCATGCTATGACTGGCTCCTGTCTGTGGGACCTCTGCCTTTCACTGTGGGGAGAGACATGCACAAGAAGAAGAGGAGTGTGAAAACCTTGCAGTTCTGCCAGAAGTAGCTTGTTTCATATGCTGTCCTCTTCTTCTGGTGTAAAAACTTCAGTGTTAGAGATACTGTCCCAGACTTGACAACAGCCTATAAGTATCTCGATAGGGAGAAAACACAGAGTGTTGGAGAGTCTCTTTTAGTATGAAAGAGAAGCAAACCAAGATTAAACCAATCTGGGAGCATAAGACACGCAAACTGATCTAAAGTGAAGCATGCTGAAATTGGTAGGCTGGTTGGATGAAGTCATGAAAATCCTGCAAGCGGTATCTTGATGATTATGAAACAAATTATTTTTCCTTAATAAACTGGGGCAGGGGAAAGCATATGCAGATGCTAAATTTTGCATTAAACCCCCAAAGCCACAATGAGAGGGAACACAGTATGTAAATTTCTCATATTACATCATGACTTGTCTCTGAATACTTGGCGTTATTTAAAACAACTTCGTTGAATTGGATGAACTTTGATCCTAATGAAGAACATTTGATCATATTAAGTGCAGACTTCAAACTGGTGTTTATCTTGAAGAAATGTTTGCAAGTAAGTATTACATGTATATCTGAACAATCTAAAATTACTATATTTAATGTATTATATGTTGATATGCAAATTTCTGTTAGCCCAAGGAGTGTATTTACTGCTTTCCAAATTGTGCTTGATGTTTCAGTTTCTCTTAGCAGACAGAAGTATTCATTTTATGGACATTCTTCTTCTTCCTGCTCTTTCATCATGCAAATATAGGTTTGGAATGGGACTGTATAGGCTTGCCCTTAGAGGATGCAAAGTGCTGTTAGCCTAACCCTTCCTGGTGCTGGTTGAGTGTCAAGTTGTTTACTCCGAGTAAGGTACCTTGGGGGCTGTCCCTGCTATAGCCTTATCTCCTCTGTGTACTTTGCAGTGGAAAGGCAAGATTATGTTTTTGGGAGAAGAGAGTAAGTATCGTGATTGTCTGAGGTATGATGCTGCAACAGTTGGTCACTACAGCTCTGGAAATCAGCCCTGTTTGTGTAAATGCCACATCTTTGGTTTGAGTAGACTGTAGGTTATCTAAGCCAGTCAGTGTTAATAAATGAAGCGTGCTTAATTAAACTTACTCACTGGATTTACATACAGGAATAGTAGTTGGGAAGATGGATGTTATATGTAACCTTGCTGTGTTTTTAGGAAAATAGCCTTTGAGGAAAAGACCCTTAGCTAATCTGGATGCTGTCTGGGCATATTGACCTAACGTGTTCTGTAGATGCATTTACGTTAGTGTCCAGTCTGGATTTCCTCTGCTTTTGGATTGAGTCTTCCAACTGTCCCCATTTACTGCAGTTGGCTTCCACTTGTAGAGTGATCTGTGAGCACATTGAACTGAATTCTTTTCGGGCAAAACAAGAAAGAAATCATGCTCTAGGAGCATACCTTGTTTGCCTCAACTGCTATGAACTCAAGCTGTGGGAGTAGGCAAGATCTGGTCTGACAGTTGCCTTGAAATACTTGTACAGTGCATGCCTCCTCCTAAAACCAGCTAATTGCCTGGCTCTATATGATCTTGAAATTATTTTTAGACTTAGGACTTCTTGGGGCAATGTGCTATCCATTGAGCTATGCACCTAGTTATGAAGGCATTATTAAACCTTTCAAATATGGGGCTGCTGCTGCTAAGCTCATAGTGGTTAATGTATATGGGAAGCTTTTATCTTTGAAGAATAAACAAGTGAAGACATAGTGAAGAGTTCACCACACTTCTTGGTAAAGAATAACCACCAATGTGGGATTTAAAGATAAGAGAAAAATCATGACTGGACTGGAAGGCATGTACTGGCTGCTAGTAACTCTTGTTTGTTTGTTTGTTTAGGGATGCTTCCATACAGTTAAGATACTCTTCATAAACTAGAGTCTGGAGTAGTAACAGCTGGTGGCTCCCCTTTTTGCAGTTCAGGATAAGTTTTACTTTTAGCCTTAAAGGTACAGTTGAGAGAGTACCTGTTTTTTTTTCCTGGAAGTGAACAGCATCAGTTTACCAGTCTATAAGGAGAAGTTGTGGGATGTGCTGATTGGTGTAAGCTTATGTTCAGTTTTATGTTTGAATTATATTTTCTTGGTTGCATTCCTCCAATACTTTAGCTTTTGCCTGCTTTCCGTAACTAGGAGAGACTTTCCCTTCATGTGCATAAACTTGGTTTCACATATACAGCCCTTAAACTTGTTGGAGGTAATGGTAGTCGTAATACTAGTGCACCAGGATTTGAGGCAAAGTGTGTTGTGTTTCTAGTGGTATTAAAACATATGCTATGCCTGTCAGGCACATCATATCAATAAACTGAAGTTCTATAAATAGTTCACTGGAAGTGGAATGAGATACACAAGAACTTTTTGAGTGCAGCTTTTCACTTTCTTGTGTGTTCTGGGACATGGTGGAGTCCCCTAGGTCATCTAATACATTTCTTAATATTGCGAGAACTGAAAACATTTTTAATACCTTCTTTCTCTACCATTCTTTATTGATCATTGTTTTGTTTTGTTGTCCCCCCCGCCCCCTCCACCATATCTACGGCAAACCTGATGTTTTGTTGCTTTTGTATCAACACATACAAATATCTTAAGGGCAGAAGTCACGAGGATGGAAGCAGTCTGTTTGCAGTGGTGTCCAGCGACAGGACTAGGGGCAATGGGTGCAAACTGAGACATAAGAGGTTTCAGTTGAATATGAGGAAAAACTTCTTTACTCTAAGGGTGGCAGAGCACTGGAACAGGCTGCCCAGGGAGGTTGTGGAGTCTCCTTCTCTGGAGATATTCAAATACCGCCTGGATGAAGTCCTGTGTAGATTGCTCTAGGAGAACCTGCTTTAGCAGGGGGGGTTGGACTAGATGATCTCCCGAGGTCCCTTCCAACCCTTGCGATTCTGTGATAGGACACGGCTCAAGCTAACATTATCAGGAAGGTGTTCTAGTGTGGATTTTGGCCTGTGAAGTGTATGTTCTGTGGCCAGTCTGGATTATCTATGGTTGCCTACCACTATGGAGAGGATTGTACTTTAATTTAAATGGTCCATATATTCTTGTGCTGTTTTGTATTTGCATTTTTACCGTTTAGTGAAGCTTTGCTGCCTTTAATAGTTGGAGAGCAAAACTGCCTATCACTAAAGCCACTAATTACCTTTGCAGAGCATATTTTTAAAAACAGTACATGTAATGGAGATTTCAGGATTATGTGCCATGGCAGCAATAGCATAAACTGGTTTTGTAGAGACTTTAATGAGTTTTGGTTTTTCTGTATCATTTGTATTTTTAACTTTATTTGTACTACTTAGATGTCAGAGTAATTGCTGCTTGCAAAATCATTTAAGTAAAACAAAGTTCACAGATACCAAATAGTAATGCAACATGGAAAAATTGTTGATGGGAGTGGCAAAAGAAAGAAATGCAGTAGTTCTGTGTTTGTACCACCCAAGTTGTGAGTGAGATAAGCAGCCTTGTTTGGGATTTGCAGCCCTCTGAACTCTTGACATATATGAGAGGAAGTGATGTGAGTTTTAACAGAGGGGAGGAGGAAGTTTTAGTTTGGTATTTTTTTTTAGGTTTAGTTTTTATTTTCTGTTTACTTACTTTGAAGCCTGTTAATTAATCTTCAGATTTCTTGCACTGATAGGCTACCAGCCCATTCCTTTAGGCTTGCTTTTGTGACTTCTGTTTTGAAGTTAGACTTGAGCATCTGGACTGAGGCCTGATTCTCTAGTGTATAGGATTTAAAACTTTTTGGACGACTGTATTCCTCGGCCTGAAATGGTTTTGTTTGGTTTGTATGTCTACTGTATCTTGAGTTACCAGTGAGCTTGAATTTCTGGGGAGTATTGTTGTTATATCACTGTTGAGTGAGAGAGGGAAATCAGTTATAGTCTTAAACTCCTGGAAAAAGTACCAACATGTATCAAATTGTCAGTAGGCCAAGCATGAGAAAACTGACCTACTTCTGTGGATGAGAGAGGGCTGATAGCACGCATGGATCATTGTGGTGAAGAGTAGCACTTTGACCTTTCATATGCTGCTGTGGGTTGACTTTCATGGGGTTCTGGGGGTGGAGGCATGAGTCTTGGTTTTTTGTTTTGGTTTTGTTTTGTTTTTAAGAACTTTATAACTGAGTGTTCTTAACTTGCTTAAATTCCTATGGTAATCATGGTGAAGTCATTGTAAAATTAATTTGTTAGCCTTTCAGAGGAAGGACATGCATGTTTATTGTGTATTACATGCATCAAATTGATTTGAAATTGGACCAATAGTTACATTGATTTAAAATGCTAGAAAATTGATCTAAATTTCATCATCTAAGAATGGAAATAGCTTCTCTGACTTATGGGAAGATGATTTATTTAGAGACCAACTGGAGCACGAGTACTTGTGTAATAAAGTTGATAATGAAGAGGCAGTGGTGGTGGGAAAGAAGTAAAAGGGCTGTCACAGTTTGTTCAGGGAATAATTCCAGTGTAACCTACTGAAAATCAGACATACCTGAATATTTCTGGATTTCTTGTTAAAACATGTCTCTACATACTGTCACATTTTTAGCAATTGCATTTCTTTCCCTTTTTAGTAAGCTTTGAAGCTTTGGTTGGCAAGCATTGTGTCTGTTTATTAAAACCTTCTAAACAAAAGGCTTTTCCAATTGTAATGAATGCCATGGTATGCTAGCATAATATATTCAGAAGAAGATGCTGATAAGGAAAATTCAGAAGTTTAGTATGCTGCAAAGTTTGAAAAGGTGTCAGATCCTGAAGTTTACCCTGAGAAGCAACAGTTGGGTGAAGTGTGTTAAAGTAAAACTTGAACTCTGTTTTTGATTCTAAACCTTTACAACTGGTGGTAGTATTCCGGGTAAACTGTTAATTGTGTGGCTGGTTTTGTGAAGCCAGCAAATGCAGTTAGGCCATGTTGAAATGTGCACTGATTGCAAATGTCACTGTTTGCAAAGTGAAATTACACAAACTTAAGAGTACAGCAGTCTTGAAGCAATGCAAATTTCAGATTACCAAGTGTATATGACACTGACAAATACAGTTACATTATAGAGTATTTTTAACTGCTTGAGGCAGTTAATTCTGCTTCTGCAGATAATCAATTAATGGTAAGAACAGATGTATTTCTTCCTGTAAATTGTGACCTCTGATCCAGAGTTCTCTTAAACTTTAAACATTTCCATGTATAACTGAATTTGAATGTCTTGCTACTGAGCTTTTTCTTACTTGTCTTAGATTCTTCATGCTGCGAAGAATAGACCTGGATTTGTGAATGTCCATTTTCTCACAGGTGACTTAGGCTAACATTAATACTATGCCTTACTGAGATGAGAGGTTTCATAGGACTGAGCCTCCTGGAGCTGCACAGACTAGCATTCTCCATTAATGGTCAAGGAAATGTCTGAGGGGAGCCTGCGAACCAAGTAATTTCACTAAATGTTTTCTTGATGTTGAAGGGTACTGGTGGTGCATATGCTTTGAATTAACTTATCAGTATCATCATTTGGGTGTTTTGTTTTACCAAAATCATGTTTGTTACATGGGCTTATGAAACTGGATAGTTATTCATGATTATTTTAAACAGAAAACTGATTTTCTGTTTATTTAGTGTGAATGGATTTGCTGAAAGTGCTCTTAATAAGCATACAAAAAATAAATCAGAACATTATGATCAATTATGATTATTACTATTGAATTTCATCATAGTCTTAATACCTTGTGTATACAGAGAGCAATGCTGGTGCTAACCTGCATGAGTAAAAAATCTGTCTAAACTAGATAAGCTGTTGGCCTACAAAAATATTTAGGAGGGACCAGCACAGGGTTTAAAGAGGACAGGGGGAGGAAAACAAAAATGATGATGAGGGGGATTTGTACCTTATTGTTTTGAAGTTTTTGAAGCTAAGTACATTGATTCAGAGAATCAAGTAATATGTGTGGGTTTTTAGACAAGTTATGGCAGTTCTAAACCCGAAACAATTTTTGAAATGTATTAAGATATTCGTCTTAACTTTTCCAGGCTAAATTCAGCAGATGTAATGAAAGAAAATTATACAATCAAGTGAAAATGGGAGGCAAAATCTTAGGGGTAGAGATAATGAATTTATTTCCAATAATTGAAAAATACTGTAATTATTGATTATAGTAGGAAAGCAGATCAGTTATATTAATGCATTTGCTTAAATTTTATTTTTGTTTAGATTTTGTGAGAAAGATGGCAAGTATTCAGATAAAACCAGTGGAAAGATGTTTTAATCTTGGTAGTGAATAAAGCAAGCATTGGGGAGCAGGGAGAGGACCGATGATTGTTATTTAAGCTTTTTCATTCTTCTTTTGTTGTGAAAAAGATTTTAAGGTTTAACCTCTTAAAACAATGATTTATGTTTATCTGTGAAGTTGCCCACTGGCTGTTTCACTTCCCCTGCTTGGTATTCTTTTAAATGTATGAGAAAATGATTTTTTAAAAAAATGTTTCTACTGGTTGCTAAATTCATTAATGGTTAGGAGTATAAAACTGACTTGACTCAAAGATTTTGTTTATGTAGTAAATGCATCTTTAAAAGAAATTACATTCTAACTTGCACTGGAAGTAGTACCATAAGTAATGAACATCATAGAGGGACCTGACAATGTATGAATTATTCACTGGTAGATTATTATAACTTTTGTTGTTAGCATGCAAGATAATGAACATAATTACTGTGGCAGTGTACTCAGGGGAATGTGCAGTTCTTTCCTCCGTCTAGACTGGAGTTGCTGTCTAAAGGGGTATTAAGAAAACACGAATGAGGTCTGGTAGCTGAGTTGCTGCTGCTTATTTCCTTCTGCTGCTTTAGTAAATGCATATGCTTTGTATACTTTAATCTTAAAGGTGTTTTGTGGGTTGGTTTGGTTGGGGGTTTTTTTGTCTTTTTTTTTTTTTTTTCATTTTTGAGTAGCAATATTTCTGTTCTCAGTCTGGCAATATTGCCTACTGACTGAAAGGATTTGATGTTTAATTGTAGCAGCACTGTAGATTTACCCTCTTCTATTAGAATGGTCTATTATAGTAAATTAGTATAAACAGTCTAATTGCTTAGGAAATCCAGGGTAAAAGGTTAATCAGCAATTTGCCTTTCTTTAAAGGACTTAGCTTGTTATGATTTACTTGTCTTAAAGAACTTTGCAAGGCATTAGTTTGTATGCCTCTCTAATCTACGAGGCTCTCCACCTGATCTTAAGTTAAGCTTTTTGATGAACCAAGTACTTCTATTTTCTGTTTTATATTATGATAACATAAATTATCTGTAATAAGCCATCCTAATTAAAGTTGCTAAATCTACAGCTCTGCTCCAATTACACACTAATCAATTATACACTAATTTAATTCTACTTAGCTTGATACAGTGCATCATTAATCAGGTTCAGGTTTAATATAACAGATTTACTGTATTAACCAAAAAATTGGTACATTCAAGTAGGGGGAAATAAAGGAAGTCACGATGCCAAACAGTGTACATCAATACTTTCTTATCAATAATGTGTTACAAAAGATTTCTTTTTTCCTTGGGGAAGTATGACTGAAACTAGTTCTTTCTTTAACTCTGAGTAGATTATTGTTATGAGCTGAAACCACTGATAATATAATACATTTAAGCAGATCATGGTGGTTGCTCTGAATGCTATACCTAATTATCCAAGATAGGCAATTGTCTTGTTTCTAATATTATTTAAATGATCAGCTGTAAATTATATTTGCCAAAAGTTGCAGTGCCTTTGGTGGTAGGACAGTAAAAGCTAGTGGCCTGGTAGATGTCACTCTGTTCAGACTTCTAAAAGCTTTACCAATATATAACTCTTTGTAGAAGTTTAATTTATCTGCTGCTCTTACAGTGGGACTGCTGTTTTGATGGGCTCTTATGTAGCCACGTGTGCAAGAAGGTTGGCTGCATGCTCTGTTTTCCCTTTGCAAGGCCTAAGAATGACTGAAATCTGCCACCTGGAGACCCTTCTAAAAGTTTGTGAGTTGCAGAGTGCAATTCACTTGAAAAAGACAGATGCCACGCACAAAGCTAATATGTTTTCCAAATAAAGACATTAACTGGACAAATAGAAAATTTTTAAAAATAGAAAAGCAAGAGACAGCCCAGCAAACAAAGGGGGGCAAGGTCTGCAGATGATGTCACTTAAAACCCCCTGTTCATCTCAGAAATAGTTTAGTATAACTAAAAAAAATGTTGAGAGGGAATAAGGGACTTCAATAACTATTTCATAAAATAAGATACTAGGTAGAAACTAAATTGAATAATAAATGCAGTTAAATATTATTGCTCAGAGGAAAGTATGGTAAGTTTTCAGATATCTTTGTGAGAAAAAATGCAGGAGGACAATTAGGTTGTGAAAAAAATTTTGGAAACCATTACTGGAAGAAACCATTATTGGAAAACAGGAATAAGAGTACACATGGAAAATCATCACTATCCTTAGGCCTGCTGTTCTGGATAACATGCATCTTTAGCAAAAAAGGGAACTGAAAAAGAAGGTTTTGTAATTCTGCCTGTTCAGGTACAAAAAAATGATGACCAGGATTTACTTTCTTTTGCTGTATATGCTCTTGGCCTGTCCATGTTCAAGATCTCTTCTGATAAAATGCGTAGTTAAAAATTCTTAAATCCAGATGGTTTGCAATAAAGGCTTTACTTATTTGTCTTGCAGAATCTTAATTTGAGGCTTGTATGTGATGCATTGATGATTGTCATTGCCATTTCTGTCACATTCCTGTCCTAAACCTACAAAGCATATTAAAAAAACTTGTGTGTTCAAAAAATGAACAGGAGCTTCAGCTCACTTTTCCAGGAGATTTGCAAGGCAGCCTTTTAGAGCTCTTTAATTTGTAAAGGCTTGATTTAGCTTAATAATCATTGCCAGCCAAGTTTGACTTCTCTGTTGTAGGATCTGAAACTGAACTGAAGAAGAACAAAAGGTCTTTGAAACTTCTCTGGATATTGTATACTTAGTTCATGTCTCCAGGATGTGTCTTTGTCTAGTGATATCTTGTATTTACATTTCGGGGAAATATTTTTCCTTTCTACAAGTTAAGCTGACAGATGTGCAGTCAAATATCAGTTCCAATTACAATGTGATGATTGTTCATGAATTTCTTAAGCACAAGAGTTTACTTTTTGGAGTATTTTTAGTGTGAATGTGCCTAATCATTATCTCTGAAAGTGAATTAAAGTAATCTGCCTTGTTTTACATTAAAACTGACCAGTAACATTTATACAGACAGTTATCCCAATCTCCACTACGGTGACAGCAACTATCAGTGATGTGCTTGTCTTAAATTCTTCAGTCATGATTACAAGTGTGCATCTCTATGCTGGTGGTCTTTGGCAATATGATCATATGCTATTTTTATGTAGAACTGTTCAGAGCACAATATGAAAAGAATGTTGATTGTGCAATGAAAAGATGCCCTTGCCTGTAGAGCATCGTACACCATGGAGGATGGGATATGTGAAGATTTATGAGAAGAGAGTGAGTGGAAAGTAAAGACAGGGTTCCTTTACAGTAGAATCAAATAATCTCCTGGAAGATTGTATTCTAATCTTCTGTGTAAATTTTCTAACTTTCACAGGTGGGTTTTTTTTTTCTCCAAGTGTTTGACTTGATCTTAATGTGTTGAGTACATACAACTGTAAGTAGATGAATGGAAGATATACTTCAAACATATGAGGTACTAGATAAACCTGGATACAGAGAAAAACAGGTACTAAGCTTAAGTTGAGCACTCAAAATTATTATTTTTTTTACCTTTTCTCCCACAGAAAGAAGAAAATTACACCTTTAATCTCAGTGGGATTCCATGAAAATACATTTGTTTATACTTGAATACAAGTGCTTCACTATAGAAATTTGTTGCTGAGAAAGCTAATAATTCTATCTTCATAAATGGTGTATATAGAAGGTGTAGGGCTGCTGAATAGGAATACGAACTAGAAAGCAGCACACGCAAGAATGAGCCAAAGTCTTATTTCCATCTTTTCCGCACATTAAAGTATTTGACTTGCGACTTGAGTGGTTTTAACAGAAGGATTTTGTGCATCTTTTAATACATTTTTGTATAGCTCTCTTTTGGGTGCAAACCCATTTTGCACTGTGTTTGAATTTGAAACTTTAGCAATTTTGCTTAAAGTTCAACAGTTATTACATTGAAATAGATCAGTCAACTGAGCAATCCAGTCTCTTAAGTCCAGGAAATGGAAATTAACTGAAATGTGTTGGAAGATCCTCTTTTTATTTTTGTTATATATAGATAATGTTTGAATCATGAGACACCTAATAGTTGTGTAATATTACCTGTTGTCCCAAAATACATGTTTACATTTTAATGAATAATTTTAACTCTGCTATTAATTAGTAAAGGAGAACAGAGTTACAAGTGGAGAAAAGGAACTTAATAAATGAAAATCAAATTACTGTATTTTATTAATGAGGTAATTTGTAATGGTATAATTATGTTCACAGTATATAACTAGTTGTTTCAGGAGTTCATTTTTTTTTAAAAAAAAGCATGCACACATGCATAACTTAGACTGAGGCTCTTCGGTATGTGCCACTGTGGATGAAAATATTCTGTATAGCATTCCAGTAGCTCTCATCGCAAGTCATTGAAAAGTAGCAAGTGATATGTCATTTCCACAGCAGGAGTTTTGATTTGTGCAACGTAAAGTCAACAGTTAAGTCATGGTCCATGCTAACTTCTTACCATTTATATTTATGCAGTAAAAAAGTATATGTACTTATGTCCCTAGTTCTATAGGGAAGTAAAAAACTTTTGTGAAAACAGTCTTACAGTTTTGCATCGCCTTTGTGACTGATGGCTTAAAGTCTTATATTTTCAAAACAAGTATTTCTAAAAGTGTGAAGAATGTTAGCTACTTTTATGTAAAGTTATGACGGCTGCTGCAAAAGTTTCCGTATGTTTTCAAGTATTTTATATTCATGTACATCGTTCATAATGGACTTCTATTTAAAGCTTAACATGATTTACCTCTGTAATAAATGAGACCCTTCTAATAAAAATCTTCGTTAAAGAAAAAGTTTTGTAAAATGGACACAATCCTCAACAATTATGGAAGGTTAATTCTAAAATTATGAAAAGTTAACTTCTAGAAATAAATGCACGTTAGCAATATAAATATGTTTTAAAAGGGCTATAAATGTTCCAGATGTTCCCAGTACTCAAATTGACCACAATCACATACTACTGCTAAATTGTCTCCCCCAAAAGCAAGTTCTGCAAGTATAGTTGTGCCTTCAAGTATGGCACCAGGCCACAATGTAGTCACTTTTAAACCAGAGGAAGAAGAGATCAGGGACATGAGAATGTAAGCTGACAATATTCTGATTCTAGACCAGTTAAACTGCCATCTGTTGTTATATATAGATAGATACATAAGCTGCAGCAAACCCCTGTATTTATTTTGCTATATAAAGTATGTTTTATATGTATGTACACATACATACATTTTTTCCTGATACTTGGTTTTGTTTTGTGTTTTTTTTGTTTGTTTGTTTTGTTATTACTTTTGTTTTTATTATTATTCTTGTATGAGTTAAAAATCAGAGTAAAGTGGTTTTGGAGACCATATTTTTTACTTCTGTAGCAGCTCCTTAGATATTATTGAAGGATAACATCTCTTGGTACTGTTTGGTTACTAGAATGCAGGCTTTAAACACAACTTGCATTTTGCTCTGTTTTGACAATAGAAGTTCATCTTGTATGGTTTTTGTTAAGGCACTGTTGAAAAAATATCTTATTGAGCTATTTGCGGTGTTTTTTTAAAAGATGTTTAAGATTTCACATACAGTTTAACTGATCACAGATGAAACTGTAAATTAATACCTCATGAGTTTTACTGACTGCAGGGCATTGTTTGTAATTCAAAGCTGCTTTGTTCCTACCCACTAGGAAAAGACCCTGTTCAAGCAAACAAATTAAAGAGTTCACCATGATATCAAACTATTTATTAAAACTGAAAACTCTAATTTTGAATTTATTATTTCACTGTGACTTTTATAATAACCTATTTAGAACATATTTTTAAAAGCCTAAATCTTTAGGGATTGAAATAAAATATATAAAATTGGTTTAATTGTTGGTCTTAATCCACCTTGTTTGAAATTATGTACTCAAAGAATTACATGGCATGCAAAAAGAAAAAAAGTTGCGAGTTGCTTCAGTTCAAATTGTTCTTTGATCAGATGCATTTCCATTCCTACTGACTTCTATATGGTCTTGATACAAATAACAGGTCTATAACAGAAAACTTGCAGGCATGTTTCATGCATAAAGTTTAATTTTCTCATTACCACCGGTCATTCGTAGCTAGAGAGAATCAGGATGACTCTGTTTTTCAACCTCCTTTTTTGTCTTTTCTAATCTCAGAATGGATTTGGAGGGAGACTTTAAATATTTTACTATTTTTACGGTACAATTGGTGAGTAAAAACAGGAGTGGAAAATAGTTTTACACAATTTGAGTCATTCTTCATATGATGAGACTATGTCAGGAGCTCCTGCTAGAAAAAGCTAGGCTTTGTGAACAAAGTCAAGCTCTTACAGAGCTGATCCCCTACAGAGTGGCATATCCAAACTTACAGGGCTGTCACTCATCATCCTCTGTCAGGTAGAGACACTTTCTTTAAACTCTCCATTCAGTAATGCTCTCTGTGGATCATGCCACATGGCTACATGCACTACAGAAGATACGCTTGAAATGTGTTTGAATTGGATAGCATTGCTGCAAGGTGGTGAACATTACTGTCCAGTCTTTGGCATAAGGGTCAAATGTTTTTTTTGCAAGTGGTTCAGCTGTGCTAAGATAAATGTAATACTCTGCCCAAGTCTTCTCAATAACAAGGCAGTGTGTCATCGTGCCAAAGGCTACTTAAAACGGCTGAAATGGCTCATGTACCACTGCTCGGTATTAGGTAAGAACACAGTTATGGTCACATTCAGTCAGTTCAAAGGCTCAGTTACTAGTGTTTGAGACTGAAGAGGAGGACTGTGAAATATAGCCAGCGTTACTGAATTTCTATGTTTGTGTTGAATATTCTCCCAGCTTCCATCAAATAATGTTTAGACAATTTGTGAAATGGAGATGACGGGATTTTGGGGGGTGGGGTGGGGAGGGGTTAGAAGTAAATTTTACTAGATATTTTGTCCATTAATTTGTCCAGTAATTTCTTGAACCCAGTATGCTTCCGACATTCATGGTCTGCTAGGGAAA